>NW_024070203.1:20651697-21134894 GCF_014754425.2 Oryx dammah | reverse complement strand
CCATCCATCCATCCATCCATCCATCCACCTATCCATCCATCCATCCAACAGTCCATCCATCCATCCATCCATCTATCCAACAATCCATCCATCCATTTATCCATCTATCCAACAATCCATCTATCCATCCATCCATTTATCTATCCAACAATCCATCCATCCATTCATCCATCTATTCTCTACCCATAGGTGTGTCCTGTGTTGAGTATGTGCTATGTTCTAGGCTCTGTGTTTGACCTTGGGGATGAGAAAATAAAAAGCGAATCAGTCATACCCCTCCCTCTCAAGGAGCTCACATGTACCAGAGCAAAGTTGGACGTGAGAGTGGGAGCAGGGGAGACTGTTCACAGCGTCACCAAGTTTTACATCCTATGGTCTGTAGTCTGAGACCCTGATTGCCTCTGAGATGGTCCCGGGCAGACTCAATGGAATTTCACCCTCTCTCCTCCCACATTGCTGAGTTTACAGCTGACCCCTGACCCTCCTGGCTCTGCCTTTGTTCAGGGTCACCTGGACTCCCTGTTTTCCAGCTGGCAGAACCCTGGTATTTTTCTTGAGCCTTCCAGACTGGACAGCCTCTACTGACTTGGCCCTCAGCCCTTCCTGGGAGGAAATCCCCACAGGGCATCTCCTCCCAGAAGATCCTGCAGGGATAACCCTCCCCCGACAGCCTCCCAGGGACTAACACCCAGCTTCTGGCTTGCCTGTAGGCTGTGCTGGAGAGCCCTCTTTCTGTCAGCTGGCAGAGGTAATGGACAGTGAACCCTTGTACTTCACCTGCACCCTCTACCCAGAGGCCCAGGTGTGTGACGATATCCTGGAGTCCAGTCCCAAGGGCTGCAGGCTGATCCTGCCACAAAGGCCAAGTGCCCTCTACAGGAAGAAAGGTGAGCGCTTGGTCGGATCATCCCAAACTGCATTTTCAGTGGGCTGCTGACTCTGTGGTTTTAGAAATATCCTGATCAGCTCTTCTTCTTTTCTAAGGAAAGTTACCCAGGCTTCTTGTAGAGATGCAGAGGCATTTAGAAATGTATCAGATTGACCAGAGAGAAGATGCTTGCTCTGGACTCCACTGCTCTTAGAAATCATGTTTATTGTGTATAGCAATTGGAATTCCCATTGGATGTTTATCAGAGAAAATCCCAACAGCTGTGGCTTCAACAAGACAGAAGTTGATTTTACCCTCTGGGAACATCAGTGATACTCTGGGGAGAGGGATTCACCTTGTTCAGTTTTCACTTCTGTGGTGCTGTGATCTTCCACTTGCTGTTCTGTCGTCTTTGCTGGAAGCCTTTCTCAGGTATCTGGTGGCCCTTGGTTTTCCACTTCAGTGTAAGAGAGGGGCCCAGAAGCTGACTGGGAAGCTCTGAGTATGTGGTGGGAGCATGTTGACCTTGGCTTTCTTTGTAGGATGACCTACATCCTATATATCTATGTGGCCTTCCTTGGTGGCTTGGATGGTGAAGAATCTGCCTGCAATGAAGAAGACCTGGCTTCGATCCCTTCTTTGGGAAGATCCCCCGAAGAAGGGAATGGCAACCCACTCCAGTATTCTTGCCTGGAGACTCCCATGGACAGAGGAGCCTGGCAGGCTACAATCCGTAGGCTCACATAGCATCGGACACGACTGAAGCAACTTAGCACACACGGACTGTAGCTTGCCAGACTCCTCTGTCCATGGTATTTTCCAGACAATATGCTAGCGTGTTGCCATTTCCTGTTCCAGGGATCTTCCTGACCCTGGGATTGAACCCTTGCCTCCTGTGTCTCCTACACTGGCAGGCAGATTCTTTCCCAGTGAGCCACCTGGGAAGCCCCGCAGGTGTACAGGGTTGCTTCTTCCCACAAAAAAGTCAAGAATTCAGCCTTCTTAGGTTTATGAGGTCAATTTCTCCTCCTCTGTATTTTTTCTAGCTTCCAAAATTTGTCGCTCTGTCTGATCTCCTATTCTCTTTTGCCTTGTGGGTGTATGCCTTTATAAAAATCCCTTTATTGTGATTTTAGTGAGATTTGGGGAGAGAACAGAGAGTAAGTCTATGGGTTTAATATGTTACCTTTAATCAGAACCTCTCAGTAGGGGTTTGTATGCTTTGTCCCCTACAGAAGTATTTTTCTGGTTACAGTGCATCTCCCCTTAAATTATAAGATGTCTTTCTTCCTCTGTGTAGTTGTGCTGCAAGATAGAGTGAAGAATTTTTATACTCGCCTACCATTCCAAAAGCTGACGGGGATTTCCATTAGAGACAAAGTGCCTATGTCTGACAAATCCATTTCCAATGGGTAAGCTACTTCCGTTCATCCCTGCCCTCTACAAACTTATTATGAAGACCCTTCTATTTTCATAAAGAAGGTGATATAATATCAGTTAAAGACACAAGCATGAAAAACTGCTAAACGCAAAGCAAAGGGTGAAAAAGTAATAAATAGGCAACATGCGGGAGATCTGGGCTCTATCCCTGGGTTGGGAAGATCCCCTGGAGAAGGGAAAGGCTATCCACTCCAGTATTCTGGCCTAGAGAATTCCATGGACTATACAGTCCATGGGGTCGCAAAGAGTCCAACACGACTGAGGGACTTTCATTATTCACTTTATTGACTAAGGTGGCTAAGGTCAGCAACTAATAATCAACACAACATTTAGCCCTGAACCTAAGGTCAGCTGATGCAAAAGGGGAACTTGACCCGTGTTTTTTTTTTTTTTTAATCAATTAATACAAATTTTCAAGCATTGACATAAACTTGATCAGCAAAGTCTCCCTGCTGCATTCAGAACCCGGAGAGTAAGTGGAACTTTTTACAGGGTCAGAGGCATATAAGGACTTTTATCTAATTTTTTATTTAAAAACGTATCCTGTGGGACCTCCCTGGTGATGCAGTGGTTGAGACTCTGCACTCCCAGTGCAGGGGGCATGGATTCGATTGCTGGTCAGGGAACCAAGATCCCACATGCTACACAGTGCAGCTGAAAAAAAAAGAAAATTTTAAAAATATATTTTGTTATTGATTTAATTAGCTATAACTTAGTTGTTTTCATTGAATGTGACTAGTGTTTCTCTCCACTAGTCTGTGAATCTCACCTATCAGAATCACCAGGAGGGCTTCTTACAACCTGCGGTCCTGGGTCTTACCCTGGACCTCCCGAATCAGCATTTACAGGGGGCTCACGAATGTGAATTTCAACTAAGTTCTCCCTGTAGAAGTTAGAATTTGAGAGTCATCGATCTATGAACTATGGATCTACAAAGTGTTGTTAATATATGAAACTATGCCCTGCTGCTGGCATTTAAGATTGGCTTTCGAAAATGGAGATTAAAAGATGATAAAAGATATCTGGCTGGGCACTGCCCATGCTGATGGGAGTGGGGAAGAAAGGGAGGGTGGAAAACAGGGGTCTGCCTGGCCCTGGTGCTGGGTCGGGGGTTGAAGGAGTAGAGCTTGTGTGTCTGGACTCAGGGAAGAGTTGTCACAGAGATCAGGCCCCCAGAATGACAGCAAGTCACCCCACCTCAAGGATCCCGTCCAGCACAAACCTTCAGGCCTCCTCTTTCTCCTCTTCCGCCAGCTTCTTCGAATGTGAGCGATTGTGTGACATGGACCCGTGCTGCACCGGCTTTGGCTTTCTGAACGTTTCTCAGTTAAAAGGTAATGGTGATAACAACTCCTTCTGTAAAGTACCCAGCACTTTACAGTCTAGAAACACGTTCACATCTGTGTTGTTGTTTAGTCGCTAAGTCGTGTCCGACTCTTTTGTGACCTTATGGTCTGTAGCCCACCAGGCTCCTCTGTCCATGGGATTTCCCAGGCAAGGATACTGGAGTGGGTTGCTGTCTCCTTCTCCAGGGGAACTTCCTGCCCAGGGATCGAACTCGCATCTCCTGCGTTGGCGGGCAGGTGGATCCCTTACCACCTGAGCCACCGGGGAAGCCCTGTTCACGTCTATGGTCTGACCTAATCCACAGCATCACCTCGTGGGGGCTTGAGAAAGGGCAGGTGGCTGGTAGATGTGGTAGCTGGGACAGGGCTGCTGGTCCAGTACCCAGTCAGCTGGACACCGCACTTCGGCCTGACCCAAGTAGCCTTCCTGCCATGGCTCACTGAACTGTCTTCTGCTTGCTTTTCAAGACCTGGGACAGGTAGCTTGGTGGGCTGAATTTGGAATCCCTCCAGGTGATCTGCATTTGAAACTTGTACTAGACGAATGGTCCTGGAGGAGCCACTGAGCCTCTCTGAGTCTCAGTTTCCTCATCTGTAAATAGAGATACCAGTGCTATAGGCTCCTGTGAGGACAAGCAGTATGATGTGTACAGAGCCTCAGCACAGCTCTGGGCGCGTGAAGGCTGCTTGACAAGTGTGTGTTGCCCCCACCACCGCGTTCTTAGACCAGAAACTCACTAAGGTAGCAGGGTTTTCATCAGTGGCTAAGATCATCCCTGGAATAGGGCGCTTCACCCCACATGTCTGCTGAAGGATGAGTTTGCAGAATTTCTCTCATTCACTTAGAATCTCCCATCATGATCATTTCCCTGGACCTGGTTACTTTTTGCTCCAGGAGGAGAGGTGACATGCCTAACTCTGAACAGCTTGGGCCTTCAGACGTGCAGCGAGGAATATGGAGGGGTCTGGCGCATTCTGGACTGTGGCTCCCCAGACACTGAGGTCCGTACCTACCCCTTCGGATGGTACCAGAAGCCTGGTAAGTGACCTGCCCTGAACAGCTACATAATTATTGCTCAGTGCCCCTGGGGAGTGGACATTATTTCCTCCACGTTAAGATGAAGAGAGTATGGTGCAGAAAGTGGAAGTTATTTGACCCAAGCCACATAGCCAGTAGGAAGCAGAGTCAGGTCACAAACCCAGCTCTGACGACTCCAAACTTCTCTCTTCCCCTTTTCATGCTGTGCCTGGTGGGTCTTCCACAGCCCACAAGCTATTGGATGTGAAACTGTCTAGACGCACTGTCTGGCTGGTTTTCCCCCAGCTCAAGTCAACTGGCCATAGAGGCAATTGACTAATAAATTTAAAAAATAAAACTGACTAATAAACTAATAAATGAAACCAATGGCAGGTTGGCTATATGTTCCAGAACCATGTCCAACCCTAGAGACCTGGGATCGGGCTCCTTGGTGGAATCTGGTCCTTGACACTTAAACATGAGATTACTAATCCCGAGACATTTTGTCACTGCAGAGCAGGTATTTTTGGAGTTGGTTGTTACCAGGCTGAGTGGAATCCTCTTTGCTCCCTCCTTGAGCGTCCTGTGTTCTGAGTTCACTCTATTTATGACTTTTATTTTATCTTAACCTCTTGAAGTGTTTTAAGAAAAACATCAGGACTGTATGATGAAATAGCCTCAGTGGGTTTCTATGCATGTGTGCTAAGTTGCTCAGTTGGGTCCGACTCTTTGCAACCCCATGGACTGCAGCCCAGAAGGCGCCTCTATCCATGGGATTCTGTAGGCAAGAATACTGGGGTGGGTTCCCATGCCCTCCTCCAGGGGCTCCTCCCCACCCAGGGATCAAACCCATGTCTCCTGAAGCTCCTGCACTGCAGGTGGATTCTTTACCGCTGAGCCACTGGGAAGCCCTGGGTTTCCATGAGCGGGAGGAGGGGTAATGTGCCATATAGAGGAGGCTTTAACCAACTCACAGAGGCTGGGGCATGAACACCTGCCTAGGTTGGTGGCTCCGCAGGAGATCCAAAGCCAGCTCTGGGTATTTAGGGCCTTCAGAACTGAACTCTCACTGCTCAATGCCTCCTTGCCCATCCGTCCTCCCACACCTCTTCCCATCTCCTCACTCCTCTTCCCATCTCCTCACCCTACCTACCAAAGGCTGGAAAATGTCATTTTTCATCTTTCCATTGCGCAGGGAAGGGCTGGGTAAAAAGAAGCTAAGACATAATTCATTTGTTCAGAAATATGGGAATCAGACCAGAGTGTTACAACATCTTGGCAGGAGTCGGCCAGGAAAAGTATTCAAGGTGGTATCGACCCAACTCTTTTCCATCTGTTCTGTTTTCTTTTTATCTGACTGCAGAGACTATTAACTTTTTCTGACATATATTTCACAGGGTCAAGCTGAGGACTCAGGAATTCTGACCACGGCATTGACTGAGCATCAGCCGTGCCTCTGGGGTCTCTGGTTTTCTAAATCTAGCCTCTGTTCTTTGGAGTCTTCTTGTGTGTGTGCCTGGCTGAATGCAAGCACTGTACAAGTGTTATCCCATCTAATCCTTACAACCACTGTTAGATGAGGAAACAGAGGTCCATGGAGGCTAAGTCACTTTCCCAAGGTCATACAGAGCAGGTAAATGATGGAATTTGGACTCAGGATTGTTGGACTTTGTCAAAAAGAACCAGGTCCAAATAACCAACTGTATAACCAAATGATATAGCTATATTCAGCTATGTGACGTATTCACTATGATGTAATGACTGAGTATGAATACGATAGGATTCCTATCCTCCAGGTGCTCAACTTAAGGAATAATTGATGTTGTTTCTGTTTAGTTGCTCAGTTGTGTCCAACTCTTTGTGGCCCCGTGGACTGTAGCCTGCTAGGCTCCTCTGTCCTTGAGTTTTCCCAGGTGAGAATACTGGAGTGGGTTGCCATTTCCTTCTCCAGGGGATCTTCCTGACCCAGGGATCCAACCCACATCTCCTGTGGATTCTTTACCACTGAGGCACCTGGGAAACCCTAAGGAGCGATTGCAGACGGTAACTAAATAAGCCATTCCAGTGCTGGATTGGTCATATCATAAGTTTAGAAGTTTTGAAACTCTTCTCAGTGTCCACACTGAGTCATACATTGTGCTGGGTGATAGGAAATGTGAAATTAATAAGATGTAGTCATTTTTCTTATTATAGATGCTCACATCCTACTAAGGAGGTCGTGGGCGTATATGATTAACTGTAGTGTCCTAGACTCAGGACCCGAACAGACATGCATAAGGTGTGGGAATATAGGAACCAGAAACTAGCCCTGCTTCCAAGAGGGGGAGATCCATTACCGACAGCCTCCTGCAAGCCCTCTTCCATGCTTCAGGGACCACTCCCTGTAGGTTCTGGTCTGCTGGCCTGGAGCCGCCCTCGCAGGCAGGTTTCCACACTGCACACTGCCTGTTTTCAGTGCTTGGGGGGGTGGGGTGGGGTGAAAGATTTAAAAATGCCACAATGGCATCAGTTTCTCAGGACCCCTGGCTGGAAAACACCCTGAGATGTGCACGGCTCAAGGCCATTCTGGTGTGGATGGCTCTGAATCTCCAATTTCAAAAGAGTGGAAGAAAGAGGGCTGGCTGACACACAGTTTTGGTGACCTGGTGTGACCCATGGCTTCCATCCGAGCAAAACCAGGTTCTCGCAAGTCCATCTTTCTCCCTTAAGTCATCTTCATCAGAAGCGGGTGGTGGGGTAGGTCTTAAGATGATGAATGATCTCCTCCTAAGACCCAGGCAGAGAAAAGGAATATTATTCAAGGAAACTAGTTCCACTAATTAGACTGTTCTCGTAGTTCAGTCACACTGATCCAGTACAAAGTCACCTTTTGATTTCTGATATAGTTTGAGCCCAAACAGTCAGTCATCTTCTGGATTCTGCACCTTAGTATGGCCTTGTGTTCTGCTTTCTGTTGTAGATAAAACTGCCCCAGTGCAACTCTGGAAAACCCAACAAACAAGCTGCCATTGTCACTACTTCCTCCCCACCCTCGTCTTCGTCTTAGACAGTCACGCACAGTCACAGGAAGAAGGGGCCCTGAGGAGCAGCGAGGCTGCACAGAGGGTCCTGCGCCTGAATGGCGACCTCTCAGGCAGCATGGGCGCAGGAAACATGGGTTTTACAAAGGAATTCTTGCAAAGAAATTCTGTAGTAGATTTTGTCCTGGCTTCAAATCCATGGCTTGGTCGTGTAGCATGCTGCCATCTATGGTTTTGGAGGGGGAGGGGTCATGACCTTGAGCACTCTGAGAGCAGGTACTTCAGTGAAGAGTGAGATTCCTCCTGAGATACTGCTGGGGGCGCCGGGACCATGTCGTCAAACTCAGAGAGGCAGAGACAAGAGGGGTGCACAGGGAGGCAGGGAGCATGGTCAAGGACCTCAGGGCAGAAACCCAAACCCAGAGAGAGAGAGATGACAGATGGATGGATAGATCGATACAAAGATAGATGACGGATCGATGGGCAGATAGATAAATAAACAGATGATGGACAGGTAGATACATACATACACACATGTAAACACACACACATACATATTCCCTGGTGGCTCAGATGGTAAAGAATCCGCCTGGAATGCAGGAGACCTGGCTTTGATCCCTGAGTTGGTAAAATCCCCTGGAGAAGGGATGGCTACCTACTCCAATGTTCTGACTGGGAGAATTCCATGGGCAGAGGAGCCTGGCAGGCTACAGTTTATGGGGTTGCAATGAGTCGGACACGACTGAGCCACGTTCACTTTCATATGTACATCGGCACATGTCTACTTAGATAGACATAAAGCATGCCTTCTCTACTGCCATCTATGTTGAGTGACAAGCATGGACTCCTGACTTGACTCTGGGCTGAGAACCAGACCCAAAAAGCATAACCCGGGGCCTGTACCTAAAGATCTGGACAGAAGAAGGGGAAAGGAAGGGCCATTTGTTGAGCTCCTAATATAATAATAATATGTTCTGACACTCACTTGTGTCTGACTCTTTGCAACCCCATGGACTGTAGCCCACCAGGCGCCTCTGTCCATGGGATTCTCCAGGAGTAATACTGGAGTGTGTTGTCATAACGTCCTTCAGGGGATCTTCCCAACCCGGAGATCAAGCCTGGGTCTCCTGCATTGCAGGTGGAGTCTTTACCATCTGAGCCTCCAGGGAAGCCCCTGCTACACGTCAAACACCCTGGAAGCACCAGCGATAGAAGGTCCTTCCCCAAAGGGTCAAGCCTGGCCTGGGAGGCAGACGTGAGAGAAGGAACATTTCTCAGGCACTTGGTGATGCCAGAAACACTTCTGCAGTGCTCTCCCCGCTTTCGCTAGGACCACTGTGGGGCTGGTGTTCTCCTAGCCCCTCATCAGGAGTAATTACTCCCTCTGTCCCAGAGAACAACTGAGCCCTCTGCCATGTCTTACTGTGGGGAGATGCAAGGGGGCTTCTGGAGCCCAAAAGGGGTGCAAGAAATGTTGTTCCACAAGGGATCATGCCAGAGCGACTCCAGGGGGAATCTGGGCGGAGATGAAGGCGTGTCGGGTGGAGGGTGCAGGGACAGTGGGTAGGATGGCCATGGTCCTGCCCTGCAACCCCCGGACCCCCAGAGACCTGCACACAGGCAACACGACCCTGGTACTGAGCTGTGTTCTCAGAACAAAAATGGAAGTCAAATTCCTAGGCCTGGAGAGAGGCACAGACCTAGAGGAGGGAGCGCCCAGAGGGGCCGCCCAGAGAGCCGTGTGATTTTTCACTGTTGTCCAGAGCGAACAGAAAGTTCCAGGGATCTGAGCACAGAACCCAGAGGCCCAGGCTGAGTGACTGTGGATGGAAATGAAGCTGTTTGCAGCCCCTTCCGGTCAGGGCGGCAGTACTCAAAGAGGAAGCATCTTAGCAACCATGGTGGGAATGGAAGGGGAAGAGGCTGTTCTGTGGTCCAGCTGCCTTGGGGCTCCAGGCTGTCTGGAAGGGGGTGTCTCTGGGTCTCCGGTGCCCGCTGGCTGCTGTTCAACACCCCCACCACCCCCTCCTCCCACCTCCTGCAGCCACATGTGGCCTGCAAGTGGGGCAGGGTCTTTGGTTTGTTTACAAAGTCAAACACGGCTTCTAAAAAAAACCAATAGAAGCCTCCCACTTCCTCTCTTCTTCTGCTAAACAAATGCACTTGGACCCTGTAGATAGATATTCTAGATACAGGAATGACTTGGAAAGGAAGTGACTGGCTCTTCTAATTATGCCTCTCTGCAGCCCACATAGAAACCACCGCATGAAGGAGAGTTTACTGTCTAATTCATTC
Organism: Oryx dammah; assembly: GCF_014754425.2. Lineage (NCBI taxonomy): Eukaryota > Metazoa > Chordata > Mammalia > Artiodactyla > Bovidae > Oryx > Oryx dammah. The sequence continues at coordinate 21,124,907 of NW_024070203.1, read as the reverse complement.
CTCAGCATCACTCACATCACAGCACAAGCGTCTGCCATTTGCTTAGTGCCCTCTCGGCTCCTTGGCTAGGCTAGTGTTTGGCGGGCAGTGTCTTATTTAGTCTCCAAATGACGTGATGAGGTGGGGTCTCTCCTTACCCCCATTTTCTGGTCTGCTGGCAAATGTGTTACAATTAGGGAGAGCTGGGCAGGTGCAGGGCGAGGGGTCGTGGTTGCCACTTTCCACGGTGTAAATACCCCGGCTGCAGCCCATTTCAGGCCACCAGCTTGATGTCACTGAAAGCAGAGCTGGGAAGAAGCAAGAAGGGTTACCATCCTCTTGCTTAACAAGCATGAATTAACTGAGCAACTGGCTCAAAGTTGCACAGTGCGATTCTCTGTAGGAGGGCCCCCAGGGAACGAGGCTGTTGAGATTTTCAGTGCCCCAGGGGACCCAGGGAAGCTGAGAACTTTCAGGGTTCAGCTATTCCTGTACACTGAAGAAGGTCCCACCCAGAGGGTTGACAGCACCCTGTCAGAAAGCACTGTTGGGGCTGAGAAAGAGTAAGTAAGGCAATAGCAGCAAATCTAGGTGATAAATGCCTGGACGTGCATATGGTAATTCTCCCTGTGCACAGCTTGCCTAACTGTTCTCACAGCCTTGGATATATAGAGTTTCTGGCCATTCATTATGTTGTATAAATCTTTCCTTCACAAACTGAGCTTGCTTTGAATTTCCAGACAGATTTCCAGAAGGAGAATCACTGGGCCCAAGAGGGTGGATGTCTGAATGCCCTTGTTACAGATCCGTCAAATAATTGTTCTCTGGAGTGTGCTGACTCTCAGGATCTTTGCTCTGAGAAAGCAAAGATGGACATTTAAATGAACACACTGGCCCCCTGGGTACCATGGAGGGTGGTGGGTGGTTCTGAGTTTTGTGTGAGGAGCTCACAGGACGCTGGGTGACGGAAGCCTTGGCTCAGTGACCCTCAGAGTGAATCCGTGGACCAACAGGGTCAGCATTACCTGGGAACTTATTAGAAATGCTGGATCTTAGGCCCCAGCCCACACCTGCTGGACCAGACACTCTGGGGGTGAGGCTCACACATTGTGGGTCACCAAGCTCTCCAGGGGATTCCAATGTCCACTGAAGGCTGGGAACCAGGCTCTAGAATGATGACTGGGAGCAGCTGCTTATAGGCAGATGGAGCCAAGCAGAATGGACACATGATAACTGAGGCTCTAGAACTAATGGAGGCTGGGTCACGGCGTGTCTGACCAAAGTGAGGAGGCAGAGGAGGAGATGGGATGGGAGGGAACCCAAATCGGGGCTCTGGGGCCCAGATGGAACATGACTCTGACTCAAGGCTTTCGTGGAGGCAGACAAGCCTGAGCATCAATGACAAGGATGTGTTACTATGGAAGACTGATTTTTAAAAAAAATTTTGCTTTACCTACAATTTCAGTAGTGCTGAAATTTTAAATTTTATTTTACTTTATTTTATTTTTTTCTTTCGGCCATGCCCTAAGGCATGTGGGATCCTTGTGGGCTGGGGAAGCCAGGCATGGAACCCACAGCTCCTGTGTTGGAAGCTCAGAGTCTTAACCACTAGACTGCCAAGAAGTCCCTAAAAGGGCGATATTAAGAGTAAATAGTGGCCAGCATTTATTGAGTGCTTACTGTATGCCTGAAGCTTCACATACACTAACTCATCTAAGCCTCAGAGCCCTAAATGAGATACTATCATTACTCCCATTTTACAGACAGGGAAACTGAGGACAAGGAAGGTCACCCTGGGTTCCTGACCCTTGACCCTGAGCCTCACCCATGACCTTTGACTGCTGACCATGCTGCACTTTAGCTCAGAGAGGGAGAAGGTCTGACCGCACTCCTGGTCTGGGCCGTTGGGAGAAAAGGATGCTGTGGCTTTGAAGACTGTGATCTGTTCAGTAAGGGGAGAGGCAGGGGAGGGGGCAGTTAGCACTGATGGGCACCTCCTGGGTGTGTGCAGTTTCTCGTATAATTCCGACATCATCGCCTCATACCAGTGCCCGAAGCTGGGGATAGAAGAAGCCAGATCACTTGTCCATTTGCCCTGCTTCTGAGAGGCACATGGAGGTTGGAGCCCAGGTCTGTCTGCCCACCTACTCCAGGTTCTGTCCACCTGCCACGCTGCCTGCCGTGAAGAGCTGCCGTCTTGTGGCCTTCACCCTGTGCCTGGCCCGATACTACCTCCTGTCATGCTCACACGGGATTCTCAGCATAGGCTGTGTCATCCCCATTGTACAGATGTGGAAACTGAGGCCCAGAGGGGCTAAGTGCTTCCCCTAAGTGAGTCAGCTAAGCAGTGATAGTGAGCATTTCCCTTGTTCACTGCATATCTCTAGGTGACCACTCTCTGGAACATGGCTGGTCTGTACTTTTGCACCTCTGGCTTTGGCAGATGGTGTGAAAATAAGTGCTATGTGTTACTCGTAGGCAAAGCTGTGAGAGCAGGGGTAGCCTTGTCCTTTCCCTGCTGCAGTGTCTGGGAAGGAGGGGTGTGATGGAACCTCCCCTTGCCTGGGGCTTGAAGGGGGTTGACACAGAGGAGAGCCCCCAGCACCTGCAGCAGGCCCTTGGCTGCTTTAAGCCCCTGAGTTGTTAGGATGTCCCTTCCTCTCAACCCACCCCGTCCTGACCACACAGGAGTGGGACCAGGCACTGGCCACACTGTCTTGCCTTCCACTCATGACTTTGTGCCACCAAGTAAGACCACTCTTCCTGCCTTTGGGGCTCAATGATCCAAAGAGTCCCAAAGGGCTAAAAGGCCGTCTTTGTCTTCTTTTCAGTTTCTCGAAGTGATGCTCCCAGCTTTTGCCCTTCGGTGGCTCTGCCTGCCCTCGCGGAGAATGGTGAGTCCTTGGTCTTGTTTGTCTCTCCTGTGTGAGGCTGACTTTCTCCTCGCTTCTGTCCAAGAGTTTATAGCTCACGGGAGCCCATCACGTTTCTGACCTCAAGCTCCTCTCGGTTAGACACATGCATGGAAAGGGCAAATACCAGCACCACAGCCATTTCATAGATGAGGAAACTTGCAGTGGTTAAATGACAGCCAAACAACGCAGCCAAGCGGAGGCCGAGTGGGACGGGAGCCCAGTACAATAAGTCCGCCACACGTGTATGCGTTCCATCCCAAGAGCGTGTTCGAGTCTGACAAACTTAGCTTAGGTACCCAGCTAACACAGTGGGCTATACAATAGTGTACTGTAATAGGTTTATAATGCTTTTTGCACAAATAATGCATACAAAACAAACACAAAAAATGAAACATGTTTAATCTTACAGTCCACTACCTTGAAAAGTATAGTAGTCCAACGCTACAGCTGGTGCGTCTCAGCAGTGCCAGCTATTTCACTGCTGCCTTTACGCCTGTTTCTGGACATCTTGGGCTTGAAATAAAGATACTGCACGACTGTGCTCTATGCAGTTCTGTACAGTAAAGTACACAAACACTACCGCTTGTAGAGGACGCACGCACCTGACCATGTACGCCAGACGCGTGAACTAGCTTACGTGATTGGGCGTGCGCGTGGACGTTTGCATCTTTGAAAGTCTGCAACTTGAAGGTCTGCATGTAGAGGGTTTCCTGGCGCTCTTGATTTCGTTCTAAGGTTTGCTTTCACTGTGTGGTGTGGTGACGAGGCCTGCACAACCCTGGGGCCATGTCCGGAGCCGTGGTGTTTGGGCCCAAAGTGAAAGGAGTCCGCTCTTCTATGTGCAGAGGAGTTGGCGCTCAGAGCCCCGGGTGCCCCCTAGTGGCACAGTGACCTCTGAGGCCGGGCACTGGCCCTGAGCTCAGGAGCACGGGCAGGCTGAGGCTGCTGTCCCTCCCACACCTGGCCCCGTGCCTGCCACCGCTGGCCCCATGTGCTGCCTGGGCAGCGGGAAGTGTGGGGCGCTGGGCGCCGGGCAGGGCAGGGTGGGAGCGGGCAGCCCAGCGTGGGCCTCACTGCGCCTCCCGCTTCTGCCTCCGCTTAGGAAACGCGAGGCTTTCATCATTCCTGTCCGGTGACACGATGTCTGAGGGGCGCTAGACGTGTGTCATTACAGCCCTGGCTGAAGGGACAGAAAGTGGCTCGTGTGGGAGGGATCGTTTTTAGTCAAGGCTGGGCTGAGAGTACAAATGTCCTCAACCGTGTCGTCACTTCCTTCACTCAGTGAAAAGAGCTGACTTTGTGTATACTTTTTTCCCCCTGAGCGTTCTATTCAGAATATCAATGTCTAAGCACTTACAGATTTCATGTCTAAGACTTTCGATCGTCACACCAACCTCTAAAGGCAGGTTCTATCTTCCTATTTGTTAATTACAGAAAAATGCAAATGATGCCAGAATACAGAAGGGAAAAAAAAAAATCACAGGATTATTTAGAAGTTACTCCATGTCAGTTAATACTTTGGTTTCTTTCCTAATCTCTTTAGATTTTTTTTGTGTGTGTGTGAAAAGTAGTTGTAGTCTCTCTTCAGTGTTTTGTTTTTACCTAATATTGCATCATGTGTAGATTTCCAAACTGTTGTAGATGTGCTGACCATTTGTGCATGCATGTATATATTCATTCATTCATTCGATCAAGCTGTTACCCCTAAAATGCTCCCACTCTGGTGATGAAGGAACAAAGGCAGAACAGTATCAGCCACGACTGTCATGCAGTTCACTAACTCATTCCTCTATTTCTGGGCATTTGACTGTTTTTGACTCCTCATCACCATGAACATATCACAAGAATCCCTTTGTGCATAAAGCTCTTTGCACTGTCCAGATTATTTCCTGGTGGTGGTGGGAGTACCTTCTCTGAAGCAGAATTACTGGGCTTGAAAACTCTAGATTTTAAAACTCTAGGTCTATATTGCCAAATTAGTCCCAAACCCTTGTTTGTAGTTTCATACTTGCTAGCAGTGAATCGAAGTGGTTTTTTCCATCACGTGCTTAGAATTCTTAAATACTATCACTAAGAAATCATTTATTAAATTTATGGATAAAGAAAGTTTTGATATCTTATGTCAAATGTATACTGTTAGATAGGAATCAATCAATGTATAAGCAGCTTCAGGTGATTTTACAATGCTTCCAGTCTGTTTTTGGTAAGATTTGTATTACTGAGATTTGGATCACCAACAAAAGGAAAAAGGTGTAGAATTCCACATCGCTCTTCATGAACACACAAAGTCTATGGATCTGGGTAGATGTTTTGAAAGTGGAATGAGATGTCACAGTGTTTTCAAATATGCCTTGGACGAGTGTGGTTTGAAAGCAGAAGAGGTGTGGGGCCAACATTCCACCTGTGCACAGAGCTCCCAGGTTGGAATTAAGAGTGTGAGCTTGTTCGTTTGATGTGTCAGAGGCAGGAGCGTCATTCTGCCTTCAGGGTATTGGTGCCTCTGTGTGATGCTGACATGGATGGTGTGTGTGCACACACATGCAAATACACACCAAGCATATGTAAATCCCTCATCTTTATGCACTTTTTATTCAGGGAGAAAAGGAAGTATTTATTAAATGCCAAACATTGTATAAATCATTTCACGCTCAAAAGAAAGTGAGATGGTCACGAGGTCTATTTTTCAAATAAGGAGTCCGTGGCTCCATTAGGGTAAATGAGCACACTGGGATTGGAACCCATGTGTTTCTGGCCCCACTAAGAGTTAGATGAAAATGTTTGGTTTGAGCTTCTGGAAGGGGTGACAGAGATGAACTTTCCCATCTCAGGCTTGTCCAGAGCCTTTTAAAGTCTTGGCCTTGTTTCTGTTATGAAGTTGTGTGTATAAGCTACCCCTTCAACGTCTGCTTGGAAAGGGGGATCCTGTTGTGGTGATGGGTGGATTAATGTGGATGGAGGAAGGTGACCTGTGACCTCAGGGCCTCTCTTGGGTACATTCTGTGTGCTAGGGACCACTCGAGGGCCTTGGTTTGTGTTGCTCCAAAGAAGGTTTCTAACACATTAGCGGGTTTGAAGACAGCAAAGTGAAAGTGTTAGTCTCTCAGTCGGATCCAACTCTTTGTGACCCACGGACTGTAGCCCGCCAGGCTCCTCTGTCCATGGGATTCTCTAGGCAAGAATACTGGAGTGGGTTGCCACTTGTTCCTCCAGGGCATCTTCCTGACCCAGGGATTGAACTCGAGTCTCCTGCATTGCAGGTGGATTCTTTACCCCTGAGCCACCTCCATAATGAGCTTCAAAATGACTCAAATGCTCTCCGTTTGGACTGAGGTGGAGATGCATGGTGCATGGACAAGCTAGGCTTTGAGAAAATAAGGACAATTGTGTCATCTATGTGTCGAGAGCCATTTTACTCTCCTAGGGAAAATTGTATGTTTTTTTAAAATAGACAGAATGGCAAAGATGCTATTTCTTCGTAAGAGAAAAGGTCCATTGCTTCTTAAAAGACCCGTGACAACCAGTCCAGAGTGATGTTCAGGACATTGGAGCCTTCCTGTATGATGGCCACTATCTCCCTGTCCCCTGCAGGTCTAGCCTGGGGTCTTTCAAGGGGTAATTCCCAGGATAATTGCTTGTCATCTACTATTTCAGAAGCTCTTCTTTTAGTGGTGTCATTGAAACAAACAGAGTATTTAGAGTGCAAGCCAGAGGAAAACACACAATGTGAGTTTTAGAAAATTGTGTCTGTGCTCTGAGTTTCTTTCACCTGAGGAATTTGAAACACCCTTTAAAATACGCCCCAGCTCTTGACTGTGAGCACAGGTTGCTACCGGCAGATCAAGGGTGTGGGTGAGGCTGCAGCTTGAGAGGGTGAGAGGTGTGGCTGAAGGAGATGCCTGGTCAGAGTCTGCCCTGCTCAGCTTCCCCAGCCTGGAGCTCAGCAACAGTGAAAAAGTCTGAATTCCAGGTTGATGGAGATAGAAGTGGCTGTGCCAACAGTCCTTCTTGGGGACACACGATTGTAGTCAATCAACTTTGTCTGCTTGGCCTCCGTCCTTTCCTGGCTGTGCCAAGGGGCTGATGGAATTCAGTTGATCTGTTCTGCAAATGTTTTCCATTAAGCTGGAGACAGAATTGTGTGATCCTAAAAAATGCCAGCATTGGCAGGGAGTGTGTGTCTGATTGAAGGAAACATCGGGGCATTCTGGTGTGGCCATGGGCTTTGAAGTCCGTCCACCCGGCTTCCAATCCTACCCCATCACTTAACCACTGGGCACTCTGGGGCCAGATTCCTCAGCCTCCTCAAGCCTCTGTTGGCCTCTGTAAAGTGAGGATGGTGGTGAAAAATAAGAAATATCAGTCTAGTAGGCTTGTGTTCTAGAATAAAGAGTACAAGGCTCGGCACAGAACCTGGTAAGACTGGGTGTTCAAAAAATGTCTGTAATAATTCCCAAGCCCAAACCCATCCTTTTACAGAGGAGGAAACAGGCAGAGAGAAAGAGTGACTCTCCCAAGTCACAGCCAGTTAAGGTCAGAGCTATTAAGTCATAAATGTTTCCATTATTATGTATCTAGCAACTTAATCTTTCAATCACTGTGCTAAGTACTTCCATATTTTCATCCCCACAACTACCCTCGGAGGCGTGCACCCTTATGTCCATTTTACAGACTTGGAAACTGTTGGGCAGAGAGGCCCAGGGTCATAGAATTAATGAATGGATGAATAGTAGAGCCGGGATTCAAACCCAATCTGATCCAAATCCAGAGTCTCCCCACTGAAGATGCTGACTGTTGCTGGTTGGGTCCCCCAGGAATCAGACTCGGCGATCAGAATGCAGGTCATTTTTTAGGAAGTGGAATCAAGGGGGTGAAGAGGAAAGAAGGACGGCGAGAGAACTTGAGCTTCAGTGTGACTTTAGCTCAGTTGATCTCTGGGGATGCTGGGATGACCTTTAAACTTGTTACACCCTCACATTGGTCACACATAGATATGGCTGCCCTTCTGGGGTGCCACCCTTCCTGCAGGGGTCTGACAGTAGGGTCTCTGCCAGCAGCTGGGGAAGAGCCCTTCATTCCTGAAGGCGGGTCTAGAGGACATCACAGCCTGCAACTCAGGGGCGCTATACTTTAATGATCTCATCTGGGGCTCATTTGAGGATGGAATGGGAGCTATTAACAACTTTGTCCTACAGCGACCCTGGGGCACCATCACCTGCCTGCCATAGCTGCTAGTGTGGTGATGCGTTAACCCATGCACATGCCAGTTCTTCATCCTTCTGGTCCCTGGGCTGAAAGGGCCATGTGAGCAGGCACTGACTCCAACATTGCCTCATGTTTGCATAAAACTTAAATCTTTTCAAAATGCACAGAGCTGACATGTGCACACATACACAGAGACACACAGCCTTTCTCTGGACCTCACAGTATAGACTCTGTCCCTATTCATGGGAAGTGGTGTCCAGGGCTAGAGTCCATATCCCAGGGCCCAGCAAGGCGAGGTTGGCAGGCATGCACTCTTTCCTGTCTGCAGCCTGTCAAGAGTGCTGAGTCTAGCTGGCAGCTGCAGTGCCCACCTAGATCAGTGCTTGCAGCCGGGACGCCCACCTGTCCTGGTCCCGCGCTGCCTGGGTGGCTGTGACTGGCAGGACTGAGTGTGCTCTGGGCAGAGCCTCGCATTGGGCAGCTCCCCTGGACCCATGCCCTGCTGCTCGGAGACCCAGGGACTGAGATGGAGAAACGGCTGGCAGACTGGAATCCCAGCCACAGCAGAGGGAAGTAAAGTGGGACACAGATGGAAACTGGCCCTCAGCTTGGAAGGCTTCACTTCTCTCCACGGAGGCAGGAGGAAGCCTCGGGCCAGCTGGTGAAGTGCAGGATTTGGGGCACAGTTATGGCTCTTCTGCCTCAGCTGCCATCCCCCTGCTCATTCTTTTATTCGTTCAACAAGTGTTTAGTGTTTAGTGAGCACTTACTCTGCCGGGCAATAGGTACAAGGGCCAGAGCCATGAACGGAGCCTCAGAAAGCCCTGCTCCGTGGAGCCTTCATCCTAGTATATCTTTGGGGCTGGTACCTCCTTGGCTCTGAGCTAACATCACCCTCGACCATCCCCACCACAGCAGCCTCTTTAGCACTCCCTACCCCTTTACCCTGCCTTAGTGTCTGTATATCTTTGTGCTGTGAAATCTTCTCCCTTGTGTACTTCCTGAGTAATTGTTTGCCCTCCTCTAAAAGGGAAGCCACATGGGGCAGGGGCTTTTATCTGTCTTGTTCACTGCTATATTTTAGCTCCTAGAAACATGACTGTACCTAGTCAGTTCTCAGGAAATAGTCCCCAAATGAGTAAACATATTTCTCTTGTTTGCTTGCTTGTGAGATTTCATGCTGCAAAGGGTAGATATTTGGTAATTCATGGTTTGATCCTAAACACTTAGCAAAGTGTCTAGTAGATGCTCAATCTTGTTTTATTTACAATTATTTGCTGTTTTAAAGAAAAATATAAATATTCATTTTGCTCTAGGTTAGTAGTTTAAAGCTAATAGTGATTCAATTAATGCTTGTTGAAAGTATGAATAGATTAATGAATGGTAACCAGGTGAATGGATTAGAGATCACATGAGATGTAGGAATCCTGTCTTTGCCCTCCTTAGGTTGTGAACTTGACCAATTTAAGGGATACTTATGAGTTTCCCTGGTGAGGGCTTCCCTGGTGGCTCAGAGGGTAAAGCATCCGCCTGCAATGTGGGAGACCTGGGTTCGATCCCTGGGTTGGGAAGATTCCCTGGAGAGGGAAATGGCAACCCACTCCATTATTCTTGCCTGGAGAATCCCATGGACGGAGTAGCCTGGTGGGCTACAGTCCATGGGGTCGCAAAGAGTTGGACACTACTGAGCAACTTCACTTCTGAGTTTCAGTTGTTACACTTATATAATGGAGATGATGGTGTCTTCAAAGAGGTTGTTATTGGACTTTAAAGATGCCTTATGTGTAAATTGCTGCCACAGTGCCTGATGAAGTTTGGCCTTGTTGGAATTAGGTCAAGCACTGCCAGTTCTAAGGGATCCTTTTCACAGGTCATCTTTGTGAATGGTGCCCCTGCACTTATACAGTATACAACCTGTGCAACTGTACGTGGTGTGTCTTGGAGACATTTGATTACGTTTGCTGAATAATTGTGTCTTAAACCTTTGTTAGATCTTAGAGACTGGAGAAAACAAAGGATTTATCTTGATAATTTCCTTCTCAGACAGCACAAGTTTTGTGCCTAGTCCATCAAGGATTGGCTCAATTGAACTGAAGGGAAATAGGGTAAAAAACAAAATATGCTAACCTAGGACCTACCTTCTTTTGTATAATAACATTTTCCCCAAGAGTGGTCACATTTTAAGAAGTGGGTAAACCAGGAAGATTTAATTTTTAAAAGTAGAAATTCAGACCCTTTATTAAGCATTTGAGGGGAAATATTTCAGAATGGTTACCCCTCCTAGGACCACTCTAATCACTGTGAGCTGACTATGAATTAAACCATCTCTGAAAGCAATCCATCAACAGTGGTAGATTTCCTTTATTTTTATGGGTTATAATAATTCTGTTGATTAAAAATGGTAATCCTATGTTACCAGTGGCTAGTGCTACACAAACTTTTTATTTTATTATTATTTTTTAATTTTTGTTGTTGTTAGTCGATAAGTCATGTCTGACTCTTGTGACCCCGTGGACTGTAGTCTGCCAGGCTCCCCTGTCCATGGGATTCTCCAGGCAAAAATGTGGGAGTGGGTTGCCATTTCCTTCTCCAGGGACTTCCCAACCCAGGGATTGAACCTGTGTCCCCTGCATTGCAGGAGGATTCTTTACCGCTGAGTCATCAGGAGCCTGTGCTGAATTCTCTGGCCTCCTTGGTGGAACAGAATCTCATTTGTCAGGGAAGTAGTCACCTTACCCCCTCGATGAGTGGAGTCCAGAAGTGGAGAGGAACCCAGCTCAAGGGCATCGTGGGAGGGCTTCCATGTAGACGTTGCCTCATGGAGGGGGCAGCAGGGCATGAGATGAGAGGGGTGGGGTCAGAGGATGGAGGAAGAGGCATTCTGGTCCTGCTGTGATGGTGTGAGGTGGAGAGGATGAGGTCCCCATCAGTGGAGTATTCAAGCATGTTGGAGATTCCCTCGCTGTGGGAGGGGGTAGCTTCAGTGGCCTCTTTGCTTCTCTTTTAACTTTTCTATTTTGGTAATTCTAATGACTGGTTCAGTTACACTTTGAGGCGTGGTTTTTTATTTTCTTCTGTTTTTGTGATAACTTACCCAGAGAGAAGCAGAAAGCTCTTGGTAGATGTTTTTAGAAGCAGAAGCAGTGAAGCGGAGAGACCTTGGCATTGGGCAAATCTGGGTTTCAATTCCAGTTCTGCTCCTGCTCTGTGTAACCTGGTTCAGTCCCTTCACTTCTCTGAGCCCCGGGTTCTTCGAGGCACTCTTCACCATATCCCCTGCATCCATGAGCTGCTATGAGATTTGGGTGAATCAGGCAGGATGAGTGTTTAGTATGATACCTAACATGTCCAGTGAGTAAGGGGTCAGTGGGGACAGTTCAGCAGCTCCTGCCCCCACAGTGGCTGGAGAGGCGGAGGGTGGGAGTGCTGTCTTGAGAGCCTGCCTGCCTGGGCTTAAACCAACTCTGTGACCTTGTGCCTGGGTTCAAACCAACTCTGTGACCTTGCACAAGTTACCCACAGTCCACTGAGAGGTCATGGTGGCCGCTGTCCCATGCAAGAGCTCAGTGTCCCTAGAGAAGCCTCTGTATTATTGGAACTACTTCACTCAGCTCACGTTGGTCCTCAATGCATGTGTGCCTCTGAGTTTCCGCATGTTTCCCTGCCTTCCTAGGACCACTCGGTGACTCCAAGGAAGAGTAATTACGCTCTGAGTAATCCAGCTGTCCTGCCACCTCCCAGGAAGCCTTTGTATGGGGGTGGAATTTGGGGCCTCCACTTGATAAGAGTCAAACTTCTTTGAGAGAAATCAGATTCAACCTGAGCCTTTGACTTTCCACTAGGAAATTCTGCTTGTGACACATTTAGTGATTTGCCGTGAGGACGTGGACAGAGTCTGGTTTCTTGGGTATGCTTTTTCTTAGACATTTCTTGAGAAGTGTCTTTGAAGTTAGCAATGTAAAAGGTGATTGCTCACCAACCACAAGCTCATAACCTTAATAAATGCGGGACTGTTTCAGATGTCTTTGAAAACCCCTGCCAGGGATGTACATGCTGCTTGCATGCCTGCTAAGTCACTTCAGTCATGTCTGACTCTTTGGGACCCCATGTAGCCCACCAGGCTCCTCTGTCCATGGCATTCTTCAGGGAAGAATACTGAAGTGGGTTGCCATTTCCTACTCCAGGGAATCTTCCCGACCCAGGGACTGAATCTCTGCCTTTTAAGTCTCCAGCACTGGCAGGCAAATTCTTTATCACTAGTGTTGTCTGGGAAGCCTAGGTCACTGAAGGAAATAAATTTTTGAGTCTGGAATTGAGCCCAGGGAGGAAGAGGGCAGCTACAGTGGGGTGGGGATTTGAAGGGGACAGTCTGGGTCAAGTCCTTGACTTGACGTCAATTCATGCGCTGTGATTTTGGCCATGTGATTCACCAGCTCCAAGCTTCAGTTTGAAAGTTGTAGTCACTCAGTTCAGTTCATTTCAGTTCAGTCACTCAGTCGTGTCCAACTCTGCAATACAATGGACTGTAGCCAGCCAGACTCCTCTGTCCATGTAATTTTCCAGACAAGATTATTAGAGTAGATTGCCATTCCCCTCTCCAGGGCATCTTCCCTACCCAGGGATCGAACCCAGGTCTCCTGCATTGCAGGCAAGTTCTTAACTATACGAGCCACCAGAGAAGCCCCCATTATTAAATATCACAGTTTAAATGAAAATGTTTCACAAACAGGAATGGGCCACATAAAAGTGAGATATTATAAAATCAAATGCACATTATTTGCTTTCTATGTGATCCACTGATCAATTAATTGATTTTATTCAGTTAGTATTTACTGAGGTCTTGTGGTAGGAGAACAATCATAGCATTAATATTTATAGAGATGAAAAAAGAGTGAGTATCCCATTTCTCCTTTATTAATTAAGGAACTCTGTTCATTCACTCATTTGTTACATGTTTATGGATTGGGCAGTTCATGCAAAATTGTGATATTGATATTCCTGTTTAGCACATAGGACCCTAGATCCTTTAGTAAATGCTAGCTACAACTTTATTTGACTTCCTAGGTTGGCTCAGTGGTAAAAAAAAAATCTGCCTGCCAATGCAGGAGACTTGGGTTAAACCCCTGGGTCAGGAAGATCTTCTAGAGAAGGAAATGGCAATCCACTCAGTATTCTTGTCTGGGAAATCCCATACACAGAGAAGCCTGGCAGGCTACAATCCATGGGCTCACAAAAGAGTTGTCATGACTCTTTTAGTTTAACAACTAAACTGCAACTATATCTCTATATCTATCCTTATTTTTTGGCCACACCCTGCGCAACATGTAGGATTGTAGTCCCGGGGCCAGGAATCAAACCGGGCCCCCTGCAATGGAAGTGGCCAGTCTTAACCACTAAACTGCCAGGGAAGTTCCGCTATTGTTAGTATTTTTATATGCTATTATGACAAGTCTTGGAGAATTAATAAAACCAAGGCAGACTCTTTGATTTCTAGAAATTTAACAGATCTCATAATTTAACAGAGGAAAAAAACATAAGTAACTTCCAATGCTGTATATCAGTGGAACACTTGACATATTTATAAGAAACTTAGAGCAGAAGAAAAACTCTTGGGAATGGCAGAGGAAGGACTCTTGGGAGGGTTTGCGAGGGAAGTGACATCTGTGTTGAATTTTGAAAGATGATATGAGCTCATCAGGTGCATAAACTGACTTCACTTTGCAAGTGCACACAAAGGGAATAGTGAACAAAGTCAGACAGCACCGAAGGTTTTGCTAGACTGCCAAACATGAGTTTGGGGTGGTAGGAAGTAGGTGGATGAGAGAGGAGCCTGGAGAGGCAGGTGAGGGAGGCAGCAGACAGAACGTGTGAAAACGTGGAGGTCGTGTGTTTTTTTTTTTTTTTTTTTTTACTAGAAAATCAGATAAATGCATTTACCCCGCACAGAGTATCCACTTATAATGGATATTTAGACTTGAAAAAAAAAGAGCCATTTATTTTGACTTTCCTTCTGGATTGTGACCTTTCTAGATGGACAGTCTACTGATATACTGGTTAAGGATACTGTTGAACATTTCAGGTTGGCAGTCTCTTGGGTAGTGCTGCCAGTTCTCAAAAAGATAATGCAAGGAGGGAATGAGTTAAAGAGCGTGAGGATGGAAGTAAGACTTCAGTGTCCAGCTTTCAACATGCCGAGTTTGGGATGCTTCAGGGAGGTATCTAGTGAGTCCTGAATATCTCAGCGTGAGGCTTGGGCAAAGGTCTGTCCTGGGGATACTTCTGACAATCACTGGCATGTCAGTGGCATTTTAAGCCTTGGGGGTCATGAGATCCCCCTTGGAGAGTATAGAGAATGTAAATAGTAAAGGTCAGGGACAGACCCCCAAGGAACTGTGCTCTTTAAGGGAAGAGCAGAGGCCAGAAGAGGAGCTAAAAGGAGCAGCATGGTGTGTGGAGTCATGGAAACCAGGGGAGGGCCGTGTGGTCAGTACCTTCAAGGAAGATGGGGACTGTGCATGTTCACTGGATTAGTCATGAAGGGCCCTTTGCAAATTTCACTGGTGACGAGGGAAGAAACTACATAGTAGTGATTTGACAAAAATGGAAACTATAGACTTTCCAAAAAATCTTGGCTCTGAAGTCAAAGAGAGAATGAGATTGACAGCTAAAAAAAGAACTGTGGAACATTTGTTGGTAACCACGCATTTGTAGGTCATGAATCATCCATGATAAAGTATTGGAATGTATCCTCCATAGGTACCAGATTTTGCATGTATTTTCATGCAAACGACTCCCTGAAACCCAGACCTCAAGTTAAGAAACCTAAGGTGATGGGTTGGTTTCACAGTAGAGAAATGTGGGTGTGTTTTCACGCAAAGACTGAAGTGTCAGTGTCGAGGGTAGGTGGGGCGTGTAGGAGAGGTGGGAGTGAGTGTATAGGAGATGGGGCGGAGAGGGGGAAATTGGAGATGGATGTCCAACTGGCTTCAAACAGCCACCCTTTCTCTCAGGAGAAACAATGAGGGAAAGATGGGAGGCTTCACAGAAAGCAGAAGGGGGGCGGGAGTTAGAGCCGATGCCGATAATGGTCACTTTTTCTCTGGGAGGCAAGAGATCAGGCACCTCGTGAGAGTGCAAGGGTCATGGTGACGCCTGGGCCCGAGGAGAACGGGAGACAGGACAACAGCGTCAGGCTGCACGGAGAGCTCAGTGGAGGCTGAAGACTCAAAACCTGTAAAGGCGCCAGTCTGTCTGTGGGTGTTTCTTTAGCTGTGCTCAGGTTGAGAGAACGTGCAGGGGAAGCAGGCCCACCGGATTAATCCAACAGAAGGGACGGGGGTGGAGAGCACTAGTAGAAGCGAGGTTGAAACGCTGGACCAAGCCATGAGAGGCCTTGGTTTATGAGAAGCCAGTGAAGATGGATAACCTGGAGGGGTTAGAGAGGAGAAGTCATAGTGAAATGAAAGAGCTGATTTTCATGGAATGAAGTATAAAAATCCTGGAAGGAAGGAGGGCTGTAGCAACAAGTGGCACTTTGAGTGAGTGGCATTGGCATGGCGATGGAGCTCAGTGCCTTGGCAGAGTTTGGCTGTGGAGGTGCTTGGCTGGGGTGAGTGCAGATACCGTTTTCTGTGTTTGAAGAGGTCAGGAAGATGAGACCAGAATGTGAAATGGGCCATCTGCTTTACCCGTAGATGATAAAGTCACTTTAGCAGTAGCTGGGGTGAAAATGGAAATTATTTTAGCAAAGATAATAGCTGGCAAAGAATTGGAAGAATGTGGGGGAATGACCAGACATCCCTAGTTGGGGATGAGAGAAATACTAGAAGGTTCTATAGCAGAAGACTGTAACCCAAAATGAAGACAGGGAACTTTATGGTAGGAACCCTTGTTTCCAGGAGACAGTGGATAGGGAAGGATGAGACAGGATCAGGGGTTTGCTGTGACAGCAGGGAGATGGTTTCAGAGAGCTGGGAGCCACAGGAGCTTGGTTCAGAAGTAGGGTAAGACCATGTTGATTTAGGCTTGGATTCTATCCTTGAATTGGAGGACATCTCATGTTTGCTAACTTTTCCTTCTACCAAATAAGAACCATCAAAAAACCCAAGCCAAACGAATCTTTGTTTGTAAAAGGACTTTAACATGCCAAGTTAGGAAGGAAGGGCAACTATCAACATGTCATGCTGCTGCTGCTGCTGCTGCTGCTAAGTCGCTTCAGTCGTGTCCGACTCTTTGTCACCCATAGATAGCAGCCTCTGTCCCTGGGATTCTCCAGGCAAGAATACTGGTGTGGGTTGCCATTAAAATTACACGATTTTACCTTCCAGATGGCATTCCCCAGGTGACTCCTCATTCCTGGAAAAAGTACAGAAACTCCCTGTCAACTTTCCTGTTGAGTTTTTGGTTCCCAGAATGTAGACCCTCCACCCATCTTGGTGCATAGTGACTGAACCCATGGCTCTTCTGTCTGTGCCTTCTGGACCAGTGGTGGCAAAGCACAGCGTGCAGTCTGTACAGAACCTCTAATCTGAGAATGGATATGGAACATACAGATAGTATGCAGCAGAGAACGAATGTGGGGCAGCAAAGCTTCAAACATTCACTATCTGGCTTCTGACAGAAAAGTCTTGCTGGCCCTACTCTAGCCTGAACATGTGCTGTCTTCTCCATCCTTCCTCCCAAGTCCCCGAATCATCTGAGCACATCTTCTCTGGTCCTCCCAGGCCACGTAACCTACCCCTTACTGTGTGACAGGCTTGACCAGGAAAGTGAAGAGGTGGCAGCAGTCCTATTAGTACTGTCAATGCTCGTGTTTTGGCTGAAAATGCCCTGTTTCATTAATACAAGTGACAACACATACACCCTCATGCGTTCAGCAATTTGGAACAGAGGTTGAAGCTCTGGCTTTGGAGGCCAACACACAGGGGTGAATCTTTAGAAAATGTTACTGAGCACTCTCCTGTGCCAAGCAGTTTGCAGGCATCAATCCATTCAGCCCCCACCCTCACCACGTGTCCAAGGCTCACTGTCTTCTCGTGCCATGACACACACTGGGCGCAATGACATGGCACTGGGAAAACCAGGTGGAGCACTGCCACTGGCCCAGCAGCCTCCACCCCCCTCCCCCCGAGAGACTGGAAGGATCCAGAGCAAACTCTGACCCTTAGCATATGGGAAGCCCTGACTCAGGTGACATCGGGTGGCCAGACTATTCCAGTTTACAGAGTGCAGTTTACCCTAAGTCAAAGCTAGCAGTGGGCAGAGCTTGGGACTGGGGCAGGCAGAGTGCCCCCAGAGTGGTCCTGCCTTAAAACATGCATGCAGAGGTGACGAGAACAGTCACGGACACAGCTGTGTATAAATTAAGTGAAACAACACGTAGCACATCACAGTGTGTCTGGCAAATAGGAACTGCTTAAGAAACATTAGCCATTGTAATATGACATGATAAGAGTTATCATTAGGCTCAGCATTTCTGAGCAACAGGGAGCACAGCAAGCTCACTGTAAATCAAGGAATGGATGTTTTTGCTGAATATTCACTCACTGTATTAGTTCAGGCTATGTAACGAAATACCACTAACTGGGGGCTTAAACAATAGGAAATTAGTCTCTCCCAGTTCTGGAGGCTGGACGTCCAAGGTCAAGGTGCTTGCAGGGCGGGTCCCTTCTGATGGCCATGAAGTAAGAATCTATTTCAGAACCCTCTCCTTGGCTTGTTGATGGTGGTCATCTCCCTCTGTCTGCTTATCATTTTCCTTTAATGCCCACTTCTAGGACTTAATTTCCCCTTTTCATGAAGACCCCAGGCTCTTTGGATTAGGGACCAGGGCTTCCCTGGAGGCACTAGTGGTAAAGAACCCACCTGCCAATGCAGGTAGATGTAAGAGATGTGGGTTTGATCCCTGGGTTGGGAAGAACCCCTGGAGGAGGGCATGGCAACCCACTGCAGTATTCTTGCCTTGAGAATCCCATGGACAGAGGAGCTTGGTGGGCTACCATCCATAGGGTTGCAAAGAGCTGGACACGACTGAAGCGACTTAGCACAGCAAGCACTGATGACCCTATTTTAACTAGATTACCTCCGTAAAAGCCCTGTCTTCAAATAGCATCCCATTCAGAGGTGCGGGGGGTTAGGATGAATTTGAAGTGTGAGTCTTGGAGTGGAGGTGGGACACAGTTCCACCACAGTACTCGGGCACCATCCCTCTGCTAAGCTCTGGAGGCGCAGAGTCAAAGATGAAAACCTGCCCTCTGGGGAGCTCAAAGTAAGTACTTAGGGGCTGAGCAGGGGTAAATATGTCCTTGGATACTTTTATAGTGTTATAAATGTTAAAATGGGTCCAGTAGGGTCTGCTTTAGATGTCAGGCATTTTTCTTTGAAGATATGCGAGATGGATAGTTAGCTCCGGTCCCATTTTCATCTCGCAGATGATTGCAAAATAACAAGGGGTGTCTTTTTTCTTTCTGTTATCAAAGGAACATCTAGGGTTTTTTTATGCTAATGAGGGTAAAAATAGCCCAGTGTGACGTGGTTCTCACTTGAAAGACAGTGTCTGGTGAGAAATGAGGTTGTCTGAGCAGTGGTCCCGTCTTATAATGATAGCACACAAGTATCTTCATCAGCTAGAGCTAGCGGCCATAAAACTGTGAAAGCAGCATCAACAACCCTATTACCCTCTGTTTATGCCAAGGTCACGGAGGACTGCTGGTGCCTGAAATGGTTTTCCTGTCTGAAAGCCTTGTCCTGTCTGAAAGACTTCAAAACGTTGATGTTTTCCCCCAGCCAGCCAGCCTGGGCATGGAAACCACCTCTAATATTTCCTCAAGCTTTTCCCATATCCAGCACTGATAAGTGTTGAGGAGCAGAAAGGAATTCTTGGTTCTTAATTGCAAGAAAAACAGTATGAGTCCTGGTTTCTTCTCAGTGCTTTAGAGTTTCTACTTTTTATCTCCGTTCTTGGTGATTCTTAAGAAAATCCCATCAGTCTTTTCATTTAACAAATGAGTCTGTGATTATTTGAACATTGGCGAGGTCAGGCATTCGCAACTGGCTTGACATTTCTGCACTTGGATCTGATTAAAAATCATTGAAAGGCTCCTTGCCCTCGTTTTGAGAGGCGAAGGCCAGAGTGGATGCTTGCCCTTGCTAACAACAGTCAGCAAGGGACAGACCTGCTCCTTCTGTCTCAACACAGGTCTGCAGTTATGTGGGCATTTGTTTTGTTGTGGCTATTTTTAACACCTGAAATTACTCTATTTGAACCTTAACATCAATATCAAACATTTCCTTCTTTAACTGATGTCTATTTGGAAAGGGATAAAGGAAGGCAGGAAGACAGGAAAGCAAGAAAAGAGGAAGGAAGGGAGGGAGGAAGCGAAGGGAATGAAATACGGTTTTCAATATTTTGGTGGAAATCTTCAAATGTATTTTAGTCTAGTGATTTAAGCTTAGTCGACATTAAAACGGAATAATGCTGCCTGGAAGGGAATGGAAGGGCCCTGGTATCACACCGAGGCCTGCTCTACCCAAAGTTGCAGGTCATGCTGCCCCCTACCCTCAGCCCCGCCCCATCTCAGCAACGCTGTGGTGTGCAGGGAGACATAATCAAATTACCTGGAGACTTCAAAAAATTCCTCCTGCCTTCGCCTGATCCCGCCATGCCAGCCTTGTCCCAAGACCCCTGGCTTTCTGCCCGGGGGACTCTATCAACACCTCCCCTCCCGCCTCTGGCCCTGGGACTCCTTGGTGAGGCCATTGGCACAGGGGACCCAGGCCACGTGCCTGGCACTGAGGCCTGCTGCTGAACACAGTGACATTTGGAAACAGCTGCATTTTGGGGTTTTGTGAGCCCAGCATGTCCCCGAGGGAACCCATCGCTGGCCTCACCCTCTGTCCTGCTCTGCGCTCCACACCGTGTTCTTTCTTTCCTCATGGACATTTTCCACTGCACGCTCTGTTGTCCAACCCAGAAATCCCATGGTCTTCATCACCTTCTCCCTTACCCTGTCCTGTCAATTCTGCCTCCTCAGCCCCTCTGGGAACTGTCCTTTCCTTTCCACTCCAAATCTTTCTTTCTTGGCCACACTGGGCAGCTTGCAGGATCTTAGTTCCCTGACCAGGAGTTGAACTGGGCCCATGGCAGTGAAAGCACCAAGTCCTAAGCATTGGACCGCCAGTGAATTCCAATGACTTTCTTTTTTAAATAAGTTATGCTGGCAATGCGATTTGTAAAATACATTTTACACAAAGGAAAAAAACTAATCAACAAACCACAGAGGCTGCATTTCAGGGGTGACTATCCCTTTGGGTGAGTCTGAAAGCCACCGCCGCCTCATTCACCTGGTGAATTAACCAGAACCCTTGGAGTAAACCGTGGATGCTGAAGCTGAAGGAGCTGGGCTCAAGCTCAAGCATCATCACTTGTCGGCTAAGCTCTTTGCCTGTGTTTCTGGATCTGTTTGCTCGCCTGTAAAATATGCACATAATGGTGCCCACAGCATGGTTTATCGTGAATATTAAGTAGCAGTGGTATTGCTGAGTCCTCGACAAATTAGTGAACTCTTATGAAATGCTACCAAGACTACCCAGCTTTCATGCTTCACTATGATTTTGCATTCACAAGGGACTTGCTGTCAGAGTTTTTCATGAGGTGCATATAGAACCTCAGATGTTAGATTCAGCATGGCAGCAATGATTCATCCAGGGGTCCTGTGGGCCAGGGGAGGGGGGCTGGTGCCGGGTGGGGCAGAGAGCTGGATCCAGGCCCTGGGATGGCCACTGATGAGCTGGCTCTCACTCTGGCAGTGACAGTCACTCTTTAATTAGAGCGCTTTCCCCTAGACATCAACCTAAACGTGGAGGGCAGCCAAAGCTTCCATTTTAAGACCATAATTGGTAGGTTCAGTCCTGAAATCCCATCATAAGTTTTCTCTGAAATTCCCCTGTACTCACCATCTAATAATATGTGCCTCAGATCAGCCGTGTTACAAAAATGCCACTTGCACTTGCTATGGAAATAGCAACACATGGAGGATGGTTAAGAAGATGACAGCCCTAGGTTTCCCAGCCTGCAGGGAAACCAGGTCCCAAGTTCAGAAATACATGGTTCGAGATTCTGAAACTGGTCCCACAGCTCCAGGACGAGTGTGGGGGTCTCACCTTCCTCTTCCTGAATCCACGTGAGATCTGCTTGCATTATTTGGCACTTCTCTGAGTACACCTTTTTTTCTCTCTCTTCTTTTTCTTCCTTCCTTCCTTTCCTTTTCTCTTTTCTTTTCTTTTTTTTAATTAAAAAAATGGGTAGTGGTACTTGGTTGTTTTGCTACTCTATTTACTATTCTAATTTTAGTGACCCTCAGTACTGTGGTGTCAAAGACAGGTTCGAGATAAAAGCAATAGGCTTCCTCATATAGCTAAGAGCACGGCGTTAACAAAGGCAACAACCTTTTCCTATCCGAGGATGGTCTTCTGGAGAGGATGCTCACCATGTGGGAGGCTCAGAGGGATGCAAAGGAGCACTGACTTGGAGCCAAGAGGCTCTGTCTCGGGCTTTGTCACCATCCAGCTGGCACTGAGTCGGTGATGCCATCCAAACGTCTCATCCTCATCAACTACCTGTACATATATAAGCCCTCCCTGTTGAGCCCTGCCCCTACCCCTCTAGGTCATCACAGAGCACTGAGCTGAGCTCCCTGTGCTGTACAGCAGCTTCCCACTAGCTGTCTATTTCACACATGGTCGGGTATATATGTCAGGGCTACTTTCTGTCATACAGAGTGAAGTAAGTCAGAAAGAGAAAAACAAATATTGCACGTTCATGTGTATATGTGGAATCTAAAAAATGGTACAGATGAACCTATTTGCAGGGCGGGAATAGAGACGCAGATGTAGAGAATGGACTTGTGGGTACAGCGCGGGGAGAGGAGGATGGGGCGAATTGTCTTCATCTTTTAAAGAGGATGTCTTGGCTGGGGTTTTCCAGGAAAGACTCTGAGATAGAGTTGCATGCAGACAGTTTAGCGCACAGTGCTCTTGGGAGCAACACATGTAAGGCAGAATTGGGCTGGGGGTGAAGTAGAATGTGGATGCAAACCAAATCCTGGCCTCATGGATGCCTCAGTGAGCGGTGAAGCTGAGTTGGCCCCTGGGGGTTTTCCCATCTTGGGGCCAGAGAATTGGAACTTTGGAGATCCACCTGGACTAGTCTGGGGATGAAGGTTGACTCTGCGGACGGAGGCGGCTGGCCTAGTCCTAGGTAATTCCTAGGGAGGGACTCGGCCAGCAGCCCGAACCACTTGGGGGAAATGAGAGCTTTCCCCAGCTTCCTAGCACTTGGGGAAATGAGAGCCTTGGCCCTGAAGGCAGCCTACACAGTGCATCGCAAAGCACCACATGACCAGCACTGTGTGTGTGCTCAGCCACGCCCCACTCTTTGTGATCCCTTGGGCCCTGTCAGGCTCCTTTGGCCATGCATTTCTGCAGGCAAGAATACTTAAGTGGGTAGCCATTCCCATTTTCAGGGCATCTTTCCGGCCCAGGCATCAAACCCTACTCTCTTGCATCTCCTGCATTGGCAGGCAGATTCTTTCTCACTGCGCCAACCAACACTGATGAGCCTGTTATTATCATGGTTGCTGGCATTATTCTGATTTTTGCATTATAACAACCGTGTGTGTGTGTTGGTCACTCATTCATGTCTGACTCTTTGTGACCCCATGGACTGTAGCTCACCAGGCTCCTCCATCCATGGGATTCTCCAGGCAAGTATACTGGAGTGGGTTGCCATTGCCTTCCCCAGGGACTCTTCCCTACCCAGGGATCAAACCCGCGTTTCCTGCACTGGCAGGTGGATTCCTTACCATCTGAGCTACCGGCGAAGCCCATAGCAACTGTACTATGATGTTTTTCTTATCCTTTCACATTCTCTCCCATTCCCCTGTAAGCTGCTCAATAGAAATGCCCATGCTTTTGTTGGTTCGTTTGTTTTGTTTTTTAACCTCTGTATTCCCAGGCTTGAGCACATAGAAATTTGGAGTTTGGCTCATAGAAATCATTGAAAAAATTGCTGTAGAATGGAGAGATGGATAAAGGAGTGGGGTCACACGAGAATGGAGACCCCCAGAAGAAGCCCTGGGGCGCCCTTTGGGAACATCGTGTGATGCCCCACTGACAGTCCCCTTCTCTCCCTTCCAGTCGCTCTGGACTCATGGCAGTCCCTGGCCCTCTCTGCAGCGATTGTTGATCCATCCATCAGGAACTTTGATGTTGCGCACGTCAGCACCACTGCCATGGGGAATTTCTCTGCGGCCCGAGACCGCTGCTTGTGGGGTAAGGGGAATGTCCATCCTCTAGGTAGGGGGTGGAGTGGGACGAGGGTCCTCTCATACAAGTGCTGCTGAAGATTCTGACCTCAGAAACACATAGGAGACCCCAAGATCACCTGGGGGGCCTGGCCAGAAAGATGTCACCTGGGGGATGAACCCTGGCTGGGCTCTCCTCTGTAGTCTCATCCTCCTGCAGAGTTGACCCATGGCCAGGGTCTCCAAGAGGCTAAGCCAGCCAGAAAATGAGCAACACTGAGCCAGGTCAGAGGAAGGATCGAGGAGGCTAGTCTGAGATGGGGGAGATGGGTGGAGGCTGTGATGGCTGTCCTCAGATGACAGGTGCCTGGTCATGACAGTGAAAAAAGATATTGTTCTGGCCAAGTTCATGAGGCAAAGTGAAGACGTGTGTTGTGGTTGTTCAGTTGCTCAATCGTGTCTGAGTCTGTGACCTCATGAGCTGCAGCATGCCAGGCTTCCCTGACCTTCACTGTCTCTCGGAGTTTGCTCAAACTCATATCCATTGAGTGGATGATGCCATCCAACCATCTCGCCCTCTCCCCCTTCTCCTGCCCTCAGCATTATTCAGTGCTATACAGAGAACTTTATAATAGGCAAAGCTGTCCCCAGATGCCTACTTCCTTTAGAGGGTTTTGGTCACTGGTATGCAAACAAAAGCTAGGTGACAACCCGATAGGAAGGTTCTACAAAGACTTTACTTTATGAAAGAGATCAAGATTAGATAACGTTTGTGAAAGATGAAAGTTGCTCAGTTGTGTCCGATTCTTTGCGACCCCATGGACCTTACAGTCCATGGAATTCTCCAGGCCAGTATACTGGAGTGCGTAGCCTTTCTCCTCTCCAGGGGATCTTCTCAACACAGGGATCAAACCCAGTTCTGCATTGCAGGCAGATTCTTTACCAGCTGAGCCAGAAGGGAAGCCCATTTATGCTTCTGCAATTTTGAGATTCCGTGGATCTCCTCCTCTACAAGGCTGGATAACAACATGCACAAATTACAGACAGGGCTGCCATGTACAGCTGTATAGGTTGTACATTGTACAACTCTGGGTGGTGCCACAACTCAGAGATTAGGCTATGAATAAGGGCTTTAGGCAATGCACGGTTTGCTCAATTGAATGAAACATCATTATTTTCACGGCTGTTCTTAGGACTAAATATCCTAATGCCATGAATCATTTAAACTGTCTAGGGCAGGACCTGGTTTACATGGGAAAGGACATAACCCTGATGAGGCAGAAGGCAGAGGGAGATGAGGCTGAAGAGGAAGGCATGGGCTAGAGTATGAAGGGCCTTGTCCTGTATGACTTAATTCTGAGGCCAGTGGGGAGCCGTGAAGGTGCTTTAAACAGAAAAATGACAAGAGCATATTTGTGGATAAATAACCAAAGAAAACACTGATTGTTGTGTGGAAAATAGATTGATGGGAGAGTTGAGTCCCCCACCAACACTGTTTTATTCCAAGATTCTAGCCCTGTACCAGGTGCTAAAATGAAGGAGTGAGTGTTTGTATGCATGCATAATTGGATAGATTAATGGGTGATGCATAAGTGGATGTATAGATTCATGAAGTGTGATGGGATGAAGGATGTCTAGCTGGCTTATGCCCTGAGAAACTGTGACTTTGGGCTGACCCTGAAGGAAAGTGAGGAGACTGCAGAGGAGTGCTCACCCATGTCTTCTCTCTCAGACAAATTCCTTCCTGCCAGGCACCTCAGGTTGTCTTGGGACAAATGGAAGAGTGGGTGGATGGATGATACACAGATTCACGGATGTATAATTACATGAAAGGATGAATGGATGATGCTTGGATAGATGGAATGATGCATGCATGGATTCATGGACGTATGGTTAGATGGCAGGATGAATGGATGGATGGATGGATGGATTCATGGATCATAACGGGATGGATGGATCAGTGGATGCGTGGATTTATGAATGTATGGTTGGATGGTAAGATAGATGGTTGGATGGATGAATGGATGAACTGATGGGTTCACGGATGCATGACTGGATGGATGGATCAATGGATACATGGATTCATGAATGTCTTTTTGAATACTTGACTGAGATGATCTCTCAGGCTCAATCCCCACCCTTCTTCTCCTCCACAGAGTGTTCCCGTCACCAGGACTGCCTTGTCACCACTCTGCAGACCCAACCTGGAGCTGTGAGGTGTATGTTCTATGCTGATACCCAGAGCTGCACACATAGCCTGCAGGCCCAGAACTGCCGACTTCTGCTCCACGAAGAGGCCACCTACATCTACCGGAAGCCAAGTAAGTGCCAGCCTGTGTATTTGCAGACATTCCCGAGGGCCTGAGTATGGCTGAGAGGGACTGTCGGAGCATGTGGTGACTCATGGGTGGCAGCTTTTGAGGTTCTTAAGGAAAAGTCAGTCAAAGTCATCTTAGGCTATGTGGCACTTACATGGGATGAACTGAAGGAAGACAAAAAAGCCAACTTCTGACCTAGAACTTCTCTGCACTGTCTGTATTCATGACTTCTTTTGAGTTACAGAAGCCATTTTGGCCTTCGAGTTTCTGCATAAAAGAATTCATTAGGCCACTTTTTAGTACTGTTTCAGAGTTTATAAAGTTGTTTCACATACCTTATCTTGTTGGATCCTCATGTTATCCTGTGAGATATCAAGATAAAGGATTGATCCCTTTCTTAGAGACCAGGAGACTCTGGTCCAGAGAAGTTAGGTTACTTCTCTGATTTCATACAACTAGTGATGACAGAACAGGGACTTGGAGCCAGGTCTTTTATCTCTAGAGGCAATCCTCTCCCACGAAACCACATTGCCTAGCGACCATATCACCATCACCAAAGAGTGTGGTTGTTCCTGGCTGGGTTTAGTTTAGAAACATCCAGTAACGTGTTATCATGTGTCAGCCCTTGTGCTGGGTGCTGGGGATGCAGGGGTGAAGCAGGCAAGGAGCAAGCAGCATATAATTACAGCCTAAAGTGAAATGATATGAGCTATAGAACAGGAAACACGGGAGCTGAGGCCCTGGGGGATACCCCCTCACTAGACATGCTTACGGGATGGAATGAATAACTTTTTAGAAATGTTGGCTGAGTCTGCCATCTTATCTTCAAGAGCAGATGTTAGTGATCTCTCTCTGTAAAGAGTCAGATAATAAATATTTTAGGCTTCACAGCTACAAAGTCCCTGTTACAGCTACTAAACTCTGCTGTTGAAGCAGGAAAGTGGCCACAGACAATAACAGATCAATGGGCATGGCTGTGTACTAATAAAACTTTATTTATAAGACCAGGTAGCAGTGAGATTTGGCCCCACCTTGTCCTCGAGTATTAATGGTCCTTCAGGGCTGTCTGGATCCAGGGATATCCTCTTTCCCCCTTTCCTCCACCTCAGTGTTTAGATCAGGAGAAGGTCCCCAGGCTTAGGAGTGCTTTGATTCCTATAAACTAAGGTCTTGGGCCCTTAATCTTAAGGCTAGCCTTCTATTCAGTTCAGTTTAGTTACTCAGTCATGTCCAACTTTTGTGACCCCATGGACTGCAGCACGCCAGGCTTCCCTGTCCTTCACCAACTCCTGGAGCTTGCTCAAACTCATGTCCATCAAGTCGGTGATGCCATCCAACCATCTCGTCCTCTGTTATCCCCTTCTCCTCCTGCCTTCAATCTTTCCCAGCATCAGGGTCTTTTCCAATGAGTCAGTTCTTTGCATCAGATGGCCAAAGTATTGGAGTTTCAGCTTCAGCATCAGTCCTTCCAATGAATATTCAGGACTGATTTCCTTTAGGAGGGACTGGTTTGATCTTGCAGTCCAAGGGACTCTCAGGATGCTTATATCAGTTGGTCGAGTTAAATAGATTTCATCCATAGTGTAGCCAATCTGCACCGTAGTCCTGCTGAGAAATGCCTTCACTTTGAGGTATGAGTTCTGTAAAACAAATTAGACTGCTTCTCTCTGAATTCTCTGTGTCTCAAATTCAGCATGAAATGGTCACTCTCCAGCATAAGACACATGCCCACGTGTGTCTACGTAGACATTTGTTTATTTGCACCTAAAGTACATATAGAGCTACAAATAATTTTCTTAATCCAGATAGTCACAGAACCTAAATATATGGGTATTCTAGAAAGAATCTCTACTTCTGCAAAAGATTTCAAAAGGGAGAAATGCAGCAGATATTTTTCCCATGTTGGATCTCATTCCATCTGGGATACATTGGGCAGCCTCTGGAGGGAGGCTTAAATACCAGTGTCCGTGGGAAAGCAGGCTTGCATTCCCTCAAAATTCTTTAGCTTTTATACTTTCTGTCTCTGCTCCCTGCTTGAGATGATGCCACGTTCATGAAATGTGGCTGTTTCCTGCAGAGCAAAAGAGCTGACCTTGGGAGTTTTCACGGCCTTAGCATCCACGGTCGGTCCTGAATGCTGGCCTGAGAGCCTGTGATTTGCAATTGAAACAGGAAATCTTGTGAGAAGGAAGGAACTGTGGGGGTGAGAGCAGGCATGATTTGCGATCGAGGCCAGATTATAAAGCAGCACGTATTTCTTTCCATCTCAGGTTTCCACTTTGGGTTATAACTCACATGCCAGTGTGTGAACAACCAAGTTTTCACTCACTCTTTCCTTCTGTTCTCTCTACCTCTTGTCCTTCCTTTTTCTTTCTTTCTTTCACCCCTCCACTCCTTCCCTCCTCCCTTCTATCTTTCCCTCCTTCCTTCCTTCTTTCCTTCCTTCCTTCTTTCCTTCCCTCTCCCCATTCATTCATTCACGTGTTGGTCTCCGGTCATGCCCCAGGCACTGAGCCTGGGGCATTACGGGCATCGTGTTATTTCTTCCTGACATCTCTGTGTCATAGGGACAGCTACTGTTCCTTTCTGGGCGATGGGAAAATCGAGGGTCAAAAGAACTATGAGGTTTTTCTAAAGCGGCTGGTCCCTCACACAAACACAGGTCCGTTCATTGCTTCCTCCTCACCATGTGGACCCTCAGTGGCCTGGAGATCATGAATGCACGTCACACCAGGGGGTCTCAGCCCCGACACCACTGACACCTGGGACTGGATGACTGGATGACCTATTGTCTCTATCACAGGTTGTTTAATAGCATCTCTGGCCTCCATCCTATGAGATACTAGGAGCTCAGACCTCTCCTCGTTCCTTGTGACAGCTCCAGAATATCTCCAGACATTGTCAAATGTTTCCTGGGGTCAAAACCACCTCCAGTTGACCCACTGCATAGTACCAAACTCTTGAGGAATGGCTAAACTTCCGCCTGTCTGTCTGTCTGTCTGCCTCCTCTCCCACATTTATGTTCATCATAAATGTGTTTTTTAAACAGACAGAGCTGCGGACCAAGCTGCAAAGCTTTCTCTCTCCACCGGCCCACAGTGAATTGGAGCAAAGAAAACACACCTGTTGGAAATAAATGAGAGAGACTGCACACACACGTGTACGCACACACAGATACACACACACACACAGAATCTCTTCACCAGTGTTGGTTTCCTCTGGGTGAGGCCCTAACACCTGTGGGAACCAGACACAGGCCGCCTGTCTTAAGCCCCTGAAAATGGCATTTGGCACTGAGCCTGAGCTGGTACTCATCTCACACGCTAGTAAAGTAATGCTCAAAATTCTCCAAGCCAGGCTTCAACAGTATGTGAACTGTGACCTTCCAGATGTTCAAGTTGGATTTAGAAAAGGCAGAGGAACCAAAAATCAAATTACCAACATCTGTTGCCTCATCGAAAAAGCAAGAGAGTTCCAGAAAAACATCTACTTCCGCTTAATTGACTATGCCAAAGCCTTTCACTGTGTGGATCACAGCAAACTCTGGAAAATTCTTGAAGAGATGGGAATACCAGACCACCTGACTTGCCTCTTGAGAACTCTGTATGCAGGTTAGGAAGCAACAGTTAGAACTGGACATGGAACAACAGATTGGTTCCAAATCAAGAAACGAGTACATCAAGACTGTATATTGTCACCCTGCTTATTTAACTTATACGCAGAGTACATCATGAGAAACGCTGGGCTGAATGAATCAAAAGCTGGAATGAAGATTGCCAGGAGATATATCAATAACCTCAGATAAGCAGATGACACCACCCTTATGGCAGAAAGCAAAAAAGAACTAAAGAGCCTCTTGATGAAAGTGAAAGAGGAGAGTGGAAAAGTTTCCTTAAAACTCAACATTCAGAAAACTAAGATCATGGCACCTAGTCCCATCACTTCATGGCAAATAGATGCGGAAATAGTGGAAACAGTTACAGACTATTTTTTGGGGCTCCAAAATCACTGCAGATGGTGACTGCAGCCATGAAATTAAAAGACGCTTGCTCCTGAGAAGAAAAGTTATGACCAACCTAGATAGCGTATTAAAAAGCAGAGACATTACTTTGCCAACAAAGGCCCATCTAGTCAAAGCTATGGTTTTTCCAGTAGTCATGTATGGATGTGAGAGTTGGACTGTGAAGAAAGCTGAACGCTGAAGAATTGATGCTTTTGAACTTTGGTGTTGGGGAAGACTCTTGAGAGTCCCTTGGACTGCAAGGAGATCCAACCAGTCCATCCTAGAGGAAATCAGTCCTGAATATTCATTGGAAGGACTGATGCTGAAGCTGAAACTCCAATACTTTGGCCACCTGATTCGAAGAACTGACTCATCTGAAAAGACCCCGATGCTGGGAAAGATTGAGGGCAGGAGGAGAAGTGGGCAACAGAGGATGAGATGGTTGGATGGCATCACCAACTCCTTGGACATGAGTTTGAGTAAACTTCAGGTGTTGGTGATGGACAGGAAAGCCTGGCTTGCTGCAGTCCATTGTGAAGAGATTGACAAGGGATTGCGAAGAGTCAGACAAGACTGAGTGACTGAACTGAACTAAACTGAGATGATAAAAGTATATTGACTCAATGAATGAATGTGAGGGAATACAGCAGAGGAGATAAGATAAGGCTACAGGGAGGCAGATAAGTGTCTGGAGATTAGCACTGCTGGGAGGGGCGGGAGGCCTATGGAGCACAGGGCAGGGTGGCCGGCAGCACCAGCCTGACCTAAAAGACCAAGTGGGATCCAGACAGGCACAAAAGGGAGGATGAGTGCTGCAGCCCAGGCCTGACCCTTGACCCCGTGTGAACCTCTGGCCCCATGGGCAGAGCTGGGGCTCAGAAAAGTACAGCTTTGAATCTTACCTCATTACCTTGACGTCCTGATAGCTACCCACCCTCAGCCCCTAAAACCACTTCCTCACCAGTGAAATGTACTTACCGGGTCTGCAGTGCCTCAGTGATAATTCTAAAATCCAAGCAGTCTTAAAGTCAGAAAAAAATATTTTTGTAAGTTTTTGGCAAACTCGTTTGGGGTCAAAATCTGACCCAGAGTTGACCAAAGAAATGATATTGGGTATTCATCCCTCTTAGCAGGACCAGCCCATACATTTCCTCCCGGAAATAATTGGCACATCCAATGATGGGGCTCAAGTCCAGACTCCCCTGGAGGATTGGACCTTGTACGGTCTGGGCCCCTCTGTTCTTTTTAAAATCCAAGTAATCCAGAATCGTGATGACATCTGGTCCCAGGGAGCCGAGTCAGGGTTTGTGGGCCTGGGTGATCTCCCCGGAAAGAACTTGAGATGACAACTGAGGGAAGGATTGCTCAGTGCCTGGGGAAGATCAGGTGTCTTTGTTGGGTTTCTTTCTTTTTTTTTTTTTCCACATTAGACACTAACATGACTAGACTTAAGTTATTGGGGCCTGAATGAATAACTAACATTATTTTTAAGTACAGAAAACAGTGTTTGGGCTTTTTGATTTGTTTCTTAAAGCATGTCTAGAATACCCCTGAATAGAGCATGTGTTGTGCTCTCTTCCTTCCCCCGCCCCAGACATCCCTCTGCCCGGCTTTGGGACATCTCCACCTTCAGTGCCCATCGCCACCCACGGCCAGCTGCTGGGCAGGTCGCAGGCCATTCAAGTGGGCACTTCGTGGAAGCCAGTGGACCAGTTCCTGGGAGTTCCGTATGCCGCCCCGCCCCTGGGGGAGAAACGCTTCCGGGCCCCCGAGCACTTGAACTGGACTGGATCCTGGGAAGCCACCAAGCCACGGTAAGGATGGAGTGGAATACATCTTGTGGGGGGGTGGTGTCCAGAGAAGCCTTCTCCCATTCTAAGCCTTCAAAGTGAGAGTTGATAGAATCTGAGCAGTGCACTGGGGATACATTAGCTAAGATGACGTTGAGTGCTCTTTCACATAAACCCCCACTTGTTGGTGACTTAACATTGTCTTGATCCTGCCTCCTTTGGTGATGAAGGGGCTGGTGGGCTCTGCTCCATGCAGTGATGTGGGGACCCAGGCTGGCATGTCTTCCTCAGCACAGATCTTCCAAGGTTCCTTCTAGGAACCTCCCTTGACTTCACATCCAGGAAAGAGAGGCTGTTAGGGCAGGGGAGGTTTCCTTGGGCCACGCCCATGGGCGGGGCACGTTCATCCGGTGCCCCAGCGTGGCAGTGGCCGGAACTCAACCTCCCAGCTACATCTGACCTCAGTGGGGCTGAGAAATAAGCAGAGAAGGAAAAGCATAGGAGCTTATAATACAATTAAAAA
The DNA here is from genome assembly GCF_014754425.2 of Oryx dammah. Classification (NCBI taxonomy): domain Eukaryota; kingdom Metazoa; phylum Chordata; class Mammalia; order Artiodactyla; family Bovidae; genus Oryx; species Oryx dammah. The sequence goes on along the minus strand of NW_024070203.1, from coordinate 21,092,875 downwards.
ATAATAATGTAAAAGGCCTTTTCATTCCCCCAATAGAAATGATATTGAAAGGAGTTTTCAAAAATGGGAGAAAAATGGAATATCCTATTTTCCTTCCTCTGCTTTTCAATTTTGCCCATTCCCTCCCAGGCATGTACCACTGTAGATAGTTGACAGACGGGACACGATTTTGTTATTTTTCTGATGAAAGCATGTTCAGAGTATCTGTGAAAGGAGCACCCGTGCCTGCCTCTCTCACCCCACAGCCTTTCCCTCCACAGCTCTGTCCTGAGGACACAGCCACATTCTCCCTGTCCATCACTGCCCATGGCCAGTTGGTGGGCAGCTCTAGGAGCTCAGGACCAGATAGAGGGATGAGCAGGAGGCTCTGGGATATTCCGGGTGAGCGACAGGAAGACTTAAGCTAGGACAGTGGCAGAATGATGCAGAAAGCCATGGAAGTCACCACTGGGAGACAAAAGAAACAAATAAGCACTAATTAGAGAACTTCACTGGGTTAGGATCCACCCACTTGACAGGTGAGGGAACTGAGGCTTTTAAGTGAAGAGCAGTGAGAGCTCGGTCCATCAGACCCCAGTACTAACCAGGCTTGGACAGGTAACCATCATGCTTGCTTCAGGTGTGTCCCAGATATGCATCTCAGCTCTTATGCCAGGAGATGTTTCGCAGCACACTTGACTCTGTAGTGATGGAGAAAGCAGGTCGAGGCCCTTCATCCCAGCAGGTCTGCACACTGGAGCCTGCAGGGCCCCAGGGCCCAGGTGACACCCGTGTTCTTCTGCTCTATCTGGGCGGGCACCTTGTCCAGGGGACACTCCTTAGGCCCATGATAGAGAGACTGGTGGTCATTCTGCTCCTTCCAGCATTTACTCACCAATCCCATTAACCATTTCCTGAAGCTGCCTAATTGTTGGTGGGCTGCTGGGCCTTCAGGATTGGGCACTGGGTTCTGCTGCTGCTGCTGGGCATGCAGGAGGGCTGCGTGTGTCCCTTTAATTGTTTTTCCTGAAAGTCACATGCCATCCATCTGTATCTGCAGGGCCAGGTGCTGGCAGCCAGGCATCAGGACGCCCACACCTCCCGGGGTCAGCGAAGATTGCCTGTATCTCAACGTGTTTGTCCCGCAGAACATGGTGAGTTTGACCACCCTTGCTATGTTTGCCGTGAAAGCTGCCCTGTTGGAAATCCTCAACCCCAACACTGCCAGCATGGTCTGCCCCGTGCTCTCCTGGCTGGTTCTTGGCTCCCTGAGGCCTGAGGGGCTGAGTGCCAGCCTGGTTCCTCCAGGGCCTCCTCTCATCTCCTGCATGGGAGCATGGTGCATGGTTATCTGGGTTCATTTCTCTAAGAGATATTCATAAAGCGCCAATGATGGGAGGATCTGTTCTCCGTGGGCTGCAGCTATGAACAAAATAAAGTTGCTCTCCTCAAGGGGGCTTTCATTACAGTAGGAGGAACAGAAATAGGCAGTTCAGTTCAGTCACTCAGTCGTGTCTGACTATTTGCGACCCCATGGACTGCAGCATGCCAGGCTTCCCTGTCCATCACCAACTCCCAGAGCGTGCTTAAACTCATGTCCATCGAGTTGGTGATGCCATGCAACCATCTCATCCTCTGTCACCCCCTTCTCCTCCTGCCTTCAGTCTTTCCCAGCATCAGGGTCTTTTCCAGTGAGTTGGCTCTTCACATCAGGGGGCCAAAGTACTGGAGCTTTCGCTTCAGTCCTTCCAGTGAGTATTCACAGTTGACTCTGGTTAGGCCCTGGTTTGAAGCCTGTACCTGCCTACGTGGCATCTAGGATCCTGATGCTGAGTTGAGTTTCCTGTTTAGGGGGAAGAGTCAGAACTCATGAGAGGAAACGGAAGTGATGAGCCTTAGGAAACGTGAGTCGTGTTGGCAGATTCCACAGTTCACGTGATGCACCTCCACTTCCTGGGCCCTGAGCCACCAGCAGCCAGAGGCAGTGCACTTGGGAGATTTGAGCACAGCAAGCTGCTGAGTGGGATTTGGAACAAGGGCACCTAAACATGGAGGCTCCTCTGGGCTGCATCAATAGAAGCATAGAGCCTAGAGTGAGGGAGGTGATGGTGATGCCCAGTGCTGGCCAGATCTTTCTGGGGATGTTGAATTAAGTCCTGGCTCCAAACCAGCCTGCCACTTACCACTGCCTCCCTGGCCTGGAGAAGGCAACTCACATTTTTTGTGCCCCAGTTTCCTGTTTTGAAAAGTAGGGAGAGAAATAGCATCAGCTCACGAGGTTCTTATGAGAATGGAATAGAACAAGTCATAGATACTAATTAATCAATGAACAAGTGATAAGAGAGACACTGGAAATGGCAAAGAGTGGGACAGAGACTACACCTAAAGCCTGGAGTAGACCATCACTCGGGCAGTGTAGGAGCTGGACAGTGTTGAACACACTGGAAAGAGCAGGGGCCAGGGGAGGGACCACCTCTGGAGGTCTGTGCCCGTCATCAGCTGAACACCTCACAGCATCCTTCCTTCTGATCCTCCTGACGCTTTGAAGAGGTATCATTCCCATTGGATAGATGAAAAGCCCAAGGCTCAGAAAGGTCGGGTGACTTGCCTAAGGTCACTCAGCTAGTGAGTTATTACTGTAGATTTGGTCATTCGAGTCCCAGAGTTCACAGCTAGGACCAGTGAGTGGTGACCAGTGAGCATAACTTTTGCCATAATGTGAGCAAGAAGTTGACGACAGTACTTTACAGTTGATCTATAATGTCGTTGGTCTTCATACCGACTCTAGGAGGAAATGATAGGTGTGTTTATTTCTGTCTTCTCCCCCGTTTCCCACTTTAGAGGTGTAGAAACTGAGGCTAGGAGAGGCTTCGTGGCTTACTAAGAAATCACAGCTGGCCTGAGCAGAGGCTTGATCCCCATCTACTGACTTCAAATCCAGGATCCCTTCCCCATCGGGGAGTTTCCAGTCAAAAGTAGCTTTGCCATTTCTCTCTTGGGCTGCTCTGTTGCCCCTGCCTGGCCTTGGGATACGTGTGCTGACACACCCAGAGTGGTGTGTCGGCTTGGTCTGGCACCTACATGGCAAAGGTGTCATTCCCAAGCTCTGGAGGGGGAGGTGGCCGCCTGCAGCCCCCACATTTCTGCACCCCCTGCAGGCCCCAAACGCATCCGTGCTGGTGTTCTTCCACAACGCTGCGGAGGGCACGGGCAGTGGGGACCAGCTGGCAGTGGATGGCTCCTTCCTGGCTGCTGTCGGCAACCTCATCGTGGTCACGGCCAGCTATCGCACGGGCATCTTTGGATTCCTGAGTTCTGGTGAGTTGCTGGGGTTGGTGGGGACCACTGACTCCCTGAGCCGAGTGTGTTCTTTGTGTGCGTTTAGTCCTTTCTTCCTAAAACCTCATCCCCTCCTGGCCCCTGGCCCTCCTCCAGCCCGCTGAGTACAGCCAGTACCTTCGTGAGACGCTCCAGCCATGCTGATGCCTGTAGGTCACAGTTGCCACTGATGGAACTCACCACGTGTCTGAAGCCGTTCCAAGTACCTTAAGTGTTTTGTCTTGTGATATTAATAACTCTGTGTGTGTGCTTGTGCATATTGAGACCCCAGAGGGCTAGACCCTTGCTCAGGCTCACATGGTCAGGAAAAAAGGCAGAGCCAGGATTCGCCACCAGAGTCCACCTGCCCTGGAGATGCTAAGGGGGTGGATATGAGCTCTGGGGCCTTCAGAGAGCCGTTTCCTGGAGCAAGGGCTGCATAGACAATGATTTCCATCATCACCGTCAACTTCTGGCCTGTCTCCTTTGCAGTCACAGATATTATCCCGCAGGTTACACCTTCCACCTTCCCACCAGCCCCCAGGGCAGAATTGAGGCTTGGACCAATTCCAGCATCATCCAGCGATGATGTCTTTTCTTTCACCTCCACCCCAACCCCACTCCACCCAACCCCACCCAACCTCCAGTGGTAGAGCAGTTGTTTGTTAGGCAGCTGTGGTGGAGGGCAGAGCTGGGAATGGGAATTCCTGGTCTGGGAATCCGAAGAGCCAAGTGTTGTCTGTGTGACCTTGGACAAAACCCTCCCTTTCTCCAAGTCTCAGTTTTCTCCTCTGTAAAATAGGAGTAATTTTAACCCAACTTCCAAAGTCACTGTGAGACTCACGCGAGGTGCTATGTGTGAAGGGGCTCCGGAGGCTGTGATGGGCTTTGCGTGTCCTCAAGGACAGCGCTGAGCATCATTTCTGTTCTTTGGGGGTCTCATTTAAGACCTGGAATGTCTTGTGTGATGGATATGGTTGGGTGGGTGGGAGGTAACGTGGCCAGAACCACGGCTTCTCTAGAGCATGGGTGAGCGAGGCAGGCATCCAGTGTGAGCAGAACCCTGGGGCCTTGGGGGATAGGGCTGGGTGGATCATGTGGCTGGAGGCCTTGAGTGTCATAACAAAGACTTTAGGTTTGCACAGCAGACATGAAACAGGCAACAAGTTAAGGCAACATGTGACCAGTGGCGATGAGGGGAGTGTGGCTGATGAACCCATTCCAGGCTTTCCTTCAGGGAGGCAGCAGCGGCTGCTAGAGCACTGGACTCTCCTGCTGGATTTTCTTTCCCCTTTTTGAAAACACCACTGATGTCTCTTAAGTCAGGAGCTCCTTTCACTAAAGAGATGGTGAAACTCAGAAGCCAGCCTGTGGGACCCGCTTGTGTGGGGCTTTCCACAGACCTGGCTGACTTCGGCTCAGAGCTTTTCCAAACAGAAGAGAATGTCCATATGCTACTCGTAGGTGAGGGGGTGGGCTTATGATTTCATGGGCTGTAATCTATGGAGAATTCCATGGGCTTCTGGGAAGGCAGGCCCATTTCTGGCAGCAGTGTTGGGGGAGGCAGAGAACACCCACCCCTTCTCACTCCTGGCTTGCAACACTGCCTGTTCCTCTGCTTAAAGCAACTCCATCAGCAAGAGAGAGAGTGACGCTCACCCAGCGTCCGTGTCTCTACCAGATGTCTTTCCCAGATGACGTCATCCCGGTCTCCGGATACCTCCATGAGGTCGGCACAGTGTGGCCATTTCACAGAGAAAAGCACAGGGCTCAGAGAGGTCAAGGGGCTTTCTGCCTCACTTCTGAGTGTGCATCCTCTGTTGCTCAGTTGTGTCCCCAACTCTGTAGCCCCGTGGACTGTAGCCAACCAGGCTCCTCTGTCCCTGGGATTCTCCAGGCAAGAATACTGGAAGTCTGTTGCCATTTTCTACTCCAGGGGATCTTCCCGACCCGAGGGATTAAATCCACATCTTTAGCATCTACTGCATTGGCAGGTGGATCCTTTACCAACCCCCTTAGGCTCTTGGTGGCTCAGAGGGTAAAGAATATGCCTGGAATGCAGGAGACCCGAGTTCAGTCCCTCCACATCTCATCCATCCCAGGCTGCTCGCCTCTCATGACATTAAGCATCTGAAGGCAAACATCTGGAAGCTTGCTGGCACCTCCCAGGGGCTCCCAAGGGTTAACACCACTTCCTTTTCCCTGGCAGGGCCTCCGTAAGTGAGGGCTCTGCTGCAGCCATGTCCGGGCCCTGCATCTGGCCAGCAGCAGCCCTGGCAGTTACTGAGTCATGCCGAGTTGCCACTTCATGTACTTTATCTCATGTGATGAATGCACACGGCATCTGCTGTTGTAGCTCAGAGTGAAGATAATCCCCAAGAGTGCCAGACTCCAGAGGCACATTAAGAAAGAGATGGGAGAGAGATGGAATCAGAAACTGATGTCAGCTCTGCGGCTGACTAGACAAACTCGTGTTCTCAGAGAGAAAAGCCCCAACTCAACAGTACTTAGAAGGAGCATGGTTCCTGGTGAGGAGCAGGTGGAAAGGAGGTGAAGGGGTCCCCCTGCCTGGAGCTCACAGGCAGGATAGACCCTGCCAGCATAGGGCACAGTGATTACCCTCCTCTCTCTGGCAAAGCAATGCAGTGAGGGGACCTGGGACCAGGGGCCTGCAGGGTCAGAGGAGTGGGTGGGCCATGGCCCTCAGGCCTCCTGGAGGGTGTGGGAGCAGAGGAAGTGTTCTTTGACCTGGGAGCCAGACTGAAGGCCAGGCCCCGTATTGTGCCCATCACCCCATCATCCCAGGAGCACTCAGAGCTTCCCCTTAGAGCCTCCCCTCTGAGGGTCTGCTCCCCTTTTTGACCAGAAGAACAGGCCCAGAGTCCTGCTCCATCACCAGTGCAACTTCTGTTGCTGAAGACAACATAGACCCCACAAAGGGCATCTGTGAGATAATAGCCGGACCTAAACCTGTTTTATTTTATTTAAGAAAAGACAAATAACTTCTAGAGTGCTTTATACCAGGCTCTGCATCATTCTGTTCCTTTTACAAATCTTAACAAATTCAATCATCATAACAACCTGTTGAAGTTGGTACTATTATTATCCCATTTTACAGATGGAGAAAGTCGAGTCACATTAAGTAACTCGTCCAGGGCCCTGCTGAGCTTGTAGGGGATGGAGTAAGACCAGTGCCTGACTGGTCTGGCTCCATAACCCACCTGCAAAGCCCATGGACCAGTGCCTGACTGGTCTGGCTCCATAACCCACTTGCAAAGCCCATGCACCATGATCCCTTTTATTGATAGCCATCAACAAGACCTGGGGGAGGAACTGCTGTGAGCCTAGCTGAGGAGCTTTAGAAAGATAACTGAATAAATCAAATGACCAAGCGAGAGTCATTTAGACCATGAGGGAACAACTGCATGCTTGCTGATGTGTTTTGACCAGAGAGTGGGGAGAACAGAGCTGGAGGATTAGATCAGGGTGGGGTGAGGCAGTTGGAGAGGTGCATGATCACGTTGTCCAGAGATCTTCCCCTCACATCCTGGACTCCCTCCTGGACTGTACATGCCTGGCCAGCAGAGAGCAGCCCTGTCCAGTTTCATGCCCCCAGCAGCACTGCTTGCTGCATATTTGTGGCGGGGCTGAGCCAGGTGAGACCAGAGCTCAGCCCTGAAGATGAAGAGAATGGAGCTCAGCCAAGACCAGACTGTAGGGTGATGAGCACAGGCGATGAGCAGACCCCGAGGTCTAGACTAGGATGGGTGTTGGAAAATGAAGGGAATGCAGACTGCTCAAATGGGCTGAAGTTAATCTTGCTGCTACTGTTTGGTCGCTTCAGTTTTGTCCGACTTTTTGAGATACCCCCACCCCCCCATGGACTTGTAGCCCACCAGCCTCCTCTGTCCATAGAATTTTCCAGGCAAGAATACTGGAGTGTGTTGCCAGACCCTCCTCCAGGGAATCTTCTCAACCCAGGGATCGAACCCCGGTCTCCTGCATTGCAAGCAGATTCTTTACCAGCTGAGCCACCAGGGAAGCCTGAAGTTAATCTTAGAGGGGAGAAGAAGCCAGGAAGAAGTTAGACTTTGTGTGCAGAAGGAGTTATGAAGGCTTCTGAGCAGAGAGGCTTCCATAAAAAGAGTACCTAAAATTTTTAATGAAAATAACAGAGTGCCTTGCACACCGTAGATTTATTTATTTATTTTTTTTGGACAAATGTTTGCTGAATTGGATTGAATGTTAGGACAAAAAGTACTGAGTGTGTGTTAGATTTAAGTGCCGATTCTATCTAAAATTTGCTTCTAGGGAGCTTCCCTGGCAGCCCAGTGGTTAAGACTTTGCCTTCCAGTTCAGGGAGTGTGGGTTCCTTCCCTGATCAGGAAGCTAAGATCCCGCATGCCCTGTGGCCAGAAAACCAAAACATAAAACAGAAACAACATTGTAACAAATTCAATAAAGACTTTGGTCCCACATTAAAAATAAAATCTGAAAGAAAATTTACTTCTTGCAACTAAACAAACTCTTTCAAGTCTCAGGTTCCACTGGGGAGTAAAAGGGTTGAGCTAGACCATCTCAAATCAGCTAGTTGGCTGCTCCCTGTGCCTGTCCTGGAGGCTGTCTGCCCCGAGGGCTTGTCTGTCTTGCTCTCTGCACTACTTAGCACGGTGTTGGCATAAAGTGAAGCCCAGTTCAGATTTGCTTCCTGAAAGCACCCTCATCTGTGACTTCTAGGGGTCTGTAGACCCCAGAATGTCAGCCTTGTCAATGGGAAGCTGGTACATGGGGCCTGGGAGTCAGGGACAGTGCCCTCCCTGCTTCTACATCATCACTGGAAATGCAGGCCGTGGGCGTCACCTCCCAGACTAGGTCTTGTTCAGCCGCTGCCCAGCCTTCCTGCCCTCCCTGAGACCTTGGAAACAAACAGAATGTGTCTGCAATCCAGAAGAGCCCACAGAGAAGGGTGCCAATGGCTTCATTAAACCCAGAACATGAAATGCGTTTGAAGAAATCCTGAGCATCTCCCCAGCTGGAGGAGTAATTCGAACCATCATGTCCACCGAGCTGGTGTTCTCGTCAGCTCTTTGTGAACACCAGGCTGGGGAATCAGCGTGCAAGGTCTTGCTGCTTTTCTATCTGGGGAAATGGGTTTTTGTTGATAGTTTCTCATTTGATGCTGAATCGTGTTTATCATAAGTGTAGTCATTTCATTCACTTAACATTTTGTAAGGACCGACTGTGTGCCACTGCTTTTAGTGGAGGGCAGAGTCTAGCAGGGGAGCCCATGCTGACAAGTACTCTGAAAGGGGACCCTTACTTCCCCCGAGGCTGCCTGTGAGTCGGAGGATGACTGGGTCAGAGGTCGGAGCTCAGCAGGTCAAGGGCAGAGGGAGGGGTCTGGGTGGAGGAAGTCACATGTGCCGAGCCCAGGTTGGGGGAGGGGAGGGCTGCTGTGTTTGAGCATCTGCTGGGGAGCCTGGGTGGCTGCTGCACAGGACAGGGGAGAGACAAAGGGAGATGGGCCCCGAGAGAAGGATGACCAGGTCCGGGGGGGCTTGGACTGCACGAGAAGAATTGAAATGGCGCCCTAAGGACCATGAGATGAGATGGGAGACTTTACGTAGGATGGGGCAGTGGGTGTGTGTGGACATCGATGTCTGTGTGTGTGTACATTGGTGTTTTTGTGTGTGTGTGTACCTTGGTGTGTGTACACTAGTATATGTGTGTACACTGGTGTGTGTGTGTAAACACTGGTGTCTGTGTACATTGGGGTGTGTGTGTATACATTGTGTGTGTGTGTGTGTGTGCATTGGGGGTGTGTGTGTGTGTCTCAGAGAGAGAATCAAAATTACAATTTAGAAGATCACTCTGGATGCACACGAAGAATTCAGGGGCAGGAGGAGTGTGCTGATACAGGAGGCCAGAGAACAGCTCTAGGAGAGACAGGGCAGAGATCAGTGCGGGAGCACTCACTGCACCAGGGGAGGAGGGAAGAGAGGATGTAGCTGAAAGAGGAGTCCAGGAAGACCCACAAGCTTGTGCAGGACAGGAGTGGGTGGGTTTGAGGGAGAAGGCAAGAAACTTAGGAGAAGCTTCTGATGGGGCACTCAAGAGACTTAGAATCGATTCCCTTTGGGATTGAATGGACCTGAGGTGCCTGTGAGACAGCCTCCTGGAGGCACACAAGGGACCTGGGTCTTGAGAGTGCTGTGGGCAGTGATGTCATCCTGAGAGTCAGCCACATGTAGGCGGTGGTTGAAGCAAAGGGTCTGCCAGAGAAGAAGGGTGTGAGCCTCTGTTCAGACCAGGACTGGCCTGGTACTTCAGGGTACTTAGTGGTATAGACTAAGGAGGGTCCACTCAATTCAGAAGATGGCCATGGGGCCTGGGCATAGAGTGTCTCAAATGCCAAGGAGAAGAATGTTCTGGCTGTATGTTTTTCTGTGTCTGAATCATTCCATTTTTTAAAAGTGCTGAGCTCTCAGTAAATATTTCCTGGGGACTTCCCTGGTGGTCCACTGGTTAAAACTTCACCTTCCAATGCAGGAAGTGTAGGTTCAATCCCTTGTCAGGGAGCTAGCATGCCTTACAGCCAAGAAGTCAAAATATACAACAGAAGCGATATTGTAAAAAATTCAATAAAGACTTTAAACATAGTCCTCATCCAAAAAAAAAAAAAACTAAAAATAAAATACAAAATATTTCCTGAATTATATGAAAAAAAAGATCAGCTCTACTGAGTGCTGCTGAAGGTCATGGAAGGTGGTGGGAAGGGGTGAGACTGATGGCTCAGGCTGGCCTGGCCTTCATCATGGGGAAGAGACACGGAGAGTCAGGGGCAGTCAGGGAGGATCTGGGGCAGTAAGCTCAGCTCCTTTTCTCTGGATGTGCCAAGCAGGGGCTCTGAACATGCGCTGCCTCTCATCTGAGCAGTCACCCCTTCTAGGAGGGACGTGGGGGGACGTGGAGGGACGTGTCCACAGTCTCCTAGTTGGCAAAGGCTGATGGGAGAATCCCAGCTGGATGGGCCTGATTCTGGAGCCCAGGCTCTCCCACCATATTGAGAAACCACAATCCTGACCTGGGTGGATGGGAGTCTAGGTCCCCCACAGGTGCCACGTGCCTGATCAGCTGCATCCAGGGTGCACGATCACAGAGGGTTAAAGGCTTTCCTCTTTCTTAAGGGTCCAGCGAGCTGAGCGGCAACTGGGGGCTGCTGGACCAGGTGGTGGCTCTGACCTGGGTGCAGACCCACATCCGAGCATTTGGTGGAGACCCTCGGCGCGTGACCCTGGCAGCAGACCGTGGCGGAGCCGACGTGGCCAGCATCCACCTTGTAAACACCAGGGCCGCCAACTCCAGACTCTTCCGGAGAGCTGTGCTGATGGTGAGCTGCCCACTCTGTCTTCAGTCTTGCTGAAGATGGTCCTTCCTTCCCATACCTGACTTTGATTGCTTGGATTTCCTTTTTCCTTTGTTCTGAATTGGTGTCCTGCCCATGGCCATCTTTCTATGCATACATGAGCCAGGATGTTACTGGCTACTCATAGCTACTCGTAGCTTAAGTACTAATCATGTAGACAGGGTAGTGTTAATGATAATGATGATAATGGTGATGAAGGTGGTGAAAATGATGATGGTGATATGACAATGATAGGGATGGAATAACTATGATGGAGGAAACCACCTGTTGACCACAGAATAAGCCCTGTTGGGTGTTCTGATTAGCTTCTAATTTTATTGAATGTCCAACTTGTGCCAGGTACTATGCTCATTGCTGGAAGTGCCTTACTACATGATCTGTGCCCTAGTTTTCAGGAAGCTTGTAGGTTACTTGAGAGAGAGGGAACAGACACTTAAAGCAGCTGTTTAAAAGAGAGTCTTATGGCAGCTCAGAGAGAAGCCCCACACCAAGCTCAGGGAGCAGGGAGTGCCCTGGGAGAGGGACTGTGCATGCTGATGCTGCAGGCTGTGCTGGCACGCAACCAGAGTCCTGGCATCAAGGGCTCCTCACTGGGATCTGCCCATCATGCAGTGCGGCTGGAGGGCAGGGTCTGCCTGGACCGTGGAGTGGAGGCTGGGAGGCAGAGAGCAGCCAGACTGCACTGAACACCTTGGGTTTTATCCTGGGTGCATGTGAGCCGTTGACAGCTTTTGTTTGTTTGCTGGTTTGGTTTCCCATCTTAACCATTACTAAGCGTACCATTCACTGGCATTAGGTACATTCACAACGTTGTGCAACCATCAGTGTTAATCATCAGCAGCACCTTTTCATCATTCCAAAAAGAGACTCTGCACCTATTAAGCACTATCTCCCCCCTCTCCTTTCCTCCCAGCCCCTGGTAACATCTGTTCTACTTTCTGTCTTCTGTGAATCTGCCCACTCTAACACGAATTTATCTCATGTTAGTGGAATCCTATGAGATATGTCCTTTTGTAACCGGCTTGTTGCACGTCCTCAGGGTTCATCCGTTTTGTAGCATGCATCAGAATTTCATTTATTTTTAAGGCCGAGTGATATTGCATTGTGTGTGTACACCATGCTTTGTTGGCCCATTCATCTGTGGACTGACATCTGAGTTGCTTTCCCCTTTTGGCTACTGGCAGTAGTGGTACTGTGAACACTCTTACCATCGACGGGCCAGACTTCTAGAGCTTGGTGGAGGCGTGTAAGGGGGTGGCGCTGGAGGAAAAGAGAGCAGTGAGGAGACTGTTAAGTGACTCAGAGGAAAGAGCAATGGAGAATCGTCAGGGCCAGTGACATGACCACCTGGCGATTCTAAGGCCATCAAACCACACCCAGCTCTGTCCAGCCTTCCTGGGGTCCAAACCCATGACCACAAAGAGGGTAGAGAAGTGTCAGTTCAGAGCGCACAGTTGAGGCCGGATGGGCGTCGTCTCCGCCCTGAGAGGCAGCAGCGCCTCCTGCCGCTTTCTCTATCTCCGGCAGCCACAGAGCCTTCTAGAATTCACTAAGAAGTCTGTGCTCTATTCAGCCTCCTCCAGGTGCTCTCCTCTGCCCGAAGTGCTTTTCTCCCATCGTTCTCTTTCCCGACCTACTCGTCTTTCAGGGACTCCTTCCAGACTTTCCAGCCTCGGGTCGGACCCCCTTCCTGTGGCCGCTGCCACCTGTAAATCTCATCCAGCCTTTCTCCCTCTTCCCCACCAGCGCAGAATTACTCTTCCTGCCACGTGTGTCTCTCCCACAGACTGACAACTCCAGGACAGCAGTGCCCGCAGGGGCCAGCAGTGCCTGGCTCTCCATAGAGCCTGGGGCACGCAACACCGCTGCGTTACGGTTGATGCTCCGTGACTGACACACAGCCAGTGAAGAAGTTGGCTCACACACCTGGGTAGGGGAGCCGTGGTGTGTGTCCTGGGACCCACAGACCGGCCCGCTTCCCTTCCTCCTGCCTCTCTTCTGTGTTTCGTGTCCTTCGCTTCGGGTGGTCTTCAGTCTGTCCCTGCGTATGGGATCCGTCCGAGTGGCAGGAGCCCTGAGCACAAACATCCTGCAGTTTCTGGGATTGAAAGCAGACCTTCCTGGCTTTGAGTTGATCCCAGAGGGACTCCCCCAGGGCCCTCTCAGAAACCAGATGCTCGAGGGACCCAGAGGACACCAAAAATGCCTTCCAGTAGGCCCAGAAGGCAGAATTTTCCTTTCAAAAGTTCTGGAGGGTTTAGATGTTTGGGGAATTTCAAGAACGAATCTGTTTTAACAAATGGTAGTGTATTTAAAAATAAATCCTCCTTCTGTTTTAGTCATTTAGAGACAGCTTTTACAACTGTTCCCCGCAGTCTTTGGGATGCATGTGAAATTATTTGGAACTGAGAGAACTAAAATACTTCAATATATTAGCAGTTCCTTCAACGTGTTCTCTACCAACAGATGTTTGGAGGAATGAAAGTGAGGTGGTGATATATTCTTGGATAAAATCTTCAGTCTTTCTGCAAATCTTGGGGCCAGAACTATTGAAATTTGAACGAGACAGACTCCTGTGATAATTAATAGCTTAAATGTGTGGGGCCATAAATCCATTTCAATACATGATCTCATAGGTTCCTGAAATTGATTTGCAAGGGACATTTATTTTGTTTCTAATCTAGACATGAGAAAGCCAAGGCTCAGAGATGTTTAGTGATCTGCTAAAGAACACACAGTCAAGAAGGCACTGCCTTAGGGGCTGGAACCTGTGAAGCTGAATCCTGTGTTCTTCCACACTATGAGAATGTCTCTCCAAGAGCCTGGGATGTGTTCAGGGTCTCAATGTGTCAGAGACAGAGCCTAGAATCAGACAAGCTTGCATTAAGATGCTGGCCTTGGGTGAAACCCTTTACTTTACCTGCTTCGTGGATAAAATGGGTGTGATTAATTCTGTCTCCCGAAGGTTCGAGGAGTCACGATATAGGGTTTGCAAAGTGTGCTACACCCTGTGGGAACTTAAGAAACCCAGTTCCCCATGTCCAATGCCAAGCAAAGGCAATTCCAGACAAAAGCAGGTCGGGAGGTGGGAGATTTCACCTACCCCCGTGGGAGGTTGAAGAAGGAAGGGGAGGCCGTGTTGCAAGCCTGAATTCTGTGGCACTGACTCCTTGACCAGTTTTAAGAGAAGGTAGAAGAGGTCGTGTCCTCCACACTATGATTTACAGGACTTAGAAAAAGTTTCCATGGCTTTCCTACAACATTGCCCCAATTCTACATTCCTCAGAGTGAGCTCCAGGCCCCAAGAATTGGCCTCACGCTAAATTTTCCTCTCTCCTTTCCCACACAAACCCTGCAGTCCAGGCTCACCAGCTCCACCACCATTCCTAGAAAATGCCATGCCTTCCTCTAGATCTTTTCCACGCTGATCTGTGGTCAGCACGTCCTGTTTTCCACCTGGAAACTCACTCCACCTTTAGGGCTAAGCTGGATGGGACCTCGAAGCCTTTCTCCATCTCTAAAACAGAAAGAATCTCACTGTGGTGAAGAGACTTCTGCTTGGTGACTTTTAGGAATTCTGATTTGTTTTACTTGCTTGTCATGTTTTCTAGCACAGCTTATTCCATTTCTATTATGACTGCAGGCTTGACTGGGTACAGGATTTATCTCCTTCAGTTCAGTTCAGTTCAGTTCAGTTCAGTCGCTCAGTCGTGTCCGACTGTTTGCGACCCCATGAATTGCAGCACGCCAGACCTCCCTGTCCATCACCAACTCCCAGAGTTCACTCAGACTCACATCCATCGAGTCGGTGATGCCATCCAGCCATTTCATTCTCTGTTGTCCCCTTCTCCTCCTGCCCCCAATCCCTCCCAGCATCAGAGTCTTTTCCAATGAGTCAACTAATCTCCTTAGTACGGCCTTAACACTTAGCTCAGCTCCTGGTTCAAAGAGGGCTTCTGAGACCACGCTGAGTCCATTAAATCACCTGGGTGCAGAACCCTCTTTTCACACGTGCCTCTTAGGAGCACTCATCCACCCTGCTACTTCTCTTAGTCAAAATTGGCCTCTCTATCCATGGGCTTTGATGCTTCTGTATATATATTGGGATATGTCTTAATGTTGTTTTTGTTCAGTCACTAAGTCACATCTGACTCTTTGAGACCCCATGGACTGTAGCCCACCAGGCTCCTCTGTCCATGGGATTTCCCAGGCAAGAATACTAGAGTGGGTGGCCGTTTCCTTCTCCAGGGGTCTCTTCCCAACCCATGGATTGAAACTGTGTCTCCTGCACTGGCAGGTGGGTTCTTTACCACTGAGCTACCCAGGAAGCCAGAATAAGTTCACTGATTTTTAAAAATATTCCTGATGGGAATTGGACAGTAGTTTCATGTACTTTAGCTTATATGCAGAGTACATCATGAGAAACGCTGGGCTGGAAGAAACACAAGCTGGAATCAAGATTGCCGGGAAAAATATCAATCACCTCAGATATGCAGATGACACCACCCTTATGGCAGAAAGTGAAGAGGAACTAAAAAGCCTCTTGATGAAAGTGAAAGTGGAGAGTGAAAAAGTTGGCTTAAAGCTCACATTTAGAAAATGAAGATCATGGCATCTGGTCCCATCACTTCATGGGAAATAGACGGGGAAACAGTGGAAACAGTGTCAGACTTTATTTTTTTGGGCTCCCGAATCACTGCAGATGGTGACTGCAGCCATGAAATTAAAAGATGCTTACTCCTTGGAAGAAAAGTTATGAGCAACCTAGATAGCATATTCAAAAGCAGAGACATTACTTTGCCGACTAAGGTCCGTCTAGTCAAGGCTATGGTTTTTCCTGTGGTCATATGTGGGTGTGAGAGTTGGACTGTGAAGAAAGCTGAGCGCCGAAGAACTGATGCTTTTGAACTGTGGTGTTGGAGAAGACTCTTGAGAGTCCCTTGGACTGCAAGGAGATCCAACCAGTCCATTCTGAAGGAGATCAGCCCTGTGTGTTCTTTGGAAGGACTGATGCTAAAGCTGAAACTCCAGTACTTTGGCCACCTCATGAGAAGAGTTGACTCATTTGAAAAGACTCTGATGCTGGGAGGGATTGTGGGCAGGAGGAGAAGGGGACGACAGAGGATGAGATGGCTGGATGGCATCACTGACTCGATGGACGTGAGTCTGAGTGAACTCCAGGAGTTGGTGATGGACAGGGAGGCCTGGCGTGCTGCAATTCATGGGGTCGCAAAGAGTCGGATATGACTGAGTGACTGAACTGAACTTCCTGTACTTTTTCAAATCATTTTGGCAAAATATGTTTTTAGGATGTTAGTTCTTATATCAGCTTAACCCTATAACCAGGCCCATAGTATTTTTGTCTCCTTATCTTTTCATAGAGTTTTGAACTTTTCTCCATAAAATCTTTGCAAACTTGCTGTGAGGCAAGACCCTTCCTAAGTGGTTTCGTGTTTTCTGTGTTACTCTCCAGTCGGTAAACATAGGTGTTGGGAACTAAGTTGGTTCTGCATCTGCTCAGCTTTCTTATCGTCTCTAATACTTTGTCTGCTGGGTCCATTGGATTTTTATAAAGTTATCTCACTATCTGCAAATCAGGTTTATTTCTGTGTGAGAGTGTGTGTGTTCAGTCATTCAGTCATGTCTGACTCTGTGCAACCCCATGGACTGTAACCTACCAGGTACTTCTGTCCATGGGATTTTCCCGGCAAGAATACTGGAGTGGGTTGCCATTTCCTATTCTAGGGGATCTTCCCGACCCAGGGATAGAATTCAAGTCTCCTGCATTGGCAGGTGGATTCTTTACCACTGAGCCAACTGGGAAGCCCTTTTATTTCTCTGCACTTTGAAGCAAATGCTCAACTGCTTTAATAAGGAGACCCATCATGAAAGCAGCTTAAATAACGTTTCTTTTTTCTCTTTCCCATAACATTTTCCCAGGTGGGGAGTCCAGATATCTCGTGATTTCTCTAGGGCCACGTTCCTTCTATGTGTTTCTCTATGTCATCCTAGGGTCTTGCTGTCATCTGAGGAGCTGGGTCTGGGTCGCCAGGAACTTCAGGCAGAAGGGAGGGGACGCAAGGAGAGGAGAGCCTCCCCTGGGGACTTAGGTTGGGAAGGACACCGCCTGCCCCCTGCTTGCTTGCAGGGTCCTCTTCTGGTTTCACTGCAATGGTCGCAGCCTCTAGAATAGCATCTGGTATCTAGTTGGTGTCCAAAAACATATCTGTGGAAGGAATTCTTGGAAGAACAAATTGCAGAGTTATCACAAGTAACATGCAGGAGTGTCTAGGTGAGACCACACTTTCGTAACAATCACTAAGAGGTTGTTATCTCCCTGGATCTTGGATGTCCAGCCCCAAGTCAGATGAGACAGCCTCAAAAGTCACGAAACCCTGTTTTCTTATGACTGCACCTCAAGGAGACGCCAATACACTGACCAGTGTGGCTTCCTCTTGCGTTCCCTGGTCTCCTCTCTCTCCAGCTGCAAGTTTCTTTAAAAATCCTTAACCTACAGAGCCTCTGAACTAACCACCCAGCGGCCTCACCCAGGAACCTCTCCCCAGCATGCCAAGAATTAAATATTTCTTCATGTGGGCCACTTTTAAAGTTTTTGTTGAGTTTGTTAAAACATGTTTCTGTTTTATGTTTGGCCGTGAGGCTTGTGGGGCTTTAGCCCGTTGACCTGGGATCTCATCCCCACCCCCCAACTACATTGAAAGGCGAAGTCTCAACCACTGGACCACTAGGGGAGTCCCCGAGAATTAAATATTTATTAGGCTTATTTTAATCAGGAATAAATACATGATTTAGCAAAATGTAATGCTTCCCATTTGAAACCTGCCCCGCCTCCCGCCCCGCTGAGTTCTCCCCAAACATTCCAACCATTCGTTGGTTACAACGGAAAACAATACGTTGGTGAGGTGGGGAGTTGGCGTCCCCAGAGTTAACATTCATTTCCCATACATCGGCTGGCCCTTTAGAAATAGCCTGTGGGGAGTGTTGAGGAAACCACAAACATCCTCTTGGATAAACACTCTGGAATCCGATGATACAGAAAATCGTGTAAACGCATGTGCACACACCACCAGGGCAGTGATCTCAGACGGCTGGAATGCATATGCTGAACAGACAGACTTTTCCTATCAGCAGCACCCCTCCTCTCCCGGAACCCCTTTGCAACAGCGGGGAAACAGGTCCTAGAGGCAGCTGCAACCCCTTCCTAACAGGATCTGGAGAGAATCGCTTCTCCTTCTCCAGAAATCTGTGGTGTTTTCTCTCTCATCTCTTAAAATTCTCTTTGACAGAATTGAGCCACTCTGGTTCCCCTCTTTTCTGGAGCTTAGCATTTTTATTCATGTGGCTGACAGACTCTTTTTAGAAGATACTGGATGGATGATTTCTTTAGAACTTATCAAGTTCCTTTTTTCAAAAAATCCAACCAATCTTACTTATCTGGTCCAGCCAGCCCTTCCACTACTTAAAGATCCAGCTGAGACATGAACTCCTGGGTCACCTAGTCCCAGGAGGACACAGCGATCCACTCCAGTATTCTTGCCTGGAGAATCCCATGGACAGAGGAGCCTGGCGGGCTACAGTCCAGGGGGTCACAAAGAGTCGGACATGACTAAAGCAACTTAGCACAGCACACTACTTCCACAATATTTGTCTATACAAATATTTTCTTCCTGTCTATACTGCTGGGCCTGATACCTGATACCTACAGACTTAACACAGTGCCTCTTCTGGTAATCACGAATGAATAATGGGTGCATTAAGATAGGCAAGAACTTCAGCATCCCAGAGAGGCCCTTTCTGTGCTGTGAGCCATGGTTGGTGTCGTCGCAAAATCTTGCTCAGTTCCAGGCCTGCCCTTCTGCTTTCCCCATTGGCAGCTACCGACTCTCCCATTTCCCCTGGTCTCTGCATAAGTAGGGAAGTCATCTGACTTCTACACACGTAGTTTTGGAGCTAGAAGCCCAAAGGGATCTTCCGACTGGGGGCTCATAAGTAAAGTTAGCGTTTAGTGTCACTGAGCTCCCTTAGAAAGAGAGGAGCTGCAGCCCAGAGGGCTGTCTTTACAGATGGGTTTCAAAAGTTCAGTGCAGGAGGTTGATTTGCAGACCCAGATTGTCTGCCAGGTTTTTCAGTGTGCCTGATCAGATACCAGGGAGGGGGTTCCCTCTGTCATGATGTGGATACAGAAGACAAGAGTTCAGTTCTCCACGTGGCTTCTCTTGGCTTCTGGAAGACGTGTTTCCCCAGGGACCATGTGCCTCTGTGCAGGATGCCAGGTGACAGTCATAACCTCTGTTCTTTTGGGCAAACACCATGGTTTCTGTTCTCCAGCTAGTCTTCAAAGTACGGTGGTGACGAGAAGAAAGAGCTCTTCCTTTTGCTCCCACTGTACATCAGGGACACGCTTTTCTTCTTCCGGTCAAAGGAAGTGCTGTCATCTCCCGTTAGGGACAAGTATGAGGCAATGCTTTCCCGAAGGCCGTAGCTGAAAAGGGACTCATCCACACCGACTGGGCTCTCTGCCCCCTCTGGGTCCTCTTGCTGTCTGCTAGTGGGTAGATAGTGGACAGAAAAGGGGCAAAGCAGAGGATGTAGTGGGATGGAGGACAAGAGAATAAGAAAAGGAAGAAAAACAAATGAAGAGCCTGGTTAATATGTATCGAACTTGTTCTAATTCTGCTTCTTCCATCTGTGGCTGTATAATTTTGGAGAAATCACTTGACCTCTCTGAGCCACTGTTTCCTTGGATGGCTAAACTTCCAGCTGTACATTTTAATGAATCTTTCTTCATGATAATCTACAAGGAAGAGCTATTTTATTTCCTAGGCAATTCTGATCACTGATTTTCTTTGAATTTACCAGTGGGATGTCTGGATCATTATTTAATTAGTAAGATAACCCACCAGTCCCCACTTACAGATACCCCTTAAATGCAATAGCTGACAATCAGAGCAAATAAAGGAAGATTTTTTTTTTCCCCTTAAAGTATGAAGTCACCTTAGGATTTTGCTGGTGGGTTTAAGCTTCACGATTGAGTTTACAACAATATCAAATTTACACAAGATTGATCTGTGTGTTGCTCTCTAGGATACTAACAATTAGAAAAGCGCAAGGTGGTATCATTCAGCTAGAAAATGTTCATCTGACCCTGAAGGAGTGCTGAATGAACGTGTGCAGAACTGGGGATACTGAGGCTGTGGCGGGGGGTTGCTGGGGCCATGCCACCCAGGGCGTGGGAGCTGAGACAGGTCAGTCTCCAAGGGACACTGGGATTCCTGGGGTCTGCACCTGCTCAGAGCAAGGGGGTAGCAAGGCTGGTGGGAACAGGCCACAGTTTTTGTGTGCTGGGCTCACGTGCTGGTTTGGGGCTTATACATTCATGGAGGACACACACACACACACACACACACACACACCTTATTGCCCTCCTCCAGTTGAAGGTCTTCTGGCGCAGGGTGACAGGTGAGTCGGAGGCCCTTACTGCTGGGGCTGCCGCCGTCTGAGTGAGGCAGGGTGTGGTCAGCACACAACAGAGGCCGTCGGCCACCTCTGAGGAGAAAGCAGAGAACCGGTCAGCGGCTCTGAGATGCCCCGGCCAGTGCGTGCTGCGGGGCCCTGGATATTCACGAGGGGAAACTGAGGCTGAGATTTGTGAGGGGCTGAGAACCATGTGCGCAGCTGTCGAAGACATCTCAGTATGCCCCGAGTGCACACTGTGCTTAGCTTGACACAAGGCAAGAGTAGACTTTAGGACCCAGAATCCGCCAGACTTGGGGTAGAGTTTCAGCTCCGCCCAGATAGCGCATCACCTGGACCCCTTCTGAACCTGAATCCTCTACTGTTGGATGAGAGGATGGAGCTGACATGTGAGAACAGCTGGCAGAGTGCCCGTGTGAGGGAGACCCCACACTCAGGGGTTTCCCACCAAGGTGCTGGGCCGTCAGCTTCAGGGGCAGCCTCCTGTGTGCTGGGGGGCTACGTGCACTGCTGCGTCCCCCACAGCACACAGAACGGGGGTCCGGATAGCACGGGTGGGGCTGGTGCCTCTGTAGGAAGGAAGAGAGATAAAGGAAATAAGGGAAGAAGACAGAAAAGAAAGGAGAGAGAAGGGAGGAAGGATGGAAGAAAGACGAAGAGAGGAGGGAATTAGGTAGACAGGGAAGGAGGGGAAGAAGCAAAGACTGACCAAAAAAGACGAAAGACACAGAAATAGGAGGCGAAAAACAGAAAGATAAAAGGCAAAATCGAGAAGAAAATGGACGAAGACAAAAAAGAAACTTCTCTCTTCTCAAGCACAAAGAGGATGAAAATTAAATAAATCCTTTCCTTTTATCTTCCTGTTAATAGCTCCTACTTGAGCTTCCAGGGTCCCCCATCTCTCTAGGAGCTTTAAGATAGAGCCTCTATCTCTTCCCCTAGCCCATGTCATCATAAGACTGCAGTGCTCAGATGTTCTCACAGATGCAGGAGATTCTCTGTGGCCCTACTGAGGATGGAGAGCCCAGTGGGTCTCATGTCCTGAGGGAGATGAAGTGTCTGCCCGGATGCAGCCACACTGGCTTCAAAACCGCCCATCACCAGGGTTTAGGAAGCACAGCACCCCTCTGCTGGGCTCTGTCTCCATCACACTGATAGAGCTCTTGAGATGTCCTTGCCAAAGAACAAAGAACAAAGGGGAATCGTAGCTGAAGAATCAAGTCAGAGAGCGACTGTCAGTAATGCTTCGCATCCGCATGACTTTCACCGTGGACTCAGATGTCCACCCACGCTGGCATGCACTGAGGAATGTAAGATTGGACCCTGAGGTTATAGGGAGCTTAACTAGATGTGAACCTGAAATAATTACCTGTCACGGGCTGGAAATTGAAACGACCTCACAGGTTAGGAGGCGAGGGACACCAAGTTGGACACAAAGATGAAAGAAACCAGCGGCAGTAGAGAGCAACTTCCATACAAAGGTTAATGCTTAGGGTGAAACATACATTTTGGCAAAGAAGAGAACTGACATTTCTGAGCACATAGCCTCAGCCCCATGCTGAGTGAGCCTGGCAGCTGTCAGTTCAGGGAGCCCTGAACTGCTCTGGCTTTTGGTACTGTGTACCCGTTTGGGGAATGAAGAACCCAAGGACCTTGGGGTCAAGTCATGAGCTCAAGGTCACAGCCAGTCACAGGCATGAATTTTTTTTTTTTTGGTCCTAATGATAATCCTGTAAGAGGCATTTTAATCTCCATTCTATAGATGCAGAAACTGAGGCTCCAAAATTATTAAATTCAATAATAGCAAATTTGAATAATAATTAGAATTGAATAACTATTAAGTTATTAAATAATTTGCCCAAAGGCACTGGGATAATAAATACAAGTAACTCATAAGACAAGTCTGTTCACACCCCTGATTGCATGCTTTCTCAGATTCTGCGCCTTTAGGAAGAACATGGTGGGATGTAAATTGGCCATGTTACTCCCACCATGGGGTCCTGAAGGTACCAGAATCCTTGCACGGCCCCAGACCCTTTTCAGTCACTCGCAGAGGGGACTGCTGGCTTCAACCCCTGTGCTGGTGCAGTGACCCGGGGCGCGTTTTCGGAAGGCACGCTTCTGTGCTGCCGTGCGATCCTCGGGGGTTCACGGCAGGAAAGCCTCATGGACCTCCTGCTCTGTAAACATCTCTGCCAGGCCAGCATCCTTTTCATGTTTGCTTTTGTCTATGCAAAACTTATGGTTGCCACACCTCTCAGATGATTCTTATTAAAAGCCAAATACCACGACCAACTTCTACTCGTGATCAGTAAAAGCTGACTGCTTCCAGGACTCCCTTCCTCTTTCATTTTTAGCTACGCTGCTAGGTGTTCAGGTGTCATGGGAGTAATATTTGCTCTATCATTTATTTTGCATCCACCATATGCCAAGCTCAGATAGACACGTTGCGTGAGCTGTCATATTCAAGAATTGTGGCAGCCACCTGTAGGTGGGCTGCTCTCATCCACCTTCCGTGAACAGTGAAGTGGGCTCCACGAGGTGGAGGTCTTCACCCAAGAACTCATAGAGCCCAGAGGCAAGTTTGGCCATGGGTCTCCCGAGTGACCATTCCTTCTTCCTGACCTGCCCTTCTCACAGGCCAGGTGTGATAACCCAGTGCCGTGGATGCCTCCTTTCACCTTGAAAGGCCCTTCAGGATCACATATCCTAAAGAATCCAGGGCTTGGGTTCAGACATCCAGAATATGGAAGGGGGAGATGCTTGTGTGGTGAAAGCGGCTTCTGTCTTCCTTTCTCTCACATGGCAGAAGCGGGGAGGAGGGCGCCCTCCTGGTCAGGGAACAGCGGCTCAAACGGTGGCTCACTAGCAGGAGCCCACATTTATGTCCATGGCGCTCTCATCTGCACTTTCCCTGTGCTAACTCACTGCACTCTCATCGTGTCTTCAAGGTAGGAACACTTAGCGTCTGCATGACACAGGGAAGAATGGACTCAAAGGTGAACCGCCAGCCCAAGGTTGCCCAGATCTGGGATCCGAACACAAGGTGGTTTCAGAGCCAGCTTTTAGCCACTTTTTTTTTTTTTTTTTAATGCCATTTCTCCCTTTTCCATAGGGTGAAACTCCTAAGTCCTGACCTGGCGTTCAGGTCAGTCTAACTCACAGTTCCTCTTCCGACTCTATGCACTACACCCGTCACCTCCATCAAACCCCGCTCCGCATCCGCCGTCTTGGAGGATGTTCCAGTCAGCATGGCACGCTTGGACCTGTCTCCTGGGCCCAGGAAGGACACTCAGATGAATGAAGTATAATCCCTGGTTTCTAAGAGCTTGTTGAGAAACACAGGCTAGTAGACACTTAACTAGGTCACCAGGCGGAACGCCCAGAATTCTAGGGAGAAAAACACCTGGCATGCCAGGGGATCAGAGAAAAAACAGGCCGTTCATCTTCTAACTCCGAGGGCTTCATCACAGAGCTGGCTTCCTGTTGGCCTTGAAGGGTGATGAGGACTTTGACATGCAGAAAGGGGGAAACGAAGGGCATTTCAGAGCAAAGCCCCAGAGGCCCAAGTGTACAACCCACTTAAGGAAGTGCAGACCATCTGTGGTTTTGACTGTAGGGGCGTCCTGATTCATTTCACTTACAGGCAGAGAAGGATGAAGTTGAGGTTGGCTGCGTTTTACTTAGCATTCACATTCAGTCTATTTTAGCCTGAAATTTGCAGTCTGAATTACTGAGAAAAGAGCATTTGAAGAAGGCAGGATGGACAAGAGAGCAAAGTAAATCACCAGGCAGGTCTAGGGGAGCAGCCTAGACTGAGTGCCTGGAGTTGGGGTTGGGGGGCTAGGCAGTGAGCCAAGAGAGATGTCATGCATCGGTCTTGATGGAGTGTTTCTTACCGGAATAGTGATTCACCAGGTCCTCCAGGCACTGGAAGGTGAGCCTCGGGGAAATGTAATACCAGTTGTTTGGCAGACGGAAGATTCGGTAATGCTTCACCTGCCGGTGTCTCACTGAGAGCGAATAAAAACCTGCAGGGAGTGGAGGACAGGTCATCACCCCAGGGCCACCAGCTAAGGAGCCCACCACCATGGAGGCGGAGAGACCTTCTCAGCCTTGTGATACGACCATGGTACCCAGATACATGCTCTTATGTTTTGAGCAACAATTGCTCGAGCCTCATCTGTTTGGATGCAGCTCACTCTTTAGAATATCCAGGAACGTGGTATTTGAGCAGTCCAGTTGCATTAACTGTACTGCAATGCTCTTTTTAAATTTTATTTTCAAAAATATTCATATATTTATTTTACCTGGCTGCACTGAGTCTCAGTTGTGGCTCATGGGATCTTTGATCTTTGCTGCAGCATGCAAGATCTTTTTTTTTTTTTAAGTTGTAGCATGCAAATGCTTAAGTTGTGGTATGTGAGATCTAGTTCCCTGAGTAGGGATGGAACCCCACCCATTGGGAGCATGGAGTAGAACGTTGGGTGAGTGTCTACACCTCTCTTAGCCTCCATTTCCTCAAATGGAAAGTGAGAGAACTGAGCTTAGGTCATGTGTAAGGGTTCTTGGGCTTTCCTGGTGGCTCAGATGGTAAAGAATCTGCCTGCAGTGCATTAGATGTGGGTTCATTCCCTGGATTGGGAAGATCCCCTGGAGCAGGAAATAGCAACCCACGCCAGTATTCTTGCCTGGAGATTTCCATGGACAGAGAAGCCTGGTGGGATACAGTCCACAGGGTTGCAAAGAGTCAGACATGACTGAGTCACACACACACACACACACACACACACACACACATACACACGTCCTCCTGAGTCACACACACATACACGCACACACACATGTCCTCCTGAGACACACACACACACACACACACACACACACACACACATGTCCTCCTTGCTCTGTCTTCTAGGGTTCCGGGATGGAAAAGACTCACAAGGCAGTGAGTGGGGAGTTTTGGCTTGCATATGCTGGGTCAGGGGCTGAGCTATTTCATAGCAACCTCTCTGTTGATTCTCAGAAAGACCCTGGGAGGTATGGTCCTCAGGTACTGTTACAGCTGGAGAAACTGAGACTCAGAGTGAGATGGCTGGAGGCAAGCAGCTCAGAAGTGGCCGCCCCGAGGCGGGTGGGACCTTTGTCCTCCTGCAGCAGGCCTCTCTAGTGGCCAACATCCCTTGCTCTCCCAGGCCTGCCCTCTGCGTCAGTTCAGCGTGTGTCTTCCGGTAATGGCAACAAGGACTGAAAGGACAGCGAGCAGTTCAAGAGCGGCAGGTGGAAACTTACGAGAACTTTGCATACCCTAGGGAGCAGAGCCTGCCGCCCCCACCCAGGCAGCGGCTCAGTCTATTTTTAGATCAGCTCTGGCAGCTACACTTGGGGTCCTTCCCCACCACCCCTTGACCCTGCCTGGGTCTGGGACCTGCACAGGAAGTTTCGCCTCTGCTTTGCTTTTGCTCTCACCCTGTGTATTTAGGTTTTTTAAGAAAAAAGGTTGGTCCTGGATTCTTCATTATATCACACAGAAGGTCCCTGCTTCCCCAGAGGAAAGCTGACGCTCATTTTACTGGAAGGCTCCATCCAGTACCAGGTAGCTCTGGTGCTTAATAAGTGCATGGGAGATAGTCTCAGAAACCACATTTTCTCTTCTTTGATGGTGGGTGTACAAGAAACAGGCTGAGATCTTGGAGCTGTTTTCTATATTCAAGAAGTTAATATTAATTCTCAGTTAGTCTGAGTAGCCCCCAGCTATTAATGTTTGGCTTCTGTGAGTTTATGCATACTCTATTCCAGACTTCCCTCGAAGGGCTTCCCTTGTAGCTCAGTTGGTAAAGAATCTGCCTGTAACGTAGGAAACCCGGGTTTGATCCCTGGGTCAGGAAGATCCCCTGGAGGAGGAAATGGCAACTCACTCCAGTATTCTTGCCTGGAGAATTCCATGGGCAGAGGAGCCTGGCAGGCTACAGTCTATGGGGTCATAAGAGTCGAACACGACTTAGCGAACTAAACCACCACCGCCTATTCCAGACACTTGCCAAACATGTTCCCATTGTTAATCCCATGCTATAGAGAAAGGAAAAGAGGCTTAGAGAGAGGAGGTGACTTCCTAGTGATTCATACAGGCCAAACTAAGAGTTGGAGACTCTTGCTTTGAACCATTTCTTTTTCACTGAATTACTTAGTGCATAGGATGCATGAAAATTATAATGGTGAAGGCCGTGGTGAATCTGCTCATCCCAGTCCTTTCGGCTGCCTGACTTCACTGTAGAGCACAGCAGGGACTAAGACTGAAGGTCTGCTGTGTCGTGAGAGCACAACAAATATTACATTTGAATCACACCACAATCTCACAAGGAAGGGGTTTCCTCTCCATTTCACAGATGAGAAAACTGAGGTCAGAGAAGTACATGACTTGCCCCAGTCACAGAGCTTTGCGGCCCATATCCTCTCTGGCCCGGGCACTGACCACTGGGGTTTTCATCTTTTCTCAGTTGTTGGGAAATTCTGCAGTGGTAGTCTGCCAGGCCTGGCCTGGGTCAGAGCCTGAGCCAGTGCCCCACCAGCTCCCTGCGGCCTGGCTCCAGTGCCCTGGTTTCGGTGCTGGCCACACTGCCCATGTGTGGGCCTCTGGGAGCTCACTGCATGGGTTGATTCGCGTGCATTGTGGGAGGAAGGGAACCTGAGCCGGGTGATGCATGAGTCAGCCCAGAGCAAAGCTTGTTTTCTGACCCCTGAATGGAAGGATGGGTTCAAGGCTGCTCACCTTTCTTGGTCTCACTCTCTCTGATCATGAACGAGCCTATCTTCGTGTCCGGCAGCTGCAGCAGCTCCTCAGCCTTGTCTCTGCCCAGCCCTTCAAACAGCCAACTGGGGACAAGAAAGATAGCCATGAGTGCCCCGAATGTACCCTCCCCACCAAAGACAGGAGGGATGCCGAAATGATCCAGGTCCAGCTAACATAAAAACAAACAAAAAAAAGAGCAAGGCAATCAGTGGTTCTTTCCTTCATTCTTTTAATCTTTCAAATAGTTCCTGAGTGCCCACTGCAAGGCAGGTGTCACACTGAATAATGACATGGAGAGGCACACAGCATCTTTCTCATCCTGTTTCTCAAATGCCAGCTGCATGGTACCTATTCCGTATTATATAAAAGCGTCTTGAAACATGATAAGGGACCTTTCTGGTAGTTTATTTAATGTCTATATTCCTTGTACTCTGACTACTCAGCTCCTCCATCCACGGGGGCAGGGACCATGCCTGTCGTTTGGGGTTTTGTCTCGCTCACCTGGGTGTCCAGGTTATTAAGCTTGGTATATAGCCATGAAAGAATTAGTCAACATGAGAAAGAAAGAAAGAAAATGAAAGAAATGGCGGTGCCTGATTTCACCACCTGACGCCCCACCCTGCATACGTTCTGTTTCCTCCTTGTTTTCTTCTTTTCAACACATTTTTAAACTCAGCTGTCATTGCCTGATGCATTTCCGTGCATTTCTGTGCCTTTTTTTTTTTCACTTCACTCTTAAAAATAAAACAGTTATAATACTGTAGCCCAGCTTTCCAATGGAATGTTCACCTTCAGAGGAGAACGGGCACTTTGAACATGCTTTAGAAAGCAGCTGGGGGCACAAAGGAATCTGTGTTCTGGGGTGAAGGGCCCTGACTGGTTTTGCAGAACCACTGTTAGCAGTTGGCTGCTGTGTATTGGGAAGCAGTCATCACCCCTTCTTAATTGATGCTGGGTTTCAGTGAACAGGCCCTGGCTTTTGATCACGTCTGGATGAGCAAGTGTTGTGGGAGTATTAACATTCTACTGTTTCTCACCCTTTAATATTCCCCATGGCATGAAAGCAGGCCATTGGCAGGGCTGGCTGAGGCTTCCCACCACGTGTGAGGAACCTGCAGATATAACATCAGATACCGCTTTACTTATGTGCTGGTCTCCAAGAGTGCTCTTGTTGGTAAGATCATGGTGATGCTATATTGGGCCAAATGTTTCAACTGTTCCCTTAGTTCTCCGTGATGCGTGGCATGTTAGTTTGTTTTAGCATAAGTGATAAACGTTCATCGTTTCAAGTCCTTTCATGAAATTTCACTTATAAAAATGAAGATAATAAAACAATGGCAATAATGACATCCATGCATGAATACTAATTATGGGCCCATACCATGTCACGCACTTGAAATCTAACCTTTGTATCAACCACCTAAGGTCAAGAGCATACTCTCTGTCTCACTGATGAGGATGCTGAGGGTCAGCATGATTAAGTAATTTGTTGAAGTGCCCCACCCTTGGAGTAGGAAATGGCATCCCACTCCAGTATGCTTGCCTGGGAAATCCCATGGACAGAGGAGCCTGGCAGTTGCAGCCCATGGAGTCACAAAGAATTGAATTCAACTGAGCAAATGGGCACCCACATCACAGTGGACACTGCTAAACTGGGCTGCATTTTTCCAATTCTGTGGCCATCATGCTGCACCCCCTCTCTTCCTGCTCTGTGTTTTCAGGACATTATTGCACCTGTAATAATGGAAGCTCTGTAGGGTCAGGATTGCATCTTACTCATCTGGGTTCTTCAGCCCCCATCCCTACTCATGCTGGCATTCAGCACTACCTCTTCAGCGTGAAGGTGCTGATGGCTGATGGCTGAGTGCATGGATGGATCAATGACACACAGCTGATCAGAGTTACATGACTCACGTCTCTTTCAGGAAGTAACTCTCATAGCCACCACCGCCCCTCCTCTGCTCAGCTTTGTCATCCTCAGCACAGGGACAACTCTTGATATTCATCATCAGAATCAGTAACACTGAATGAAATGCACTGGGTTCCACGCTTCAAAAAACTTAGGCAGTTTGCTCTGCTTCCCTAGGTAAGCAGGTGGCTTGCAGAGTCTTTCTCTGACTGTAAGGAAGTTATTTCTGGACTCCTTAAGTGAAAAGTGGAGTTCCTTTCTCCCGTCCTATATGCCAAGTTCTGGCCTTGGTAGCTGGACAGATGAGGAGACTGTGGTTCATGGAGGCTGAGGAATTTTTTTCCAAGGCCCCACAGTGGAAGCCAGGCTGAGCCACACCTGTTCTGGCTGGGGTGTGCTGGCCACCAGGGCCACCTGTGGTCCTGTCCCGTGGCCTCTTCTGTATGACTGCAGGGGACAGAAACATCTTTGCTTTCTCATCTGAATGCTTTGTTATTTAAAGAGGCTTCTTTTCTGCTTGACTTCTCCACTTGTCAGGGTGGGTGTGTAAGCATTTTTGGCAGCATGTTCTCCATATGCTGGATATGATTGGATAAGAATGTGGCTCGTCTGTATTGAGTGGGTTTCCCAGGTGGGTTAGTGGTATAGAATCCAGCTGATAATGCAGGAGACTCAGGAGACATGAGTTTGATCCCTGGGTCGGGAAGATCCCCTGAATGAGAACATAGCAACCCACTCCAGTATTCTTGCCTGGAGAACCCCATGGAGGGAGGAACCTGGCGGGCTACCATTCACAGGCTCATTAAGAGTTGGACACGACTGAGCGCCCGTGCACCCACAGTATGTGCTGAGTAACTGGTGGCAACACCAGGCCCAGTTCCAAGAATCTGTGTGTCATCCGCTCTCATTCTCCTAATAGCCCCAGACTCTGGTCCCATTACTATAGATCATTATTCCTATCATTCTATACTATGCTCTCAATTTAATGAGTGGGGATAGAAAGCTGATACTTGCCCACTGTCATACAGCCACTAAGTGACAGTCTCTGGATTTGCACCTCAGATTGGCTGACTTCTGTCTGCTGCCTCTTGTGATCACAGTTCCTGAATCCTTATTGCTATAGCAACATCACATTATACCTGCGAGGTCTGTTATTCATCTACCTAATGGAGAAATTGAGTCTCAGAGAGGGAAAGGGTTAACCTAAGGACACCTCTGTCCTTAGAAACTGAGCTAAGATTAGAATGACCCTACTGAACTAACACCTTCCTTTCCAGTGTGCCCTGCTGGGATCTCTCTATGCACTCTCATAGAAATGAAATTTAGTCACTCAGTCACGTCCAACTCTTTGTAACCCCACCAGGCTCCTTTGTTCATGAAATTCACCAGGCAAGAATACTGAAGTGGGTAGCCTTTCCCTTCTCCAGGGGATCTTCCCAACCCAGGGATTGAACCCAGGTTTCCTGCATTGCAGGCAAATTCTTTATCGTTTGAGCCACAGGGAAGCCTGCACTCTCACAGAAATCGTGCTTTATTGATGCTATTTTAGAAATGTACTCACCCATGGTAAACTCTGGCCACACATATTCCAGGAATGTAACTTTCTCGACCGGTGCTAAGAGAGATGGCTTTCCACCAGCCCCCTTCACTAGAAAGATAAGAACAAATAGAAAAGAGTGACTGGGGAAGTGGTGAGTGATTGAATGAATGAACAGAATAACCAGATTTAATCCCAGGTGCACTGGGATGTTCCTTTTTTAGCGTCTGTCCTTGGCCACATTAACTAGACCTTCTCCCTATGAAAATTTAGTTTTTAAGTATATCCATTTTGATCTAAACAGAAAGTGTTCCCACAGGCTGGCAATAGCCACCTTTCAGGGATCAGCAGCTGATGTTTCTAGCTTATCTTCGTGGTTGGAGGCTTTTTAAAAAATAAATGTTTACTCTGCTGAATTAGACCCTGAGATGTAACCAAGACAGTTTCACATGTCTACATCAGTGAGGATCTAAATAAAAGGGGCTCAGAGCCCCTATGTCTTCTACAGCCTTTTTCAAATCTAAAAGAGACAACAGGTCAGAAGGCAATACCTTTCTGTTTGTCATCAGAAGTTTTTCTTTTTTTCCCCCCCCAGATCCCTGAGTCCTCTTACTGAGTCTGCATTAATGTATAACCTCAACCTTGCCCGTGTTGAGGGGAGATGAGGCCAACATAAGAAATAGAAGCTGGATCATAAAGGGTCTCAAAAGTCAAGTTAAGAAATTTCAATTTTATCCATTGGGCAACTAGGAGCCAGGGAACGTTTTAAAGCACCAGCAGCAGTCAGGAGGATTAAGCCTGGAGGCCCACTGTTTGGGCCAACTTTCCCACCTCACAACAGGACCAGGGCCCATGGGGAACCAGACAACCATAGAGAAAATCTAACAATTCCCACCAGCATCGAGTTCTTTGGGGGCATCATAAAAGTTTTGGAAATCTCACTCACTCAGAAATCACACGCAGTTTCTCCCCACGGCGGAATATCGGGGGGCTGATGTCGGGAGATGGGTAGTCACTCAGCACAGCCAGAAAGTCACTGTCCAGTTCTGGGGAAACAAAACCAAGGTTGGGGGCAGAGGTGAGACCTTCCTGGGGACTTCACAGCAAAAGGCAGCTAATTGTTTTGAAACAGCAATTTTCAGTTGGTCCTCCTCTCTTCAGGAACGGTGAGTCAGGTGACCTACTCTCCTGCTCATTCCTGCCCTGACCTGGACATTTTCCTCTGGGAAATGGGGATGCAGAGGTCTTTGAGCTGAGGTCACAAGGTCTGACTCCAGGGTGTTCCCTGGCATCTACTGACCCATATACTCCTGGGTGAGTCCTGGAGTGCCTACTAGCCTCCATTTTCCCATCTTTAAAATGGGGCTAATAACTCTTCTTTCCAGGATTTTTGTGAGATAAGATGAAAGTATATAGCAATACCCATGAATGATGAGATGCTGTGAAAACATCCTGTCTTATTACCATGGCTTTAGGTACCCTCCTTGGGGCTTACGAGTTCCACATCTGCAACTTATTGAGGTGGGGTGTCAGGGTTAGGCCCCATGAGTTCTGGGGACCCACCAGGACCAGGAGGTTATTAACTCTGAAACTCAACAAATCCCTTCTTCCCCATAGAATGTAAGGTGCCAAGTCAGAAATCTACTTAACAGGGACCTTTGCTGGTGGGGAGGTAGGAAAAAAATGAAGTACTCATCATACATATGTTGAAAGTAATTCTGATGCAGTTTTGAAAAGGAAAGCATGCTCTTTGGTTCATTCTGGCTGAGGTTAGTACAGCTTACTATAGACTAAAGATAGATTGACAGCATGTGTGTTTGCTTTTTGTTGCTAAGCAAAGCCTTGTTTCACAGCCTTAGTGATTTGCCATAATTCAGGTATCTTAGCTACAGGGTAATATCAGGGTACATCTTTGGGGAAATAGCATATCCTACAAACTGGAAAAGACTCTGATGCTGGGAAAGATTGAGGGCAGGAGGAAAAGCGGGCAACAGAGGATGAGATGGTTGGATGACATCATCAACCCAATGGACATGAGTTTGAGCAAACTCCGGGAAACAGTAAAGGACAGGGAAGCCTGGCGTACTGCAGTCCATGGGGTCGCAAAGAGTCAGACATGATTTAGTGACTGAACAATAACAACAGCAAATTGGCCAAGACAGTTATTGTTTGCTGTGATGTTGCATTTATTAGTCTGTTTGCTGGCCAGGCATCTGAACTCAAAATTCTAGGTAACATACTATTTATTCACTCATTCACCAATTATTTATTGAGCCACTACTATGGGCCAAGCATGGTGAACAAAGCAAGCCAAGTCTCCCTGCTGTCATGGAACTCATATTCTAGAGAATACAAGTCATGGAAGGAGGGGTCATTCCCTGCCTCGTTCACCCCAGGCAGACTTGGTGGCCACCTCCTAGGATCTAGAGGACCTCATGCTGGAACCTCTAGCCCCTGTCCCTTACAGCCCATCTGTCTCCAACTCACATAGTTCCCATCAAATTAAGTTGAAAGAGAGCTTAAGTACAAGGATGAGTAAGAATACATGAGAAATGAGTGATGGCCATGGAATAGTGTCCTCAGGTGGATTGCTCACTTGGGGAAACTGAGTCACACAAAACACACCCTGTAAGAGCAAGTGTCCCTGCGTGTCAGATGGAAACCAAAAGTGACTCATGGTGGCCATGGTCACTGGAGTGGGGGAGGGCTCATGAGAAGGAGTGGAGTCCCCGGGGAAGGCTGACCTGTGAGGTCTCTGACCCTCCCTGCACCTGTGGGGAGTCCTCCGTCACACTCTGCTTTGCTGAATCAAGAAAGAGTTCTTCCCTGGTGCAGCCCAGACCTGGTGCAATAATTAGTGGTAGCGCTACAGTTGGACTTCATGCCCAAAGTCCCGAGTTCTAACAAGGAGTGGAGCCAGACTCGGTGGGACATGAAACCTCTGCAGATCTGGAGGTCCTCTTTAAGAAAAAGGGCACAAAACTACAGGTAGAATGTTAGGTAGGGGACTGAGGAAGGCATCGTGCCAGGAAGCCAGGCCTGGTGCATAAGGTTTGTCCAGATGCTGGTAAATCGTCCTGGTTTTGAGGCTGACTCGCAGCTCTGAGTGTGGTCACATTTTCCCTTCCAGGATGTGGGTTACTCTGGAAAATGAGGGGTTGGAAAATGCCTTCATGACAGAAATCTGTTCCTCTTAGATTGACAGCCCCCAGCTGTGGAAGGACCACTTAGTAACAGGGTCTCCACTGCCTACGATGCTCTGAGATGGGCCACTGTGTTTTTCCCAGCTGGCCAGATTACTCATCTGCAGAGCCAATCAACAGGCTGTTCCCTCCGCCTGGACCACGCTCTGCTCTCCCCTCTCTCATCCCTCCCACCTCTGTTGACTCAGAGGTCACCTGATGCTCAGGAGCCCAGCCTTCCTGTGGTCCTGCTTCTCCGGCCCTGGGCTTTGCCTTTGAGGCAGTGAGCTGGGCTTGTATGTGTTGTGTGTATGACGATCAGGGAATGGCCATGAACTCCAGGAGGAGCAGTCTTGTGCACCCAGCCTGGGATGCTCAAGGCAGGTTTATCAAACGAACACATGAGGAGGTCCTGATGCTACTAGGCCTTGGAAAACTGCCGTCGTGCTGAGCTTTTGAAAGGGTCCAGGAGAAGGGAGCCTGATTTGTGGCAAGCAGGATGGTAGGGGGTGGGGTGGGGTGACAGAACCAGACCGTTTTGAAAAATAAGCGTGAAAATGAGATGCACAGCTTTGTTATCTGTGACAGCAATGGAACCTTGAAACAAGCTGTATGTCTACAAGAGGAGCCGCGGCTTTGATCTCTGATTTAAGATTAAGGCTGTGGAACAGAGCAACCGTCTTTTCTTAATGTTAAAAACAGAAACAAAAACAAAATCCCTTTACAAAAAAAGTGTTTCAAGGAGGGGAAAACAGGCTTCAGGGGCTGGAGGGTTTCAATTTCACAAGTTGAGTTTCCTGTGGAATTTCCGTAATAATGATGTTTTTTGATAGCTATGATACTTAAACATCACTGAGAAACTTTGAGTCCGAGCTTTGGCTTCAAGGTCACGGCCCTTGCTTGGTCTTTTGCGAGGGGTTTTAGGCTCAGCGCATCACCTTGTTTCCCCAGCACTGGAAAACCAGAAGGCAGAGTCAGGGGGAGATAGAGTTTGGTTTGTACTTTTGTGGGAAGGGCAGCCGTTTTAAGGAAGGTCTGGGGCTAGAATCACACCTAAGTTTCCATGCACTTTGGTCCCTAAGGTGAAATTAATGCAAAATAGGAAACTTAAGTTTGCTCATAAAGCTCAAACACAGGATTATGGACTTCTGTAGTCCCTAGCTTTGTGGAGAGCAGAGCATTTGGATTAAGTCAGATAAATGAAGGATACCGGGAAGAGTTGCTCAGAGGAAGCAGACAGGATTATTGCAGACTCAAGATAAGGAACCGAATTAAGTGATGAGATGCATGCTGGGCAGACAAAGAAGAAATCCAGGGAGAGCTTTCAGAAGAGAGGACCGGCTTTGAAATCAATCAGACCGGGCTTAAATTCCACCTCCTCTGCATAATTGTTCTGTGAGTTGGGGAGAGATTTATTTTTAACTCATCTGAGCTTGATTTCTTCATGTATTAAAATGGGAACTATTACACTGGACCTCTCGGATCGGGTTAGGATTCATGAGGAAGTGTATGAACAGAGCCTGCCTCAGTCGGTGGTAGCTGGTATCGTGTTTACGGCAGGGGGTGAGGTTATCATTCCGTTGTGATCCCAGGCCTGTCTCAGCCAGCAGTGTTCTGAATTTTGCAAAACCTCTAGTCCCATAAATTTTAAAATATTCTTATCTTCTAAAAATAAATGCCATTTGGTGAGAACAGAAGATGCAGTTCAAGAGACCAAATATTTGCTAGTAGCTGAACGCAAAAATGAGTCAGATTAAACACACTGTACAGAAGTGTAAAATAGGAAATGAATCCAAAAGCGGAAGGAGACCGAGGCAGAACTTACTAGCCACAAATATTACTCGGTCACAAGAGGACAGGCCCTTTTTCTGCATTATTATTCCTTAGAGTAGCATTATCATTCATTTTCTGTTTGTTTTTCAGTTGTATAAACAAGTACAATTTACTGTTGTGTAGGTTTAGTAAATCCTAACCACAAGGCTATATTTACAATATTAATAGTCTTGGAGACATAACTAGTTACTATAAAGAGTATCTGTGCTTTTTTTTGCATTTCAATACAAACTAATTTTTTACTATATGAATTTCAATGGCCTTAGCCATTGAGAGAAATCCATATTAATTAGCTGCACAGGAAAATTACAGTCTAAGTGCAAAAAAATTTTTAGTTTATTTGGCTGCATTTGGTCTTGGTTGCAGTATGAAGACTCTTTTAGTTGTGGGATGTGGGGTCTAGCTCACTGACCAGGGATCAAACCCAGGGCCCTGCATTGAAAGCCCTGAGTCTTTGCCACTGGGCCACCAGGTAAGGCCTATCATTTCTTTTAAAATGCAGAAAGCCTTTAGTAGATCCCATGTATAACCATCTTGCAAAAGCAGGCATTCTTTACTTTCCAATACAACATGATAAATGTATGGAACATATATTCTTATTTGGGCTTCCCTGATAGCTCAATTGGTAAAGAATCTGCCTGCCATGCAGGAGACCCACCCCAGTTTGATTCCTAGGTTGAGAAGATCCACTGGAGAAGGGATAGGCTACCCATTCCAATATTCTTGGGCTTCCCTGGTGGCTTAGCTGGTAAAGAATCCGCCTGCAATGCAGAAGACCTGGGTTCGATCCCTGGGTTGGGAAGATCCCCTGGTGAAGGGAAAGGCTACCCACTGCAGTATTCTGGCCTGGAGAATTCCATGGACTGTATAGTCCATGGGGTCGCAAGGCATCGGACATGACTGAGTGACTTTCACTTTCACTTTCATCTTATTTAAAAGGTGAAGAAAGCAAGGCTGGAGGAGTTTCAGAAACATGTTCAGGAGAGAGCATGGGGGTTGCCAAGCTCGTGGTGAGGTCACGAAGCTGCTTTGCTCGTCTTGGGACTTAGTTACCAAGCTCTGCCCAGTTTACCTTTGACTCATGACGAATTGAGACAAAAGCCGATTTAACTGTGGATTCAGAATTTACACAAAGCTACTCAGTGCAGATGGTGGGACAGGAGTTAACCAGCTTAGTGAGCTCAGCTTCTTGTTCAGTCATGTTCAAACTCGTGGCCTACGGATGAGTCAATGAAGGTCTTACTTTTAGTTATCTTTCACAGGAAGTACCCCTGGCCCCAACACACACCTAAATAACGAGACAGGGCTGGGCAGAGTGGCCTGATAGCAGGTCTCCTGAGTTCTCTTGGTCATCACGGGACACTTGTGCCTGTGGATCCTTTGTAACGGGCTGGAAAGTGAGACCTCATGGCCCAGAGAGGTTTTGACTTCTCTGTCGATTAGATGGGCAAGTGTGGGACTGAGCAGACTCTGAGGCTCTCGGATGGGACATTGAGGTGGAGAGTCTTGCCAAAAAAACACAACCAGCAAGTTGAGGGCCTAGTTTCAGAACCAGGTAACGTAACAGCAGTGGGCACAGACTCTGCTCTTGACCGCCTGCTCTCCTGGTCACAGCTGAGCACCACCTACACTGCATGCCTGCTGAGTCACTTCAGTCGTGTCCAAGTCTGGAGACCCCATGGACTGCAGCCCGCCAGGCCTCCTCTGTCCATGGGGATTCTCCAGGCAACAATACTGGAGTGGGTTGCCATGCCCTCCTCCAGGGGAGCTTCCCAACCCAGAGACTGAACCTGGGTCTCCTGTGTTGCAGGCAGAGTCTTTACCATCTGAGCCACCAGGCAACTCCTTGTATGCTAGAACACTAGCCCTCTGAGCCTACTGTTTTTTTTTTTTTTTAATGTTAATTTACTTAAAAAAAAATCTTTAATCCCATTCTAAGCAATGTGAAGTCAGGTTTGATGGGTTGGTCATAATTTGCATGGTATCCATGAAATGTACAAATATTACACGTTCAGTGTAAAAGTTGAATGATGTTCATCCTAAAGCCATCGTATGTACCGGCAGTGGAGTCAGTGAGACCGGTGGGAAATGTGCCTCTAGTCAGAGATCTGACATGGGTTTCTGTCTGTCTTTCACAAGGCCACTTGAGTGTCTGTGTCATTTGATCTGGTGACCACACTGTCCCTCATCCTAGGGAATACCTGTCCTTTTAGTAAGTCCATTCCCTCCAGGCATATAATGTCGGGGTGGTAGGGGAACTCTAGACTCAGGCCACTGGCTTCCCAAATCCCAGCCGTATGGCCTCGGGCAAGTAACTGAACCATCTCATCCCTCAGTTTCCTCAGCTGCCAAGTGGAGATGCTAATAGGGATGAACCTCAGCTCTAGGTGAGAATCCAGAGTTGATGTGTCTAAAGTATGTGGCCTCAGGACTGGTGCATATAAGCACCAAGTAACTTGAATTTCCCCTTTTTACAAACAAGGACAGAGAGACATGAGGGAGACAGGCTGGCTTCTCCTCTCTTGCTCCTTGCATGCCGGTGTGGTAGCAGATCTGTGCTCTGTAAGCTTCAGGCAGCTTAAGAGGCACCAGGAGGCTTGTAGGAAATCAGGCATGCTGCCCCCTCCCACCATCCCTGGATTCTGATGAGCAGGTCTAGAGTGAGGCCCCAAAATGTGAATTTTTAAAATTATTTATTTATTTGGCTGTGTCTGGTTATCACTGTGACATGATGCTTAGCTGGGGTATGTGGGAACTAGTTCCCTGACCAGGGATTGAACCTGGGTTCCCTGCACTGGGAGTATGGAATCTTAGCTACTGGACCACCAGAAAAGCCCGAGAATCTGCATTTTTGATGGTTACCCAGGGGATGGAGGCAGGTGGTCTGAACACCACTCACTGAGAAGTAGTCCCCTGGCTCTGAGACTGCCTGCCCCTTCTTCCTCCCCAGAGCCCCACCCACCCCTCTTTCCACCCACCTGGGCAGCACTCTTGATGCTATGTAAATACACAGTTTAGCATTCTTTCCACCTTGCAGAGAGAGGGGTCTGAGCAGTGTCTGGGTTTGTGTTACCACCTCTGCCAGTGAGATCTCACTTTAGATCAGGGCGGTAAGAAAGTTAGAAACAGGGAGGGGAAAAAGATCACAGCAAGGTGACTGAATTCTCTTGTTAGGGTGGAAATATGCCATTTCCTAGCTCTTTGGGAATTCCCTGGGTCTTAGTCAACTTTGTTCCACCTGCGTCTGGCCCCAAACTGAAGTCTGAAACATGCATAGAATTTGCAGAGAAAATGAGCTCGTTGGGATGCTTTGGGAACAAGTCACGGAATCCCCACTTTAAAACTTTTTCCAGGGTTGGGGAGGCAGTGGGGAAGGCCATTTAGACACAGCCTAGTCCCTTGGACTGCAAGGAGATCCAACTAGTCCATCCTCAAGGAGATCAGTCCTGGGTATTCATTGGAAGGACTGATGCTAAAGCTGAAACTCCAATACTTTGGCCACCTGATGCGAAGAGTTGACTCATTGGAAAAGATCCTGATGCTGGGAGGGATTGGGGGCAGGAGGAGAAGGGGACGACAGAGGATGAGATGGCTGGATGGTATTACCGACTCGATGGACATGAGTTTGGGTAAACTCTGGGAGTTGGTGATGGACAGGGAGGCCTGGAGTGCTTCGATTCATGGGGTTGCAAAGAGTTGGACATGACTGAGCGACTGAACTGAACTGAGTGCCATCAGATAACCTTAAATGAATTTTTAAAAAGGAGTGCTTCCACCCACACGTATCAGGTAGCTGCTTTGTGCTCTCATCGCTGTTGGGGAAGAATTACTCTGATCTCCATTGACAGCCTGCCTCGTGGGAGGCTGAGTGACTTCTCTGTGGTCAGGCAGCCCCCGCAGGATAATACCAGAAGCCCAACAAGGTCATCTGCCTCTGAGACCTGTCCTATTTTCAGCAAGCCCTGCTGTCTCTCTGGGTTTTATGATATTTGTCTCTGGGAACTAATCAGGAATAGTCTGGAAAGCTTAGTTGAGGAGAAAACAGATGGGCAAATCCATATTCCCAGGTATTCACAGTCCTGCTTAGAACACCTGTTTGTCTAGAAGTCCACATTGTTGACCTCTTGCTCATCCCTATAAGGAGCCTGGGGCTGTTGGGCTTTTGAAGTCAGTGGAAGTACTGTCTGTTGGCCTAAAGAATCTGCTCCCGGGAGACCTCCTGGATCCTTGAGACCAATCAAATGAGTAAGCAGGAGTGTTGGCTGAAAGGTGCTTGTTCCATGCAAACCCACCTTCTTTACATCGTTTGAATCGAGACTAATTCACTTAGCATCGACCATACCACCTCATCCCTTATTCAAGTAGGTGTCAGAGGAAAGAGGAAATCAAGTTAGGACTGATCACAAAGGAAACTTTTCAGGGGTTGGGGATGGAAAAGCCACCGGCCGCCAACACTTGATGTGGTTGCCTGGATAGCAACCCGGGTACCACCTGGGGAATTCTCGGAACCAGGGGGCGGAGGGTCGGGGAGACCCCTGGCCCACTTGTCTAGAGGCGCCCTCCCACCCACACAGTGGAAAAAGAGAAACTTATTTCATGACGATTTGCATTGAGAAAATAAAGGCAAATGGGCGAGTCCTTGGAGGCCTGTGTTTTCATGGAGTTTGCTCAAGCATGCCGCCCCCGCCACCCCCGTGGGAGAGGCAACCTCACAAGATGGGCTCCTGGGTGGTGCCTCCCACAGCCAGCTGGGGCCCCGGGCCTAGCAGAATCGCTTTTCTAGAAGTGGCCACAGTCAGAGCAGAAGACTGATGTGAGCTGGTTGGGAGAAGGTGGGAGAGGAGCTCAGGCGCAGCCACTCTGCGCAACTAACTGCACACTGCTCGGAACTTTGCCCGGGGTGCACGTGCTCCCGCCCCTAATCACACGGCTCCACCTCCTCTGTCTGGGGGAACGTCTCAGTGTCTTCTCCCCTAGGTCTGGGGAGGGGTGTTGCGGAGCTGGACAGGAGGGTCACTAGAATTGCCCTGCATCTGATTTGAGCAAGGATGGAACAGGAGGGTCTCTGTGCAGTCACCTGGGGGCATCTGAGGAGTCATGGGACCGTGAGACGGAGTGTCTCCATTTTGGAAGAAATGAGGAGGTGGCTCCTTTTTCAAGGGGTCGCAGACGTCATGGAGTAAGCGGCAGGTGGGGAGACAGGGCTTGGTCTGGCTTTGTCCCCGCTCGTGTGGAGCTGTGCTTAGCAGAAATGGTACTGGGCATCTGTGCATGTGAACTTGGCCCAGTTCAGTGCTGCAAGGGACATGGGGGCACCAGGTGGAATCACCCCTGTTAGGAGAGGGGGGTCGGACTCTGGTTTGCTGTGATAAAAGGTGGGAGGTCCAAGTGTCCCAAAGCTCCTGAGACACCCTGGAGAACCAACCTGACCATCCCCTTTCTGACTCCCTAAAGGACCCATAGGCGTGTCCTCACTGTTCTCACAGGAAATAAAGGTGAGGGTGTTAGCAGCCACCCGCACCTCTAAACCATGGGTTTGATCTCAGCCTCTCTCACTGCTTGCCAGTGTCCCCTCCCAGCTCTCCGGCCATCCCTGAATGACTGTGGCTTCAAGAGTCTGGCTCAGCCTTGCATATCTGGAGAAAGCTGGTTCCTGGCATCCTCGATTAACCCGCCACACTATGCCCTCCTTCTAGAATACTTGGTCCCTGCTGTCCTACAGATGCTCACAAAGATTCCTTTATTTTCAGGAAGATTTCCTAGGACTGGTGGCTAGCATCATCAAGTTACACTGAAAACATTCTGGCAGAGCTTTTGTAGCATTATATACATGCGAACATTATATACCCATGATAATATAGACGCAGGATAATATTAATATACCCATCATAATATTATATCACGGTTGGCAAGAAGTGGTAAGAAAGAACCTAGACTTCAGAACCGGACCAGCCCAGGTTGGAAATCTGACTCTACCAATAGCTAATATACACATTGCATTTGCTCTGTGGGCCTCAGTTTCCTCACCTATAAATGAAATAAAAGGATCAAGCCAGCTGCTTCGAAATTCCATCGTAAAATGCCAGCAGCTTAGCATCCTGGCAGGACACCATTGTTGATCATTTTTAGCATTTAATCACGAGCATGTTAACACAGGCAAAGCAAGAGAGACGGTATAAGGAAGCCCTATGTACCCATTGCCCTGTTTGAACGGCTGTCAGCACCCCCATCGCCCTGTCTTTGCTGAAGAAGCCAGACTTACCCTCTGAGCTGGGCAGAGGCCTCTCGGGGGGCGCTGGGGTGGATCGCATGCTGTTTCCCATTTTTCTTTCTCCCCGGGCTGTCGAAGCCGCTCGAAGCCAACGGCACAGGGGATCCACACGGGGAGTCAGCCACGCACCGAGCCCTCTGGGTGGAGAATGACCCAGTTTAGAGTACATCCTGCATCTTTTCAGGCCGCTCGCTTCTTGAAAGGCGGGTGTTTTTATGTGAAGATGAGATTCGTGAATGTTGGTTACATTTGCGCAGCTCTACTTCTTTTATCAAGGGAATGACAGAGAAAAACCACAGAGAAGGAAGTTGCCAGCAAGTGTTGTTGTGGAGAAAGTTTCCATTCCTCGCACGGCTGACAGCCAGCAGCCGGCAGTGTTCATATGAGGGGCTGAGTGCCTCTCAGACTCCCCACCCCAGAGTCTCCTGAGCCCCGACCCTCAACACCCAGGGTCCCGGCCTCCAGAGCTCTTACCCTGCAGGAGTTATGTGGCTCCACAACCCGAAGGGGATGAAAAATGGGTACTTTCTCTTTCCACTTTGTCTCTTCTGTTGGAGTTTCTCAACATGCTCTAAGCAACGGGACAAGTGAAAACCCCTAACAGGGGTATTTGTTGTCTGCCTGCTTCCTGTGTTGCTACAGCACTTCGGCACCTGCTGTCGCCTTTGATTATCGTAGCATCCTTGCATCCCTTACCCCATTTTGCAGAAAGGAAACTGAGTCTCAGAGAGGGGAAGGATTTTGTCCAAGGTCACACAGCATGTAATGGGGAAGTTGGGATTTGAACAGAGAATGCTAAGTCTCTGGTTTAATTGTTCTGTACTGTTCAAATGCTAAGTTCTCTGGAACATCGTTCCATAATGTTCAAATTCTGGCTCTGCACATGCAAGCCGGATGCCCTTGGGGAAGTTCTTGACCTTTCCCTGCCTCTGTTAGTGAATAATAATAAAACAACATTGAGTTGTGGCTGCAACATTAATAGATAAAGCCCGTGAAACACTTAGAACACAACCTGGCAGAAAATTAATAAGCGTAAAATTGCTAGTTATGGCCATTTACAGTATATTTTCTGAAAGTCCATGGTGAGGGAAGCTCTAATTCTGGGTCTTCATATAAGTATTTTAGAAAGGGGCTTAAATGATTCCATCATAGAAGTGTCCTCTCAGGCTGCTTGAAGCAGGGGAAGTCCACACCTATAGACAGAGGTATTCCTGTCCCTAGGGACAAAGAAAATTGATGAGACAGAATCCCCCAGCCAGTGTCCAGCCCACCTGGAAACTTGCATTCCACCCTATTCTTTGTCTCCAGTTTAAGATCAAGGTGTTATGAGTTTGAAAGGACCCCAGAGTCGGCCAATCCAACCCTTGCATCCTTCCTTTATGCATTTCAGGTTCAGATACTGGACAGATCAATGCTGTCAGAGCAAGGCCTTTCAGAGCCTGAGGGAGGTGTGCACCACTTCCTAACGGGTCGGGGGAAGGCAAAGAAGGGGGGGTCTATGTGGTATATTGTGAAACAAGGAAAACCAGAAAGTGTGTCCTTTGAAAGTTAATCTATTTTAACTAGTCACATGAAGTTTATCACTTATAACTCAGACTATAACTCAGAGAGATTATAATATCATTGTGTTCTTCCCAAGATAATCACAAGACTTGCCCAGACCCTAAACTTATAATGCACCGCAGAGTGTGTGGCTGGATGGGCCACGTGCTCCAATGAGAAGGCCCGGATTCTGACCCTGTTGGCCTTTGTGACTGGAAACAATGAAGGTGGTTTAAGGGAGAGGCTGCTCTGATGCAAAATCAAGGCCCTTTTCCTCCTCTGTCTCGCCTCCCCCATCCCCAAATACAGCCAAGGGGCGCTCTGTCCCTGGCAGGCCCTTCCTGCAGGCCAGCGGATTTCAACAGCATCACCCTGGCTCTGGGGAGGGCAGGGATGAATTTTCTTTGTCTCAGGTGTGGTGCAGGCACTCCTGGAAATGTGCTCAAAGAAAGTGCTGGGGAAACCATGCTAGAAGGACCCGCAGCTGCTGGAAGGACCCGCAGCCTCACTCTGAAGTTTAGTGTCTCCTGGGTGGGGCCTTGAGCCAGCGCCAGGAGGAAGGGGGGCCTTGGGGTCCCACCCAGTGGACAGGAAGGCTGCTGCCTCTGGGGCCCCACCTGAGGTTTATCCAGGGAAGGGGGAAGTAAGCAGACTGGCTCTGGGGAGCCGGCACCCCGCATGGGATGCATAGACATCCTGAGAGGCCCTACTGCCTCTGTCCTGCTCCCAGTGGCTTCCTGGAGCTCACGGTCACCCCAGCCCCCCAGCAACCCTGTCTGCGGTCACCAAGGCTCTCAGGACACGTGGGCCGTGGCCCTGCAGGCCGCCCCATGGAGATATCACTCAAATGTGTGCCCACCTTGCCCCCTCGCACTCCCAAGTGTCCCCACAGCGCTGCCGCTGACTCTGGGAACAAAGCCCCTCTCTCCCTGCAGCCTGATGCTGGGTCTGCAGGATCAGCTAGATCCCAGGGCTTGGGCCTTTCACCCCTCCCCCAAGCACCCAGCAGGCAGGTAAGCTCTCCCCTCTGCAGACCCCCAGGCGTGTCTTAGCCCCACTCCTTGTCCATCTTCTCCCCCAGCCCCTCCCAAGTGATGACCTCCAGCCATCATGTCCTGCTCTCATCCCTACATCAGCAACTCCAGGAAAGTCATGCAGAGAGACTTTGTTATCTATCAGAGGGAATTCTAACTTCGTCTCTTTCCAACAACTATATCATTCTTCTCAAGGATGTGTGTGCTCTTTGAAGGGATTCAGGCGCTACAATGA
Source organism: Oryx dammah (assembly GCF_014754425.2). Classification (NCBI taxonomy): domain Eukaryota; kingdom Metazoa; phylum Chordata; class Mammalia; order Artiodactyla; family Bovidae; genus Oryx; species Oryx dammah. The sequence goes on along the minus strand of NW_024070203.1, from coordinate 21,048,324 downwards.
AAGTGAAAGTGTTAGTCCCTCAGTCGTGTCCAACTCTTTGTGACCCCAAGAACTGTAGCCCGCCAGGCTGCCCAGTTCATGGAGTTCTCCAAGTAAGAATACTGGAGTGGGTAGCCATCCCCTTCTCCACGGGATCTTCCTGACCTAGGGATTGAACCCAGCCCTCTTGCATTGCAGGCAGATTCTTTACCATCTGAGCCACCAGGGAAGCCCAGGAACTACAATACAGGAAAACAAAAGATTTGAAACTTGCATTTACAGATGAAAAACCTGAGGTCCATCCAAGGAAAGAAACATACCCAAAGTCTTGAGATGAGATGGGGTGGTTGCTAGGAGCCCGGGTTCTTGGTCTTCTCCTGTTTCTGTCTGGCGAGTGGGCGCACGCCGGGAGCAGGGGCTGGGCTGGGCTGTAAGCTCCTTATCCTGCCCGTGCTAGTCAGAAAAGCCCATCAGTCCACCTACTCCTTGGAGGTCTACTGGCTGATTTCCTATCATCTCCAGGGAGGGGTGAACTCATCTGAAGGAGGCTTTGATTTGAGAAGAGCGAAAGTGCCCCCAGAGACTGAGAGCTGGGGTTTCCCTAATGAAATGGCTGAGTTATCTGATTTAATCTGTGACAGTTTTATGCAGTGGCTGGAGGTGGGAGCCAGGCTTTGAAAGGCATAATTGCTTCTGGAAACAATAAGGAGAGGGCCAGAGAGAAATGAGTTAATTAACATTGGTTCTGAACAGTCTTGGTTTCTCCATCCCTTTTCTTTGTGATGTCAGAGGATGGAAACCGGCCTTCGCCTCTTCTTCTTCCCTCATCTTTGGACCAATGTTGCTTTTTGTTCTGCGAAAACTTGGGCCTCAGTTTACTCTTCTTAAAAATGAAATGAATGGAAAAGGTGATCTCTAAGAGAGAGCCGCTGAACCTCTTTCAATTCCAGCAATTTCAGTGACCTTTTGGAAATGATTACTAAAAGACCCATCATCACTTTCTTACGAAGTCCCATTACATGGAACAAAATACAAGCCTGGTCTTTACACCTCTCAGGACATGGGCAGGGTGGTTCGTGTGGGCGATGAGCAGATGCCACCACCTTTCATCTTCCTGGCATCCTGGGAGGCAGAATTTCTGCATTCACCTTCTCAGTGTGGAGGTCAGCTGGTTGGCTCCCCGGCCCACACACCCGGGGCCAGAGCCCCGTGGAACAGGGATGCGGGGGCCCGCCTGCCGGCCTTGGCTGCAGAGCCCTCGCCCTTTCCCCAGGGCCATGCTGCCAACTCCACCAGGAGGAAGCTGGGTCCCCAAAGGACTCTGGTCAGCAAATGGTTGGCCACCCTTTGAGCGGACCCCTGGTGTGGAGCGGTCAAGGTGTGTGGGCCCTGCCTTCTCAGGCTGGTTTCTGTCTGACCAGGTCAGGGATGTTTCCATCCTGGGCTCTGTGTTACCGGGTGGACATAGCACCTGCCACACACTGGGCAGCATCCCAGGACTGCCCTGTGCATCTCATCCACTCTGTGCTCCTAAAGGCCAAGCCTCACTCTGGGAAAGGAAGTAACCTGGACCCCTTCATAGTGTGACAAGGGGGCGGCAGCTCGAGGAGCCCCAACCCGGGGAAGGCAGGTCTAGAACAGTCCGGTAAGCATGACGACAGCTGGGAGGTGAGAACTCACTTAGGGGTGCAGTCCTCCCTTTGGAATCAGATATTTCTCCCACAGAGTGTGGCAGCGGCAAGTCCGTCCCCGTGACCTGTTTCTAAGGTGTGAAGGCATGGTGGCACCAGTGGGGGCCCTCGTCACCCATCACCTCCAAACCCCAACAGCAGCAGTCACCACAGAATTGCCAGCACCGCCCCTGGGTGGTCAGCCTTCCTTTGCCGGGCACCAGCATTTTACAGACATCACACTCCCCCACCAGCTTCTCATAAGAGCCCTGCTCTTAGGTGTCATGAACTAAGTAATGTGTCCAAGGTTTTATGAGTAGTAAGAAGGCAAGCCAGGCTTTACACCAGGTCTGCCTGACTCCCAAACCCATTCTCCAAACCACCACGGAATGCTGTCCTGCTTGCCTGCCCTCGGGTCTAGTCCAAGAACACAACCAAAAGTGATTTTGAAAGGTCGCCAAAGGAAACTTTGAGGGCCATAAACGTTGGGGTGGACCTTTAGTTCAGGGGACACGGAGGTTCTCAGGGGTCTCTTGGATGTCAAGTTGCAGTGATCAGAAGCCCAGGGCTGGGGTTTTAACTGGGGGAGGAGGAAGGAGAGGAGAGAGTGCCAGTTAAGGTCTTCTCAGGTTGAGCTGTCACGGCCACTATCAAGCAGCCTGGTGTGGTCAGAAGGGCAGGAGTGAATTGTGTGGAAAGTTTTCCAGCTTTTCAAAGCATTGTTTTGAAGAACTATTAATGCTATGGGGAGAAAAAAGCTCAAAACAAAGCAAACAAACAAAAAATTAGCCATACTCATTCTATGTCAATGTTATGAAACTTCAACGTGCGTGCTTAGCCGCCCAGTTGTATCCAGCTCTTTGTGACCCCCTGGACTATAGCCTGCCAGGTTCCCTGTCTGTGGAATTCTCCAGGCAAGAATAGTGAAGTGGGTAGCCATTCCCTTCTCCAGGGATCTTCCCGACCCAGGGGTCAAACTTGGATCTCCTGCATTGCAGGCAGATTCCTTACTGTCTGAATCAACGGGGAAACCCAAAACTTTAACATGCATCTGCATATATGTGAAAAACTATTAAAGGAAATCATTGCCAAAGTGTTTTCAAGGGCTCGCTGAGGATTGATTTTAAAGGTGAATTTCTTGACTTCTTCTTTCAGTCAGTTCAGTTCAGTTCAGTCGCTCAGTCATGTCCGACTCTTTGCCACCCCATGAATCGCAGCATGCCAGGCCTCCCTGTCCATCACCAACTCCTGGAGTTCACTCAGACTCATGTCCATTGAGTCGGTGATGCCATCCAGCCATCTCATCCTCTGTCGTCCCCTTTTCCTCCTGCCCACAATCCCTCCCAGCGTCAGAGTTTTTTCCAGTGAGTCAACTCTTCGCATGAGGTGGCCAAAGTACTGGAGTTTCAGCTTCAGCATCATTCCTTCCAAAGAAATCCCAGGGCTGATCTCCTTCAGAATGGATTGGTTGGATCTCCTTGCAGTCCAAGGGACTCTCAAGAGTCTTCTCCAACACCACAGTTCAAAAGCATCAATTCTTCAGTGCTCAGATTTCTTCACAGTCCAACTCTCACATCCATACATGACTATTGGAAAAACCATAACCTTGACTAAACGGACCTTTGTTGGCAAAGTAATGTTTCTGCTTTTGAATATACTATCTAGGTTGGTCATAACTTTTCTTCCAAGGAGTAAGCATCTTTTAATTTTATGGCTGCAGTCACCATCTGCAGTGATTTTGGAGCCCAAAAAGATAACGTCTGACACTGTTTGCCCATCTATTTCCCGTGAAGTGATGGGACCAGATGCCATGATCTTCGTTTTCTGAATGTTGAGCTTTAAGCCAACTTTTTCTCTCTCCTCTTTCACTTTCATCAAAAGGCTTTTTAGTTCCTCTTCACTTTCTGCCATAAGGGTAGTGTCATCTGCATATCTGAGGTTATTGATATTTCTCCCTGCATCTTGATTGCAACTTGTGCTTCTTCCAGCCCAGCATTTCTCATGATGTACTCTGCAAATAAGTTAAATAAGCAGGGTGACAGTATACAGCCTTGACGGACTCCTTTTCCTATTTGGAACTGGTCTGTTGTTCCATTTCCAGTTCTGACTGTTGCTTCCTGACCTGCATATAGGTTTCTCAAGAAGCAGGAGAGGTGGTCTGGTATTCCCATCTCTTTCAGAATTTTCCACAGTTTTTTGTGATCCACACAGTCAAAGGCTTTGGCATAGTCAATAAAGCAGAAATAGATGTTTTTTTCTGGAATTCTCTTGCTTTTTCAATGATCCAGTGGATGTTGGCAATTTGTTCTCTGGTTCCTCTGCCTTTTCTAAAACCAGCTTGAACATCTGGAAGCTCACAGTTCATGTATTGCTAAAGCCTGGCTTGGAGAATTTTGAGCATCACTTTACTAGCATCTGAGATGAGTGCAATTGTGCGGTAGTTTGATCATTCTTTTGCATTGCCTTTCTTTGAAATTGGAATGAAAACTGACCTTTTCCAGTCCTGTGGCCACTGCTGAGTTTTCCAAATTTGCTGGCATATTGAGTGCAGCCCTTTCACAGCATCATCTTCCAGGATTTGTAATAGCTCAACTAGAATTCCATCACCTCCACTAGCTTTGTTTGTAGTGACGCTTTGTAATGCCCACTTGACTTCACATTCCAGGATGTCTGGCTCTAGGTGAGTGATCACACCATCGTGATTATCTTGGTCGTGAAGATCTTTTTTGTACAGTTCTTCTGTATATTCTTGCCACCTCTTAATATCTTCTGCTTCTGTTAGGTCCAGACCATTTCTGTCAAAAATCAAGCCCATCTTTGCATGAAATGTTCCCTTGGTATCTCTAATTTTCTTGAAGAGATCTCTAGTCTTTCCCATTCTGTTGTTTTCCTCTATTTCTTTGCACTGATCGCTGAGGAAGGCTTTCTTATCTCTTCTTGCTATTCTTTGGAACTCTGCATTCAGATGCTTATATCTTTCCTTTTCTCCTTTGCTTTTCACTTCTCTTCTTTTCACAGCTATTTGTAAGGCCTCCCCAGACAGCCATTTTGCTTTTTTGCATTTCTTTTCCATGGGAATGGTCTTGATCCCTGTCTCCTGTACAATGTCACGAACCTCAGTCCATAGTTCATCAGGCACTCTATCTATCAGATCTAGTCCTTAAATCTATTTCTCACTTCCACTATATAATCATCAGGGATTTGACTTAGGTCAAATACCTGAATGGTCTAGTGGTTTTCCCTACTTTCTTCAATTTAAGTCTGAATTTGGCAATAAGGAGTTCATGATCTGAGCCACAGTCAGCTCCCAGTCTTGTTTTTGCTGACTGTGTAGAGCTTCTCCATCTTTGGCTGCAAAGAATATAATCAATCTGATTTCAGTGTTGACCATCTGGTGATGTCCATGTGTAGAGTCTTCTCTTGTGTTGTTAGAAGAGGGTTTGCTATGACCAGTGCATTCTCTTGACAAAATTCTATTAGCCTTTGCCCTGCTTCATTCCGTATTCCAAGGCCAAATTTGCCTGTTACTCCAGGTGTTTCTTGACTTCCTACTTTTGCATTCCAGTCCCCTATAATGAAAAGGACATCTTTTTTGGGTGTTAGTTCTAAAAGGTCTTGTAGGTCTTCATAGAACCATTCAACTTCAGCTTCTTCAGCATTACTGGTTGGGGCATAGACTTGGATAACTGTGATATTGAATGGTTTGCCTTGGAAACTAACAGAGATCATTCTGTCATTTTTGAGATTGCATCCAAGTACTACATTTTGGACTCTTTTGTTGACCATGATGGCTACTCCATTTCTTCTAAGAGATTCCTACCCGCAGTAGTAGATATAATGGTTATATCTTCTTTACACCTCTTTAAAATCTCCCAGTTTTTCTCCCATGTGCCTGAACTGCTTTTATAATCAGAAGTAGAACTAGGGAAGAAGGAGGGTGCCTTGAATAAAGGGTTTCCAATGCAGGCAAGCAGGAGTTCAGATTCCAGCTCCCTGACCTTCTGGCTGTGTGTCCTTTAGCAAGTTTGCTGTGCTTCTCTGAGCCTACCTTTCCAAATGCAGAAATTTGAGATTCTAATCCATGCCCTGAGGGGTTGTTTTGAGGATTAAATTAAGGTCATATCTGAAGCAGAGATAAATGTGGTAAGATGGGATCACTACAGATTTACTCACTGGATCCCCAGGGGTACTGGGTGGCCAGCTAGGTCACTGGGCAAGCTTGGGCAGCCTTTCCCCTCCTTTAGGCCTCAGGTTCTCAAGTATGATGGGGAAAGGGTTGGGCCAGACCATGGCTCATGGTCCTTTTGTCTCAATTACCCCCTACCCCACACCCTGAGTTGTACCCGGGACCCACCCAACCACCCTGGGACTTGCTCGGTGCTGCCTGCGGTCTGCCACCCACAGCAGGGGCCCTAAGAACTGGGCCAGGACCTTAGCATCAGTTGGCTCCCCTGCCAAATATCTCTCAGGATTTCCGGGGGCACCCCACCACATCCTGACCTCGCTCGGCAGGTGTGCCAGCCCTGTGACCCACATGGTTCCCAGCTCTCCTCGCTGGGCAGGTGCAGCCACAGGCCCGTCCTCCCTGCCCTCAGGCACATCTTGTTCTCCTGCCCCTCTGCAGAGGAGTCTGGGGTCCAGCCGGCTGGTTGAAACCTGTTCTAACAAAGTTTCCCCAGGAAGCTCAACGTGTGAATTAGATAAAAGCAGGCTTATTGGGGGTTGGGGGCTCAGCACTCCCTGCCCTTTTACTTCTCCAGAGAGGACTCTCTGACCCTAGAATATCATAAAGCACCAACTGGAGATGAGCAGTTCAATGTCCTCAATTACAAAGAAAAGGCTCAGAGAAGGCAAGACATGTTCTCAAGGCCCCTCAGTAATTTTGGATAAGTGCTATGACCCGCTCCCCCACCCGCCCCCCTCAACCATCCAGCACTCTTCCCACCACAAAAAGCCACTGACCATTAATCAGCATTGAACCACACATCCACAAGCCTATGTCCCTTTCACCCTTGGGTGTCCAGAAGAGGATCTCGATACCCTCAGGATAACAGGGAGTCTCGGCTTTACCCTGAGACCGGGATAGACACATCCTAGAAAACATTTTACGGTCATTTTAGGATGTCAGAGGGAGAATCCAGATGTGGGACCTCTTGGTGTTGGGGCATATTTCAGTTTCATCTCTTAGGAAGTCGCGAAACTTCTTTCCACTGCTTTTTGTTCATTTCTGTTTTAAAACTGAGCTTGGCCATAGCTTCCTTGATGAATTTTCACAAGTAAGGATTAGTGAGTATGTGTTACAAGATTAGCACATTGCTGGGTGTGTGTGTGTGTTGAGGGGGGAAGTGAGTGCTCTGTTGCTCATTTCTCTGCCAACAGTAAATGTGCTACACGTGAACACCTTGACTCCAGGCCTAACGGGACCGTAAAAAGCGGGGTCCAGTGTGGAGGGGCGAGCAATACAGTTATTCCTGGCATGGCTTTAACATCTCACTGATATAAAAATTAACAATTTCCCCATTTGTTTTTTTTTTTTCCTAAATCAGCTTTTCATACTCAGAGTGACCACCCCCCTCCTCCCCCCTGCCCCGCAATACACAGGGCTGGTGGGATATGGTACCTCCCAGTCTGTGAGTCTGTTGAACACCGAACACTTCCTGACAAAAACCACTTTACAAATGAAGTCAGGCCAGATCCTAGATACCCGCATAACCTACAAGCTGACAAATCACAGACCTTGGCAATGAACAGTCAGAAAGCCAAGTATTTTGGTGTTAGATCACAGAGATATGCAATTGCACAGAATGGGACAGCAGTGAAGATGAAATGGGCTTTTCATTTCAAACGTAGATGCCCGGGAAATGCAGGTCTCATCAGAAGGTGGAGGTCAATGGTGACGCAGATGGATAGGCAAGAGGGCATCTGGACGCCTGGGCCCGGGCGTGGTGAAGTTAAGGGTTCCTGTATTGCATCACTTTTCCCAGCAAGACTTGAGTTTGCTCTTTGTACAGATACGTGAACCACCAGCGAGGCTCACGAGTTTATCAAGGGAGACGGAAATTGTTCTTTTGTCTCTTAACGGCCTTTGCATGTGCTGAGCCGCACGTGAGTCACTTGCAGATGCCTGGGGTGGGGACCCCCGAAGCTACGCTTTCTCAGCTCAGGGTTTCATCCTTAGATAAGGGTCACCCACCTTGCCCGCAAAGTGGATTATGATTCTAACACTCACTCGTGTGGTGGTTTGATGAGTGACTGTAAGTGCCGTGAAGACAGAGGTCTGTGTTCACTCAGCCCTGAAACACACTAGATGTTCCAAAGGGAAAGAAAAGGAAGAGATGAAAACTGAGGAGACCCTGTGTCCGGGAGAGACACACCATGGCCATTAGGCCTCTTGTAGGACTGAGGAAACCAAAGCCAGAGGGTTTGCATAACTTATCTGGGTTTATCAGCGAGCTGGTAAGAGAGGAGGCAGGGCTTGAACCCAGGTTCCCGGAGCCCGGCTCGTAAGTCCTCTGCTCTGAGTCATAAGGAAGTAGACGGATGGTTGCATGAAGCTAAATCGACCCCTTTTCATGACAAGATCACGGTGCTGCTCTTGTATGCTAGGAGGTCAGTTGCATCATAGCTGTTCAGTAGATAGACCAGTCGGAATATTGCTAAAGTAGCGTATTGGGAAGTGGGTTCCTGACCTGCCAGGCTCTTCCAAGTTCTGTTCAGAGGATGTAATCTTTAAGCTGATTATCCACATGACTTGGAGGGTGTGGGAGTCCAGAAGAGTAGGGGAGATGGCACATTTGTACTTCGAGAAGGAGCGTGGCTGCCTCCAAGGGCTAATGTGAGAATTTAAAGTAAAGACTTCACTGACAAAAGTTCCTCTCTGCCCTCTGTCCAGCGTTCTGGCCCCTTCATGGCTCACACCACAATTCCTTGTTGTGGATTTGTGTCTTCAACAGCCCCAGGTTATAAACTCCCTGAGTACGTGATCCTTTCTTTAGTCTATTGCTCAATGAGAAATCATGACCTAGCAGGTGCCTGGTACGTAGTAAGGGCTCACTGCATTCAGTCGAGTGGCTAAAAATATCACCTACAGAGTACCCAGCACAGTGCAGGCAGGCAGGGCTATGCTCTCAGGGGCAGCCCTGTTCTCTCAGGTTGGGCCTTTCCCCCAAGGACCCTCGGGGGGACAGTTCCCACTTTGATCTGGAGCTTCTGGAGTCTCCCCACCTGCCCCCCACCCCCACCCCGAGTCCCCCAGCCATGGTCCCAGTTGCCTGGAAGGTGCCAAGGAGGGAAGGGTGACTTTGCAAGGCTGTTTGGCAACAAAAGTGAGCCGCTTGGAGGCCCCACGGTTTCTGTCTGTCGCTCCAGTTACCGTAATGAACTGCCTCCCCCCGTGGTGGTTCTCAGATGGGAGGAAGTGGTTGGGACCCAGTGTACCCTGTTTACCTATTTCCTTTGGAACTCTTGGGGAGGTGGGAGGGGAGGAAATCAGTCAGAGGGTACGGCCTCAATGCGTTGTTCATTAGGGAAGGATGGATGGATGGATAAGTGGGTGGACAGACAGATAGATAAATGTACTACCAGGGCCCTCGGGTTGCTGACAAGAACCAAAGGCTCTAGCTTGACATGCTGGAAAATTTTAATGAGAATTTTAAGCTCCCGCTTCTCAGAGCTGGGGGAATAAATTCTTGCTGAATGTCAGATGAAAAATTAAAACCCAGCAGCATCTATTAATGCAGGAAGCTGACTGGGGTTTACCAAGATGAATAATTTCTAAGTCTTTAAGGAAGACCCACTCCCCTTGGAAATACATTGCCAGCTCTCAAAACTAAGAGTGGGGAAATTTTTTTTCTTTCTGTATTAGGAAGATGATTTCAGTGCAATACAAACCTACTTATAGCTGTTTCTCTTAAGTGAGATGGAGGACCACCAGGTAGAAATAAGTATTCAGGAAAATCAAGAAAGGAATCACCAGGTCATTGGCTGTGCCATTTGACCCGTCATATTGAACACTGCCTGCTACTGTTTACTGCTGATGGATACACAAGCAACTTGGGTGCTTTAATTGTCTGGGTTAGGAGTGATAGTAGCTGCTATTTAGTATTTAGCATCCACTACATATTATATATAATTTAAACTTTTTACAAATACATAAGGAAACTGGTCTTCTTTTTATTATAATAAGAGGAGAAAGCAAACACTCAGATAGGCAAAGCAACTTGCCCAGAGTCACACAGTGACTGGCAACCAACCCAGAATGTAGGCCCAGGTGGAGCTGATTAAAAAGGTTTCCCTGGCCTTACTTCCCTGATTCTAGACCTGTTTTAAGCCACAAGAGTCTAAATAGCTTTCAGCCTATTCCATAGATTTTTTTTCCTATTATTACCATTATATATTTCAGAGCCTATTAAGTACTCTTTTTTTTGAATATTTATTTACTTATTTGGCTGCACAGGGTTTTAGTTGCAGCATGTGGAATCTGGTTCCCTGACCAGGGATCAAACTCAGGCCTCCTGCATTGGGAACTCAGAGTCTTAGCAGCATGTGGGATCTAGTTCCCTGACCAGGGATTGAACCCAGGCCCCCTGCATTGGGAACTCAGAGTCTTAGCTAGTGGAACACTAGGAAAGTTCCTTAAGTACTCTTGAATAACATTTTCCCAACTGAAGACTATAGTTTGCACCAAACTTTGCGAGAAATTTTACTTGAGTTTACCTCCATATTTTTGAAAGAACCAAAGCCCAGTACAGGATCTCACAGCAACCTACAAAAAGACACTTTGCAGTTGATGGAACATACTTAATACTACGAGCACTGCTTTCAATACACACTTTTGTCCTCCCCACACTTCGGCTCACTTAGGTGGGGCTCTTCCTCCCCTGTCTCAGCCCTTGGAGCCCTCAGAGGGTCTCACCAGCTGTGTGACTTGGATGAATCACTTAGCCTCTCTGAGCCTCATTTTCTCATTTGTTGGAAGCGAATAATCATGGTAATCTTAACAGGATTATTAGAAAGATTGCAGGAAAATAACTTTTCATGCAACATGCCTCCCTGCTACTCAGCTGGGCAGACTCCATCCCTTCACACTGCGTGCGCAACCCCGATTCAGGACATTCTGAGGTCAAAACCCAGGCCATTTCCCTGACACACACCAGGCTCTCTGGACATGGAAGAACCTAGCAGGATAAGGCGTGTGCCATGTTCCTTAGAAAATTCTAGTTCTATAAAATATCTCCTAATTCTTGCATTTTATTTTCAGATTTTTATATGCCTCCCATGTTTGCCTTTGATCTAATCATATGCACTGTAAAAATCTCACCTACTTGGATTCTTGTTGTTTATTACCATCAGTCATTGTTGGCACCTTCCCAAGAAGATCCACACCCCAGACACCTAGAAGCACTACTGTGATGTCCACCTGCCAGGGCTCCAGTTGCAGACATTATGACTCTATGCTGATAGCATTTTACTGCACCCCTGCTATGTTTCTGACACTGGCCTGGACACATTGCATATCTTAGCTCGTTGAATCCACCCAATACCTGTGTGAGCTGTGTACCATTATTCCCACTTCCCAGAGGAGAGAATGAAGGCCTGGAGAGATTTAAATGTCTTACCTAAGGATATACTTCTAGAAAGTCTAATAGCAAGCTAGAATGTCCACAGTGAGAAGCCTGCTCGGTGCTAGAATGTTCTGTGGCTGGAAGATCTGCTTCTGGCATGAGTGTGCCCAGTCTGAGCTCTCCCAGCCCTTCCTGGCATAGAGTTCCCCATCAGTGAGCAGCCACGACTCACCAGCCACTGAGCCTCACTTAGCCCTGCTTCTGCCTGTCTTCCCAGAGCACGTCTGTCTCCAGAAAGTCCCCCCACTGCCAGCTGTGTGTTTCAGGGGTCCCGACACCTCCCCTCCAAAGCCCCTGCCACATCCCCCCAGGTACCTTCAACAGCTGGGCACGGTCTCCCCTGGGAGTCACAGAGGAGGGACCATCAGGAGCACTGTCAGCACCGCTCCATCAGCTGCTACTTCCGTGGCAGAGTGAGCCTCTCGCCGGTGCAGAGGAGCCCATGCTATCAAGAAGCACAGTTGCTAAACCGGCTGCCACTTCCTCTGCTAGAAACGAGGAAGGCGCGGGCTTGCAGGAGACAGGTTCCTGTTTTCAGCAACCACGCTGAGCAGACTTCTCTTTGCAAGGACAGGGCAGATAGCAGCACTGTTCTTTTTTTTTTTTTTTTTGCAAAGCACTTGGGAGTATGGGCAGCTTGATTCTAAGTGTCCAGGCCATGCTCCGCTTTCAGACACGGGGACATTTTGTCTCTAATTAAAAGGCGGAGGAGGTTGAGAGGATTGTCTCATGGTCTAAAGCTCACTGGGTCCTAGGGGGCTGAGGCTCAGAAGCCTCAGCTGCTTCTCTCTTCTCAGGTTCTTGATGTCACTGCCCAGTGGGCCCCGAGCAAAGCTTCTGGTCTTGGCTCTGCTGTAGACAAGTTTTTAATTGGCAGAGGACTGAAATAATGGGCCTCAAAGACCCTTTACAGAAAGGAGCAGCCCACCAGCCTTCCCCGGGGGAGGCATACTGCCCCTTGGCTGGCTGGTGCTACAACCAGAAGAAACTAGAAAAGGTTATGAAAGGTTATAAAACTAGTAAGGTTATGAAAAATAGTCACTGTCCTAGGTTCCTGATGAAAGTTGCCTAAGAAAACATGGTAACTGAATGTATGATGCCTGACTGGCTCCTGGATCAAGAGAGAAAGACTAGAAAGAACATTCCTGGGATGGAGGTGGGGGTATTCAAATACAGATTGCATATTAGACCATTTGTGTCAGGGCTAATTTTCTTGGGTATGATAATGACATCGAGTTATGTGAAGAATGTGCTAATTTTTCGGAACTCCGTGCTAATGTATTTAGAGGTCAAGGGGCACGCTGTCTTTAAAGTTCAAATGGTTCAATAAAAAAGAAAGAAAACACACACACAAAGAGAAAGAGAATGAGAAAGACAGAAAGCAAATGTGGCAAAATGTTCATGCTTGGTCAGTTTAGGTGAAGGGAATATGTGCATTGTACTATTTCAGCTTCGTGATGGGTCTAAATTTTTTTAAGTAATGGTATATATCTCCATGTTCATAGCATGCTTCCCAGGTGGTGCAGTGGTAAAGAATCTGCCTGCCAATGCGGGAGATGCAAGAGATGCTGGTTTGACCCCTGGGTCAGGAAGATCCCCTGGAGAAGGAAATGGCAACCCACTCCAGTATTCTTTCTTGCCTGGAGAATCCCATGGACAGAGGAGCTTGTAGGGCTACAGTCCAAGGGGGCACAAAGAGTCAGACACGACTCATAGCATGCTGGTCTCGATCAGCAAAGGCCAACACATGGAGCCCCAGGGCTTGTTGGTGGTAGAGGTGGAAGCTGCCAGAATGCTGGCTCCAGGCAGCGTGGCATGGAGTTGCCTGGGTGAGCTCAGCACGCCACATGACCTGCTGCATGACCCTCTGAGAGCCCTGGTCCACCTCCCACTTCACAGAGAAGACAGAGCATCCAGTGATCTGCCCAGCATCACCCAACTGGTCCCCACGCAGAGTCAGGTCACTGTCTGGAGCTGATGGCGTGGCCCCAGCCTGGTGGGAACGACACGGCCAGCAGGGACAGTCATTTAGAAACCTCTCTCACTGTTGTGATCGAAGATGAATTCAAAACATCAGGGCTGCTTCTAAATTTAGCAGGGGCTCTGTACTAGAGAGATGCTTCCTTAGACGACTTGTGAGAGTCCCTGTGCTGCGCAGGGCACCCTGGGAAGGGACAGAGGAAATGTTGCAAAGACTGACTGGGTGCTTGGCCTCGAGGGGGAGGAGCAGGTAGGCAGGGAGAAGCAGAAGTGGACTTTTCCCCCTGAACTCACCCAGAGGAGTAGCAGAGGTTTAGATTGATAGTTAAGAGGCACGAAGCTTTAGGCAACTTGTCAAAAAATATTTACTGAGCATCAATTATGAGTTAGACTCTAGAGTCATTCCCTCATTCAGTTATTTATTCAATGACGTTTTCTAGGCATTGGAGTTCAGCCATGCATGAACGCCCTGCCCTGCTACACAGCTATCAGTTCTGATGACTCTGTAAGGAAAGGAAAATGGCCAGTGTGGAGCTGGGAGAGGGAGGGGCTCTCTGTGCCATGGGCTGAGGCTCCGGGAGGAAAAGGACCAGCATAGGAACAAATTAGAGGGCTAGAGGCTCATGCAGACTTTGGGGGATGGGGAGGAAAAGCACTGTGGGCTTAAGGGAGCTCCTGGTGGTCTGATGGTGGAGGCTAACAGCAGGCAGGCAGGGACCATAGACGGGTCTCCATCAAAGGGAGTGGTCGGTGCCCAGGAGAGGCTGCTGCAGGAGAAGCCCAGAAGTGGCAGCCGTGGGAGCCCGGGTGGCAGGACCCTCTCTGCCCGTTTCCACTGCGTGACCTGGAGCTGCTGCCCACTTGCCCTGGCCTTGCTGTTTCACGACCTCCCTTTCACCCCTGGGGTGGCGGCATGGAAATGGGGTCTGTTTGAGAAAATGTGCCTGAAGCTGTCAACTGCACTTCAAAGAATCCCGGGCTGTGGCCCAGGCTGAGGGATCGTGTGGAGGTCGGGGCCCACGCTTGGCAGGGGGCCAGCCCCACCAAGGTCTCTAGGTTAAGAATGGGATCAGCCCTGGCTGAGTGACCACCTGTCCGGCAGTCGCACTACAAGAGCACGTGGAGGCATCCCGGTCCATCAGTGTAAAAGCAGCTGATTTCCAGAGAGCTTTTTGAGCTAATGAGCTGTTACATTGTTATTTGGCTGTTCAGTCGCTTTCGACTCTTTGTGACCGCATGGACTGCAGCATGCCAGGCCTCCATGTCCATCACCAACTCCCTGAGCTTGCTCAAACTCATGTCCATTGAGTCGGTGATGCCATCCAACCACCTCATCCTCTGTCGCCCCCTTCTCCTCCTGCCTTCAGTCTTTCCCAGCATCAGGGTCTTTTCCAGTGAGTTGGCTCTTCTCATCAGGTGGCCAACTATTGGAGCTTTAGGTTCAGCATCAGTCCTTCCAGTGAATATTTAGGGTTGATTTCCTTTAGGATTGACTGGTTTGATCTCCTTGCTGTCCAAGGGACTCTCAAAAGTCTTCTCCAATACCACAGTTCGAAAGCATCAGTTCTTTGGCGCTCAACCTTCTTTATGGTCCAACTCTCACATCCATAGATGACTCCTGGAAAAACCATAGCTTTGACTAGACAGACCTTTAGTCTGCAAAGTGATGTCTCTGCTCTAATGCTGTCTATGAGCTATTAGGACCCAGGCTAATGTCCACAGGCAAATTAGCAAGATGACCCTGTATGTCGAGATTTGCTTGACTAGTTTCCTCCTACTTCTGTGCAGTCATCGTCTTATTGAAACGAAATGTTCTCCTTTGTAAACTCTAGCTTTACACACTTAGTATCATTGAGAGCCAGGTGTTACCTCCCCACCAAGGGGTCTGCAGTTCTCTTAAACCAAGCAGGAACCAAGCCCACTTCTCCAGCTGAGGTCCATAGGAGGATGTGCATAGATTAGCTAGCATAGTGCAAGGTGTATGGCGGGGGCGGGGTGGAGGGTGGGGATGCGGGAACCATGGAATATGCCTCTGCCTCTTTCCTTTCAAAGTGGAGCATAAGCTGGGGCAAGCAGGGGCAGGTCTAACACAGACCAGGAGCCCAGCACCGAGCCTGCCCCCCAGACAGATGAGCCACACCCATGCATCAGATGAACAAGTAAATGGAAGCATTGGATCTACTTTCTGAACAAAAAGTGCCTGGCCTGTGAATATTGACTCTTCACCTCTGGGGGAGGGTGGGGGATGATGAGCTAACCTTGAAAATCATCTGGGAGATATCAGACCCTATTGTTTCCTGCAGTTGGGAGCTGTTCATGTTTCTGGAACCATCTCCGGAGCTGGGTAAATGGTCCATGTGGATGAGCTGAATTGTCCAGCTAGAATGGCACCTGAATGTGTATTCTCAGAATTTTTGTGTTTCTCTGGGGGGGTGCCTCTTGGAGCTGACAGTGTTTTCAGGAGGAAAAAAAAAAAAAAGCAGAAGCTCTGTTTGCACTGGGCTTCTCCATTCTGAGGAGTTGCACAAATACGTTGATTCACCCGAGCTGTTCTCTTCTGTGGTTGCTCAACTAATCCCCTTTGCATCCCTCTTAGGGACAGTGGGTTCCCAAAGCTTGGGAAGCTATCCGAGAGGGGCCCCAATTTCAGTCTTCGCAACATTGCAATTTTGCTTTCCCTACTAACTTCTTGTAGATGCATGAAAATGCAAACTCTTTTCTAGATCTAACAGGCATTTCTTTATTTAAATGAATGTTGTATTGAGTAACTATTAGCTTCATGCCAACCATGAGGCTAAGTTCAGGGGCCACCAGGGTGACTGGGACTCAGGTCCTGCCATCCAAGAGGTCAGCGAACAGGGACAGGAATGAACCACGATGATAGGGCAGCACAGCGGGGGTTCTGTGATGAGGGAAACTACAGGAAATGGTTCAGAATGTTGCAGTGGCCCCGAGCCTTGATGAACGCGGGTGATGTTCAGCTCAACCTTGAACATGAGTGGAGTCCACTAAGGCTACACATTTGGCAGTGCTGGCCAGGACATTCCACTGGTCTCTTCTTGTTTTTTCTCTCTTTGTGGGATGATAAGTTGCACCTTGTCTGGAGTTGGAAGTGACGTCAGTATCGGCCACATGCCAGTCCTCCCACTGCCTGTGATCCCCTCTTCCCTCTCGGTGCTCCTGGAACAGGCTGATGAGCTGACCCCCTCGGGTCAGTTCAGTCTCAGCCCAGCTCTGCCCCAGCCTTCCACCCCCGCTGCCCTCACTGTGCGTGGCCTTTGTGTGGCTTCCTCCCGGTCCTCACTGCTCCGACATGCCATCTCAGTGACTTCCACTTTCTCCTGCTGCCTGGCAGGCTGTGCTGGCTCTGTCCCTGAATTTATTCCTGCTGTTCCCCTCCTTCTAGGATCTGCCAGAATCAGGAGTGAGTCTCCAGTGCGGGCCAGCCAAGGCTCGATCCTTTCCTCTTAGAGGCTGGCAGAAGGACTCATGTTTCCTTTACCCTCTGCAGTGGCGGTGGGCCGGGGTGGGGGGCAGGTATCAAGCCCTCTCCCCTGCCTGCTCTTGTCCTCTGTCCTAAGGTGAGGTTCTCAGCTGTCTGAACGGCCTGTTCCCCAGACTGGCTCCCTCTGTGTGGCCCTGGTGGGGAGAAGGGATGACAAAAGTGGCATCTGTCTGCAGTGGAGCCTTTTGCCAGAACGCCCTGTGACTGTCCTAGAGGCGAGAAGTTTGCTGGTCACTTTTATTCCCACCAGCGGAGCAAACGCTATGGTGCACGGGGGCATCCGCGTTCGACTGTTTCCTTCAGTTCATTGAGGAAAGGGCCTCTTCCTGTTCTCGAGTACAAGTGTTCTCATCTCTAAACTTGTTGATCATGACAGTAAAAGTTTTGAGTGAGTTTGAATAAGCATTCCGTATATGTGCACATTTTTAATATACACATCTTTTATATACACAGTCATTAATTATATTCGTAGATGACTGTACTAAAATATACATTATAGATATAAACATGTTTTAAAAGAATAAGACTACCTAAAGAATATTTATAGGTAAATATTCTGGAAATTTCCTCCTGTGTACCAATGGATTGTCTCATGTACCCTGTTTGGGAGACCAAGACTCTAACAGAAACGTAAAGAGGGAGACAAGTATCATTTCTAAACAAAGAGGATTATTAACAAGGAGTTTTGAGACATCACAGGTTATCTTTCCTTGGTTCAAATGTATAGTTGAACCAGGAAGGATGCAGAGATCCTTGTGAATTTCACTTAGGACAAAAGCAAGAGGCAGTCTTACCAAGAGAAATACGATTTGGTACATGGTGGCATCAGGTGGTATCAGGCCCACTGAAGGGAAGTTCTTCGAGCTTTTCTTTAATACCTCCCCTTTTCCGCCTCTATGTTGATCTGTCCTCTGTAAACTGTTAAGTTCCATGAAGGCCAGGCGGCTACCTGTTTTGTCAATGATTGACACCTAGCATTAGCACCTTGCATGGCCAGAGGAACCATCAAATATTTGCTAGGAGGAAGAAAGGGCAGAACAGATGGAGAATTGGAGGGTGGGACAGGGGGAGTGAGAATTTAAAACAAAAAAACCCAGAAAGACAAATAAATGCCCCTTCCTGTAGATTACAAACTTTCTTCAGGCCTTCATGGGTGTGTGTTCAGTCATGTCCGGTTCTTTGTGACCCCGTGGACTTCAGCCCAGCAGGCTCCTCTGTCCATGACATTCTCCAGGAAAGAATACTGGAGTGAGTTTGCCATTTACTACTCTAGGCCTTAATCACCTTCAGATTCCATGCAGCATCTTGCATACGGAAATGCTCAAAGATGCCCATGGAGTTATTCTGGTGAAGAACCAGCTTCTGGTAGCAGAGCTGGCTGTGTCCCAGAGTTGATAGGAAGAGCTGGATGAACATTAGAGATAAGGCTTCTGCGATCGGCTCTCGAGCACGAGCGGAGTCAGGCCTCTTCATTGCTTCACCCCTGTATTTTCATCTCATAAACAATAATCACAATTAAACTTGTCCAAACACCTCAAAATATGCGTTAACAGAACAAAATGAGGTTACCATCTCTCATAGCATGATGATGGCTTTTATTAAAGCCCCCTTGCTAATAATTTCTCTCTCATTTTATGATGCCTTAATACTTCTGTGAGATGGCTTTCCACTCAAAACAAGATTCTGTGGCTGTCATCTGAAGAACAAGCTCAAAACTGGCCTTAATGCAATTTAGAATGGTGTCATCCATTTCTAAGCCACTGGGTGGGTGTGAAATTGTCAGCCAGCCTTTACTTTATCACCCACAGAGCCACGACTAATTACACTCAGCAGCACGGGGCCGCCAAGCAGGGACAGAAGATAGACAAGCCCAGCTGCTTAAAATATCCTTGGCCAATACAAAACTGCAGTCCCCAAAGCTTTCTTTAGATTAGAGAAGATTTGGCTATTTTTTAAATTTGAGTTTGAGAAGCAATAATAATTGGAGAAGGCAATGGCACCTTACTCCAGTACTCTTGCCTGGAAAATCCCATGGATGGAGAAGCCTGGTAGGCCGCAGTCCGTGGGGTTGCTAAGAGTCTGACAGACTGAGCGACTTCACTTTCACTTTCATGCATTGGAGAGGGAAATGGCAACCCACTCCAGTGTTCTTGCCTGGAGAATCCCAGGGGCGAGGGAGCCTGGTGGGCTGCTGTCTATGGGGTCACACAGAGTCGGACACGACTGAAGCGACTTAGCATCAGCAGCAATAATATTATAAATCATAATAACCGATCTCTGACAGTGCTGTACAGGTTCTGAAGTATTTTTCAAACCTGTTATTTCATTTAATTCTTGCTAGAGCTCTTTGAAATATCAATTCTGAGTTTAATATTGGCTACCATTTATTGGAAACCTAACCCATGTAAGCACATTACCTTTTACCTCATCAATTCATCTCAACAATCTAGTGAAATATTCTTCTTACCCTCATTTTACACTTGAGAAAACTAAGGCACAGGGGATTTAAATAGGTTTCCTAAGTACACACAGCTCGTAGGAGGAGATACTGACCTTGCATGTGCATTAATAATGAACTCATAGTCCATGCTCTCGATGCTGTACCTTGAGACACTATTATGTACCCATTTTACAGGTGGAGAAACTGAAATCCAGGTAGTAGAACCATTTACCAAGTTGTCAGTTCAAGATTCAATAAGATTTCTCCAATCCCAAAGCCCAAGCTCTGTCCATTCTTTTTCTACACCATATAAAAATGTATATTTGTTTTTTCCTGACAAATTTGAAGGGGATCGTGTTGTTGCAAATGGAGCGACATGGGTTCCAGGAGCTCAGCTGGGGTGGGGCTCAGAAGCAGGCCTTTTTACTTCATACCGATGCGTCAGCACCTTGGCAAGAGTTCCCTGGGCTTGTTCACTTGGGGAGTGGTCTGGCAGAGTGATGCGCCCAGGGCCTGCGAGGGCTACCCTTGTTACAGGGAGGGGGCTAAGCGCAGACCACACACCCATTAGCTGGAGCTAATACAGGATAAGGAAGTGGGCCGTGGAGAATGCAGGGCCCCGCTGAACACACAAGGCCAAGTGCGGGAGGGTGCAGGTGTGAGGCTCAAGTCTGAAGAACAGCTGCCAGGACAGCCCAGGGCCGCAGGGTTCAGTCCAGCTGGATGCCCAGACGGCTTGCCCTCAGGCGCTCCATGCCGCCTCTGTGGTCTGGGCCTGAGGTGGGAGCCCTCGACCGTCCACTTCCGGTGGGGGCCCCTCCCGCCTCCCTACCGCTGTGGCCAGCACAGGGCCTCCAGCGCAGAACCTGACTCCAGCACCCATGACTGGCCTCCCCAGGGTGGCCCTCTCACCTGTGCCTTTGTGCCAGGCACCCAGGAAGGCCTTCTGGGTCAGTACCCTGTCTCCCGGTCCAGCCTCTTTCCAAGGTGCCCCCTCCAGGGATGTCTAGTGAGAGCCGGGCCACGTCCCTCCTCTCTGCTCTGCTCCCTCTGACAGAGGCATCCCCAGTCATGTCCATGTGGCCCCGGTTACCCTTGCTGGTGACACTGTCCCCTGAGAGCACACCCTGTCCCCCAGCCAGTTCCCCTTCTGCACACACAAGACCATCCACACCCACCAGAGTCTCAGAACACTCTGAGAACCCACTAGAGTCTCAGAACCCACCAGAGTCTCAGAACACACACTGCACTTCTCCAGGGCAGCCCGGGGAGCCCTTTCTCTCAGGAGCTGGTCAGTGCCACCTAGTCCAGGAAGGAAAGGAGGAGGAGATGGACAGAGGGAGGTGATCGCAGGTGACAGGGAGCAAACCAGTTACCAGGCAAGGCTTTCTCACTCCCAGATGACTGGGCTGGGCCTTACTGTCTTCTTCTTGTTGTTGTTTAGTCGCAAAGTTGTGTCCAGCTCTTTTGCAACCCCATGGATCGTGGCCCGCCAGGCTCCTCTGTGCGTGGGATTTCCCAGGCAAGAATACCAAAGTGGGTTGCTATTTCCTTCTCCAGGGGATCTTCCTGACTCAGGGATCGAACCCACATCTCCTGCTTTGACAGCTGGGTTCTTTACTGCTGAGCCACTTGGGAGGCCCCCTAGTATCTTCTAGATGCTCATATTTGGAGGCATAGTTCAAACAGGCAGCCAAGGCTGACTGCAGAGCCACACTTATAGAGAAAACAAACCATTCAGTCTCTCCTGAGGGGCAGAGCAGCCAGGCTTCAGTTCCAGGCCAACTTCCTCTGGGCCAGAAATTCCCTCCGAGCCCCTCACTCTTCCATCTTTCCACCTTGATATTAGACGTGGGAATATAGCCCTGGGCAAGAGCTGGCTAACCCCCCACCCCCAGATCTGCCACCAATTCCAGTTATCTCTGTATACTGATCCATACAATCAAGCAGAGGGATGAATAAAATCCCCGACTATTTAAATTGGTACAGCTGCTGTGGAGAACAGTAAGGAAGTTCCTCAAACATAGAGATAAAAATAGAGCTACCATATGACCCTGCAACCCCACTCCTGGGCATCTATTCAGAGAAGAACATGATGTGAACGGGTAGCTGCACCCCAGTGTTCACTACAGCACTGTCTACAGTAACCAAGACACGGGGACAGCCTAAATGCCCATTGACAGAGGAAGGCATAAAGACACAACGGGCTATTACTCAGCCATTAAAAAGAATGAAATAATGCCATCCGTAGCAACATGGATGGGCCCAGAGACTGTTGCACTGAGGGAAGTAAGTCAGAGAAGGAGAAATGCCCTATGACATCCTTTATATGTGGAGTCTAAAAAGAAGTGATGCAAATGAACTGACAAAATGGAAAGAGACTCACAGGCTTAGTGAGCTTATGGTCGCCAGGGGCAAGGCTGGGAGGAAGGAATAGTTAGGCAGTTTAGGATGGACATGTGTGACTTCCCTGGTGGCTCAGATGGTAAAGCGTCAGCCTGCAATGCAGGAGGCCCAGGTTTGATCCTTGGGTTGGGAAGATCCCATGGAGAAGGAAATGGCACCCCACTCCAGTATTCTTGCCTGGAAAATCCCATGGACGGAGGAACCTGGTAGGCTACAGTCCATGGGGTCGCAAAGAGTTGGACACGACTGAGTGACTTCACTTTCTTTCTTTCTTTAGGATAGACATGTACACACTGCTATATTTAGAATGGATAACCAATAGGAACCCACTGTGCAGCACATGGGGAGAAAATTAGAAAGTAAAATAAAATTCCAATTTCACAAAATGGACAGGGTGAAGTTAACTGATTTGCCCAACAAGACAAGGCCACTAAGAACAGAGGCTTGAATGCAAGTTTTTCTTTATGCTTAGTCCTTGTTACCACTTCTCTACGCTGGTTTTGCTTTACAAATTTTTTAAAAGCATGACAATGTAGAATTAGGCAGCAAAGGGCTGGCGTGTCGCACTGGGAGGACCCAGAGAACTAATAGAATTGAAGGAGTGGGAGCCAGTGGGGCATTTGCTCTGCACGCGGCCCCGTGCTGAGTTCTCACACTCCATACTTCCTGTATCTCTGGCGGCAAGGTGGTAAGGCTGAGGGAGCTCAGACTTGAAGAAGTGACTAATCTGTTCAAAGCCAAAGCATAAGAATGTGGGACAGCCGAGGCCGACCTCTGAGTCTAAGATTCGCCCTCTCCTCCATACAGTCCCAGCTGTCCTAGGCATTCATTCTAAATCGGCCGGTCCCTGAAACAGAGCCACAGGAGCAATGGCTGGACAGAAACATCCAGGCACCTAGGCACTTTTACAAGTTGTAATTTGGAAATTATTTTTCAAAGGCGACACTTCCCTACTGCGTGTGTGTGTGAACGGCTCGTTCAGAAAAGAGGGGGAGCTTCAGGAGCCTGCCTTTTCCATTTCCTTTGAAATCAGAAGGCGGCCGTTGCCTCGGCCATTAGTCAGGGTGTCCCTTTTAAAGGGCGAAAGCTTTGCCTGAGACAGCAGTATGTTTCGAGTGCCAAGCGTTTAAATGGTTTCTGACGGGCAGAAGGGGACAGAGGCCACTGGATGTAATGGTCGTGACAGACGAGAAAAAAAAGGTGTTTTGTCAAGTTTCCAAGAGCATGGAGGGACAAGTATGACAGGAGAGTGAGTGTGGTTCTAAAGGGGCAAAGCCAAGGCTCACCAAGTGCCTGGGAGGCACCCCCAACAGGAAGGCCACCCCCGGCGGATGCCTGGGCAAGGCCTCCACACAGCACATCCACAGGTAGCAGAAGCGATTTGTAACCAAGCCACATGGGAAGGAGTGTTTGCCAGAGATGTCAGGAGAAGGGAGGTTGAGAGCAGACAGTAGCCTGGTCCCCTGCTCCCTTCGGCATAGCAGGGCCAGGTGACATGATGGCTTTGAAGAAAAGCATCCTGAATCCAACTCAGTAACAGTAGATGATTTGGGGCAAGTCGGTTATCCTGTCTGAGGTCTTCTAGAGAAGCTATCAGCATCATTCTACTCCTTGCAGGTGAAGGAAGAGTCCAGATCAAAAAGTGCCAATCAGAGCTGTGGTTTGTGTTCAAGTATGACCTGCAGGCACTCCTAACCTGTCCATGACTCTCTCCCTAACAGCCTAAATACCCAATGCGCTGTTGACGTTAGAAAGTCTCATAAATGGTTAGGTACCATCACAGAAGGATATGCACAATGGACCGAGAGGTGAAAAAGACAAGTTCAGAATCAGTATGATCTAATTTATTCCCTACATATAAATATACAAATAGACCCTCCCCCACATACACACACAGAAGAGACATGCTGAGAGGCTAACAATAATTGCTCCTTGACTCAGAAACTTGTATTTAAGTTTCCATTGTTTTGCTCATCTTTATTTTCTACCGTAGATTTCTGTGCTATTTTTGCTTTGAAATTGCAAAAGTCACTCTTTTACCTTTAACTAAACAGAGGTGACAAATTGGGTTTCCCTGCTGGTTCAGTGGTCAAAAAATCCACCTGCAGTGCAGGCGACGTGGGTTCAATCCCTGGGTTGGAAAGATCCTCTGGAGGAGGAAATGGTATTGAGTATTCCTGCCTAGAAAATCCCATGGACAGATGAGCACTGCAAGGGGTCTTAAGGAGTCAGACACGACTGAGTGACTAAATGACGAAACAGAGGTGACGCTGATGGCTGTAGAACAATGCACGCTGGCCTTTTTCTGGGTGTGAAGAGGATTGCTGTTTTGGCAAACCTGGGATGTGATGATGCTGAGGCTCGTTCTGGGGACCACACCCATCGGTCAGGACCACCTCCCTCTGCCCACAGTGGTCTTCCTTCTGCCCCACCTCTTCTTCCCCCTGCCAAGTGTTCTTACGTGGTTTTGACCTTGCCACTAGTCCACAGATCAGTGGCTATGCCTGCTTTCCTCTCCACAAGAGTCAGGTTATATTTTCGTAAGGAATTACTCTTTTAAATGTAATTAAAATTTGTTCTAATTAAATGTTATACAATTATATAAAAACTATAAAAAGTCCCAAAAATCACTCATCAGTCCCTCATCTTGAATTAATAGGGGACTCTGGGAACTGATAAAGTTGGACTATCCAAAGAACCTGGTGGAGGTGATAGGTGATGGGGAGATGAGGGAGTCAGGATGCCCCTCACAGGACACCTGCTCTCCATCAAGGCAGCATGGAAGCAAGGGAAAACCGCAGCATCTTGGGGCCAGAAAATCTGGCTTCTTAACCTCCTTCATCTGTATAAACAGTTTACTAAACTTTGTTGACATTCTTTCCTGAGTATATCCCAATTTCTTTTTGGAATGACATAGGGAATGTACAAAAAGAGTGATTAAATAAGTAATGTATTTCCTTTTAAAATTATATTGGTTCTTCCTACTTCATCAGATGGGTTGGAGTGTTGAGATGGTCTGAGCGAACACTATATAAAACGAAAAGTGGGACACTTGTAAGTGCACATCACAGTGACCCAGGGTGGGTTCTGGTTGGTCTCAGGGTGGCTTTTCCATGCCGCGGACTTAATGAGGTCACGACAAGGGAGGGGCCTTTACAAGCCGGCCTGTGAGACTGTTTCACATTTGGCACTCCTGCTGCGGGTGAAGCCAGGCTCTCCCTGCCTTTCGTCTCTCTGTCCTGACCACCTTGCAAACGTCTTGTTTACAAATCACCACCCATCGGCCACTCCTGAGTATAGTGGAAAGCCAAGAGTGTGATGGGCTGAGCTCTTGTCTCTGCCTGTAGGTAGGACGGTGTAGCGGAGACGGTGCAAGCTTTATAACCCTGGCTCTGCTGCTTTCAGTCCCAAGACCTTGAACAAAGTACTTGCCCACCTGGGCCTCAGTCTCTCCATCTGTAAAGTGGGGATGGTAATCCATACAGGGCTGTTGCTAGGATCACATGTGAAAATATGCAGAAATGCCCTGGCTCTTAGAAGTTACTTTATAAAATGTTCCTTCTCTTCCACCTCCCCTTAAAAGTTGTATACTTTAAAGGTGGAGAGATGGAAGGGGAAGAGAGGGTGAGGAGCACCCAGCAGGGGTCCTGTGGCAGGGAGGAAGCAGACTGGCTGGGAAGCCAGGCCTCCTCTCAGTTCCTTGCTCCTCAGAGGAACTGGGCTGCTTGCTTTTCCTGCAGGTTCTGATTCTTGCCATCGGCCCTGATTCACAAATTGCTCCCTCAGTTTTTCCACACTGGAAGTTGTTTTCAAAGTTTTAAAGGGCACGGCAATTCAGAATTAGTCAGGGAAAGGCTGGCATGTCCTACGGGGAAGACCCATACACAGTACTGAGAGGGATAACAGGAGAGAGAGCCAGTGGGCCGTTCCCTCGCCCTGCACCGGCCCCATGCTGAGTTCCCCACGCAGCATACCTGATACCTCTGGCAGCAAGACTGTGAGGCCGGCGCTTTATAGTGGAGGTCCCTGAGGCTTGGAGAGGTGACGTATTTTGTGCACACACATTTCTCCACAAAAGCAGCAGCACTCACAGAGCTTTGTCTTTCACAGGCTCTCCTAGGCTATAATTCACCCCTGAAGTTGGTGTTAAGATGCTTCAAGGGCATCATTTTGTCTGATATTCAAAGGACACTAACAAGGGCTATGTATGTGAGTCGCTAAGTCGTGTCTGACTCTTGGCGACCCCCTCAGTTGTAGTCTGCCAGGCTCCTCTGTCCATGAAATTCTCTAGGAAAGAGTTCTGGAGTGGGTTGCCATTTAGTTCTCCAGCAAGGGTTAAGATACTCCCTTTTCCCTTCATCCAAATTCCCTGGGCTTCCACCAACTAAAACCAAGAATTGCTGATTCTGAAGAAGCAGAGGAAGGGGGCAGTGTGCTCCGATGCCCTGAAGACTAGGGTCTCCGGATGAAAGTTGTGTTAATTATCATCCCTTTGACTGAAATTTTGCCGAAATCAAAGTGTTACAAATCAGAGTGAAACTCATGCTTTTAGGGATCAAGAAAAGATGATTTCAGTGTAGAAAAGATTAAAAGCAATATTAATATTAACTTGCACGTACAGAAGATTTTTTTTTTTGAAGTCTATCTCTTCCTTTAGCTTGCAGAGTTATCTCTGAGCTGTCTGCCTCAATGATGTCCCCCAGTCCAGGTAGGGGGCTTCACAGGTGGCTCAGTGGTAAAAAGAATCTGCCTGCAATGCAGGAGATGCGAGTTTGATCCCTGGGTTGGGAAGAAAATGGCAACCCATTCCAGTATTCTTGCCTGGGAAATCCCATGAACAGAGGAGCCTGGTGGGCTATAGTCTATGGCATCACAAAAGAGCTGGACATGACTTAGAGACCAAACAGTGACAATAAACCCAGCCAGTCTATGATGTTCTGGTGGCGAGTTCAGGTTTGGGTCCGTTCCCAGGAGAGGGTCCGATGCAGAGCAGTGGCAGTGATGTTCTGCTTCATGCCTCACCCCTCTCTCCTCCACCCACACAAGCCTCTTTTGGAATCCCTGCTTCAGACAGGACCTCTCCTGTTCATCCCACGCGGCAGCCAGTCGACCATCCAGCCATTCACTTGAGTTCCATTCTGCCCACCAATCTTTAGCGAAGGCCTGCTGTGCACCAAGCTTTGTGCTAGGTTCTGGTGGTAAGGGAATACCCGTCCCAACCTCTGCCATCAGAATTTTTCAT
The DNA here is from genome assembly GCF_014754425.2 of Oryx dammah. Classification (NCBI taxonomy): domain Eukaryota; kingdom Metazoa; phylum Chordata; class Mammalia; order Artiodactyla; family Bovidae; genus Oryx; species Oryx dammah. Next base: position 21,021,479 of record NW_024070203.1, on the reverse strand, counting down.
CTTCCAGAGGCCCCCAGGCCCTCCCAGGACCACACGTGTCACAGAAACTACCCTCTTTGCTGCTTTCCGGGGAAGGCCTGTGAGGGGTTCACTGAGGTGTCCCAGTTAAGAGGCTGTCTGTGTGTGTGGCTGAGTGCCTGTGTGTTTCTGAGTGTGTCTGTGTGTGTCTTTCTATCTGTGTCTCTGTGTGAGGGTGTGTTTCGGTAAGTGTGTGTTTGTGACTCTACCGTGAGGTGCCTCTCCGTCTGACCGTGTGGTCTGTGCCCGCGCTCGCCCGAGGGCAGGTCCTGACTCTGAAGCGACCATTGTGGCTGACTGAGGTCAAGATACCTTCCCATGTTTGGAGGCTCCAGAACGAAGAAGCAGTGGTCAGCACTTGTGGTTTTTGCCCTGTGCTATTTTTAAAGTCAAAAAAAAAAAAAACAAGCGGAAACTCATTGCCACTCGATAGCTAGGTCAGATTTAGATAAAGTCCGGGCCCAGAGCTGCGGATGGCTGGCTGGTGTGACAGGGTGGGCTGGAGAGACCCCACTGCCGGTCCCGGGTCCGTGGTGCCCAGAGCAGCAGAGGCCTCTCTGCCTTCCGTGGGGAGGACACTGCCCCCTCCTCTGGGCATCCTCCTAGTGACCTGTGAGGCCACTTCATTGTCTGCATTTACAGATGAGGAAACTGAGGCCCCAGGGGCCACTCACTGGCCCAAGGTCACTTCATCGGTAAGCAGCAGGGTTGGGGTTTGAACCTGGTTCTTCTGCCCCCAAAGTCCCCTCTCTCTGCACAACTCTGTACCACCCCCTCCTCCCACCCCTCTTTCTTTGTCTTCAACCAAGTGCTTCATAGTGAGGGCTGAGCGGGCCGTTGGCTCGTTTAACCACCGATTTTCCATGAAGAACATGGTTTCCTTCAGAAAGAACGATTAAGACAAAGTCCTTGCAGAGACAGTCGTTCTCTGAGGCGTCTTGTAATATTAGTGTAACCCACACTGTTAACCACTTCCTCACCGTATCAGGGACTCTGGCTTTTTATATCTGTAGAAAATGTGGAACACTTTAGAGGGCCCTCTCCTGAAACCCACGTCTCCCCACAGCCTACCTGTGGGCCAAGCCAGCCCACCTTGGCCTCCTGCACTCTGCCAGCTCGGTGCGTAATTTAGAACGTGGGGCTTTGACCTTGAATATCTTGAGTGTGCGTTGGTGTGTGTGTTTCCCTTAAGACTGAGTCCATGTGGTGGTCTTCATCATTGGAAACAAACCCAAGGGCTCAGGAACTCGACTCCTCATGATGGTGAGGGTTCAACATCGTGAACCTATTCACTGTCACCATTGCTGACCTCCAGGCCTTGACCTCCACCCTGATACAGTGAGGAAGTGGTTGGTGTTTTCCTTGTATTACTGCTTAAGCCTGGAGTTAGGACTTGCCCTGGTTAATAGATGCTGAAGCTCAGAGCAAGTCTTTGACTGGAGACCCACAGAGCCCCTCTGTGCCTTAAACACCCCCATCTACAAAATTGGGTGATAATTCCCCCTGCCTCGTGGGATGATTGTGAGGCTTAAGTAAATTGTGTAGGTGCGTGCTCAGTCATGTCCAGCTCTCTGTGACCCCATGGACTGTAGCCCGCCAGGCTCCTCTGTCCATAGAATTCTCCAGGCAAGAATACTGGAGTGGGTAGCCATTCCCTTCTCCAGAGGATCTTCCCAACCCAGGAATCAATCTAGACCCTTCTCCTTTCTTCCTAGGGTCCTGAGCACAGTACGCTCTGAAGCCTGACTGTCTGAAGCCACAGGCTGTTTCTGCCTCTGATAAGATTTTTGTGGTTGGCTAAGTTGCTCATTTCCCTGTTTCTTTATTTCCGTGTTTATCAAATGGAGACAGTAACAACTGCTAAGGTACACAGCTATTGTGAGGACCCAATGAGATAAAACAAGATTAACTCAAGTTAATTGAAGTCCCCAGTCAATGACCGTTCTGTTACTGTTGTTAGAGACAGCATTGTGAGTAATGGTAGTGATGCCAGCAGTCCCGCCCTGGCTGTCTTGGGTTCCGTGGTGGGCCCCAGCCTATGTCTGAGCTGGAGGGAGGGGTTGATCCACAGAGGACAGGCCCCCAGGATCCTACCCTGCTCAACTAAACTCTTCTACCCCGGGTGGAAGATCCGGTCCCACCAACTGTCCAGGCTCAGAGACCCACTGCCCAGGACCTAGCAACCACCACCTGCCTTCTTAGAAAATGCTCCCAGAGACCTAAAGATTTTACGGAGACTTATAATGACTTACAATTTACTTGCACGATGACTGTGTTTCCATCACCTTCTAGGTAGGCATCTATTTTAAAGTCTGACTCTATCTTAACTGAGCCAGGAAAGCTTGCTATTTAAGAAATCCTCAGGAGGCATTGGTGGTATGTACCCACCTTTTGTGGAGTCCTCTTCTCAGAGGACAGTTCTGATTTTTGTCCCTGCTCAACCACCATCAACTCTTTATCTCAATATGGAACCTTAGTTCTGGCTTCCCTGGTGACTCAGATGGTAAAGAATCTGCCTGCAGTGCAGGAGACCCAGCTTCCATCCCTGGGTTAGGAAGATCCCCTGGAGAAGGGCAAGGCAACCCACTCCAATGTTCTTGCCTAGAGAATTTCATGAACAGAGGAGCTGGTAGGCTACAGTCCATGGGATCACAAGGAACTGGACTGCATGACTCCACACACACACACACACACACACACACACACACAACCTTAGTTCATAGTCAGGACTGAAGATCACTCTGTCTACTGCCCTCACTTCACAGGTGAGAAACCTGAGGCTAAGAGAGACTCATTCAAGACCACACAGCATGTTGATGTGATATTGATCAGCCCTCACCTCCCAGATGCCTGTGGGCACTCGAAGGAAGGGTTCTGGGACTCCCACACCTGGAAGAAGGACGCAGGGCCCTGATGCAGCCCTGGGGTCTCTGGGCTGAGCAGGGTGTGGGAGATGATTTAGACTTCAGGCTCTGAGTCTGCTCTCTCTTCCAGGGTGGCTCTGCGCTTTCCCCTGCTGCGGTCATCAGGCCAGAGAGGGCTCAGCAACAGGCAGCTGCTTTGGCAAAGGAGGTTGGCTGCCCCAGCTCGTCCGTCCAAGAAATGGTGTCCTGCCTCCGCCAGGAGCCGGCCAGCATCCTCAATGATGCCCAGACCAAGGTAGGCACTCGTGTGAGAGTTGGGGAGGGAGGGATCTTTTACAAATAGAAACCAGGCCAGAAAGGAGACAGGACCCACCCAAGGCCACGCAGTAGGCTGGTGACCAGCTGGGGCCGAAGGCATATTCCCTGACCACCCCACCCCCTCCCCGAGCTGTGCCTGGGCTGCAGTACGTCATGGACCAAACTCGGGTCCTGAGGATCGACTGGTCTCTGTACATCAGATTTTGTCTGTACTATGGGGATAATAGGGTTTCCCAGGTGACTCAGTGGTAAAGAATCCACCTGCCAATGCAGGAGAAACCAGGAGACCTGGGTTTGATCTCTGGGTTGGGAAGATTCCCCTGGAGGAGGAAATGGCAACCCACTCCAGTATTCTTGCCTGGGGAATTCCATAGACAGAAGAGCCTGGTGGGCTACAGTCCATGGGGTCCCAAAGACTCAGACACGAGCATGCACGCAGCATGGGGTTAATAATGGGACTCTTGCAGAGTAGGAGAAGAAGATGAAGTGACATCTGTAAAGGGTCTTGCTGGGATCGTGGTGTCACCCGGTCAGGTCATGGTAACATGTACTGAGTACTGTGGGCAGGGCTGCGGTGCAGCGAGGCCACCACGCCCCTTAGACATGGCAGCTGTGTACTTTTTCTCCACTTTATAAAGATGGTGCTTACAGCCCCCAGGCTCCCTGCCTGGACCTGATATTGACAAAGGGGACTCTAGAAGGAATAACTTGTCATCTGAGCTGAGGGTTTAATCCCTTCCTGGACTCATGGACCTGGAGCAGGTCTTATCCTCAGCTCCTCCAAATATGGGCTAATCAGATAGTGACTAAAGCTGATGAATTTCCCCTGCCATGTCCTGCCTTTGGCCACCACCATGATGAATACCTCTTACAGGCTCAGGCTTACCCTTGCTCCCAGTGGATCTATTGTCACCTTGGTGGGAGGTTCTGGAATGCTCCCCTAGGGACTAGTCACTGCTCCGAGTAAGACTCGCCGTCCTGACCCCGGCACTGTGGCCTGGTGTCCTGCCTGCTTGCTGTTCTGGCCACGTTACCCTTATTTCCCAGGAGAGCTTTGGGTGAATAGCCAGCATTGGTGCTCATTATGGTTAAGACTTGATTAAGTGAAGCAACTGTGTTGTGCTCAGTGGCTCAGTTGTATCTGACTCTTTGTGACCCTCTGGACTATAGCCTGCCAGGCTCCTCTGTCCATGGGAATTTTTCAGGCAAGAATACTGGAGTGGGTTGCTATTTCCTTCTCCAGGGGATCTTCTCTCCCCAGGCATTGAACCCTCACCTGCTGCATCTCCTGCACTGACAGGCGGGATTCGTTACCACTGAGCCACCTGGGAAGCCCCTGGTGAAGCAATACAGTTGGCTATTTCAGTATCAGTTTTTGAGGATGAAGTCTATATAAACCATGACATCCCTTTGCACCTGATGCAGCTGCTGGCTGTGAGTGGTCCTTTCCACTACTGGGGTCCGGTGGTCGATGGCCAGTACCTCCGAGAGGCCCCAGCCCGAGCGCTGCAGAGGGCCCCACGGGTCAAGGTGGATCTGCTCATCGGAAGTTCTCAGGACGACGGACTCATCAACAGAGCCAAGGCTGTGAAGGTAGGCAGGAAGGGCCTCGGAGTGTGGGCCAGTGACTCTGGACCTAAGCAAGACCTTGGTCAAGAGTCATGGACTTGCTTGCTTGTTATTTTCAAGACAGTCAATGAAAAACTACGTTACAAAAGCCCTGTAAGGAATTTAGGAGATGGTAGTGGGGTTGGGGTTCAGAAATAAGACACCTGCTGTGTTGTGAGCAACACAGACACAGACATATCCAGAAACTACATCTGTGAATGTATAAATCACAGTGGGAAACTGTCAGCAAGGCTGACTCAAGAGCTCTGTAGCTTCAGGGTTACAGGCTGTGTGTACCCCTTGTACCCACGAAGGATGCTAATCCCACGGAGCCTAGGAGAAGGAGAGGCGGGTGGATGAAGGGAGCCTGGCAGGGAAGCCTAAATGCGAGCCTTGTGGTGGCTTGTTGGAGACACAGCAAAGTGTGAGGGACTCGTGGGGTCATTTATCTGCCTGAGCATATGCTTCCTGCTCAGAACAGAGAAGCCATCACTCCTCACTAGGATGTGGCCACCTCTGGGAAGGGGTCAGGCACACTGGCCCCTGGCCCAGCCCCCTCTCCCTGTCCAGCTGCTCCTGATGGCCCTCTAGGTTGTCACCCTGGGATGGTGGTCCCAGCTCATGACACAGAGGACAGACACTCAATGTTGGCTCAGTTTGACTCTATTGACTATAAGGCAGTATCATTGGAATTAATAACAGCAAATAAGGATCATTAACACAACCGAATGGGATCTCTCATCCTTTGGATTATTCTATTCCCTTGGGTAATCTACCTCCTGAGGGGGGATCTATCTTAGAGCAAAAGAAAAAAAAAATGCAAACTACCATTTTGAGATGAGATATATTAATATATAAAGGTATTAATCACAGCATTAATTGTTATAGTAAAACATTGGAAGCAACTCAAATATCCATGAACAGGGAAATGGTTTACTGAATGAAGATACATACGAACTATTGGATATATGTAATGTAGATGGTAAAAAGAATGAACCAGGTCCATCTCTCCCGTCTTGAGGATGCCTGTGATATGTTGTTGAATGGAAAACAAAAGTCAGAACCCAGAGGAGTGTGAAATTAAGGTAGTATTCATATATTTAAAAAAACCAGTGTATATCTGTAAATATGTAAGTATGTATAATTGTATATATTTCTATATGAAAGAATACACAGCAAACAAGTAACATGGACTATCTCAGGAGGTGCATCGGTGTGAAAAGAATTTTCATAATACTATGAATTTAGTATTATGAACATTACATGTGTACACATTTTCTGTAACATATATGCATATATGTGTGCCTGTACAGGTATGTATGGGCATCTCTGGTGGCTCAGTGGTAAAGAATCCACCTGCCAATGCAGGCGATATGGGTTCGATCCCTGGTCCAAGAAGATCCCCTGGAGAAGGAAATGGCTACCTATTCTAGGATTCTTATCTGGAGAACCCCATGGAGCCTAGCGTGCTACAGTCCGTGGGGTTGCAGTCGGACACAACTTAGTGACTGAACAACAATACCATGTATATGTGTATAAACAGAGAGCTGTGTGTGTGTGTGTGTGTGTGTGTGTGTATGTGAGTGTGTGTATTGGGAGGTGGCATACAGCAAAGCTTTGTCACTATCAGCTTCCATTGGTTGACTCACAGCCGTGGAGAAGGAATTTTGCCTCTGATCCATCTCTGCGTTTTTCTGCCAAGCACCCATCTATGTCTCAGCCCTTTATTTCGAGAGTCTGCAACTTGGTTATGAACCAGACTGACAGTTTCACTGAGGAAATGCTGAAACAAGGCCGCTCTCCACCACTAGCCCTGGGCTTTTCTTTAAAGCAGTGGCTCTTCAAATTACTTTTGATCAAGTCCGTCATCAGTTAAAAAGTAGTAAGCTTAGTCATTCGAGTATAAATAATATACATGCATGCTGCTGCTGCTGCTGAGTCGCTTCAGTTGTGTCCAACTCTGTGCGACCCCATAGACGGCAGCCCACCAGGCTCCACCATCCCTGGGATTCTCCAGGCAGGAACACTGGAGTGGGTTGCCATTTCCTTCTCCAATGCAGGAAAGTGAAAAGTGAAAGTGAAGTCGCTCAGTCGTGTCTGACCCTCAGCGACCCCATGGACTGCAGCCTACCAGGCTCCTCCATCCATGGGATTTTCCAGGCAAGAGTACTGGAGTGGGGTGCCATTGCCTTCTCCGAATATACATGCATAGTCCTATACTAATTGTTATAAAAGATTCACAAAAACAGAACGTTTTAAAGCATGAGAAGGAAATGAATGTCCTTTCTTGCTGCACACTCTACATACTCCATGTGTAAGACAACGCCCTACAGCACGGGTAGATTGGAAAGACGTGCACATCAGCCCTGGAGTCCCTTCTGTGCAGTTCCTCATTTCACATGACCCGGCAAGGGAGGACACGGGAAGCTTTGTGCAGAAGATATTCTATCCTCAAAGCTCTAAGTCTTTGGACCATGCACTGAAAATGCATCCTAGGCCATCTCCAACCTTAGAGAGAAGGGAAAAACTGCATTCCTGGGGGCCTAGGGAGCATCCTAGACAGTCAGCGGGAAGCAGGCCCCGGCAGCAAATTCCTAGACACCCCCAACTCCTGGTGGAAAAGCCATCCATCCACTGGAACTGGGGGAGAGGAGCTTTTATTTATTAATTTGTAAGCTTTTCATTTTATATTGGAGAATAACAGATTAATGATGTTGTGAGAGTTTCAGGTGGACAGCGAAGGGACTCAGTCATACATATACATATATATCCATTCTCCCTGAAACTCCCCTCCCATCCTGGCTGCCACGGGACATTGAGCAGAGTTCCCTGTGCTCTACAGTGGGTCCTTGTTGGTTGTCCATTTTAAATATAGCAGTGTGGACACGTTGATCCCCAGTTGATGGACCTGGTGCTGGAGTTGACTGTAGGGCAGCTCAGGTTTATATTTTGGGGATGATGACAGCCCAGTGTAAGAGGATGGTCTGCGGCTGCCTTGGTCTTTCCTCTCCTGGCAGCATCTTGGGATTTTGCCAGCTCTGCCCTGACTCTCAGAGCCCCCATGGCAGGGAGCCCAGATCCAAAGGACTGGGAAGCCTCCCCAGCAATGTGTTTCCATTCCTCTCATTGAGTTTCCCTTAGAGGCTTTCAAGGAGCTGTTTCCTTGGTCCATTTGCAAAGAAAGATGGTGTCTGCTGACGAGAGCTCTCTGCCTACATCAGGAGGCGGGTAGGGGGCCAGGCTCCAGATCAGGGAACTGGCCGGGAGGTCAGGGTGGAGTAGTGCCCAGCTCTGTTCCGGTCTCTGCTTGTTATCTAAACCCCGTCCCAGCCAGTGCTTCCTTAGCGCCTTTGTTCTGGTTAGACTTTCCTCGTCTTCCTTCCCTTCTGTGTTTGTCCTCCTGTGAACAGACACTAGTGCAGCCATTAGCAGGGTCTTGGGAGACTATGTCCCCCTGGGAACTCACCCAGGGGCTGACTGGAAAACTGGGAGGAAGAAGGATGCGGTAACAGTCAGGCTTGGAGCCAAATGCACACTTGCAGAGCCATCATGTGTACATGCTTACGTCTCCTGGACTGACCTGTACCTCCAGCCCGACTCTTTATCTCCCACCCGGGCTGTTCCCTTGAACCCTAGACTGGCTTAGCCCAGGGTCTGCTTGGCATCCTCACTTAGAGGTCTCATCACTTTTCACTCTTAACACAGCCGAAAGAACTGCTGATTCCACTGATGCCCTCCCCATCCCCAACCAGCTTGTCCTCCACTGTCTTCACCATCGTAATAAACAACAACTCTTGCTTCTGCAGGTGCAGGCTCCAAACCTCTCTTTCTTGCTCCCAGCTTTCCATCAGCATGTCTGTGTGGCTCTATCTTCAGAACATTTCCAGCCCTGACCCCACCATTTCTGCCTTCACCCTGACCCATGGCATCATCTTCCTCCAGGATTTTTATAATGGCCCCCAACCATCGTCCAGCTTCTGGTTTTGCCTCTTATAAGGTATAAGAACCACCATGGCTGGAGTAATCCCTTCACAGGATAAGTCAGAGCCCTTCACTCCTCAAAGTCCTCCAGTGGCCTCAGCTCACACAGGGGAAAAGCCCCAGTCCATCATGACCACTACCTGATATGGTCTTTGACCTCATCTCCTGCCGCTCCGCTCTTGCTCATTGTGCTTCAGCCCAACTGGTCCCTGTGGCGGTCCTCAGATCTGCCAAGCACACTCCCACCTCAGGATCTCGGCACTTTCCGTTCCCTCTTCTAGAATGTTCTTTGGCTGTGCTGGTTCTTTTTTGCGGGTGCAGGCTTCTCTAGTTGTGGCTCATTGGCTTAGTAGTCTGTGGCATGTGGGACCTTAAGTCCTTGACCAGGGATCAAACCCTCAAAGGTGGGTTCTTAACCACTAGACCAGCTAGGATTTTCTTCTCCAGGTAACTCACTGTCTCACCTCCTTCACGGCCTGTTTCTTCAGAAAGAACTTGCTGGACCACTCTGGTGGAGAGGGCACCACACCCCCAGCATTCTCTCTCTCCCTTATCCTGCTCTCCATCCTCAGCACTTGTATCCCTGAATGTCATCTGTTTGTCTATCGTATTGCTTCCTCCACTAGAATGTGAGCACATATAAGTCGCCCTGAGCTCAGAGACTTAATCTGTTTTGCTTTCTGCTCTATTTCTGGTGCCTATAAAAGTGACTGATATACAGTAAGTGCTCGATGAATCTTTATTCGTTTGAAAGAATAAAATTATGGATCTGACTTAGGAGTCTTCAAGGAAATATTGGGTTGACCAAAACCAATAATTCATCCCCAACCAACCTTATGGATCAGGGATTATTATCCCTAATTTTTCAATGAGAAACCAGTTCAGAGAGAAGTCAGAATTCAAATCCAAGTCTGTCCAACTCCAAAGGCACTCTATTTCTATCTCAGCCTTCTGGGAAAAGCCAGCCTTTCCTTCATGAGCTTGCTGTCTACCAATGACCACATGCTGGGTGCTCACATGGACAGGAACTCAGGTAGAATCAGGGCCGCTCAATGCAAAGGGCTTTGCAATTCCTCCCGCACTCTTCTTTTATCTCAGCCATAATGTATGAGGTCCATACTCATGAAGCAACATTTAACACCATTGTACTGAGGAAGAAGCATGTTTTGAGAGCGTTGATGTTGTCCTAAGGTCACCTAGGGGCTTCCCTGGTGGCTCAGATGGTAAAGAGTCCATCTGCAGTGCAGAAGACCTGGGTTCAGTCCCTGGGTCGGGAAGATCCCTTGGCGGGGAAAATGGCAACCCAGTCCAGTGTTCTTGCCTGGAGAATCCCATGGACAGAGGAGCCTGGTGAGCTAAAGTCCATGGGGTCACAAAGAGTCAGACACCACTGAGCGACTAAACATGCACGTACGACGGGTCACCTAACTAGTCATCTGCAAAGCCGAGTCTCCACTGCAGGTCCTCTGGCTCCAGTTGGGGGTGCTTTCTGTATTCAACTCTAGGAAATTGGGGGGTGGAAATGCACTAGCACCATCTACACCCTACAGACAGATCATAGCCCAGAGGAGTCCTCAGAACCCTGCCCGACACAGAGCTGCCATGGACCAGCGTGGACACCCAAGTGGGAACCACGCTACCAGCTGCCCTCTGGATGTGGGGTTGAAGTTCCTCTTTTATTTCCAACAACCCTGCGCCCACTTGCCCTCCAGGTTACACTGCCTTGTCTCAGCCTGCTCATGACCTGCATTCAGGGTTGGGCTGTGGGTTTCTCCATTTCCCCCTGGAGGGCTCTGTAACACTTGAGTCCAACTGCCGTTAGTCAGGGAGAAGCCCCGGGTGGCATATCCCCAGGGACCTTCATCCAAGCAATTCCTTCTCCCCAGTCCTCCCTCCATCTGTATCGGCCCCGCCTCTCCCACCCCGTCTGTGCTGAGAAGCTGGACAGACCCACTGGAACAGAGCCTCAAGCATGTTTTCCCAGCACAGAGACCTGTTCAAGTAGTCATGTGACACGTAACAAGGTCACTTACTCTGCCCCCAACACTGTGCTCGGTGTTTGGGACATAAATACAAATTAAATTCCTGCCCTCGAGGAGCTCACAGTCAAGGAACAAAATAGAAAATGAGCAAAAGTAAATCATTAAAAGGCAGTTTGATACACACTGTTTGGAGAGACAGACACCTACTGCAGGACCTCTGTGCAGTTGGGGAAGAAGGGGTCATTGGACCCGCAGTAGCACCAAAAACAGAAGTGACCCAGTGATGGCAGAACTGGCCAGTACCCCGTCCCCCGAGCTGTCTGTCAACAGAGCGCGAGAGTGTCCTGGGTGTCCACGGATTATAATCAGGAGAATCTGAGCTCACTAGAGCCTGAGCCTCAGTTTCCCTATCTGCAAAATCGGAAGATTATCAGAACATATCCCCATAAAGATGTTGAAAGAAAAAAAATACAGGCAATTAGTAGCATGTGCTCAATAAATATTAACTTTTCCCTTGATTCTTTAACTGTGCTATGACAATCAATATCAAAGCTATTGTCCGCAGTCCAGAGAATTATCCCAAGGAGGCAGGAATACAAAGAGTGGATGATCACTGAACCACCTCGCCTGACCTGAGCCAGTTTTCCAAATTGTGGCAGATATATACACATGCTTGCCTCTCATTCCACCCTGGCATCAGTACCATCCAGAGCCCAACCCCAAACACACACCATCCAGCTTCCCAGGGATAGAGAGGTAGATAGAGGTCCCTCCCACCCCAAAGGAGCCCCCAGACTCACCCGTCTATCACAGCAGCGGAGACCCAATAAATTCCCTCAGCCCAAAGAGGGTTAGGGCTTCCAGCGAGTCCACATGAAGACCCTCAGCCCCCAGCAACCCAGGCCACCTATGGCCCACCCGAGGAGCCTTAATGACACCAGCAGAGTTAACCACGTACCCGTGGTGCATCGGCGCTCTCTGAGATGCCTGGGATGGCTCTGTTCACAGAGAATGATCTTATTTTCTGAAGTAGCAGCTTTCCGTTGAAATTCTTCGGCAGTCACCGTAGTGGGGATTTTTCCCTCTTTTCTCTCTCTCTCTCTCTAACTGGTGAAATTGACAGTCTGCCTACATTAACCGGGCATTAATTTGCATGATCAAAAGCAGATTTGTTCCAAGAGGCGATGCTCTGCCTTCCCCTCCAAGCACGAGCATCTCCAAGGAAGGCGAGAAAAAAAACCGCAATCGGCCCCCGCCGCGTTGCCCCTGAGCTTGGCCGGGAGTTGGCCTCATCCAGGAGCAGGTGGGGTGGGGGCCCTGCAGGGAGTGGGGAGGGGGAGGGCAGCCCATCTGAAAGTTGGAAAGTGGCACCTGGCAGCCCCAGGAGCTGGCATGAGCCCCAGCCTGGGAAAACCAAGCCTTTGGTGACAGATTACAGCAGAGGGGCGTGCCAGAGTCTCAGGGAGCACATAGATTTCCTATGGAGAGAGAGAGGGACTGCTGCACTGAATCCCCAGCCCTTTGGGGTGAAGAGACGCGAGGGTGCAGACCCTAGACATCCTGGGGCTCTCTGGAAAGCCAGGACCCAGAATCAAAAAAACAGGTTGGGATTCCTTGCTTTAGCCATGCCATGCAGGCAGCTGAACCTGTGAGTCTGAGAGCTAGCATCTCTTTAGTCTTTGAATGGGCACAGAGCAACCAACCCTGCAGTGAAGTGAGAACGTCTGTTTTTTTTTTTTTCTGTTAAAATTTATTTTTAATCGGAGGATAATTGCTTTACAATGTTGTGTTGCTTTCTGCCATACAGCAACATGAATCAGCTATTTGTGTGTATATGTATATGTATATCCCCTCTCCTGAGCCTCCCTCCCACCCCTCTAGGTCATCACAGAGCACTGAGCTGAGCTCCCTGTGCTGTACAGCAACTGCCCACTAGCTGGATATTTTACATATGGTAGTGCATATATTTCTGTGCTACTCTGGAGAAGGAAACGGCAACCCCATCCAGTAGTCTTGCCTGGAGAATCCCATGGACAGGGGAGACTGGCAGGCTACAGTCCATGGGGTCGCAAGAGTCGGACACGACTTAGTGACTAAACCACCACCATGCTGCTCTCTCGGTTCGCCCCACCCTCTCGTTTCCTTGCTGTGTCCACGTATCTACACCTGCATCTCTACGTCTGCATCTCTGTTCTTGCCCTGCAGATAGGGTCAATCAGCACCATTCTCTTAGACTCCGTATGTATGAGTTACTGTAGGGTATTTGTTTTTCTCTTTCTGACTTGCTTCACTCTGTATAGCAGGCTCTAAGTTCATCCACCTCAGTTCAGTTGACTCAACGTCGTTCCTTTTTCCGGCTGAGTAATATTCCATCGTGTATATACGCCACAGTCTTTTTATCCATTCATCTGTTGATGGACGTCTAGGTTCCTTCCATGCCCTGGCTATTGTCAATAGTGCTGCTATTAATATTGTGTTACATGTGTCTTTCTGAATTATGGTTTTCTAAATATATGCCCAGTAGTAGGATTACTGGGTCATAGAGTAGTTTTAGTCCTATTTTTTAAGGACTTCTAGGCAAAGGTGACAGCACCCATCCATGGGAGCTGTACTGAGACCCCTCCACGCTGGTGCTGTAACCACCCAACCCTCAGCATCGTCACTCACCCGTGTCCCTAGTCTCAATATCCCCTGTGCTCTGTGAAGAGAAAACCAGGGATCAATGGGTTTGACTCACTCCTCCAAAACAGTAAAAATATTTTCTGACTGTGCCAGTAAAAGATGAATGTAAGCCAGGCTAGATTCATTATTTATTTTTTTTTTAAGATTTTCTGATGCAGACCATTTTTTAAGTCTTTATTGAATTTGTTGCAGTATTGATTCTGTCTTACGTTTTGGATTTTTGGCCCTGGGTTGTGTGGGATCCGAGCTCCCCAGCCAGGGATGAACATGTACCCGCTGCATTGGAAGGTGAAGTCTTAACCCATGGACTGCCAGGGAAGTCCCTGGATTCATTAGTATATGTTCATTATTATTATTTATTTTTTCTTCTGATTTAAAAAAAAATTAAAAGGAACATTTTATCATGACCCCTACAATTATGACGGAGCCTGGCAAGAGGCCTGCTGGAAGGTGAAGTCAGCCTTTGGTCTGGTCACTTCCACACCCAGTAGTCAGGGCAGGAGGGGTCAGTACAAACTCTCTGAAGGCTCACCTCATGACTCAGGGGAACGTTGTAACCCTCCGCCCCCAGCCCCCACCAAAGAGATCAGGCTCCTGGCTCATAGAGTTTATGTTCCAGGGAAAGGACAGTGGCGATGGTGTATAAACAAAGGAAATAGGGGTTTTAGATCATGGAATGTGCTCTGAAGAAAGCTGTAACAGTAACAAGAGAGGAAAGGAAGCAATGGGGGAAAGCACTTTGCAGGGAGGTCGGGGAGGGAACTTCTGGTCCTGAGCGGTGAGAAGAGCCTGCCATGAGTGGAGCCAGTCGAGGAGCTGGTGCAAAGACCCTGGGGCAGGGCTGGTTTGGGGGACGAGAAGGCCAGATGCTGTTAAACCCAGTGGGTGATGGAGAGGGCAGTAAGAGCGGAAAGCAGATCTGTTAGGCCATCTGAACAGTGACTTGATTCTACTTGTGGGGGGCCGTCATCAGAAAGTCTAAGCTAGAAAGTGATACTCCTGATCAGTGAATTTGAAGAGCATTCTGGTAGCTCTATGGAAAACTGACTGTAGAAAGCTAACAAAGAACTGAGAGACCAGACTGAGATCCACTGCGAAGTCCAGGGGGCAAGCTGGTACGTTAAGTTAGGGTTAAAGACATGGTAGAGGCAAGACAGGCCCAGACTGCGGATATGTGTAGGATCGGCAATTGGGTGGGTGAGCTGGGAGTTCAGGAGCGAGTTCAGAGCTATAGATACAGATCTGGAAGAAAACCAAGAAATCTTGATATCACAGAAAGCCAAGAAAAGAACGTGTTTGTGTAAGGAAGCTGAGGTCAAGGGTAGAACGTCATTGGAAGTGGTGTGAGATGAGGGCAGAGATCTGACCCCTGGACCTGACAAGATGTAAGTCCCGGGGGCCCTTGATAAGGGCTGTCGCAGGGGGGTGAGGGGAAGGCCTGAGTGATGAGGGTAGGCTGAGGAGGGAGTAAGGAAGCAATCATGTGCTTCCCAAACCCACCCTCTTTCTGCTTCATCCCCATCTTTGCTGGACACCAACCCTTGACAATTTCCACGACCACTTCATTCATTGACAAGTTAGTTACCTCTTCGACTTTGCCAGGCTGTTCTGTGGGAAGATCTGTGTCCTGTTCGTTTCAAACCCCTCAGCTGCTGGCCACAGTAGGTCTCTAACGTATGCCCATTAAATGAAGGAAGATTTGTGTCTCCAGGTACCCTGGAGCTCTAGAGAATTCTGGGGACGTTTGTCCATTCACTCCTCCTTTCAGCGTGCACCTGCTTGTCTTTGGAGGTGCCGTTCTGGGTCTCCCTCTCCTCCAGCTTACAACGTCACAACCATTTTGCATAACTTCAAGGAGGGGAGAACCAGGGGCTCCTAGACTCATGGCTGGGGCTTTGTGGAGCTGGGGACGCTGAAGGGCAATGAATCTTCTGAGGCCACACACAGAGCCAGGTCTGAACCCCACATTCAGTTCCCTAGGCCACCAGCATGCAAGGTGACTCTGGACCCCTCTGCAGTCTCTAAAAACTGTTCTGTGGGGCATATTCAGGGCAGCCCTTTAAAACCACGCAGCTCAGATGTGCCAATCCCCCTGATGGCCCTTAATGAGCCCACGCCCAGCAAACCCGCCTCTGAGGAAGGTCCTGCCTGTAATTACAGCTTGTGCTACTGGTCCCGGCTTGGCAGTCATGTGGTGGCCCCACTCCCTCCCGCTGCCTCTTTAATTAAACCAGCAACGGCATCTGTGCTTCTGTCCGTGCCAAGCAGGAAGAGACCTGGGTCTTGCTGAAATCAGGCCCCTTCGCATCCACAGGCGCGCCCCCGCCCCCCGGCCCCAGGTCCCAGGCCCACACTCCAGCCGTCTCTCCAGACCAGTGACACGGATACTGTTATGTCCCGGCTCATCTGAGCGACTCAGGTCCTGTTAGAATGTGAAATGAATCGCAGTCTCGTGACGGCAGAAACTGGTCCCTGCCCTTCAGCATTCTAGCTGTGGAACTGTTCAGGTTGTTCGAGGTGCTTCTAGTAAGGCCCAGGGCTTAATGGCGTGCTGCTCCTAAAAGCGGCCTCTTTGTGGAAAGAATTTCCGCAGCACCAGGACAAGGTCAGTCATTCTCCAGCAGTGATTCAGAAGAGGAGTTCCAAGGGTCTGGACCCACAGCCAGGGGGACTAGCACGGATCAGGTCTTACTGTAAAACATGAGCTCCCCTGAGCCAGCTGAGCTGGGCCCAGGGTTGAGTCTGCATGCATCCAGCAGTAGGCACCATGCTAACAGTGTACATGTTAAACCTCAGGACAGTTTAATTAAGAAGGTAATGTTATCGTGCCCATTGCACAGAGAAGAAAACAAAGGCAGAGAGGTCCAGGAACTTGCCCGTGATGCACATCTAGTACCTAGCAAAGCTGGCATCCAAATCCAGGTCTTTCCAGCTTTGGGGATTTGAATCTAGGAGGTTTGACTTTGGACTTGCAGCTTCTCCTGTGTTATCTCTAAGAAGGTGAGGGTCTTCACTATTCATTTTGTCCAGCACTTACTAAGCACCACACTGAGTCCTGTGGTTCAGGGGTTCCTCGGTGGTACTGGAACAAGAATAGATCAAGAATAGCCCAATAGATCAGTAAAGCATCCTGAAGGCACCCAGGGACCCCTGCCTGCATCTGGGACAGGGAAAAAAAAATCACTCATATCTACTGACCATGTGTGCCCAGAGCTGTGCTATGCCCTGTAAATTAAAGTTTTGTTGGAATTTGACAGTGATTCTATGCAACTGCCCAACTCATGGTGATTCACTGATATTTCAGTGAAATACACATGCTAAATGTTTAGCAATAATCAGAGTTATGTGAATGGTAACTAATATAATTTGGGGGATAAAATATTTCAAAAACTCAGAAAAGGGCAGATAATAACATGATGGTTTCCCCTAAACTATTAGAAGACTGTGAAGTCAATTAGATTGCAGGCAAGCATTTTGAATAGATTAGATTAGACTAGACTAGAATACAATTCAATACAATACAATGAAAACTATCAGATATATCATAGATGTTAACAACAATTAGAATGAGTGTTACTTGTGAACATTACTACAGGCCTTTTGGTGTGAGTGTGTGTGAATTCCGCATGTATCCAATGTCTTTTTTATTATAGATCATGATCATTTGATAATATATGCATTGTATAATAAACCCATGTTGATATAATACACACTGATACAGTAAGCACATTGCTATTCAGATTTAACAGGTATTAGTATTTTTTGCCATATTTTCTTCAGATCTTTTTCCAAGAAACAACCCATTATAGATAGAATTCAGACTAAGCCATCTTTGCACACCTCTCCCTATCGCCTTTCTTCATCTCTCCTGAAGCTGGTATGTAACCACCAGCAGACGTGCTTCTGATCAGCAATTCACCCACTGGTCCAGGCTCTTGGTGAGCCAGGCTGAAGACAGCACAGTCCATGACCCCAGTGGGTTGTGTCTCAAACAGCAGGGATTCCTTACTGATCATACCCACTCCTTGAATTCTAATCACAGGTCCAGTGTGCTTGGGAATGTTTAGGAAAACAATCTAAACACGCCAGGAAGTCCTGATAAGCACATGTTGGTGTTGACATAAAAGTCTAGAAATATGTAAACACACACCCTAGGACTGTACACGGGCCAAGGGGCCTGGACCTCACACGTGGGAGCTGTATCTCCCTCCACCCCTTGTCTTCAGAAATAAGGAAACTGAGTCCTGGGGGGAAGACATGGCCCTCCCCAGACTCTCCCAGGCAGACAGGACAAGTAAGGAAGGGAAGAAGGAAGAGGAGGAAGACAAATGCCATTCGACTTCACTTGCAGGCGAGACAAACAACTGACCAAACCAAGCGACAGTGAACACATAGACAGCAGGGGCAGAGCAGCGGCGGTCAGAGCAGGAGGGCGGGAAGAGGGCAAGACGGGTAAAAGGGGTTGACTGCAGTTTCACTTACTGTCTCGAGCGTATGTGATGGGATGGAAATAAACCTTTGGTGGTGAGCTCACGGTCGGGTACCCAGAAGTAGGAATAGAATGTTGTACACATCAAACTCATCTAACGTTATAGACCAGTGATATTGCAGTTTAAAAACAAATTTTGAAAAGAGAGAGAAGAAAGGAAACAAGAAAGAAAGAAAAGACGGGAGGGAGGGAAAGAGGGAGGAAGGAAGAAAGGTAGGAACAAAGGAAAGACAGGAAGAAGGAAAGGGGAAAGACTTATTTCCAACTAGACGCCCATCCCCAGAGAGGTGCCCGGGGACCCCTCCCCATCCCCGCCCATCCTCTGTGAAATCGCCCTGCTCTCGCCCTCTCTCCCTGCTCTGCTTTCTTCATAGCACCTGTCCCGGATGAACGGCATAACTATTTGCTTATTTTCCACCTCCACTCTCTAGAACATGAGGCCCGCGAGAACAGGGAAGCTTGATCAGGGCTCTCTGAACAGCATGCTCAGGGCTGTTTCCCAGGCCTGGCAAGCAGCTGGCCCTGGACTGAGAGTGGGTTTATCAGTAGAAGAGAAGACGGAGAACATCCTTACGTTGACTGCTTGAGTCAGTGAAGGAGACGGGAGTCTGCTGTCCTAATGAGACCATGTGACAAGCTGGCTGAGCACCCACCATGAGACCCAAGAGCAGCCTGCAGCAAAGGCTGGCGTTCACTGAGCACTTGCTTGTTGCCGGCACCCTTTTCGGTACTTCACGTGTATTCAGCTTTTACTGTTCCTTGCAGCCCTGCCTGGGTTGGTGGGGGCAGGCTCCGCTCTGTCCATTTTCAGGCTGGGAGAGGGGGCACAGAGAGGTACAGGTGCTTGTTTAAGGTCACACAGCTGGAAGGAGGCAGAGCTGGGATTTGCATCTAGGCAGTCTGGCTCTAGCACCCATGGGCTTCACACCATCTGCCACTGCTTTCCAGAGAGAAAATTCTAAACCAAGTGTTGGAGCGACACTGACTTGAGGCCTTTCAGAATCTGATCGGGCGATTTCCGTATCTTTTTCTTTTTCAAGCAATTTGAGGAAAGTCAAGGCCGGACCAGTAGCAAAACAGCCTTTTATCAGGCGCTGCAGAACTCCCTGGGTGGCGAGGCAGAGGACGCCGGTGTGCAGGCTGCAGCTACGTGGTACTACTCCCTGGAGCATGACTCGGATGACTACGCCTCCTTCTCCCGCGCCCTGGAGCAGGCCACGCGGTGAGCCCCCTGGGCGCACGGGTCTGCCTCCACACGGACGTGGGGATGCTCAGGCCATTTGGGGAGAACCAGGGCACAGTGCCGGTGCTTTTCGCTGCCTCCTTCATTCAGTCCAAAGTGCGGGCTGCCTGCCTGCATCAGGGAGACACGAGGGGTGACCCTGTCCTTCCCTCCATGGTGCTTGTGCCTGCTGTATACACCCTGTGCTTAGAAGCTGAGCTCAGCTGGTGCTGATGGAGAACCAGGGAGGGGGGGCACTTGGTGCAGAAGGAAACAGCCCAACCCAGCAGAGAGGATCCCCGTCCTCCAGTCCAGCGGTCTGGACCTAGGCTACCCTTGAGAACCGTGTAGGGAGCACTCGAAGGGTAGGGCAAGAGCCTAGGCCTCATAAGCACTGGTATATATCTCTCAGATGGTTAAAAATTCGCCTGCAGTACAGGAGATCTGGGTTCGATCCCTGGGTCAGAAAGATCCCCTGGAGGATGAAATGGCAACCCACATCATCATTCTTGCCTGGAGAATCACATGGATAGAGGAGCCTGGTGGGCTGTAGTCCATGGGGTCGCAAAGAGTCCAACAGGATGGAGTGACTAACCATGAAATGTATTTCTAGGATCCCTCAAGTGACTCTGCTTTGTGGCCAGAATTCTCCTTGCACAGGAAACACAGGCCTAGACAGGGGAAGGTTTGTGCCTGATGTCACACCTAGAATTGAGGACACAGGGCTCCTGAGGCCATGTGACCCCTTCCCCAGGATGCTGTTTCTACGCTCGCTATTTATGGGCCTTGTTGCTCAAGGTCACTGTTTCCAGCTTCCTTCCCTGGGGAAGTCAGCCCAGGTCCCCCACCCAGGAGTGGTTAGTGGATGCCCCCAACCCACGGCAGCCTCTGCCGTCTGCAGGCCGTGCCTCTCTCTCATCAGTCAAGAAACAGCCAACTTCTGTTTCTCTCTGCCTGTGGAGCCCCTGGGATGAGACCACAGTGGGGACTCTAGCTCTCAAGTCACCTGTGAGTCCCCTTGGACATGTCCTGGTTCCCTGGCAGGCCCCCCTCCACGAGGGGAGAACCTGGTCGGGGGGTTTCGGCATCCTGTGGCTCCTTTCCTGTCCTTGGGGAGGTCCACACTGGCCCACCCTCTCAGTCCCTGGGGGCAGAGCCGCTGTCGAGGCTCGGAGGACCCTGCTGAACTTGCCTGTGATGGAACGAGCTGGACTGAAGGGTGTTGAGACATGCTTCCTTGCTTGGTCTCTCTGCCCAAGAGGCTGCGGTTTCCAGTCAGAGCATCATTGGCTCCGAATAAAACTCTGTACCACCCCCGGGAACCTCGGGGCCCAAGAAGGCTCTAATTTTCCCTCCAGTGGAGAGTTCAGCTTTGAACCCTTTGAACCAAATGGCCAGCAGCTGTTCCTGGAGGCCCAGCCCCAGAATGGACCCTAAGGGCTCACAGATGTCCAACTCCTGGGCCCGGAGACACTCACAGCCACGTCGGGCCTGGCTCAGATCCATGTTGTGGAAAGAGCTCAGGCTAGAGTTCAGAAACATATTCCTTCCTGTTCCAGCTTTAGCCTGTAACTGTCTTTGAGAGCAATCCATGAACTGGGGGCAGGAGCAGAGGTCTGAGGGAGGGCAGGTAACCCAGGAAGGCTTCACTGATGAGGCGGACTCCAGTTCTCCCTCAGGTCCGGCCCTCTTTTCCTCCCGGCCAGACTGAGACAACAGCCTCCACGGGCCTCCCTGCCTCCAGTGTCCTCGTCACAGTGTTACCAGGGTGGGTCTCTCTGGAGGTCTGCTCCCACCTCTGTCCTGCTCACCGCTCCTCAGGGGCCCATGAGCTGAAGAGGGCTGCCTCCATCTGTACTTCCAGCCTCACCCTGCCAGCCATGTGCTCTCTGAGAACCTTCCCTGTGAGCCCTGGAGGTGCTGGTCTCCACCTCCAGAGGAGGCAACCCTCCTCAGTGATGGACTTCATGAGTCCATCACTTACCGGAATCTCTGCAGCGTCAGGCTCATGGGCCCCGTTTCTCAGCTGAGGAGATGGAGTGTCAAGGAGACGTAGAGATGCTGCTGGGATTCAAAGCCCGGTGGCCCCAGACCCTTGAGGTCTCCATCTTCTTTTTAAATAAATGACTATGTTCAGCTCCACAGTGTATTGTATTTATTTGAAGACAAGACATTTTGTTCCCAAGTTTTTGGATAAAATTGATGTTCTGGGAAGATGTTTCTCCCGTGGGTCTCTTGACCCTGAGATGCGTCGTATGGACCACAGCGTGTGATCATGGCCATCCATGAAGCAGGCTGCACCGTGCAGGGGACCCAGCTGAGGCAAGAGGAAAGCTGGGGGTGCAAGGAGCAGGGATGTTCTCTGCGGGTGTGTGCAGAGGGGCTGGTAGCCCAGGGACCCTTGCCTGGGAGAAACCTTTATCCAGCACGGTTGTCTATAGAGCTGGACATGGCTAACATCCCCCTCTGTCTTCTTCTCACCAGAGACTACTTTATCATCTGCCCTGTGATCGACATGGCCAGCCACTGGGCAAGGACGGTCCGAGGAAACGTCTTCATGTACCACGCTCCAGAAAGCTACAGCCACAGCAGGTAAGGTGGCTGTGTGGCCATGGTGGGTATCAGCACATGAAGGAAATCTGGCCGAGGGTCCCTGTCACTTCTGCGGTCCACAGGGTAACAGAGAAAAGATGGCAGGATATGGTTCAATGACATGGAACACATCGCTTAACTTTTCTGAGTCTCATCTGAAAAATGGGTAGAACAGTAATCGCCACTGTATCTCACAGCACTGTAGGAAGGGCATGTAGGATAAAACATGTAGAAAGCAGTTTGGGATTGCAACATTAGCTATTCATTGGTTGATCTGGCTTGGGAGGAGGAGCCATCTTTATTAATCCTATGTGTTTGTGCCTCTAAAAACTGAACAGTTAGCTTAATTTAAGAAAATGGCTTTCCAAAGTAAAAGATTTTTTGCAACAAAAGGAAATAATGATCACCTAGAGATACCAAATCCTAAATCTAGAACCTCTAAATGTGACCTCTTAAGGAAAAATGGGCTTGTAGATGTGAATAAACTAGGGATCCTGATGCAAAAAAAAAAAAAAAACACCCTATCCTGAATTATCCCAAAGGATCCTAAATGCATTCACAAGTGTCCTTATAAGAGGGAGGTGAGGAGATTTGATACACATAGAAGAGGAGGAAGCAGAGCTTGAGTGATCCACATATAAGCCAAGAAATGCCAGCACCACCAGAGTTGGAAGCATAAGACCTGGCTTCTTCTCTGGAGCCTCCAGAGGCACCATGGCCCTGCCCACATCTGGATTTGGGCTCAGTAAATCTGGTTTTGTCTCCAGAACCATGAGACAGTACATTTCTGTTGCTACAAGTCACCAGAGTTTATAGTAATTTGTTACAGCAACTACAAGAAACTAATACAGTCTCCCAAATATTCTAGTTTTCCTAAGCAAGCACTCACTGTTTACCTGGCTTCCTTTGACAGGTTTTTAAATTTGTAACACTGCGCAGAATGTCTGGTAAAGAATCTTCCTGCAATGCAGGAGACCCCGGCTGGATCCCTGGGTTGGGAAGATCCCCTAGAGAAGGGCATGGCAACCCACTCCAGTATTCTTGCCTGGAGAATCCCATGGACAGAGGAGCCTGGCAGGCTATGGACCATGGGGTGGCAAAGAGTCAGACACGACTGAGCGACTAACACACGCACACAAAACATCCACCTTTGTGAGGTCAGCAGTGTTGGAATGACCTTCTGCATTTTACAGATAAAGAGTCCGAAGGTCAAGGAGCTTCACGTGATTTCCCCAAGGACAAGCTGTAGTTGGTTATAAAACAGTGAGCTACTCAGCTTCTCTGAGCCCGAGAATTCTCTTTCCATGAAAACGTGTGGTCTCTCTGCTTAGAAGTCTGTCAGCCTGCTCCATTTCCTAGAGTCAAGCAACTGCCTCCAGGGTGTGGGAAGAGGAGTCAGGTCAGGCAAGGATTCTGCTGAGAAGGCAGTCAGTAGAGAAGGAAGAGGGTGGTAAGGACAGTTGAGGGTTTGGACAGAGATGAAAGGAAGCCTTGTAACCCTGTGGCCACTGTGTCCTGGTGGGGCCAGGCGTGGGAAGTCGTTGGTGGAGACTGCCTTGGCAGCACCTCCCAAATACCAGGGCTCTCAGGAATTCACACCCGGTGCATTTCTTCAGTCTGGTCTGCCCTCCTCTCTTCTAAGGTAGAGGTTATAGCAGAAGCTGTGAGCCTCCAGAAGTAAGCTCATCAAAAGCCTTCAACACATGCATTTACTTTTGGATTTCAGAATTTTTTTGATAATTTTTTTCATGTATTTATTTTTGGCTGTGCTGGGTCTCTGTCACTGTATGGGCTTTTTCTCTAGTTGCAGCGAGTAGGGGCTACTCTAGTTGCGGTGCGCGGGCTTCTCATTACACTGGCTTTAGGGCATACAGACTTCAGCAGTTGCAGCACTCAGGCTTAGAGGCCTTGAGGCATGTGGGATCTTCCCAGGCCAGGGATCGAACCTGTGTCCCCTGCAATGGCAGGTGGATTCTTTCTTTACCACTGAGCCACCTCAGTAGCTGGAACTCCAGAATTTATAAGTATCAAAACAAAACAAACAAACAAACAAAAACTGCACCTATTATATGAGGACAGAAACAATCAAAACAAATGAAATAATGAAAAGATCCATAAAATTCTAGCCAGAATCAGTAATACTTTGACCCCATCTGAATTCTTTTCCTCCCTGGGGCGGGGGGTGGGGGGTGGGGCGGGTAGAACAACAGTTCTGGAGGCCCAGAGTCGTGAATCAAGGTGGGAGCAGGGCCATGCTCCCCCTGGAGGCTGGAGAGGATGGTCTGCTCCAGCCCCACCCCCACCCCCTGCTTACGGGGGCCTCAGGCATTTCTTGGCTAGTAGATGAACATCTTTCCAGTGTGCGTCTGTGTGTAGATTTCTCCTTTTTGTAAGGACATCAGTCCTACTGGACTAAGACCCACCCTAATGAGTTCCATTTAACTTGGTTATCTCTGCAAAGATCCTGTTCCCAATGAAGGTCTTATTCTGAGGTCCTAGAGGCAGGAGCTCCAACGTGTCTTTTAAGGGGGACAGAATTCAACCCGAAGCACCACCCTTCTTGGTAATATGACAGCCCTGCCGGGGAGGCTCCTGAGAGACAAGGATTCAAAGCTGGCTGTTTGGGACTTGGGATCGGGGTGGTCCTGGGAGGAGCGATCCTTGAACAGAGTCCAAGACATATCCTTAGACTGCCATGGCCAGTTTGGTGTTGTGTGTTGCTGAAGAGCACCTGCACACCCTCCTGGGGACTGACAGACAGGGCTGGTCTGCAGAACCTCCCTTGAAAGGAAAACATGTTTGTGCATGAGAACACAAAGTGTCTGCTGGGTCTTTATAGTCACAGCACCTCAGGGCCAAGAGACCCTCCTGACACAGAAAGGGCATAGTAGGTGCTCAGGAAACCATGCTGAAGGACAGAAGCTGATCCAACTACCTCATTTAACAGGTGGGAAAGTGTCCTTTCCACTCTAGTTTATGGGCACCTTGGGGCTTAGTTTTGCCATCTGCAGAATGGGAGTAAGGTGGTGAGAGGTCAGGAGTACTTAGTTTTAGCTAGGCTCTATAGAGCCCTGGACCCAGGGTCCCTGAGAGGAAGACAGCAAGAAGAGGGTGGGGGTAATCTGAGCCTCCCAGCCCCTTATCTCAATAACTGAGCTTCAAGGAAAATTTCAAGGGCGTGCAGTTTAGAGAGATATGAAAAACGTCTGGGCTCAGTCACCTTTAAGACACCTTCTGACTCTCACATTCTATGAATTTTGGGGCAAAGAGACTCTGCGTCACTGATACATTTTAGAGACAGATATGTTGTTAACTGTACAAAGGCAGAGAGTGTCCTGGTTAGAGCAGGGACTCTGGGCCAGCTGCCTTGTTAGAAACTTGTCTTATTAGCTCAGGAATCTAAAGCAAGTCACTTACTCTGCTTGGTGACAGTTTCTTCATCTGAAAATGGGAATAATAATAATAGTGTCTACTTCAGAGGGTTGCTATGATCATTTGTATATAGAATGCGACCTGATAAACAGGAAATGGTGAGAGTGTCTCATTATTCTTGTCCATCAAAACGTGTTCTTGACATTTTTCTAGGCATGTATCATCTCTCCCACAATGACCATAATACGGTTCCATCTCTATAGTAGATGAATGAATGAATCACGGGAACTAACCCATTTAATTGTTGGCAAGTTTATCTTTTACTGCCTGAAAAGACATCTCCCTCATTCTGCCCTGGAGCTGTCACAGTCTCATTTATTTCTGGCTCAGATCTACAGACTTAAAATATATGTGCATGCCTTATGGTTTCAGCCATCTGTCTGGTACCTCCATTTCTGTGAGCATATATTAGCTTTCCTGGCGTAGCCAGAGAGCAAAACACAATAAATTACCACTTTCTCACAGCTGCTTGTCAATTGACCGCAGCACTGCTTGGTCCTCTACCTGCTTACCTGGATTGTAGATGAGATTTACATCTCTGAAATTCTGTGAGGAAAGAATAGGCATAATGGATGAGGGAGGAGACAAAGAAATGAAAATCTACAGTATGGGAAGAAGGTGCAATTTTAAGATCCAGATTCAAAGAATCACAAACTATGTAAGATGATTTTGTCCAACTCATCTTACAGATAAAGAAACAAATGCTCAGGGGAGACTGGAGTTACGTGCCAGCTACAGAGTCAGTAAGTGGCAGTCTGAACTCAAACCCTGTCTCCTGCCCTTTCTCCAGTTTTCTTTCAATTGCACCTACTTCATTCAGCCTGAAACTTCTGAGTCCCTACCATGGCTAAGTCCACTTGCTGGCTGTGTGACTTTGGACAAGATGCTTAACCTCTCTGAGCCTCAGTGCATCTTCATCTGTATAAGGGAGAGTGATAGTGCATGTCCCATAGGGATGCTGGAAGGGTTCAGGGAGAGAATACCTGCATCTGGGGTGTGTGTGTGTGTGTGTGTGTGTGTGTGTGTGTGTGTATCTACAATGATATCCAGCAGCTTTGCTTCCAGGACTGTTCACATGAGAACACAACTTACACTGTTTAAAACTATTGACATGAATCCTTCCTCGGTGATCAATGCAAAGAAATAGAGGAAAGCAATAGAATGGGAAAGACTAGAGATCTCTTCAAGAAAATTAGAGATACCAAGGGAACATTTCATGCAAAAATGGGCTCGATAAAGGACAGAATGGCATGGACCTAACAGAAGCAGAAGATATTAAGAAGAGGTGGCAAGAATACAGAGAAGAACGATACAAAAAAGATCTTCATGACCCAGATAACTATGATGGTGTGATCACTCATGTAGAGCCAGACATCCTGGAGTATCACTACAGACAAAGCTAGTGGAGGTGATGAAATTCCAGTTGAGCTATTTCAAATCCTAAAAGATGATGCTGTGAAAGTGCTGCACTCAATATGCCAGCAAATTTGGAAAACTCAGCAGTGGCCACAGGACTGGAAAAGGTCAGTTTTCATTCCAATCCCAAAGAAAGGCAATATCAAAGAATGTTCCAACTACTACACAATTGCACTCATCTCACATGCTAGAAAAGTAATTCTCAAAATTCTCCAAGCCAGGCTTCAATAGTATGTGAACCCTGAACTTCCAGATGTTCAAGGTGGTTTTAGAAAAGGCAGAGGAACCAGAAATCAAATTGCCAACATCCGTTGGATCATCAAAAAAGCAAGAGAGTTCCAGAAAACATCTATTTCTGCTTTATTGACTATGCCAAAGCCTTTGACTGTGTGGATCACAATAAACTGTGGAAAAATCTGAAAGGGATGGGAATACCAGACCACCTGACCTGCCTCCTGAGAAATCTGTATGCAGGTCAGGAAGCAACAGTTAGAACTGGACATGGAACAACAGACTGGTTCCAAATTGGGAAAGGAGTACGTCTAGGCTGTATATTGTCACCCTGCTTATTTAACTTATATACAGAGTACATCATGTGAAATGCTGGGCTGGATGAAGCACAAGCTAGAATCAAGATTGCAGGGAGAAATATCAATAACCTCAGATATGCAGATGACACCACCCTTATGGCAGAAAGCAGAGAACTAAAGAGCCTGTTGATGAAAGAAGAGAGTAAAAAAGTTGGCTTAAAGCTCAACATTCAGAAAAATAAGATCATGGCATCTGATCCCATCTACTTATGGCAAATAGATGGGGAAACAATGGAAACAGTGAGAGACTTTATTTTGGGGGGGCTCCAAATCACTGCAGATGGTGACTGCAGGCATGAAATTAAAAGACGCTTGTTCCTTGGAAGAAAAGTTATGACCAACCTAGACAGCATATTAAAAAGCAAAGACATTATTTTGCCAACAAATGTCTGTCTAGTCAAAGCTATGGTTTTTCCAGTAATCATGTGTGGATGTGAGAGTTGGACTATAAAGAAAGTTGAGCACTGAAGAATTGATGCTTTTGAACTGTAGTGTTGGAGAAGACTCTTGAGAGTTCCTTGGACTGCAAGGAGATCCAACCAGTCCATCCTAAAGGAAATCCGTCCTGAATATTCATTGGAAGGACTGATGTTGAAGCTGAAACTCCAATACTCTGGCCACCTAATGGGAAGAATTGACTCACTGGAAAAGACCCTGTTGCTGGGAAAGATTGAAGGCAGGAGGAGAAGGGATGCAGAGGATGAGATGGTTGGATGGCATCACTGACTCAATGAACATGAGTTTAAGCAAGCTCCAGGAGTTGGTGAAGGACAGGGAAGTCTGGTGTGCTGCAGTCCATGGGATCACAAAGAGTCGGACACACCTGAGTGACTGAACCTAAGTGAACACAACTTAGAATGTTTCTTTTGCTCAGTGCTGCTCACTGTGGAGATTTTGAGCCAGTTTCCTCCATGGCTCCATCTATATAGCCTATTGTTTCAGGAAGAGGAATTTTCAGTGGTGACTATAATCTAGGGTGTCTCAACTTCAACACTGTTGACATTTCCGGCTGGATAACTCTTTGGCGTGGAGCCTATCCTGTGCATTGCATGCTGTTTAGCAGAGTTTAGTGGCAACTCTGGCCTCCACTCATTCAATGCCAGAAGCACCTTCCCAGTCATGATAACTAAAAATGTCTCCAGACATGGCCACTTTCCTTGGGGGCCAAAATGCTCCTCAGTTGATAAACACTCCTGGCATCCCTCAAAACGGCAGTTATCACTAATAGCACTGGAGGGAAGTGGCGACCCCTTTCTCAGACCCCATCCCTGAGTAAGCACAGGACCAACCCACTCCCAGATACCGTGTCTGGCCCCACAGAGTCTCAGGCAGACCACAGCATACCACCCAACCAGAACCTTTGGTGCTTCTATTACAAAGCCCTGGAAAGCTGACAGGCTCTCTTTGGTGGTCACATCAGGCAGGGCCCTGGCCTGCTGTCCGCTCCTGCATCTCAGGCCATGGGCGTTGTCTCTCTTGCCCAGCTGTCTCTAAGCATCACCTCCCACACTCTGCGGGGACTCTTCCCTCCCTGCCAGTCCTGGCTTCACCATCTTGTTGACTAAGGTTGATGTCTTTCTCTCTAAC
The DNA here is from genome assembly GCF_014754425.2 of Oryx dammah. Lineage (NCBI taxonomy): Eukaryota > Metazoa > Chordata > Mammalia > Artiodactyla > Bovidae > Oryx > Oryx dammah. The sequence continues at coordinate 20,992,698 of NW_024070203.1, read as the reverse complement.
CAGTTCAGTTCAGTTCAGTCGCTCAGTCATGTCCGACTCTTTGCAACTCCATGAATCACAGCACGCCAGGCCTCCCTGTCCATCACCAACTCCCGGAGTTCACTCAGAGTCGCGTCCATCGAGTCCGTGATGCCATCCAGCCATCTCATCCTCGGTCGTCCCCTTCTCCTCCTGCCCCCAATCCCTCCCAGCATCAGAATCTTTTCCAATGAGTCAGCCCTTCGCATGAGGTGGCCAAAGTACTGGAGTTTCAGCGTCAGCATCATCTCTCTAACCAGCTCCTCTCAAAGGATGCACTTGCCAAGTATCTTTCCAAAATGGCACCCCCCCTTTATTCTGTGCCACTCACGAGCAAAAGGACTCCCCTGTGACCAACTCAGGTTTGGGGGGTTCCTTTCCAAACCTTCCTCTAGGAGCCAGGCCCCAGCAAGCATAGCAGGGAGCATTGGTGTTTTCTCTGATACTGCCTGTCCTTAGGGGGCTCAGCCTGGTTCTGCCTTGTACTGTGTGCCTCTGGCTGGTGACAGTGTCTCTGAGCTTCGGTTTCCTCATCTGCAGATGGTGCTAGTAATAGTACTGATATGTACAGGAGTGTGTGGGGATCAAGTAAGACAAAGCATGCAAACAGCCTAACTTGCTGCCTGGCGTAAAGTTGGCACTCAGTAGGTGCTACTCATACTGTTTAATGTATGATCCTGGGAGAACCCACGTTGGAATGAGCAAGTACGAGGAAGAAAGCAACCACAGATAAAGTGGTTTTGGGGAACTGGCCACCAAAAGGGTTGCTGTGGCCACTTCAGAAAGGAGGTTGAGGCCCATGATCTTAAGCTTCCTGGCAGGTAGAGTCAGGTCATCATTCGCATGGAAATTCACCTCGGGACTGTGTGAGCCATCAGACTTGAATCATGTACTCTGTTCAGGTCCTTATTCCAAAGCTTTTGGTCTCCAGGATCCTGAGATGTGATTCCCGTGTCTCTGCACTGCAGAAGACATTTTAGAGAGCTGAGACTTGACTTTGAATGGGCGGTGGGGTCAGAATCTTGGGATTAAACACCTTTCCAAGCTCCACATAGGATGCTGGACTGTTCTATACCTTTGGGAGAAGCAATTCAGTGTAGAAGAACACATCCTTGGACGTTAAACCAACTAGGATGTTAATCCTATCTCTTCCATTTGTTAGCTGCTGCATTTGAGCAAGTTCCTTTGCCTCACTTTCCTCACCTAGAAAATGGATTTAGTTACATGTGCCTCATAGTGTGAAGATTCCTGTCAATATACATTAAATACTTGGCATATTGTAGCTGGTCAGTATTTGGGTTATTTTCCTTTTAGGAAAAATAAGGTCTGAGAAAAAAAAAAAATGACTAATGAAGCATTTATGTTCCTCCTTCACAAGTTGTCCCAACCCTGGAAAAACAAAGCCATCAATTTCAAACTCAAGACATTTTGTACACCACTGCATGTGCATTCTAGATGTTTCTGTGCATTCCAGGGGCCTTTAACATTCCAGATTCATAGTCTTATCTTTCTAGTTGATGTGTCTTGGTGGATTAGTTGAAATTAGCAAACCAAAGAAAATATTAAGAGGCTGAATTCTTGAACTGAGTCCCTTGGCCTGGCTACATCCTGTGTGATTAACAAGATAACTTCCCAGTAAAGATGGAAATAAATCATTTTCTGAGACTGAAGCCAACCTCATGATATATAAGGGCTTGTGCTATGCATCCTTTTAAACACTGATACAACAAATAACTACTATCTTCTATGCCTCAGATTCTCTGAGATGGAAATCCTAGAGATAGAGCAACTGGTAAGACAGAGAAGGGCTACACTCTTAGGACTAACACTATTGTCAGGAGGTAAGTCTGATAAGGGTCTAAGAATAGGTTGCAAAGAACAGATGATAAATAAGTAGATTAAGTTTGGATAATGGCAGTAGGAAGAAAAATGGAGAAAAGCTCGACATGTCTGAGGATAAAGAGGGATGGAGAACTGAAGTCTTTTGAAGAGGAGGAGAGTAGTTGGAGATGTGGGAGAAAAATATGGGGTCTTGCAGTTCACATAGGAGTTTGCAAGCTGTGGCAGGCAGAGATATTATTGTATCTGAGTATGATAGAAAGGCATTGGAGATTTTTAAGATTATGTAGAATGCACATTGGTCTTTTCTTTCACATTCATGACACAACTCACTAAAAACCATTGGAAACCTGTTATCCAATATTATGATCATTTAGTTAATCAAGAAAGTTAACGAAAATGGGAACTTGTGAAAAATGAATAAGGTATGTATATGCCTTAAACATTTAATTTGAACTGCAAGCGTATAAACGTACATTTACTTGCCATGCTTCATGCAGGGTCAAAAGTTTGAGGAGGAAAACACAGTTTGGAATTCTCTCTTTGAAATTTGTGCAAAACCAAAACCATAATGCAAGCTCTGTGATGTCCACTTTTGGTTTCTTGAAAGTGGGGCATCCACGAGATATGCAATGCATTTAATTCAGCTCTGTAATTACAGTGAGAACTATAACAGGCACAAACAGATTAGCGAGGAACACAGTTGGCTCTTGGTAGACACATAACTTCCTGGTGAGAATAGATGTGTTGGGCCAGGAAAGTTCAGCCTTTTCTGAGCAACAGTTGTTATGCCTTATGTGGGGAATAAAATGTCCAGGTTAATCCAGCAAGTCCTTTGAAAGTGTCGCCTGTATTGCCAAAGCATATATCATCCAGCTCTGCTGGGCTTTAGGGAGCTATGGAAATATTGCAACTATTTCATCTGGAGCCATGGATGGGGCTGTGTTATTTAAAGTATTGTACAGGGAATCCTTTTGTAAAACACAAGCCAAAGCATATAATTACTTCTTGATTAATTCATGGGCAGAATCTGAACTTTTGCATATTAGATTTGCACAAAGAGAAGCATACTGGTAAGCTTCTATTTGTAAGTTATTTAACAACCCTTCAAAAAAAAAAGGCCTGAGAAGCAGAAGGACTTTTATTCCTTCGTGTTCCCTAATTTCCTTTGGAGGAAGTTGTTGAGAGAGATGCTGGCTAAAGATAAGAAAAGGAGTATATTTTATGAGGATGAGGTCAACAAACTTCCTCCTGCAGTCAGAACAACAAGGATAGAAACTCAGATCAATCCAGTCACATAGGCTGGAGCAATGGCCTTTCAGCAGCCAAGCCTCTTCAGCCTCCAGAAGGCAAACACATGGCCTGTTTATGTCAAGAAAGATCCTACCCATTCCTCCCCCCCTGCTTCCCAGTGCAGGTCCACAGGGCCCAGAATCAAGTGTACTCCTCTGGGGACAGCACCTCAGTCCTGCTCCCTAAGAAGCCCTGGTGTTCATGTGTGATGCCTCCCTTATGCTGGAAGCAGAGCTCAGGTCAGGAGATTGTGTGTGAGTAGTCTCCGAAATGTGACTTTGCTTTTGACTCGCTGGAATGCAGGCTTCGCCTCCCTGCAAATCCAGCAGATTTTAGGTGAGTAGGTTGGCTAGAAGGTAAGGTCAGGGCCAGGGCGGGGATGGGGGAGCAGGGTGCCATCTGTTAAAGGAAGCAGCCTTCTGTTCCTACCGGATAATTGCAGCCACCCTGCGATTTCTGTTCTAATCTATCTTCCCAGCCTACCCCAGCAATGGTTCCCAAAGAGATCAGCTGGTGATTGGCTTGTGTAGAGATCACCGATGTCCCTCATCCCTTCAGATGTGGCCCTCAGTTCCTCTGGTCTCAGTTCTCACGCCTTTCACAGGACCGGAGCCGAAAGACCTTAATGAGCATGCACTCGAGTGGTTCCCAAACTTCCGGTTTTCTGCGGGGCTCAGAGAAGCTGAGTAGCTCACTGTTCTATAACCAACCACTGCTTGTCCTTGGGGAATCATGTGAAGCTCCTTGACCTTCGGACTCTTTATCTGTAAAATGCAGAAGGTCATTCCAACACACACTTCCGGCTCTCCTGTGATGTATCACCTTTCTGGGCCTTGGGTCGTCACCTGCAAACGATGTAGGTGCTACTCTTACTTCCTGGCTGGTCCTTAATGTTGCTGATCAAAGATCAACCACAGTCTCTGGCGCATCACAGGTGCTTGGGAAATGGTAGCTGAATAGGCACTGAGGAGAGCTGGCTGCTAAACGGTCCAGGTAGGGACTGTAGACTCAGCTTTGTCTGAGCTTGACCGTTGATGCTTTGTCACTGAACAAGGGGCTTGCCTCTTCGGGTCCCAGAACCTATAAATTCAGGTGCCACTTCCTCCTCCCTGCTCAGGGCTGAAGGAAAGCTTACCTTGGTTCTGAGAGGATCGGGGTGCCTGACAACAGCTGCAAAGAGACATCACCCTTTAGGACTGTTATTCTGAGTGCCGTTGGTCCTGGGGGCTCACACTGTCTCATGTTCCTTCTATGATGCCTTTCATGCAGGCACCAGAAACAGTGACAGATTTTCTTTTCTTGGGCTCCAGAATCACTGTGGTCATGAAATTAAAAGATGCTTACTCCTTGGTAGAAATGCTATGACAAACCTAGACAGCATATTAAAAAGCAGAGACATCACTTGGCCAACAAAGGTCCATATACTCAAAGCGATGGTTTTTCCTGTAGTCATGTACGGATGTGAATGTTGGACCGTAAAGAAGGCTGAGTACCAAAGAATTGATGCTTTTGAATTTCAATACTGAAGAAGACTCTTAAGAGTCCCTTGGATAGCAAGGGATCAAACCAATCATTCCTAAAGGAAATCAACCCTGAATATTCACTGGAAGGACTGATACTGAAGATGAAGCTCCAGTACTTTGGCCACTTGATGCGAAGAGCCAACTCATTGGAAAAGAAGCTGGTGCTGGGAAAGATTGAAGGCAGGAGGAGAAGGGGGCACCAGAGGATGAGGTAGGTAGATAGCATCACGGACTCAATGGATATGAATCTGAGCAATCTTCCGGAGATGGTGGAGGACAGGGGAGCCTGGCATGCTGCAGTCCTTGGGGTCACAAAGTGTTGGACACGACTTAGCTACTGAATAATAAAAACCATAATCATACTAGTTCCCGGCATTTGTGAAACACTTGTTTTAATAGCCTCCACGTGCCATGGATGCACTGGTCTGTATTTCACGATGAAGAAACTCAGCCTCAGAGACATCAAATGACTCATCTAAAGTTACACGGGTGACAAGTGACAGATAGAGCAAGGTCTCAGCTGAGTGACTCAGTAGCGTGTCATTTCTTCTTTGCCCTGCTGAGAGTCACATGTACGCCTGCTGATAAATCTGATGGTCACAGGAGCCACTCTGGCTCTCGAGCCCCTAGGAAGTCCCCAGGCTAGACCAGGTGCCGGGCCCCCAGCCCCACCTCAGGCCCGTGAGTCACCGCAGTTCCCAGCCTAAGCGGGTGAGGAACAGCAGAGAAGGCCCCTTCTGCGCTTGAAATGTCCCCCTTCACATCCCTCATCTTGAGGGTGGTCTCCCTTCCCATCTCTGGGGTCATCACAGTGGGTCACTCAGAGTCACACTGTCTAGTCACACAACTTTGCTTCTTGCTTTAGAGCAGTTTAGTCTCTGTACAAATTGCCTTTACGTGGGAGTCATGTAATCTAAGCCCTTTCCCAGGACCAGCACTGGGCAAATCTGCCCATTGTACCAGCGCTGAGGAGAATCACTGGTGACTCTGGACCCCTGTTCAGAGATGCCACGGACACCTCAAAGATAGTTGATTAAATCTGGAAGTAGAATGATGGATGAGACAGCAGTGGGCCGAGCGTTCAGGTACCTACTGTATCCCCCGCATTCCAGACTTCACTGCAGCCATATGCAGTAGATGTTTCACGCTCGTTCCCCAGATGACAAAACAGGAAATCAGGGAGGTCAGGTAAGTTTTGGGAAATCGCTCTGCTTGAGAGTAGAGGAGCCAGGACCAGGGACAGTGTCCTTGGGCCTCTCCCCTGAGGTCTTTTGTTAACATCATGCCTTCCTAGCAAGGTTCTTGGCCCAACTCTGCTGTTCAAGTTCCTGCTGTCTCTGAATAAGTCAGGAAACCTCTCTGAACTTCATCTTCTTCATCTATAAAGTTAAGAAATTGGCTCTCGTGATAAATTGGGCCAAGTGCAAGGTCAGAGAACACGGCCTCGCCATAAGACCTCCCTCATTTCTGAAGATAAGTGCAAATTTGGAGGGTTCCCCAAACTACCCTCTGGTTTGAAAATTCACTGGAAGGACTCACAGACCTCAGGGAAAGCTGCTGTAGTCATGGTTGAGGTCGTCACAAGGAAGGGATATAGATTACGATCAGAGGAAGAGCAGCAGAGTGCAGAGTCCAGGGGGCTTCTGAACGTGGAGCTCTGCTGTTGCCTTCTCCCCGTGGAATCGGGAGGGCCATGCTCTGGACACTGATGTGTGACAGTGAAGCTCCAATACTTTGGCCCCCTGATGCGAAGAACCAACTCGTTAGAAAAGACCCTGATGCTGGGGAAGATTGAAGACAGGAGGAGAAAGGGGCGACAGAGGATGAGATGGTTGGATGGCATCACTGACTTGATGGACATGGGTTTGAGCAAACTCTGAGAGATAGTGAAAGATTGGGAAGCCTGGCATGCTGCAGTCCATGGAGCAGCAAAGAGTCGGGCACAACTTAACAACAACAAAGATGTACCCAGAGTGGTGTCCACCAGGGAGGTGCCTTCAAACAGTGCTCAGAGGTCTGATAGGAGCCCCTTTAAGTGATTGTCTGCTTCATTGATTGCCCGTGTGGTTAACCTCGATCTCTAGGTTGACTGTTATCATATGACCCAGAACCCCCACACTAAGTCACATGGTTGATCTGGCATGGCCAGCCCCTGTGCTGATACTGCTACATTTAAGGAAGGTCCAGCACGGCCAACAAAGTGCTGCCCTAAAGAAAGACACTCACATCGGTATGGCATGGATTACTTCCCAGCCACCAGAGGGCATGGGCCAGACTTCTTGGGAAACGTCAGATTCTCTACTATACTGCTATAAAGTCCCTCCAGCCTTTCTCCCAGCACTCACTCCCATGGACCTGTGTACCACTGGACTTGTCTCCTCATTGCCAGCTCAGTCCATTTCAACCACTCACTGGGCTTCCAAATCTTTATTCCCTCCTGCCTGCTGCTTATTCAGTTCAGTTCATTTCAGTCGCTCAGTCATGTCCGACTCTTTGTGACCCCATGAATTGCAGCACGCCAGGCTTCCCTGTCCATCACCAACTCCCAGAGTTCACTCAAACTCACGTCCATCGAGTCGGTGATGCCATCCAGCCATCTCATCCTCTGTTGTCCCCTTTTCCTCCTGCCCCCAATCCCTCCCAGCATCAGAGTCTTTTCCAGTGAGTCAGCTCTTCGCATGAGGTGGCCGAAGTATCGGAGTTTCAGCTTTAGCATCAGTCCTTCCAAAGAACACCCAGGACTGATCTCCTTTAGAATGGACTGGTTGGATCTCCTTGCAGTCCAAGATACTCTCAATAGTCTTCTCTAACACCATAGTTCAAAAGCATCAATTCTTCGGTGCTCAGCTTTCTTCACAGTCTAATTCTCATATCCATCCAGATCTCCGGTTAAGCGTAGCATATGTATTATTGACCAGTTACGTGCCAGGCATTGTACTGAATGGGTTACATGGATGAGTGTCAACCTGGAAAAGAGTTGGAGAGTATAAACCATATATGATTATAAGGACTAGCACAGGAAGGGGTTGAAAACACAAGTTACTTTGGACAAACAGATGTTCAATTGATAGTGTTCTAAGTATCATGGAATGCAGTCAAGAGAACATTGTCTTAGAAAATTGCTTAGTCTTACAGATGTTTCCAGGCAGTTGCATTCTCAGGGTTGGGTACTCTTCAACCTATGTGCCGAGGATCTGCCCAAGGGGCCACTGGACTAAGGGCCAAGCAGAATCTCAACTCAACTAAGCACCACACAGGAATCTAAGACATAAAGAGAGAAAATCTTCACTGGGGCATGAATACTGGATTTTGGCTCATGTGGGGTCTTCCAGCAGTTTAATATTCCTTTAACTTTTGTTTTTTCTTGTAACTTTTGTTTCCATGTGTTTCCCCAGCTTGGAATTGCTGACAGATGTTCTGTATGCCTTTGGGCTTCCCTTCTACCCTGCCTACGAAGGGCAGTTTACTCTGGAGGAGAAAAGCCTTTCCCTGAAAATCATGCAGTATTTTTCCAACTTCATCCGATCCGGGTGAGTGGACCATGTGCGCCTGGAGGCTGTCGTGTACATCCCTTCCCCTCCCTCTGAAGGCAAAGGTCACACTTTGCCCTGATGGACTCACCCTTGCCTCCCTGCCAGTGGTCTCCCTGACTCAATCTCCCCTTCCATCCAAAGTGACCTTGGTTCAGAAACATCCCAATCATGTACTCCCTTGGATGGCTCTAGACTTTCTCACCCTCAGCACCGTTGACACTGGTCTGGGTGAGTCTTTGTGGCGGGGCTTCCTAGGCATTGTAGGCTGTCTAGCAGCATCCCTGGCCTCCATCCACTAGAGGCTAGGAGCACCTCACCCGTGTTCCAGTTATGTTGTTGCTGTTCACTCACTCAGTTGTGTCCGACTCTTTGCCACCCCATGGACTGCAGCATGCCAGGCTTCCCTGTCCTTCACTATCTCCCAGAGTTTGCTCAAACTCATGTCCATTGAGTTGATGATGCCATCCATCCAACCATCTCATTCTCTGCCATCCCCTTTTCCTTTTGCCCTCAGTTTTTCCCAGCATCAAGGTCTTTTCTAAGCAGTCGGCTCTTCACATCAGGTGGTCAAAATTTTGGAGCTTTAGCTTCATCATCAATCCTTCCATTTATGAAAACAAAAATATCTCAGACATTACCAAATGCCCCCTGGAAGGTAGAATCACCCCAATTGCAGGACTGCTATCTTAGAAGATCAAATGAAGTTCCAGTGCTCAAGACCCTTCCTTGTCTCCCCCCAGCCTTCCCACACACCTCTATTCTAGCCCAGCTAGTGTGCTCACCATTCCTTCTTCTGGAGCCAGTTCCTGCTTCACTGCCCGCTCCCCCTGTGGTTTACCTCTGTCCCTTTACACCAGATCAGCAGTGCTCACTGAGCTCAGCGCTCAGCCCCCTGGAAACTTCAAAGGACGAGTTGACCTGTAGGTGGCCAACAAGTTTGTCCAGCTCCAGGGCCACCTTCCTGCCCAGGCCTTGGGCAAACAAAGGCATTCCAGACACTGGCAGAGCAAAGATCACCAGAATTGAAAAGGACATGTGACCTCCTGAGCGATCAGAAAGTCAGAAGGGCAGGGCTAGGTCCTGGGAAACACTGCTGGGTCCTGAACTCATATCTTTTCCTCTTCCAGAAATGGCCTAAGAGGGTTGAGTCAGGGCCTCTGTGTCTTTACTCATGTGTAACACAGCTGTTCAGAGCACAGCCCTGGAATCAGATGGGGCGGGTTTTCAACTCCTGCTCTAACACCTAAAGATGTGTGACTAGGTCCTCAGAGACTGTGTGCACGTGGGCAGTGATCTCAGATGATGAAAGGAAAAAGCATCGTTCCTCATGGGTGTTGCTTTCTTCTCATTTCCCCAGAAATCCCAACTACCCTCATGAGTTCTCCAGGAGAGCGCCTGAATTTGCAGCCCCCTGGCCTGACTTTGTCCCCCGCGATGGCGCAGAGAGCTACAAGGAGCTCAGTGTCCTGCTCCCCAACCGACAGGGCCTGAAAAAAGCCGACTGCTCCTTCTGGTCCAAGTACATCCAGTCTCTGAAGGCCTCAGCAGGTGGGGAGCAGGGGGTCGTTGGGCCCCTGGGATGCAATTGACATCGCCCCTTCCCGTGAGGGGCTCACAGTTTGGGGGCAGGGGGAGTGAGTCCTCTTTGCCAAGGCCTCCTGTTCTGATGGCAGCACAGTGAGAAGACCCTGGGGGGCCCGGAGTTGGGAGGGCTGGGAGGGTTGAAAAGGGAGCCATCGGCAGGCAGCACTTGCGGGGAGAGACCTTGAACTTCCTACTCACTGCCCTTGGAGGCCTGGCTGAAACAGCTTAGAAAGGGCTTTCTGCCAGGGGAGAAGTGGGCATTTCATCTCTTCTTGTCGAAGAGAACTTCCTGTTGCAAAGGTGCTGAGAGGAAGTGAATCATGAGGACACTGGGAATAGAGCGGTGCAGAAGCTTCCGGAAGAGTGGGGGAGTGAGTGACATAACCAGCGAATGCCCTTCTGCTTTGTGGTGCCATGATGGAAGCCTGACCCCCTCACTAGGGAGGTCCCAAGGGAGCGAGGGCTGGCATCTCCCTGGAGCCTCTGGGAAGGCTTCCTGGGGGAGGTGATGCTGGAGCTGAGGTTTTCAGCTTGACAGGAGCTTCTCCTGTGGGGAGCAAAAGGGTGGAGCGCTCAGCAAGGAAGCAACTTGGCCAACATACGTTTTAGACTCACAACTCTGCTTTTTATTATTATTATTATTAGTTTATTTGTTTTGGCTGTGCTGGGTCTTCGTAGCTGTACGGGCTTTCTCTAGCTGCAGTGTGCCGGTTTCTCCTTGCAGAGCGCAGGCTCCAGGAGGAATGGGCACAGTAGTTGTGAGTCGCGGGCTCAGTGATTGTGGCACAGGGGCTTCCTTGCTCTGCAGTATGTGAAATCTCCCCAGACCAGGCATCAAACCGTGTGCCCTGCATCGGCAGGCAGATTCTTAACCACTGGACTGCCAGGGAAGTCCTCAACTCTGATTTTATCTTTTCAGTTGATGAACCCAAGTCCATTGTGCTCTTAGTATGTCCCTAGATCAGGCTATAAGTCTGGTGCCCCGCCCCAGAAATGTCCCTCTGGAGGGACATCACTAGGGAGCTCCCATCAAAGACTGGGGTCTCTTTTGGGTCATAGGGGAAGAGATGAGGGAGAAATCGGATCCAGGTTGGACCAGCCTTGTCTCTCCTATTTCAGTTGAAACTAAGGACGGGCCATCAGCAGAGAGCGAAGAGGAGGACCAGCTGGCTGGCTCTGGGCTGACAGAGGACCTCCTGGGTCTCCCAGAGTTAGCCTCCAAGACCTACAGCAAGTGACCAGCCCCATCCCAAATGCCACCCTGGACACCTTATTCTCCAACATAGCCGCTATCAATAAAGTGTCTACATGCAGAAAAGCATTGGCGACTCAGATTCATTGATTTCAGACTGTCCTTGGGAGACACCAGGGATTCTTGTGGCTCAGAGGGTAAAGCATCTGCCTGCAATGCAGGAGACCTGGGTTCGATCCCTGGGTCAGGAAGATCCCCTGGAGAAGGAAATGGCAACCCACTCCAGTACTCTTGCCTGGAGAATCCCATGGATGGGGGAGCCTGGTAGGCTACAGTCCATGGGGTCGCAAAGAGATGGACACGACTGAGCGACTTCACTCACTCACTCACTTGGAAGACACCAAACTACGTCCTTATCCTCCCAAGGTTTGAATCCCAGGGTGCTGTTTCCTTCTGACAAATATTGATGGAGCATCCCCTTTGCACCAAGCCCTGTGCAGGGTAATGGGGGTGGAGGGGGCCAAGGACCCTCCCCTCCAGAAGGAGAGGCAGGAAGGTCAGCAGTGACCCAGGGAATGGGGATCTATCTAGGGCAAACCCCAGAAGGAGACAGTCTCATTTGTGTGTTGGAAAGAATTCTCTTGTGAAGATTCCAAAACGGAGGTGGGAGGCCAGCTCAGGCTGGGACAGTATTCTGAATGAGAGGTGGTGAGGTCTGGATAGAGGAGGCAGAGAGGATGGGGTGGGAGTGGGGAAAGGTACAGATCCACGAACCCTTCAGAAATTAGAGGTGACAGGACCTGACTGTGAGAGGAAAGAGGTGCAAGGATGCAGAACTCTCCCTAGTCTTGGTTGACTTGCGTTCCCAGGTAAGCACCCGATTTTATCATTCATCTCCTGTGGGACATACTTATGAAGGCAAATCTTCTGTTATCTTCTGTTTAGATCCCTCACCCCCACCCCAACCTTTCTCTCTCTCTCTCCTGTTTCTCTCCCCTCGCTCCCTGACTCTGTACACACACTCAGTTAACCCAAAGTTGAAGCAGGTGGAGCTGGTTCACAGTCTGTCGTTTACATGACATGTCACAAGTGGTATTCACACGTCATCTCATTTGAACTCAGACCAAAGTCAGTGAATATTCATATGTTGGGACTATCACTCCCATTCTGCAGATGTGAAAGGTGGAGTTCAGAAAGGCTTATATGGTGCCTAAATTCATGCAGGGGAGAGGTGGAGGATCAGAGTTCAACTCAAGTCTTCTGATTTCTGTTTCCCTGTGCTTCCTGGACTTCAGATAAGTCTATGTGTCTTGTAAAAGCCTATTGATAGCACTGAAACCCCAGGTGACCTCTAATCTGCATTATAGGTATTATTATTTTTTTTTTGCAAAGATGGTTCCATGTAAGTAAATAAGTACCCAACTACAATGCTTTAACTAAAGGATACTTCCAGAGGCAAGTAGTCCCAAGATTGACCAATGGCTCGGTGGTGCAATCAAGCACCCAGACTCCGTGTAGCCTTCCTCTTTGCTATCTTCAGTCCATGGATGATGGTTCACTTCACTAACATAATATGGCTGCCACAGCTCCAGACATCACATCCCCTCCTGACAGCATCCCATGCTGGAAGTAAGCAGGACGGAGTACCAAGGGCCTTGCCTTCAAGTGCTTCTTTCTTTCTTGGAGGAAAATCTTTCCTGGAAATTCCTAGCAGATTTCCCTTTACATCTCATTGTCCATAATGGAATTGTGTTCTCACTTTTAGACCAGTTACTTTAGACTTTTAGATACTAGGGAATGGGCTTACCATAATCTGATTAGACTAGGCGTGACTTGTTTCCTATAATAGGAGATGTTGCTGTTCCAGCAAAGCTGGGGTGCAGTTAGCTGAGACAAGTGGAGAGATAGTTGTTGGGTAGAGAGCTGTCACTCTGCCACAAAATTAGCTTTGCTCCCAAGACCATGAGAGTTGATCCTGCCCTCTCACCCTTGGGGCCATTCTTTCTTGGCCCAGGGTTGGAGTTGGCCTGAAGCACCTCTTTACTTCCTCAGTCCAATGTGGACTGTGAAGTCTGATGAGTCCAACTGCCCCAGTGTCAGGGGTCATGGCCCTGGTGTATCCAGGTACCCTTAATTCAGGAGCAGATTACCGGGCCTGGGGGCTCAGACAGGGGGCAGGGGCAGGCGACACAGCCCCAGGAGGCGTGCTCTGCCTTTCCAGGCCTTGTTTGGGTCTCCTGGGGGATCCAGAGGTGGGAGTAGATGAGATCTCTGTTTGCTCCCTTTGGCTGCTGTCACACACTACCGTAAAGGGTCAGGGGGGTGGTATTAAAGCAACAGCAGTGAATGATTTCATTTCTAGAAGCCAGAATCCAACACGAAGGGACTAGCAGAGCCACTGTCTCTAAGGCCCTGAAGGATAATCCATTTCATGCTCCTCCCCCAGCTTCTGGTGGCTAATGACTGGGGGCTCCCTGCCATCTCTGCCTCTGTCCTCATACGGACTTCCCTGCGCATCAAACCTGCCTCTCCTTTCTCTTACAAGGACACTCTGAATCCAAAATGATCTTATCTTGAGATCCATGATTACATATGCAAATCCCATCTTTCCAAATAAGTTCATATCCACATTTGCATTACTCAGTTGCTTAGTTATGTCTGACTCTTTGCTGACTCTACCAGACCCCCTGGACTGTAGCCCTCCAGGCTCCTCTGACCAATGGGATTTTCCAGGCAAAAATACTGGCATGGGCTGCTGTTTCCTATTCCAGGGGAACTTCCTAACCCAGGAATCTAACTTCATCTCTTGCATCTCGTGCATTGGCAGGTGGATTCTTTACTACTAGTGCCATCTGGGACGCCCAAGGTGGTTTTGGTTTTTGTTGTTTTTAACTGCTAAGTCGTGTCTGACTCTTGTGACCTGTAGCCTGCCAGGTCCCTCTGCCCATGGAGTTTTTCAGACAAGAATACCGAAGTGGGCAATTTTCCTATCTTAGGGGTCGAACCCATATCTCCTGTATCTCCTGCACTGGCAGGTGGATTCCTTTACCACTGAGCCACCTAGGAAGCCCCTTTGAAGATAGAGGAAGGGGTTATGAGCCCAGGAATGTGAGTGGCCTCTGGAAACTGGAAAAAGCAGGTAATGGATTCTTCCCAACAACCTCTAGAAAGGAATGAGCCTGCTGACACTCAGTTAGCCTGCTGAGACATATGTCAGTTTCTTATCCGTAGAACTGTAAGATAATAAATTCATGTAGTTTTAAGTCCATAAACGTGCTGATTTGTTACAGCAACCACAGAAAAGTAACATATTACTGCACTTGTTCAGAGCTAGGTTTTATCCTTCTTGGAACAAAGCTCAGACACAGCTCATTATTTTCCCTAAGTTCTCAGCCGTCCAATATCAAAACCCCAATTTCACCATTGATAGCTCAGAAAATGGAGCATTCACTTTCTCCAGCAAGATCGGGGTAAGCGATGGACTAATGCTCACAGAGCCCACCCGGACCACTCCTTTTGTCAGCCTTGCACGCAGGGCCTGGCACCGGATGCCACCTGCTACTCGTTCTCAGCCTCTGAAAACTGAGATAGAAAACATCCCATTTGAACATCCTGTCATTATCATAATGCCTAGTCTGCAGGTTCACCCTGCTGATGGAGGTGCTGTGTACACCAACAGAAAACACTAATGCGATGTCCCCAGAGCCCAGGCAGTTAACCATCGACTCAGGGCACCTGCTATGTATGAGTCAGCCCATTAGGAAGGCAGAAATGAGGAATCAGATGGTCCAAGGACCAGGCCGTCTTCATCCTGCCCTGAGACAGTTCTCAAAAAATGCCTGGCCAAAGAGACACAAATGGTAGTTACATTGTTCGAGCTGGAGGAGGCTTGAGTCCTCATTACGAGGAAGGGGCTGAGCTACACTCACCCCATCCGACCCAGTTCCCATTCTAGCCCTTTTTCCTGCACAACACAGATGCCTCTGCCAGTCCTCGTCTGTTCCTCGTCTGGTCAAGATGGACCAGGCCAGCTTGACATGGGTCAGGGCAACCATGAAGACGTCACAAACTTTCTCCTTCTCTGCCAAGGACAGGAAGGCCCCAGAACGCTCCACATCAAGGCAAGGGTCACCCAGGAGTCAGGAGGTGAAGGGGGCAGCACCTCCCCCTGAGACCCAGAGTGACCTTGGGGGTCAGTACAGCAGGAATCAGGAAGGGAAGTGACGACATTTCCCGGGAGCCCTGCGCTGGTCTGAGTCAGCTTCCGTCTGAGCTGGAAGCAACCCGGACAGATAAGGGGATGAGGTGAGGAACCTTCTCAAAGGGAAGTTGAAACACAGCTGCGAGCTTCGAGGGCCCGGATTGTCGGTACTCAGGGACCCCTGGATTCCCTGCTCCTCCCAGATCACTCAAGGCCATCAGGCAGTTTGTCCAAGATGGGTCTGGACAGGGCCTTCCCTGGTGGTGCAGAGGTTAAAGCATCTGCCTGCAATGTGGGAGACCCGGGTTCGATCCCTGGGTTGGGAAGATCCCCTGGAGAAGGAAATGGCAACCCACTCCAGTATTCTTGCCTGGAGAATCCCATGGATGGAGGAGCTTGGTGGGCAGCGCCCGATAATGACCTGAGGTTCCTGTTTCCAAATATTTGAGGTTGCAGAGGTCTCGGGGGCTCCTAAATCTAAGAAATTCTGGGTTCTTAAAGAATGCCCTCCCTTGGTCCCCAGTCTGCCTTAAGTCCATTTTCCCAACTTCATCTCAGTTTCATTTTAGTTTGGTCTCCCTTGTGATTCTAGACAATGTCTTTTATTTATTTATTTTTTTTTTACTTGTTAGCCATGTTTACAGCCTGCTTATTTTATTTCTTTTCCAAGAGTATTTTATTCTATTGTTGTAGCATAATTTCTTTATAATGCTGTTAGCTCCTGCTGGGCAACAACAGTGAATCAGCTGTACGTATATATATCCCTTCCCTCCTGAGCCTCTCCCACCTCCCACCCCTCCCCTAGAGGTCATCACAGAGCACCGAGCTGAGCTCTCTGTGCTGTACAGCAACTTCCCACTAGCTATCCGTTTTACATACTGTGGTGTGTATTTGTGATTTATCAGCTTCGTACTAGGACTGTTGATTTCCTGTTGAGAAAGATGAAGGTTTAGCATACTTCGCCTCACCCAGCCTCTCCTCACAGACCTCCACAAGCTCAGTAACAGTGCCATTCTTATTTCTTCTTTTAGATACTTTTGTAATTCTGAACAAGATCTTTTTTTCTCTTATGCTGTCCATTTTCTAACAACTGCTAGCTTGCTATGTAAATGATGAGCATGCTTTTTCCTGACACTCCCTCCTCCTTTTCTTCTGTTTCGCTGTGCATGCCCTGAGATTCATTTTGTCCTTCGGCCTCACAGAGCCAACCATGTTTTGTTCCCTAGGGGTGGCTCCCACAGTTCACATCATTTACCCGGTTAAGACTCGACAGACACTGTTTGCAGGCCAAGCCATGAGTTAGAATTACACGTTTGGTCTGTGATGCAGCCCCTGGGCATTTCAAGAGTATTATGCCCAGCCTCAAGATCAAATAGCTTCTCTTTTATGAGACTCTATCAGTTCCTTAAAATCATGCTATGTTTTAGAGCGATTTCTGTTTAGGCCATAACATTAGCCTCTTGCTTTATTTAGCATTTGCAATCTCTTTCCTCTCGTTTCTCCCTTCTCTTCCTCCCTCCCTTCTTTCCTTCTTCCCTCCCTCCATCTTCCTCTGTTTTTTTTTTGTTTGTTTGTTTTTTTAGTATCTTCCCAGAATGTGTGTATTCTTACATCTTCCTTAATGGGTCTTAGCCAGGTTTGGGTATCACTGCCTTAAGGATGATACATGGCTTTCAGATTCAGATGGGAGTCTGAGTGCTGACTCAGCAGCTCTCCCGCTGAATGAGCCAAACCCCTCCATTCGGGGCCTGAGCCGCATCTGAGAAATGTGGACAAGTCATCACGTTGCTGGCAGGGCTGTGAGGCTCCTGTGAGGCCAGAGAAACCACCGTTCTGCATAATTAGAAACAGATAGACAATCACTGGAAGATGTTTTCATCTGATAAATGCTTTTGTTCAGTTCATTTCCTACTCTGGGTCAGGCAAAATAAAAAGAGAAACAGTCTCAGTGCTTGAGGAGCTCCAAGCCTAAAGGAGCTCAGATAAGTAAGCAAAGTCTCAACTGAGGGCATCGAGTGTGATGATAGAGACAAAACAGTGGCCCTAAGTCAGTTAGTAGAATGTTCTCCAGGAAGGTGGCCCCAGGCTGAGTACGAAGGGTGAATAAAAGTAAGCCTGGCACAGACAGCTTGGCTGGGTGGGGATGGTGTTCTAGGCAGGCCCCCTCCATCCCCTGCAGGAGTAAAGCACAGCTGGCTCCCAGTTGTCATACAGGAGCCCTCGAAGCACGACAACATCTGGTGAGTTGGTGAGCTCACACCTTCAGGAGCAGCCTCCGTCCAGCCCGGGAGCTCCTCGCTTGCCAGGGGAGCCCCAGGTCCCTTCTGAGTCCCTTGCCCATCAGCTTCCCATCTGCCCAGGACTCCAGGGCTACCTACCTGCCCCGACCCTCGAGGGTTCTGCCTCTACCCTCCAACCAAGTGCTCAGCCTCCAACCTTGGAGCAAGGCTTGAATGCTGAGCTGGGACCCCTGTCCCGATCGTGCCCGTGTGAGCCAAACTTCTGGGTCTTTCCGAGTTTGGAAAGTGAGTCAAGGCTGGGAAACAGACAAGTGAGGGGGCTTTACCAATGAGCATGGGCACAGTGACCAGTGTCTGAGGCTCTGCGAATGTGCTGCCTGGGCCACCTTGAAAGGGGAGGTGGGACCCAGAGTTCGTCCCAGGTCTTTGCCTGCTGGTCCTTGTCTGAGATAACCCCTGGCATCTTCTCTTCCTCTTTGTTTCTGTATATTCAAACTAGAATTTATTGGGTCTCCCCTCCCTCTGAATGGACCTTCACCTTCCTCCCTCACCCCTGTTCCACTGTTCCCAAGCGCCCTCTGGTCCAGCAGTGTGCCTGGCCAGAGGCCCTCTGTGAGGACATGGCATTTCTGTGTGTCTCTAATGCACAAGCCAGTCCTGGAGGAGCTGCGGGAAGAGTGAGGAAGAAAAAAGTGCAAACCAGGACAAAAAAGACAGGCCCCTCTCTACCCCCGGCAGCGGAGTTCCCAGCTTATTCCGTGGTGGAAAAGTCACTGTGACCTCAGACACCAGCCCAGTGTCTGGACTGATGTGGTCTCAGAGCAGGACAGCGCAGCACAGAAATGCCAAAGCTGAAGCCACCATTCTTTCCTCTTTCCGTTGGCCCTTCTAGCGCAGGGCCCCTGAATTCTCTGAAGCTTGGTTTATTTAACTGTAAAATAGGGGAAGAAAATGACACAGAAGTTATGAGACTGCAATAAAACCAAGGACCTAAAGGCCTTGCTGGTCTCTCTGCCTGGCCTGGTTGGCTGTGAGTTGGCAGAGGGCACACCTGCCTCTTTGAATCCAGACTCTGTGCCTTGCCAGATCTGTGTCCTAGAGCAGGTTACTTAATATCACTGAACACCTCCAGAGTTAGTGATGCGATCCCATATCTACACCTCTCAGGAGCCCCATGAAGAGCAAATAAATTCACGGCTATCAGCGGCACCTAAAAGCTTCTGTATGCAGCAGTTGATCAAGAGGCGATTGTCATAATTAGGAATAATTAGTAACTAGAGGTGAATGACTCTTATAATGTGGGACTTTTAATTTCAACTTTTCTGCCTCTTTGCCCGGCCCTTCTCACTTAGTTCAATAGCATGTAGTAACACCTAATTTGTTCCTGGTTCTCTACAAGATTGTAGTCTGAAGCCAACCACTCATTACCCTTTGAAGGATGAGTTATAAATACACTGGGTCATCAAAAAGAGGAAGATGCACACCTGGGGAGTTAAGAACATGTAAATTTGGCCAGAGAGACTTTAGGGCCCAGAGCCCACCCAGCACCATAGTCTCCCCTCTTGGTTCTGTATAAGAGCTCTGGGCATCCAGGTCAAGGGCCACAGGCCAGCTGGCTCCCCGTTCCAACTGCCCCGGGAAAACCCCAGGGTCACTCAAGGAGGTCACAAAGGCAGACAGCCTCACACTCTAGGGAAGAGGGAAGTGACCCCTGGTGGGGAGGGTCCAGGGCTTGGTCCCAGCCGGTGTGATGCTTCCCCCTCTGTAGACTGGAGGGTCAAGAACCTGGAGGGCCTGGAAGGAACGAGCAGGTGAGTCCTGACTGTGCAGCATATAAGCTGGATGACCTTGGATGCACTGTTGAACTCCTCAACCCCAGCTTTCTCATCTGTACAATGGGATGCTCTTGATCATTAGAGAAAATGCAGGAAGTCACGAGACACATCATAGACGCTCAACAGAAGGCAGGTTCTTTTTCTCGTTCCTCTTGGTAGTATCATCACTTCCGTTTCATAGCCCAAGCACTTAGAAAACTCCCAGCACAAGGAGTGCTCAGAGGAATAAAGGAAAACTCAGAGGTCACCATATCAGACAGACTTCTCATTGACACAGAACTCACTGAGGGGTATGGCAGATTGAATAATGGCCCTGCAAACATAGCCATGCCCTGGTACCAGGACTCCATGAATAGGTTGTTATATGCCAAAAGAGGCTTTGCAGATGTGATTAAGGATAGGGGCCTTAATACAGGAAGATTTCTAGAGTATCTAGTTGGGGTGAAGGCCAATCTAGTCACCTTATCCCTTAAAAACTGAGAACTTTCTCTAGCCAGGGGCAGTAGAGATGCTGCAGAAAGAGAGGGCTCAGAGATTCCAGGCATGAGAAGGATTCAATGTCTCTGAGATGTAGTGCATACAGGGACCAGACAGAGGCCTCCAGAGCTAAGGGTGCCGCCCCTCCCCCCCCGCCCCCCCAACCCCAGCAGCTGACAGCCAGCAAGGACTTCAATTTTACAACCACAAGGATCTAGGATCCTGCAAACAACCAGAAGGAGCTTGGAAGTGAAGTCCTCCCCAGCGCCTCCAGCAAGAAATGCAGCCCCAGTGACACCTTGGTTTTAGCCTAGGGTGACTGTGGCAGACCTCTGACCTACAGAGACTGTGATAAAATAAATCTGTATTGTTTTAAGCCGATTTGCCATGCCAGCAATAGAAGACAGGTCATGAAGTCAGAAACTAAGCTCCTTGGCTACCATAAACATTCACCAAGCATATTGGAAGTACAACCATTGCTACCATTTGTGTGTTTGCTGAGATCCAGGCCCCAAGCTTGTGGCTCCCACATCCCTCTCTTCCTAAAAACGTCATATCACCCTTCAAGGTAGCTTATTGTATGGCTACCAAGGCCCATGGACCGTTAGACCTTGGGCCCCTAGGGTACAAGGCAGGATAGATTAAGGCCAAGATCTTTTGGCTGGGAGAATCTTGGGGGAATTTTATTGGAAGTAGACATATTCTATACAATAAGAATCAAGTAATGGTCCAAACAAAGTCGTTTTTCCCTAAAGATTTCACAAGCCCCATGATGCACTATCGTCCTGAGATCCTTCTCATTGATGGCATTCCTTCCAACTCTGTAACACCTTGCATCTGTTTGATGGGTCATGCAGACAGGTGGGGATTTATGAGTGGGGGAAGGATAGAGACAGGGAGCAGGTGGAGAAAACTTTGCTGGGAAGACAGCTTATCGCTACTTCCATCTTGAACTTCGATATCTTAAGTAGATCATGCCCAACACGTTGGGGCAAAAATCCTTTAGTTGTGGTCTCTCATGCCACTAAGGTAAAAGTCACCAACCATTTTCCTCTCTTCTCACCCCTTTTCTTGCTCGCAGGGGCTAAAACTGGTTCAAAGATTTGGGTGCATAATGGTTTAAAATAAGACACGGCAAACTCAGTCAGCTGGACCAGAAAGACCCAGAAACACTGCCTGGTCTTTCAGTGACCTCCCTTTTTATTCATAACGATCTCCAGGTGCCTGGGAGAGAAGGTAGACCCTCTCTGAGATTGACCCTCTCATCTCAGAAGCTGTCCCTCTCTGAGATTGTTTCCAGTTTTAACATTAGATATGTGTGTGTGTATGTGTTAGTCACTCAGTCATGTCTGATTCTTTGCAACCCCATGAACTTGAGTCCTCTGTCAACAGGATTCTCCAGGCAAGAATACTGGAGTTAGTTTCCGTTCCCTTCTCCAGAGGATCTTCCTCACCCAGGGATTCAATCTGGGTCTCCCGAATGGCAGGCGGATGCTTTACCGTCTGAGCCGTGAAGGAAACCCCTAACATTAGATACCTGTCCTGACTTAATCATTACTTCCATCCCCCTTTCACTGATGAGAAAGGAAATTGGCAGGGTTTACATAAGGTGCCAGAGGTTCCAGCAATGTCCAGGAGGAGCTGCTGTGAGACACGAAAGAAGATTATTTGTCACACGCTGCAGCAAACAGTAACCCTGACCAAGGCCAAGCTCTGCCAGGATCATACATGAAATTCCTCATTTCCTTCTCATGCAAATTGAGCAGGGAAAAACCCATTTCACCCAACTCTAGAGGAATGAGAAATCCTGCCCAAGTCCATGCTCAGTAAGAGGTACTTGGACCTAGAAGTCTGGCACGAGGGCTCAAGCCATGAATGTCTGCACTTGGCAGCCTCCCTGTGGCAGGAGGAGAGGGGACTTTGCAGTTGGCTCTTTAAAGGATGGGCTGATACTAACCATGTTGGGGTACCAGAGGCTGCTGCTGGCCAGAGGGCTTATCATGGGGCAGAGTTCAGAGTCATCATGGAATGCTGAGAATGCTGGAGAATCATCAAAACTGACCTTAAAAACCTCCTGCAAAATCCAGTAGATACAGTCATGAGATGGGCCCTCTCAGTGATGCAGCAGCAGGAGGTAGGCAGGCTGGGATGACCAGGGAGGACCCAGGCATTTCAGCCTCCATGCAAGTAGAGGCTTAAGGCCAAAATCCCCATGCCCCCAGACCTAGCCAGCTTCCCTTTTGCAGCCCCGGAGCTTCTTGGGCTATGGTGGTACATTCCTGTAGACTGAGTTGTAGGGGTAGCTTCCTGTGCAGGAGACAAAGGGACTGCCCCTCTCCAGCCACGTTTTGGCCACAGACCCACACAGCCAGACAGCAGATGACATCATAACCACAGCGGTGGGCCGGCCCACCGGGTGACATCACAGGCCCCAAAGAGCTCCAACATATGTTAGCAGTTGAGAGAGGGGAAGCGGGGTCATGGGACCTCCAGAGCCAGCCACCACTGTTCTTCTGGAACCCTCTGAAGATTCTTCCCAGCAGCTTTTTAGATGAATCGTCGACTTACAACTTGGATTGCAGAGGCATAAGAATTATTACTAAAAGCAGACCAGCCGAAGGAAAGAAGTGGAATCACAGCAAACCTCAGTACACAGACAAAAACCTTTCTACTCTGAGTTTTTACAAACATAGCCTACAGCATATAATTATTTATACACTTAAAAAACAAAAATGGCACATATGATAGGTACGGTTTTGTAGCTTACTTTAAACAAAACTTTTAAATCAGATGTGGGCACTTACTGCATTGTTGATTATTCTGCTAAGTAATTTTTAATCACGGGGCTTCCCTGGTGGCTCAGCCAGTAAAGAATCCGTGTCTTACTCTAGCACTAATACCTAGTACTAGTATTACTCCAGTACTGAATCTAGTGCTACTATTACTCTGAATCTTGCAGTATTAGAAGGAGGTTCGGCTCTGATATCTTGAGTAAAAATCATATGTAGCCTACACTGATCTTGAAACTCTGCTATACGTGTCCAGTTGGTACGGTTGTATAGAATGTGTGTGGTGCAGCATGTGTTAGTTGCTCGGTCATGTCTGACTCTTTGTAACCCATGGAATGTAGACTTCTAGGCTCCTCAGTCCATGGAATTCTCCAGGCAAGAATATGGAGTGGGGTGCCATTCACTTTTACAGGAGATCTTTGCAACCCAGGGATCGAACCTGGGTTTCCTGCATTGCCAGACATATTCTTTAGCGTCTGAGCCACCAGGGAAGCCCACAGTTGTATTGAATATGACCTTTCAAAGCTAAACTTTTACTCTGATGTTGGAGCAGATCCCTGTTCTTTTGTTTTTTGTTTTTTTTCTGGTTGAACATGAAAGAGAAATAGATGGCTTATAGTATAGGCATTTGATTCAAAACATTTCTCTGTTTTCGTCATACCAATATTATTATTAATTACTTAGTGCATAGAGCTGACTACCCACAAGTTAAATGAAAACATGACGCAGTTTCACCATTTTGGACCTTCCTCAGCCTCAGTTTGGAGTAGGAAATGGCAACCCACTCCAGTATCCTTGCCTGAGATATCCCATGGACAGTGGAGACTGGAGGGCTACAGTTCATGGGGTTGCAAAGAGTCAGACACGACTGAGTGAGCTGAGCAACCTCATTTTACCTCCTCAGTGAGGACTAAGGAGATCTGAGGGTTGGAACAGTCACACCACAGAGACCGTATTTGTATAGCACCGTAGCTGCACAGAAGGTCAGCGCTTGAAGGGGCATCTGGGATCATCTCATTCCCCTCGCCATTTTCTAGTCGGAACTGAAGCTGGAGGAGAGGAAGGGGCCCCCCAGCAGGTCATCAGTGGCTGGGCCACATGCTATCAGGGCCCTCGAGTGAGGCTGGGGGGGACACTGGAGAGGATGTCACCTGGCCTCAGCAGTAGCTTCTCGCATGGCCCTTGAGTGGCCGGGTGGGCTCACCAGACTCCCACTCCTGGATTCTTTTATATAAACATGACTGTCTTGGGAGTGTCCACAGGCTATAGGTATCGATTAACTTGTCTGATCGCCACAGCAGCTCAGGCAAGTATGGAGAGCAGTGCTCATCTGCCTTTTACAGCTAGGACACTCGGGCTCAGAAGGGTTGGGTGACTTGACCACCATCACAGAGCTGGTCCCTGGGGTTTCCTTGGATCGTTCATCTGATACCAACTCCAGGGCATTTTGGCACACTTCCTCTCACCCACTGGGTCATGCTGTGTTTCATAAGATGATGGAGAAATAGAGCCACTTCTCTGGAAGTAGTTAGGGCAGTACCTTCTGGGTCCCACAGTGGGATTAGAACACAGGGCTCCTAATTCCAGGGCCATGTTCTGGGTGCCCAGCTCGTCCATATAGAGCACTTATGTTACTTAGGACAAGGTGCTCCACTCTGGGGAGGCCCCTGTCGGTTCATGGCCTGGTGACAGACAAGAGATGGATTTCAGCCACTGCTCTCTGCCTGGCAGGGGCTAAGCCGAGGCTGCTGTGCAGAATGAGACTCTCCCCGCCAGATACAAAGGCTTGTTTGCATCGCTCAACCGAGTTCTCTGCTGATGACTACAGATCTCTATCGCCCTGGCTGGACCCGGACTTGTTAAGAGTCATCTTCTCCCTCCCCAGTTTGTTGTTCAAGCTTTTTAAAGATGCAGAATTTCTTCCAGCCAGGCCACCCCCTCCTCAATCCTGCTGGGAAAATGGGAGAAAATGGTCCATCAGTTTGCTGAACATCCAAAACTAGAACTTTCTGCCTGAGATGTCAGTTTTTTCTGTTGCAGGCAATGAGCTTGGGGGAAGTCAAGAAAGAACAGAGCTGCAGAACCGCTCCCTCCTGTGGTCAGCCTAAGCCCCCAGGTCAGGCGGTGTAACCTCCACCCCTGCCCTTTCCAGAATGCTCTCTGTTCTTCTTCCTGGGGAGCTCTTCTCCCTCCTTCCTGTCTCCCTTCCTGCGAAGCCAGCCTCAGCCCCTCTGGGCCCTCAGGAACTCTCTTCTTTACCTTCCACAGAATTTTACTCACTGTCCTGTCAGCACGGAAAATGCTGACTTGCAGTCAGTAACTTGCCTGCCTTCATCTCTGGGTGGTGAGCGGCTCAAAGGCTAGAAATGTGTCTTAATGATTTCTGTAGCTTGAAAGCCTTTGTCAGGGACCTCATGTCCTCTAACTTCCCAATTTTTGTGTGTTTTTTCTTTAATGGGAATCAATGGCTCAAGCTTCCAACCCTCAGATTTCAGGAAGCCCACTGCTCTCCCATGAACAATGTGTCTGAAAGTGGCCTAAGGACTCACTCCCAATTACCTGGATGATGAGCCACCTAGACCTGGGACCCTTACCCTCCTGGTCTGAGGGACCACACCCAAGCTGGGTTACACTCTAGACTTGGTCTTCCAGTCACGGCAGCTGTTGTCTGGGCAACCAGGTTCCCATGGTCCTCGAGCTCCCCAAGCCCTGGGCAGCTGGTTGCCTAGACAACAGCTGTAAACTGTTCGCCCCTGAAAGCAGACCTCCTGGCCGTTGGCAGCTCGTGCAGTCCCCCACCGACGAGGGTGCTCCCTCACCGAGAGAGACAGCCTCCTCCTTGGGAACCAGAGCCTGCCTGCCGCCTTGGCCCCTGCCTCTGTGGGGTGATGGGAGACTGGGCTCCTGTGGCTTCTCCTCGTGCCAACCCAGACTCAGAGGTTTCTCTTTTGCAAGAAAACCAATCCTATGTCCGTGACCTTGTGGCCTTCATCCCCAACTCCAGTGACTCCCTAACAGTGGCCCAACATTTAGAGCCTGGAGGCTCCCCCTGCTGCCACAGAAACACGCATATGCATGCGCATACAGGCACACACACGTGCACACACACGCTCATGCTCACTCTCCCTCCTAAGTGTGGTCCTCTGGACCCCCTGCCCCTCACTCAGCCTGCTTTTCTGCACCTCATTCCCATAATGCCCTCCTCTCCTTGGCATCTCCCCACCCTGTTCACGTGAGAACCCCACCTGCTTGTGTGACAGACTCGTACTAAAGGTTGGGGTCATGAACACCACCCACACAGATCAGGAACAACTGGATACAGGACCCTAGACATTTGGGCTTCTCGGCCATTACACCCTGGGCCCTCTTTTCCTAGCCTCTCCCCAGGCTCACCGCCCACTTGCTCACCCGTGGAACTCTTGTGATATTTTCCTCTTCTCCTCTTTCCTGACTCTGGCCTTTCCTGACTCTGGCCTCTCCCTCCCTGCCCATCAGAAAAGCTCTGGAATTCCTGTTACGGTATCAGGTGAGTCATCTTTACCCACTCTGCTGTGACGTCCTGGGGCGGCGGGTGGGGTAGAATGGGGAGAGGTCTGTGCTTGTCCTGATCCAAAAGGCCCTCAATGGCCTTTTCTCTAAACCAAAGTGTCACCCAGCATCGTCAGCTACATCATCCCTTCCGCCTTTTCTTTCATTTGGCTATACCACAGTACACAGGATCTTAGTTCCCCGACCAGGGATGGGAAAAGTTCACTTTAAAGCTCCTCCTGCATGGAAGCACAGAGTCTTAACCACTGGACCACCAGAGAAGTCCCCCTTCCATCTTTCCCACCTGTAGCTCTTGTTCATCAGAACAGTTCAGAGGCTTTGCAGGAGTCCCTTGGCGCCCCCTTCAAGGGGCTACCACTCAGCCCCTCCCCGGCCACCTGCCCCCAGCCGCTTAGGCAGGGCCCCGGGTCCAGTGGAGGTGCCTATTGGTCATGGGTTCTGCAAGCTATTTCCTTTCACACTGGCACAGTAGGAATGAGTGAGCAAACCCTGTTTCTTTATGTGTTTAGCAGGGAGAGTGGATACATAGGGTGGGGTGGAAGTCATGTGAGTGCGTGTTGTGTGTGTGTGTGGACACATGTGGGCACGTGTGACAGGGCTGGAGGCTGTGTGCAGGCACGTGCTCCCTCGTGCTAGTCCTGGAAGTGGTGTGTGTGTGCTCACATGACCATCTGTGTTCTGGGCTGGAGGTGGTGTGTGTGTGCTCACGTTCGCCTGAGATGGAGGTCAGGGGGCGGGCCGGGAGACATTTGTATATGATTTGAGATTTCCCAGGCCGCCTCTTGCCAAGTGGTTTCCTCTGAAACTCAGAATCAGACCATATGGCCTGGGATGGAAAATACCAGTGTCAGCGGCCAGGCCCTGACTCATTCTGAAAGCCCGCAGGCCCGCCACTGGCGGCTGGGAGCCCTGCCCTCCGGCCAGCTCGCTCCTGCCTCCAGGTGGTGCCTCTGAGGACCCAGGTTCCCTCCCCAAGGTTCGGAGGGCCGTGAAAACCCTTTACTACCTCCATCACCAGACTCCCCTTCGTCCCGGCTCCCTTCCCCAGAACACAGCTCTATCTGCCACCTCTGCCTTCTGTGTTCAAAATGCCCCCAACCAGAGCCTTCCCAGGAGTGTCACCGAAGCCCCAAAGGTCCTGGTGGCCACGTCGGCAGGGCACAACATCACCTCTGCTGAGACGGGGCCGCTGAGACTGCGTCCAGCAGAGAAATCACAGAAACACCCACATTTTCATACCAGACCATCACCCTGTCCAAGACCCTCCCCTGCTCCTGATCCTTGCCCCCACCCTGCTGTGAGAGTCCCCGGTGGCTGGGGACCTGGGGTGAGGCTGGGGGATGTTTGAGAGCACACCGAGTCAGCAGAGCAGGTGGCCAGTCAGACCCGGACATCCTGATGCAACGAAAGGCAGCTCCCAAGTGGCCACATCAAAGGGCCCCAGGGTGGGGCCACCCTCTGTGCTGGGAGCTGCACCCCACGTGCAGGGTGTCGTCCTGAGTGGAGGCCAGCCTGTAATTTCACAGGTGTACCTTCTGCTGCTCCGGGGAGAACCTGTTCTGATATTTGGCTGGAGTGGATCGGAACCACCATGCTGGTGATCTAGCATGCCGAATGGCTGATTCACTGGCCCTGCTGTCACGGAATATTTTCCCTTGGGGAGGCGGCAGGGCAAGGGGGGAGTCCCTTCTCCCTACCACCTGTCCACCGCCCCCTACGACTGCTCATGCATTTGGAGCCTCGCGGTCATTAAGACACCCCAAAAGCCTCCCAGGCTAGCAATTTCTTCTGACTGAACTACAACGTCTACTTCTGCCTCTGGTCCCCTCTTCCTTCTTGGTATTAATAGATGGTGAACAGAGCCAAATGGAAATGTCACGCAGCCTTGTCTTCCCAAATCCTCTCCTAGCTCCTCTGTTTCTCTACAATCTAGTCCCTCCTTCCTATGTCTGTTCCTGATTTCTACATAAAGCCTCAGTTGCTGCTCCGGGTTTCAGGATGCTCTCTCAAATGACCAAGGCAAACCAGCGTGGACCTCCACACAGCTCAGGAGGACACTCCCTCAGGGAAACAAAGCTGGACCCTTGGAGCATAATTGCTCTCCTTACAGGCTGTGTTATCATTGCTTGAAAAACCCTCAGACAGGAACCTTGTTACTGCCTGAGGAACGTTCTGATTATCATGACAGTGGGGTTCTGAATTTTACTCTCTCCAAAGAGGTCAAAAAGTTCAATTTAAAGCTTATTTTGAGGCCCCATTTTTTTTTGCCAGATAACAGAAAATGACACAATGCAGTCATTTCTTGACAAATTGAGTCCCTGCCACTACCTGTGGGGACTCTTTGGGGTGAGCAAGCAGGACCAGACATTCCTCAGCCTCCTCCCCCACCAGGTGTTGCCTGAATCCTGGATCTCTGGACATTGATGGGGAATGGATGTCTTGTCCATGTCCTCAGCTGTCCCCTAATGATGCCTGTGTGTGCATGCTCAGTCGCTAAGTTGTATCTGACTCTTTGCAACCCTTGGACTGTAGCCCACCAGGCTCCTCTGTCCATGGGATTTTTCAGGCAAGAATCCTGGCGTTACCATTTCCTCCTCCAGAGGGTCTTCCCAGGGATTGAACCTCCATCTCCTGTGTTGGCCACCAGATTCTTTACCACTCAGCCACCTGGGAAGCACTGAATGATACCCACACGATGTAAAGCTTCTCTTCCAGAGTTTGGCCTTTGGGAGCTGAGGTCTCAGGAAAACAGGTGGGGCAGTCTTCGCTCCAGGTGAGAGAGGCAAATCTGGGCAACTCAGCCCTCTGGCCCACACCTGCCATTCTTGTTAGAAGAAATGAAACATGCAATCAGTCAATTGATTAGAAGTTGCATATTTGTTTTTTAGTTATTCTACATTTGAGAATATCTGGCCTCAGTATATAGAAGCTACTACTTGATATGTAGTAGAAATATGGGCTTTGGAGAAGACAGATGTGGATTTGTAAGTCAAAGTGTGAATGAGTGACACACAAGAATTCAAATGTGACCTGAACTCACTCGTGACTGGTATGAGAACTTGGTGTTAAAAAGTCAATTTCAGTACAGTTACATTTAGGATATATTTACATACAAATGCTGTACAATCTCATTTTCAGGGTTGGGTAATAGTCTATCTTAAGATTCTATTTCATATTCTATGTTGGACATCCACAGAATTTCTAATATTTTGAAGAATAAAAAATTCTTCCTAAGGAAAGAGAGACACATTTTGTAGAAGGTCTCTATTTTGTTTTTTCTTTTAAGATGTTCGTTGGTTTTTTTTTTTAATTGTAAAAGTCACACAAATTTGCCATGGGAAGTTTTACAAATGTAAAAATTATGTGAATAGAAACTTTAAAGTCACCCACAATCCCCTCAGAAATGCCAGAAACAATCATGGTAAATATTTTGACATATTTTCTTCAGACCTTTTGTCTCTGTGTGTGGGTATGTGTAGATTTACATAATTATGCTAGCTTTTTACATACATTTTGCATCCCTTTTTGCTTTCTGTTTCTTTGTTTTCTTATATCTACTGTTATACCATGAGTTCTTTGGATTTCCCACTAAGATATCTGTGAAGACATCAAAGAACAAAATGAAAGAGAAACTTAAAAAAAATTTTTTTGAAATCTTTTTAGCATATTATGTCTTGGTGCTGTGTTTGATAAACCTTATATTATCTCTCTTCACAGCAGCCATAGATGGGAGGCACTAATTTTTGTCCTATTTTACAGATCAGGAAACTAAGATTTAGACAAGTGAGTAATGTGTACAAGGTAACAGATTGTAAGCTGTGAAAATAAGGCTGAATTGATGTCTATGATCCCACACCACACCATTCATTCACTCTATGAATGATGAGTACTTCTTTCGCCAGGCATTGCTCTAGAATACCTCAGTGATCAGAACAGGTGAAAAGAAATGCCCTCTTTGGGTTACTTTCTATTGGAGGTCAGTGGGTTAAAAATAGACGATGAGTTAAAGAAATACAAACATCATACAGTAAAATAAATGGTTATGAGTGCTTGTGAAGAATAACAGGCAAGGAAGAGGAGGTGAGGTGGAAGGGCATCACTGCCTGAAACAGGGCGCTTCGGGCAGACCTCACCGAGACAGTGTATTTGAGCAAAGTCTTGAAAGAGGTGAAGGAAGACATCTGGGGAAGACTGTCCCCCAGAGAGAGAAGCACATGCAAAGTGCCCGAGGCCAAAGGTACTTGAACCGTCAGCCGGAGCGAGCGTGGGAGGAGATAAGACTTGAGATTTGAGTCATGGGGTCAAATCGCTCTTGTAAACCAGTGTTAAGATGCTGGCTTTTCCTTTAGAAGAGATGGGAAGGCATGAGAAGGTTCTGAATAGAGTGATACAATCCAGCTTCTGTTATAAAAGAATTCCTTTGGCTTTTGTGTGGGGAAAAGACTGACAAGGAATTAAAAAGAGAAGAGTTAAAACTATACTCAACATTTTGCAATAACCTGTAAGGGAAAAGAATCTGCAAAAGAAAAAGTAGGCTTAGGTGGCTCAGGCAGTAAAGAATCTACCTGTAATGAGGGAGACATGGGTCCAATCTCTGAGTCAGGAAGATACCTGGAGAAGGGAATGGCTAACCGCTTCAGTATTCTTGCCTGGAGAATCCCACGGACAGACCTGTGGGTTACCGTCCATGAGGTAGAAAGAGAGATGCAGATGGAATTGGACACAAAGAGTTGGACACACTGAGTAACTAACACATACACTATAAGGGAAAACAATCTGAAAAAGAAATACATATATAAATATATATATATATGCAGTTATGTATAAGTGAATCATTATGCTGTATACCTGAAACTAACATGATATTATTGTAAATCAACTGTATTCCAATTATAAACAATTTTTTTTAAGCATTAAAAAGCTATTGCCATGATCCAGTGGAGGGGTGTAGACCTAGGTGATAGAAGGCAAGGTGAGAGCGGTCAGAGTCCAGATCCACTTTGGAGGAGGCAGAGAGCACGTAAGAGCAGATGCCTGAGAGTTACTCCAGAGGATGTTCAAAACTTTCAGGTTAGATGAGATCACCTGAGAGCTGTGTCATAGAGAAGAAAGACTCCAGAGAACTGAGCCTAGGGCCATTAACAAGAAGTTGAAAAGGAACTAAGAAAGCTGTGGTGGTGAGATGGGAAACGAGTCTCTTTGAAGAGTCTGACTTGACTGTCAAGCAAACTGAGCGACGCAAATTGCCGATGCCCGATGTGCATTAGTTTACCACGGCCTCACCCCTCATCTTCTCCCCAGGTTACGGCTGTGGGAAGTGGAAGCTCAGAGAAAAGAAAAGAATGATCCCAGGTATCGGACGAGGATAGAAAGGAGCTTGGATCAAAGCCTTTTTCTGGGGGATGCAGCGGGCAGCCATCTTGGGCTGGCTGTGTCCTGCACCTGGGCATCAGACGCCTCTGCCTCTCTCTTTCTACCCCAGCCCTTGACCGCAACAGAAAGCGACTTGACCGATAAACATTCCAGCCTCCTCCCTCTGAGGATGAGATAGTTCTGAGCCAGGTTCCGCACCGCCTCCCAGAGCTCCACAGTGGGGCTGGGCCCTGTTACCTGGTCACCACTCTGGGTTAAGGATGTTTCTTACAGTCCCTGTAGCGTCGCTTGACCATTCTCTTAGTGGGAGTCCCCAAATCACCTCCCAATACTTCCCTTGCCCTTGAATTCTCATCTCAGGAGCTTCTTCTGAAGAAACTCAAATGTAGACGCGTTCGTATTGTGGACAAAGTAAGTTACCTGTCATTTCAGTCAACAAAGAATGTTGAGGCCATAAGGTCATCAGCCACCGCAGCCATCCCACTCGGTCCTTCAATGGCGCGCCCTGAGGGGATTCAGAAAACCAGGATGCTGGTGCTAAAGTCAAGGTGAGTATTAAGAGAATCATTTCATTCAGTCCAGATTCTTGCATCTTCTCATACATAGAAGAGTGTCAGTTCATTAACTCAAGATGCCTGTTTTTTCTTTAATTAGATTATTATCTTTGAAGTTTGACCACCTGTGTTTTGTTTTGTTTTGTTTTTCTTTTGGAAGAAACTCCTATATATCCTGGCTTCTCCCTTACCTCTTCAGAGCAGCCCCTCTAAGAGGCTGTATCTTGGGCTACAGTGCTCAGTAAGTCTGCCAAGTGAAATATTAATTTTCAATTTCTAGGTTGTGCATTTTTATTCAGTCGACAGCATGATGAACAAAGACTCACAGCTTGGAGGGGAACATAGATCATCTCAGAGGCCCTACTGCGTCTGTAGTCAGGGGGTTGGGGGTGGGGTCCCTACGCACATGGAGCCTGTGTGTGAGACATGTGAATCAGGACACACATCCTCGTGTACACGTGGGTGGCTGTCCATGACTCTGGGCAAACTCATAAGCTAAAAATAGGAAAGGAAAATGTAAGCAGCTTCTTATGTAAATATTGGGCAACTGAAACTTTGCTGCTCTCGTTCCCTTGGATGGAGGGTGGGAGTGGAGGTGGAGGGAAATGAGGTTATTTTGGTCCTGGGGAATTCAGGGTCTGTCTCCCCCTTCTCTCCCACCCACTTGAGCCCTCAAAGGAAAGATCTACTGAAGAGAGGAGGTTCCTGTAACTTTGGCAAAGCAAGGGATGCCTCTGCTCGTCTGGATAGCAGACAACCCACAGAGAGACACAGGCTCAGCCAGCGGCTGCCCCTAGCTGTTCCACCCCATTATCCCAGCTCCAGAGAAAAGGAGAGGCAGGTACTAGAGTTGAAATCGTTCTGGATTTGACTGTGGAAGCAGAGATTTGCAGTTCACTTCCATTTGTGACAAAGTTAAATCATTCAACCCTTCTGAGTCTAGGAAAGGGAATGAAGGAGTCTGCCTCCCAGTCTTCAGGGTGGCTCTGAGTCTCAGATGTGCACAGGAGCCAGTGGGGAACATCTGGAAAACCAGGTTTTAGAACCAGACAGGTTCACATCTTGACTCTGCCCTTCCTGTGACCTTGGGGAGTAAATGAACCTCTCTGACTCTGTTTTCACATGTGTGAACATACTTTTAAGTGAAAGTTTAAATACAGTTGACCCTTGAACAACATGGGTTTGGACTGCATAGGTCTATTTACGCACAGATTTTTTTTTTTTTCCGATAGATATATTGGAGATTGTTTTAGAGATTTGAGATAATTTGAAGAAAATACAAAATACACATGCAGCCTAAAAATATCAAAAAATTAAGAAAAAAATTACGAATGTCATGAATGCCTAAAATATACATAGGTACTACACAATAGGCAGAAAGTGAATCAAAGTTTAATATAACATTAATGATATGTTCATTTTCTTACTGTTTTATAACTTTGCTTTCAAAGAATAGCATTACTGTACAGTCTGCCTTTCTGATAATTGGAGAAATTGCCTATTAGCCTATGATCACGTGTTTTCTTTATAAAGTAATAATGTTTCCAATATTGTATCATGAATATGACTATAATATGGCACAGCATAAAAATTTGATGATAATGAATTCAGTAGTGTACAGGCCAGGCTACCATGAAGCAAGCAGGTCACCTATCCTCGCCTACCATAGTGATCACATCACTGTTCTTTGTTATCAACACGTGAATCCTTAAATATGAATGCATAAATATGAATTTCTTCTTCAAATTATCTTTCTACTTTTGAGGTCTATTGTTAGTAAATACCTACAATGTTTTACATCATATAAGAAAATATTGATGTAGATACTGATAGAAAATTCATCTTGCTCAACAGACAGCATAAACGTACAGTATTGATAAACATAATGCAGCCCTGCAAATGTATTTTCTTTTCCTTATGATTTTCTTAACATTTTCATTTCTTTAGCTTGCTTTATTATAAAAATATAGTATATAATGCATGCATGCTGCTGCTGCTAAGTCGCTTCAGTTGTGTCCGACTCTGTGCGACCCCAACAGATGACCAAATACGTGTTTTATGATCATTTATGCTATTTCTGCTTTATTGACTATGTCAAAGCCTTTGACTGTGTGGATCACAGTAAACTGTGGAAAATTCTGAAAGAGATGGGAATACCAGACCACCTGACCTGCCTCTTGAGAAACCTATATGCAGGTCAGGAAGCAACAGTTAGAACTGGACATGGAACAACAGACTGGTTTCAAATAGGAAAAGGAGTACGTCAAGGCTGTATACTGTCACCCTGCTTATTTAACTTCTATGCAGAGTACATCATGAGAAACGCTGTACTGGAAGAAGCACGAGCTGGAATCAAGATTGCTGGGAGAAATATCAATAACCTTAGATATGCAGATGACACCACCCTTATGGCAGAAAGTAAAGAACTAAAGAGCCTTTTGATGAAAGTGAAAGAGGAGAGTGAAAAAGTTGGCTTAAAGCTTAACATTCAGAAAACTAAGATCATGGCATCTGGTCCCATCACTTCATGGGAAATAGATGGGGAAACAGTAGAAACAGTGTCAGACTTTATTTTGGGGGGCTCCAAAATCACTGCAGATGGTGACTGTAGCCATGAAATTAAAAGACGCTTACTCCTTGGAAGGAAAGTTATGACCAACCTAAATAGCATATTGAAAAGCAGAGACATTACTTTGCCAACAAAGGTCCGTCTAGTCAAGGCTATGGTTTTTCCAGTGGTTATGTATGGATGCAAGAGTTGGACTGTGAAGAAAGCTGAGGGCCAAAGAATTGATGCTTTGGAACTGTGGTGTTGGAGAAGACTCTTGAGAGTCCCTTGGACTGCAAGGAGATCCAACCAGTCCATTCTAAAGGAGATCAGTCCTGGGTGTTCTTTGGAAGGACTGATGCTAAAGCTGAAACTCCAATACTTCGGCCACCTTGTGCGAAGAGTTGACTCATTGGAAAATACTCTGATGCTGGGAGGGATTGGAGGCAGGAGGAGAAGGGGATGACAGAGGATGAGATGGCTGGATGGCATCACCGACTCAATGGAGGTTAGTTTGAGTGAACTCCAGGAGTTGGTGATGGACAGGGAGGCCTGGCGTGCTGCAGTTCATGGGGTCGCAAAGAGTCGGACAACTGAGTGACTGAACTGAACTGAATTGATGCTATTGGAAAGACTTCCGGTGAAACAGCAGGCTATGAGTAGTTAAACTTGAAGGGAGCAAAAAGTTATTCATGGAATTTTGACTCTGTGGGGATGCCATGCCCCAACTCCTGCATTGTTCAAGGGTCAACTGTAAAGTTACATTGTACCAGGGAACATTATGAGATCATTTAAAAACCATATTTAAATGATATCAGTTTGATTAATAGGAATAGACCGAGTGACAAAAGTGAGATGCAAAGAGATATCTTTGTATTATATTATGCCATTCAGATAAAGCAAACAGCTATCAGAAAACTCTGTACACACACGTGGATGACTCTGTGAGCAGACTGGACAGGGCATGTGCGCATCAAGTTGGTGACACTGATTGCTCAGGGCGGTGTTGAGAGTGGGGAGAGCTCATCCTGTAAAGGGAAGGGAGGGAAAGAAGCAAAAAGGGAAAAGAAGGAAAAAACAGATCTGTGAGACCAAAAATATGTACAGTGTCATCTCATTTATGGGCATGTGCCTATGTGCATTAAAGTTCAGGAAAAATACAAGATTCCATTAGGTGTACAACCTATGGACTTAATGGAAGGACATTGCATGTTGTTGAGTGAAATGAAAGTAATAACTATAGTGAAAAGACTAATGAGTGGGACTTGAACTTTCAGTGATGCAGGGAAAGGGTGGTCCTGACAAAGGGCGGAGTGGATGCAAAGATCCAGATCGGGGAAGGTGTTGGGTGTGCTCCTGGCTTGGAAAGGCGCCTCCCAGAGTATTGGGAGAATGGATGCCAGGGAAGTGAAGGTGGGAGTGTGATTACGATCCAGAAGTTTTCCTCCTTCTGTTGGCAGTGAAGTGGCCTATAGAAGTTTTGAGAAGATGGAGGAAGGGTAGGCAGGAAGAGTGAGGAATATGAAGGGGGTTTAAGGGCCCTGATCTTCTCATCCTCAACAATGAAAGTGACAGTGTTAGTCGCTCAATAGTGCCTGACTTTTTTTGACCCCTGGACTATAGCCCGCCAGGCTCCTCTGGGGGTTTCTCCAAGCAAGAATACTGGGGTGGGTTGCCATTCCCTTCTCTGGCTGACCTAAGGGTTGAACCCAGGTCTCCTGTGTTGCAGGTAGATTCTTTACCATCTGAGCCACTAGGGAAGCCCTCCTAAAAAAAGAATAGGGCTTGTGCAAATTTGATGAATCAGAAGTAATAAAAAACTAAGATGAGTGAGAGAAATCTTCTAAGAGGTGATAAATGTCATACCTCTTAATTAACCCGCATCTTCAGACGACTAGAATATTCTATTTGCCAAATATTCTGAAACTGCAAAGTTCATCATTCAAGCTATCTATATTCACAGACTATTTTGAAATCGACGGATGTAGAAATCCCATCTGTGCAAGCATATCCCAAGTCAGAAGAAACTTCAAAAAAGATTTGTATCCCTTATCCCTTATTTTAGCAAATTCTCCGGTATCCATCTGATGCCATTCCCTCTCTCTGATGGATCAATTATCAGGCCGCTGCTGCCATCCAGGGAGGAAACTGAGATCAGAATGATAAGAAGAAGGGAAGAAATCAGCAGATTCAAGCCCGTTTAAGAGGTAAAGTCAAGAGGATCTGTTAAGATGTTAGATAAGGAAATGAATAACCATCCCCATTTTCCTGGCATTAGCAAGTGAGTGGATGGCTGTGGCTTTATTAACATGGCGAGACTGTGGGAGGGCCAGTTTGGAAGTTCTGCCAAGAGCTCGGTTTTGAACATGTTGTCCTTGGAATGTCTATGACAGATCCATTGGACATACGATCTCAGGTTCCCAGGAGAAGACTTGTCCGGAATCGTCCATCCAGGAGCTGCTGGCATGCAGCTGGTATTTCAAAGCACTGGAATGTGTGAGGTCACAGGTGAAGCAGAGAAGAGACCCTTAAAGAGTCCCAAAACCAACTCAGCTCTTTCCAAAGAAAATACCCAGCTTCTTGAGTATCTTTGAAATAAAGGATTTGGAAGGATTTCCTCTGAGGAGCTTGGTCCCGTTAATTGTCTTTGGCTGCTGGACTGATGTTCTGCCCCGGTCCTTGGCTGGTCCACACGGTGCAAAGCCGGCTTGGAAACCATGTTTCCCCATCCCACATCCTCCTGCTCCCCTCCTTCCTTCCACCCCACCTCTGCCCCGAG
Organism: Oryx dammah; assembly: GCF_014754425.2. Taxonomy (NCBI): domain Eukaryota; kingdom Metazoa; phylum Chordata; class Mammalia; order Artiodactyla; family Bovidae; genus Oryx; species Oryx dammah. The sequence goes on along the minus strand of NW_024070203.1, from coordinate 20,955,371 downwards.
AGACAATGAGACTTTGGCCTTAGAGTTCCGGAAGGGTTCTAAGGACTTGACAAGATTTCGCCTTCTTTCTCATATACTACAAGCTTAGTTAGTATTAGTCACAAATGTCTATAAAGGAAGTGAGAAGGCCAGGTCTGTGGGATTTGGTTTTGGAGAAGCCTCAGTTCCAGGATGAACAGGTGCTGGAGGAGGTCAGGGAGGGTAGACACAGAATAAGTGGCGGGGGGGGCGGGGGCGGGGGCGGGTTGCGGCTCTCGTGTCGGGCAGGTAGAGGTCACCGCACATGGAAGGTGTATGAGCGTCTTTCTCAGGTAGAGCATGGCTGGGGCTTTCACTGTTCTTCTCCTTGCACAGGGGCTTCCCAGGTGGCGCTAGTGGTAAAGAACTCGCCTGCCAGTGCAGAGACATAAGAGATGCTCGTTTGATCCCTGGGTCTGGGAAGATCCCCTGGAGGAGGTCATGGCAACCCACTCCAGTATTCTTGCCTGGGAAATCCCATGGACAGAGGAGCCCGGTGGGCTACAGTCCATGGGTCACAGAGTCGGACATGACTGAAGCAGCTTAGTGCCTCTTTGCACAGTCCATCCTCCACACAATGGCTAATCTTCTGGCTAAGGAGTAAGATAACCATGCCATCCCCGTGCAGTGGGCCTTTACTGTGCCTAGAACTGAGCCTGAACTCTCTGGCCAGCGCTGTGGTCCAGCTCCTGCCCGATTCTCTGCTCTCATCTCCTTCTGCGCTTCCTCCTTTCACTGTGCTCCTCCACGACCACCTCTCTTTTGTCCTCAACCATCTCACCCTCATCTTGCTTCTGGACTTGGCATTCTCTATCCCCTCTGCCTGGACCACTTGACCCTCAGATCACCCCATTTCTGCCTCTTTCTAATCATTCAGGTCACAACTCAAGTGTCGCGTGCTGTGAACTTGCAAAAGAATTTGCTGCCTCTAGGTCACTCTCTGCCACAGTATTTACTTTTTCTCCATCATAGCACTTACTGGTACCTGACATTATCTTGTTTATTTAGGTAGATATTTATTATCTGACTGTCTTTTCAGAAGCTAGGGACCCTGTCTTTGACACTTCTGTATCCTCTGAGCAAGTAAGAGTGTCTGGCACACATTTGGCGCTTAATAAGTCTCCATTAGTGTTGTGTTAGCAGTTCAGTCATGACCAACTCTTTGTGATCCCGTGGGCTGTAGCCCACCAGGCTCCTCTGAACATGGAATTCTCCAGGCAAGAATACTGGAGTGGGTTGCTATTCCCTTTTCTAGGAGATCTTCCCGACCCAGGGATCAAACTCGGATCTCTTGCCCTGCAGGCAGATTCCTTACTGTCTGATCCACCAGGGAAGCCCCTACTTAACCTCCCTGAATAAGCCAGGAAATAATAAATATTTGTTTGCTTAAAAAAAAAAAAAAAAGCCCTTCCTTCAAGGAAGTGAGGATGCAAAGGTCACTGGAGCTGAAAAGCTCACCTGTTTTTTTTTTTACCATTGCCTGTTCTCTCGTTTAATCTTTCCAATGGCTGCTCCGGAGTGAGTGCTTCTTTTCCACTTCACAGATGAGAAGACTGACACTCAGAGCAGCTCGCAGAGTGTCTGGAAGTCACACGGCAATAGGTTCCGGCAGAACCGGACCCACACCATCCACACTGATGGCAGTGCTCAGGCCCCCTTCCCATCCCGAGTTTACATTTGGCCTGTGAGCGCTCAAGCCAGCTGTCCTCCTCAGTTTGCCATCAGCTTCTCTCGGCCTCCATCCTCCCATCCTTGAAACAAGCGAATGGTCTAGACAGCCCCCCGCCCCTCGCCTCTCAGCTCCCGCTTCGACCCATGGCTGGGCGGGAGGCCAGTTCTCGCTCCATTCCTGGAGTGTCTAGTTCTTCTTCCAGAGCTGCTTGTGGCAGGGAGACAAAACCCACAGCTCACGTCCATGAGGTTCAGGGGATTTAAGTCTGAGGTCAAACGCTGGCTTTGGGCGCCTCTGGCCAAGCACAGATCTGCTCCAAGCCCATGAAAGGCGTGCCTTGCCCAACGCTCATGGCCACGTGCACGGCTTTTGAGTGAGCTCATGGTGGGCGAGCAGTATGGGGACCACAGTGTCAGCTCGGATTGGTCCAGCACACAGTCCTACCGTGAGACAATCCCCTTCCAGATCTGTGGAATGGCTTGAGACCAGGGGTTTTGCAAATGCCTGGAAAAAGTTAGCTCTGAAGTTTTATCAGCCAAACCTCAACTCTGGCCACTGTCAGGCCGAGAACAAGGAAGAAAGCAGGAGAGAAGGAGAAAAGGGGATCTTATCATGGGATGGAGCAGTGGTGGGGAGGGAATGAGGCAGGGGTGGGGCCTTACCCACACCAGATCTGGCTCATTCTGACCCCAGTCTGTTGACACCTGGGGCTTCCAGGGTGGCTCAGTAGTAAAGAAACTGGCTTCAAATGCAAGAGACACTGGTTCGATCCCTGGGTTAGGAAGACCCCCTGGAGAAAGAAATGGCAACCCACTCCAGTATTCTTGCCTGGACAATCCCACGGACAGAGGAGCCTGGCGGGCTACAGTCCACAGTCCACAGGGTCACAGAGAATCTGACTGAGCTTCGAAACAAGGGTCTTTTTTAATTTAACTTAATTTTTTTATTGAATGAATCCTTTACGTTCTGTGATGCTTTACAAATTTTCATTTCACATGCCTGATTTCATATAACCCCATAATAACTCTTCCCCCCGCAACTATCCCTCTTGTCCCTCCCCACTTCCATCCCGCAACTGATAACCACTAGTTTACACTCTCTGTGAGTCTGCTTCTTCTTTTTGTTTGTCTTACTCACTGGATTTTTCTATTCTTTAGATTCCACATATTAGTAATATCATACGGTACTTGTCTTTCTCTGACTTATTCACTCAGCATAATTCCCTCCCAGTCCATCCATGTTGCTGCAAATGACACAATTCCATTCTTTTTTGTGGCTGCCTGACCCAGAACTCACCTTGTTTAGCCACACTCTTAGGAGGTGGCTGGGTGAAGGGGTTTCTGAAAAAGGTAAGGTCAGGGATGCATTTTCCTGGCCAAGACAACAAATGTGTGGGGTGCAGAAGAAGAGCAACGAAGAATCTGAAAGATGCTGGGGGTCTAGAGAGGCTGCACCCTAGAGAGGTCCCAGGCTTTAGGAGTTGATCTTACCCTGAGAGCAAAAGGAAACTTCTGTAGATTTTAAGAAAGGGACTGTAACGGCCAGGTCTCTCTTGTGGGCCAGTCGCTGTGGCAGCCGGGAGAGCAGGAACTGGGGGAGGTGGGCGGCAGAGAGACCAGAGAAGAGCTTGCTTCGAAGTGACAAGTGGGGTGCTCCGAGATTCGCTGCAGGAAGACGTCCACATGCAGCAGGAAGCAGGGGCTTCATCTCCATCTAGGTACTGCCCTCCACTAGCTAGCCCTTGCATCCTTCCCACCCCCTAAGCAAAGTTTTCTTTCATGTGAAGTAGAGAGAACCAGAAACACGTGTCCTGAGTTTCTCACACTTAGGAAAACAAAAACAGATTTACCAAAAAAAAGAAAAAAACAAAACTTCTGAACTTGTGCTTTGAAGCTCTGGGCCAAGCCCTGAAGGATAGGGGGGGGAAACATTGTCAGCAAATACCACGCTTGTTAACCATGTTTATATGAGGGCATCTCCCCTCGCTCCACTTCTCCCTTAGTCTTCTACCCTTCCCCCCGGGGCAGGCCATGTGGGTGGGGGGCAGGTTCTAAGTGGGGGGCATCTGTAGCTCCTTAGTGAGATGTGGGTGGTGACCAGGCTCCTGGGGTCCTAGACAGAGAGGCTCAGGGAGGAGCAGTGGGGAATACAAGTCAGGCAGAGATGGAGTTTGAGGAATTCAGAGAGACTGGCAAACACTGAAGCCTCAGCTCCATAGGAGGGTCTTGTGGGTAATGTCATCGCCCAGGGCTCTGGTCCCAGACAGACCTGGACTCATATCCTGACTGCACTGCTACAGTGATAGGAAGCTGGGACCAAGCTAACGACGGGATTGCTCCCCTGAGCCACAGTGGGTCCACACATGGGGCTTGTTGTTTAGGCGCCAAGTTGTGACTGACTCTCGTGTGACTCTGCAGACTGTAGCCCACCTGGGACTTCCCTGGTGGCTCAGACAGTAAAGCATCTGTCTATAATGCGGGAGACCCAGGTTCGATCCCTGGGTTGGGAAGATCCCCTGGAGAAGAAAATGGCAATCCACTCCAGCACTATTGCCTGGAAAATCCCATGGACAGAGGAGCCTGGTAGGCTACAGTCCATGGGGTCGCAAAGAGTCGGACATGACTGAACGACAGGACTATAGGCTTCCCTGTCCATGAGATTTCCCAGACAAGAATACTGGAGTGGGTTGCCATTTCCTTCTCCAGGGGATCTTCCCGACCTACGGATTGAACCTGTATCCCCTGCTTGGCAGGCAGCTTCTTTACCACCGAGCCACCTGTAGCTAATTCACTATAGGCTCTCCTGGGAAATTGAAGGCACAGAATGTTTAACTTAAAATATTAAGTAAAGAGTAAATAAATAAAAGCAGCAAGACTTCATTTTCTAAGTAAACATGTAATATACGCCCAGAGAAAAATTACTGAATGTCACTCAAAATGGGAACACTGCTTATCTCTGGAAGTGAATCTTTGTGTATCTTTAGATTTTCATCTTTAAAAAGAAATTTGATAAGCAAATATTGTTTAAAAAATATAAATTATATGAATGATTGGTATTAAACATAGGCAGCATTTCTCCACGTATCAGATATTTGCCCAGACTCTTTATAAATGTTCTATTTTAATTCTCACAAAAGCCCTTTCTGGTCAATTATTGACTTCCCTTGTGGCTCATCTGGTAAAGAATCCGCCGACAATGCAGGAGACCTGGGTTTGATCCCTGGGTTGGGAAGATGCCCTGGAGAAGGGAAAGGTTACCCACTCCAGTATTCTGGCCTGGGGAATTCCATAAACTATATAGTCCATGGGGTCAAATTAGTAATTCTCATTTACAGTTGGAGAAATTGTTAAAGATACTCAGTAAGTGAGCAGAAATTAGATTTCACACCTGTGGCCTCTTCCTCCAGGCCTGGAGTGCCCACCCGTGAGCCTCAGCACCCTCCCAGCGCCCCCCTGCCCCACCCAGGAACCTGCTGTGTCTCCCGAGGGCAGACCTGGGGTGAGTTGTTTTGGAAACCAGTCTGAGGTGTTTGCCACAGAGGACCACACTGAGTTCAGTTTATTGACAAATGCTAGATTTCCACTGACCTGGCAGCTTTCTCCAGGGCAGAATTTGCTGAATCTCATAGAACCTGGGGGTGGGGGGTGGTTTGGGGGGTGGGGTGGGGCAGGAAGTATACAAATTAACCCAGATCTGGAAGAGAGAAGAAGATAGGCAGCATTGTGTCCAGGCAAGACGTGCAGTGGGGACAGGGCTTCTACGAAGAGCCAAAGTTGCCCTGGAGTCTGCAAGGCAAACAGATCAGACCCCATCCCAGCTGGGGCACTGGCTGGCCAGGCAAGGGGCTGTCCTGATTCCCTCCACACCCAAGGAAAGAGCTGAGGTTCACCAGGCAAGTCAGGGAGAGTCCGAGCGGAAGTTCAGATGATCAGCCCAACCCTTCACCTTACAGAACAGGAAACTGAGGCACAGAGAGGGGAAGGAGCAGCCCACGGACTCACAGTGCCATGGTGCCTGAGTGCACCACAGAAGCTAACACCCCATGCCCTAGACTCAAAGGGAAGTTGTGCTAACTCTGCGCCAGGCTGGAAACAACTGTGGGCAAAGCACACAAGTTCATTGTTGCCTGGAAGCCACAGGTCCATGTGATAAGTACTGTATCCCCATTTGACAGGAAAGTGAAAGTCACTCTATCGTGTCCGACTCTTTGCGACCCCATGGACTATACAGTCCTTGGAATTCTCCAGGCCAGAATACTGGAGTGGGTAGCCTTTCCCTTCTCCAGGGGAATCTTCCCAACCCAGGGATCGAACTCAGGTCTCCCGCATTGCAGGCAGACTCTTTACCAGCTGAGCCACAAGGCAAGCCCATTTAACAGGAAGGAAGACTGAAATCTGAGGGATTAAACAGCTTACTTCAAGTCCATCTAAGCAGGGATCACTGAAGTCCTCCCCACTGTCTTTGTACACACAGATCGATGAATACGAACAGCTGTGAATTCAGAGCCAGGAGCCAGGTCTTTAAGCTCAAGTCGTTCAACAGCTGGACAATTGACCCTGTCATTCTCTGAGACCATCAGACTATAGACTGTGGGCCTCGCCTGCCATCCCAGTGGTTTGCAAGAACTCTCAAACTGATCTTCAGTTCTCCCGCATTCCTGTTTCTTTATTCATTTACTCATCCATTTAGTTACCATCTACCCATTCATATGTCTTTGCATCCACCCATCCATCCATCCATCCATCCATCCATCTATCCATCTCTGATCACATCACTTCCTGCTCAGAAGCCCCAGGAGCTGCCATCACCTGCAGGCTGAAGTCACCTCTCTCCTGACATGCTTTCCTTTCCCCATCGAGCCTCTGCTTCTACTATGTCCCTCGTGTCCCCTGAGCCCAGCCACTCCCGCCACTGTACCCTAACTGGCTTCCAACTGGAGCCCCCACCTCCAGCACTCCCCACCATGCCTGTTCCTGATGGCAGCCACAAGGAACATTCTAGAAGATCTGACCACAGCACTGCTCTGTTGACACCTTTTCTGCAGCTTCCATAGCCGCCAGAGTGACCCCACACTCCTTAGCAGGACCACTGGGGTTTTCAAGATTCAGATCCTTTGCAGCTTTCCCAACCACTCACCTCTCAGAGTACCCTCTGCCAGGCTAGACTCCTCCTGGCCCAGGGACCTGCAGAGCTTTCCCCTCTGTGCCTCTGGGCCCCTGATCGTCCTTCTGCCTGGAAACCATGTTCCCTAGCTCTACCTTCCTGAGTGCTGCCTTCTGTGTCTCTACCTCCTCTACCTGCAGAGTCTCATCCACCTCTGGTCCCACATCCCCCAGGCTGAGTGTATCCCCATAACTCCCTGAGTTTGCCTCAATTGCAAGTTTGCTGCATAGTATTGGACTTGACCATTTCCTAACACGCGGGCTTCCCAGATGGTTCAGTAGCAAAGACTGTGCCTGCTAATGCAGGAGACTCAAGTTCAATCCCTGGGTTGGAAAGATCCCCTTGGAGGAGGAAATGGCAACCCACTTCAGTATTCTTGCCTGGAAAAATCTTATGGACAGAGGAACCTGGTGGGTACAGTCCATGGGGGTCACAAGAAAGTCGGACTCAACCTAGTGACTAAACATAATTTCCTTCTCTAGTAGTGTCTTTGGGGTCAGAGCTGTAAATGGCCATCCTAACCCCAGCTCCTTCCAGTGTCTGGCAAACAGCAGGTGCTCAGAGAACACTGCTCTCATCAGGCCTGTAGAGAACTAGACTGGGATCGTGTTACGGAGATAAGACTTGGGGCTACGCTCTCTGGGTTTGAATCCCATCTCTACCACAAAATTTGAGGTATGTAGTTTAATTTATCTGCAAATACAAAATGGAAATCAAAGGATTGCTGTGTTTTGTTTTGTTCTGAGGTGAAGATTATTGAATGAATATATGCTAAATACCCTAAAAGGCTCCTGGTACAAACAAGGAGCTATAAACACAGGACTGCATGGAGAACCTGCATAGTTCCCTTCACCTGGACTTGGAGTCCGTCTCCATACCCTACCTGGCGACCGAACTCTTACTCATCCTTACATGCCTTTTATGTCCTGCCCACGGCCTTCCTGGGTTTGCTCTCCTTGATCCATGGCACGGATGACCCCCATCTGCAGTGTGGGGAAGCTGCATGTGGACCTGCCGTGATCTCCCAGGCCTGCAGGCTTGTCCCCTTGATCACCTTGGGGGTTACATTTGTAAGGGCAGCTTGCTTCACAGTTGGGTCTGCAGACACTGTTGAGTTAAACTGACCCACTCTACCCAGACTCTAGTGAGAGATTCAAGAGTTAGGACCCCTGAGTTGGACCCCACTGACACCTCTGTCCATGTATGGATGCGAGAGTTGGACTGTGAAGAAGGCTGAGCGCGGAAGAATTGATGCTTTTGAACTGTGGTATTGGAGAAAGCTCTTGAGAGTCCCTTGGACTGCAAGGAGATCCACCCAGTCCATTCTGAAGGGGATCAGCCCTGGGATTTCTTTGGAGGGAATGATGCTAAAGCTGAAACTCCAGTACTTTGGCCACCTCATGCGAAGAGTTGACTCATTGGAAAAGACTCTGATGCTGGGAGGGATTGGGGGCAGGATGAGAAGGGGACAACAGAGGATGAGATGGCTGGATGGCATCACTGACTCGATGGTTGTGAGTTTGAGTGAACTCTGGGAGTTGGTGATGGACAGGGAGGCTTGGCGTGCTGCGATTCATGGGGTCACAAAGAGTCAGACACAACTGAGCGACTGAACTGACTGACTGACATCTCTGTCTCCATCTGTGTCATGGATGCTGGACGCAGAACTGGGGGCGGGCATGAGACACCTGGCACTCAAGAACAGTGATGCCCAGAGAACAGCATCACTGCCCAGAGGCACCGGGAAAAAATCACAGCTGTCTACAAAAGTCCCAGACGAGCTTGGCAGAAAAGACGCCAAACCGGGGAGGCTGTATGACTCCTGGGACCTCCCACGCATTCAGAGCTCCAGGGAATCCTGTGAGACTCCAGCGGGCTGGCCTCAGTGTTGAAGCAAATTGAATGCTGAGCCCAGGGGAGAGAGATCCTTCCAGCCCTGCTGCAGACTGCCCTTCCCCACCCAGAACAGGCTCAGCAGCTCTGCAGAGACAGCACAAACCCAGTAGCCGCCTGGCTTCCCAAAACCCCAGCCCACACTCTGCTAGGCTGCGCCACTCACCACGTCCACGTGCCTGTCCCCGGAGAATTTGCCCTGATGACTGATTCAAGGGAATTTGGCAAGGACTCGTGCAAAGAGCTGGGGCCCAGCCAGTTGCTCAGACAGGGACAAAAACCACCAGGCTCATGAGGACATAAAGGCGAGCAGAGCACCGTGCTGTGTGTATCAGACCCGGGTCATCTGCAGGTGGGCCAAAGGCCGAACCACCCCACAGGTCTGGGTTCAAGCCCACCCCTGTCAGTTACTCACCATTTGTTATGTTGTTATTCAGTCAATGAGTCGTGTCTGATTCTTTGTGACCCCATGGACTGTGGCATTCCAGGATTCCCTGTCCTTCACTGTCTCTAGGAGCTTGCTCAAACTCATGTCCATTGAGTTGGTGATGCCATCCAACCATATATTCTGTCATCCCCTTCTCCTCCTGCCGTCAATCTTTCCCAGCATCAGGGTCTTTTCCAATGAGTCGGCTCTTTGTATCAAGTGGCCAAAGTATTGGAGCTTTGGCATCAGTTATGGGCTGAGTTTTACACCTCCCTAAAATTGATATGGTGAAATTCTAACCCCCAGACTTCAGAGTGTGATTGTATTGCAGATAGTCTTCAAAGGTGTGACTAAATTAAAATGAGATAACTAAAATGAGATTCAGTTCAGTTCAGTTCAGTCGCTCAGTCGTGTCCGACTCTTTGCAACCCCATGAATCGCAGCACACCAGGCCTCCCTGTCCATCACCAATTCCCGGAGTTCACTCAGACTCACGTCCATCGAGTTGGTGATGCCATCCAGCCATCTCATCCTCTGTCATCCCCTTCTCCTCCTGCCCCCAATCCCTCCAAGCATCAGAGTCTTTTCCAATGAGTCAACTCTTCGCATGAGGTGGCCAAAGTACTGGAGTTTCAGCTTTAGCATCATTCCTTCCAAAGAAATACCAGGGCTGATCTCCTTTAGGATGGACTGGTTGGATCTCCTTGCAGTCCAAGGGACTCTCAAGAGTCTTCTCCAACACCACAGTTCAAAAGCATCAATTCTTTGGCGCTCAGCCTTCTTCACAGTCCAACTCTCACATCCATACATAACTACTGGAAAAACTATAGCCTTGACTAGACAGACCTTAGTCGGCAAAGTAACGCCTCTGCTTTTGAATATACTATCTAGGTTGGTCATAACTTTTCTTCCAAGGAGTAAGCGTCTTTTAATTTCATGGCTGCAATCACCATCTGCAGTGATTTTGGAGCCCCCCAAAAATAAAGTCTGACACTGTTTCCACTGTTTCCCCATCTATTTCCCATGAAGCGATGGGACCGGATGCCATGATCTTCGTTTTCTGAATGTTGAGCTTTAAGCCAACTTTTTCACTCTCCTCTTTCACTTTCATCAGAGGCTTTTTAGTTCCTCTTCACTTTCTGCCATAAGGGTGGTGTCATCTACATATCTGAGGTTATTGATATTTCTCCCTGCAATCTTGATTCCAGCTTGTGTTTTTTCCAGCCCAGCGTTTCTCATGATGTACTCTGCATAGAAGTTAATTAGGGTGGCTCTAATCCAGTGTGACGGAGAAGGCAATGGCACCCCACTCCAGTACTCTTGCCTGGAAAATCCCATGGACAGAGGAGCCTGGTAGGCTGCAGTCCATGGGATCGCTAAGAATCAGACATGACTGAGCAACTTCACTTTCACTTTTCACTTTCATGCATTGGAGAAGGAAATGGCAACCCACTCCACTGTTCTTGGCTGGAGAATCCCAGGGATGGCAGAGCCTGGTGGGCTGCCGTCTATGGGGTCACACAGAGTCGGACATGACTGAAGCGACTTAGCAGCAGCAGCAGCAATCCAGTGTGATGGCATCATTCTAAGAGGAGATTACCAAAGAGACATCACAGAGAGAAAACCACGCAAAGACGCAGGGAGAAGACAGCCATCTATGTCCAAGGACAGAGGTCTCAGAGACAAAAGCCTGCTGGCATCCTGATCTTGGGCTTTCAGCCTCTAGAAATGGGAGGAAATAAATATGTTTTCTGTTACTTAAGCCACACAGCCTGTGGTCCAATTTTCCGCAGCCCTAGGCAGACCGTACACTGTGTGATCTCCAGGAGCCTCAGTTTCCCCGGCTGTGAAGTGGGCCTCACTACACCTGCTGTCCTAGGTTTGGGTGAATAAGAAAGTGAGTTGTAAACTTTAAAGTATCTGGAACATGGAACACGTGTGCCCCAATTCTATTCTCTCTGTTTCCTCTCTGTGACCAGCTTCTAGTGTGTTCTTTTTATTGTTGAATAGAATTCCACAATGTGGCTGAGCACAGTTGGTTTAAATAACGTCTTGAAAGGCATTTTGGTTGTTTCCAGTTTGGGGCTCTTCACAAACACAGCAGCTGGGAGTCCTCCCGCACAGCTTTTTGTGCAAACATGCATTTTCTTTCCTGCTCTCTCATCTTTCTTTTTCTCTCACCCTGCCTCCTCCTTCCTTTGTTCTTGTCATCCTTTTCCTCTTCTCTTTCCCTTCCTCCTTATTTTTTTTCAGTATCTCTTCCGTGTGTTTTGTGGCACTGGGGTGCAGATAGGTGAGGTTAACCATATTTTCCGGCCTGTGGCTCCTTCCATCAGTGTTTTCAGAACTTCTCTGTTCTCCTCTGTTCCACTCTGTTCTCCTCTCCTCCACAGCCACAGGAAGCATTTCTGGGTGTGCCTTTGAATATGTACAGTTATTTGTAAAAAATTGCAATTGTTTGCATCTGACTTCAACTCACAACAGCAGTACTGGCTGGAGGCCTCCTTCCTGTTTAAGTCTTCCCTTCATCTCTGGGTTGGAAGTTCTCCCCTTTGCTCTGGGCCCCTGTGAGGTTGTTTCTCCATGATTTGCATCACCAACAGTTTACTTCCTCATGTTACCCAGGTGGACACCAGGCTCCCTCCAGATCCTCACCACTACAAGCAAAACCCAGATTAGCATCTTACCAGGTATTCCTTTATAGTCTTTGGAAAAAGTCTCTGGGGCAATACACAGGAGTGGGGCTGCTGGGCCCGTAGGACACATGCCTGTTTTATTTTACTGATCTTATTAAGCAGTGCCAGATTGCTCTCTAGCATGGCTGCCCCAGCCCACACAGGGAGGGGGGCCTGATCATGGAAGCTTCATCTTCAGCGAATCATCTCCAGGGAGCAGCGGGAGGGGGCAGATGTGGCTTTAAGGAGACAGTGGCTCCAGCCCTTGGTCCCAAGCTTCCAACAGTGAGAGACAGGACCACTCATGGCAGACCCCTCATTCCCCAACCAGAGGAAATAGTTGCATGTCGTGTGTCTAGAATGGCTCTCCTCCTGGAACACGGATGTGAACTAGTTGGAGGGGTGTGCGCGTGCACGTGCGTGCACATTTCTACCGTGGTCCTCAAAGAAATCCTTGTCTTTTGTAGAAACAAAGTTGAAATTTCTGAAAGCCAAATCCTAAGGCTGCTGAATTATAATAAATGGAATTCACAGCCCAGCAAGGCATGGGGAATTGGGTAAATGGCGCCCTCAGTATCCGAATGAGCGCATCAGGGAAGATCCCAGTGAATCCAAGGATTAGGGGGAATTATAGATGCCCTGGTTCTATAAGCCTCCTGTTCACGTAGAAACAACCCTTCTTCCGAATCTGGGAGGATCATCTTCCCTTGTCTGTAGAAGCTATGAAGCAATGTCTGGAGGGGTCTGCATGTCGGGGGGTGTCACTCCTCCCACAGGTCCACCTCCCCCGCCTTACGTCGCTCCTAGATTTACACCCAGACACATCCCTAGGGGATACCCTCTAGCATCTGTAAACTTTTGCTACTTTATATCAACAGGCACTTGGGTCATATGTGTAGGAGTGAGTCATAGAACGTTGGATCAAGGTGAAAGGAACATGGTATTAAGTTAGATTTTATTTGTTGATATGATCTAACTAGCTAGAGGTTATGGATTCAATATGTCAGTTTAAGCAGCTGTGTGTAGTTCTAACAGCTTATTTGGCCAATTCCCTGAGATTGGACCTAAAGATGGTCATGCCAGTTGAAATGCCAGAATTTCCTTAGTCTTCCATGATGGACTTAAGAATATTGGGTTGCTGGAATGGTTGTTTTCTTTTTTTTTTAATACAGTTTGCTCATCTTGAGTTATTTCCCCTGGGAGGGGCCAGAGGCGACTCCTTCTCCAAGCCTTTGGGACATGAGTCGATGAGGGAACTTCAGCATCCTTGAGAGCCTCTGGTGGGGCAGGAGCTTGGATCAGGTCCAGACCAGCTTGCATCATAGCTCAGGCTTATTTACTCTGCTCTGTTTTTCAAATCAGGCTCCAAGGAAGCCCTCCTTCAGACTCTCCAGGAAGTGTTTGTTTAAAAGCAAATTTGCAGCCCTTCCTAGACACACTGACTCACAGCCTCTGGGTTGCAGTCCTGGGAATCTGTTTTAAATGCTTCCAGGTGAATCCCATGCACAATTACTTTTGAGAATTCCTGGTCAACACTAGGCTGCATCTGAGGCTAGTCAGATGCCCAGGGCCTCAAGAATGAAGACACGCCGGCTCCCCCAGCGTGGCTCAGAGGCTGGGGTGTCTCCTGGCTCAGGCTGGCTTGAGACCTGCTTCTCCAACGTTCTTTCCACGAGTGCTTTGGAAAGCCTCAGAGCCAAGGACAAGTGAAACATGAAGCTCCTTTCCACAGCAGAGCTGCTCACTGCTTCCCAGCCTGGAATCTGGCTTCCTTCCCACACACTGCCAACCCAAACTCAAGGCAGCCTCCACAGCCCAGGGCAACACAGCTTTTCCAGCAAACCCACCCAGGACTCCAGGCCACGCTTTTCCTCCTCTGAGCGCTCAAGAGCCCTGAGAGCCCCTCCCTGCTCAGAGAGTCATAAACCTGGACAAGGGCACTGACATCCCAGGGGCCAAGGCACAGCTCCACCCCCATATGCTTGTGCTGTGCTTAGTCGCTCAGTCGTGTCTGACTCTTTGCGACCCCATGGACTCTAGCCCCCTAGGCTCCTCTGTTCATTGGGATTCTCCAGGAGAGAGTACTGGAGTGGGTTGCCATGCCTCCAGGGGATATTCTGGACCCAGGGATCGAACCCAAGTCTCCTGCTTTGCAGGCGGATTCTTTACCGTCTGGGCCTCCAGGGAAGTCCATGTGTCTTTGGGTCATTACTTACTTCTGTGAACACAGGTTTCTGCCTCAGTAAAATGGGAAGGATGTTGGCACCTGCCTGTCCAGTGGTTCTGAGTGATGAATCAAAACAAGATGCTATTCCACACCTCCTGAAACGGCCCCAGTCCAGGACACTGGCAGCCCCAAATGCTGATGAGAGTATGGAGCAACAGGAACTCCCAGGCACTGCCGGTAAGGATTCAAACGGTATGGACGCTTCAGAAGACAGTTTGGCAGTTTCTCACGAAACTACACATGGTCTTATGTACAACCCAGCAGTTGTGCTGCTTGGCATTTACCCAAATTTATAGCCACCCCAAATCTGCCTACAGTTGTTCAGTCGCTCAGTCATGTCTGAGGCTCTGCGACCCCATGGACTGCAGCACTCCAGGCTTCCCTGTCCTTTACTATCTTCTGGAGTTTGCTCAAACTCATGTCTATTGAGTTGGATGTGTATTGCAGCTTTATTCATAACTGTCTACACTTGGAAGCAACCAAGATGTCCTTTGGAGGTGAGTGAATCAATAAACTGGTGCATCCAGTCGGGCCAGACCATTTGCAGCCCCACGGACTGTAGCCCAAAAGACTCCTGTGTTCGTGGAATTTCCCAGGCAAGAGCACTAGAGCTGGTTGCCATTTCTTAGTCCAGGGGATCTTCCTGACCCAGGGATTGAACCTGTGTCTGTTGCATCTCCTGCACTGGCAGGCAGATTCTTTACCACTGTGCCACCTGGGAAGCCGCCCTGTGGAATATTACTCAGCACTAAAAGGAAATGAACCACCCAGTGGAATACTATTCAGCACTAAAAAAAGAAATGACGTTAATAAAAAGACATTAAAAGCAAGGAAGAAACTTGTGTGTACGGCTAAGTGAAAAGAATCAATCTGAAAAGTCTATATGCTGTAAGAGTGCAACTGTATGACGTTTTGGAAAAAGAAGAAACTACGAAGATAGTAAAAATGTCAGGGGTTTCCAGAGGCTGGGGAGGATGGGGAGATGAATAACAGAGCTCAGAGGATTTGGGGGGAAGTGAAACTACTCTGCACGATACTGGGATGGTCAGACATATCATTATACATTTATTCAAATCCATTGAAAGCACCACACCAAGAGTGACCCTAACTATGGGCTCTGGGTTATAATGATTCACGAATGTTGGTTCATTCTTGGTTTCAAAAAAAAATATCATTCTGGTAAGTGATCTTTAAAATAGAGGAGGCTATGCATGTGTAGGTACAGTAGGTATATAGGAAATTTCTGTACCTTCCTCTCAGTTTTATTTTAACCCTAAAACTGCTCTAAAAACTAAAGTCTTTTAAAGCAAACAAACAAACACAAGGAGGGCTTGGGCAAGAACCCAGCATGTATAAGCCACCCATGTCAGCTCCTATCCTGGAAACTGGAGGCACAAAGAGGCAGTTTCTTTGATTTAGTGCTCACAAAAATCCCACACCGTGGATGGCATTGTCCTCTTATAAGGGAGCTTTATTTTTGTGACTAACACCTCTTGAGTGACTGCTGCATGCTTGACACAGGGCCCTCTCCCGGCGGGCGTGGAGTTGACAAGGGTGTCCTGTGGCCCCGTGGCCCCTCTATCACCCACAGCCTTGCTTCTGCCCAGGAATTCTTGTAGTTGGAACCCAGCTCTGGGAATGAAAACAGAACGTAGAGGCAGAGTCCCTGCTGGGTCCCCATGGCAGAGGACAGGGCGGGTCCCAAGGCCTGGGTCTGTGGCCTCACCCCCGCCCCCCACTGCTGGGCAGCAGCACCACGAGAGAACGCGTGACCCTGCAGATCCAAGCAGCCCCTGCTGCAGGGATCCCACGATGACTCCCCCAGATGAGGTGCTGCTCCAAAGAGTCCAGAAGCAAAGGAGCAGGACATGGATGCTTCCGTGTGGGGCTCCCAGAACAGACAATATGAATCTATGGTGCCTGAAGCCGTAACCATGACTTCACAAAGGTGGCATCAGCGGGGAGGGGGCCATGAGGCAGCCTTCCTTCCCTGATCAAGGGTACACGGGTGCGGGCCTAACTTGTGTGTCAAACTGATCAGTCTGCACACTCAACACTTGGGAGTAGGGGGACTCCCATGCTGGCTCAGAGGGTAAAAATCTGCCTGTCAGTGCGGGAGACACAGGTTCGACCCCTAGCCCAAGAAGATCCCACATGCCAGGGAGCAACTAGGCCCATGTGCCACAACTATTGAGCCTGTGCTTTAGCGGCTGGGAGCCGCAACTGCCCAGTCCATGCGCCCTAGAGCCCGTGCTCTGCAGCCAGAGAAAACACTGCAGTGAAGAGCCCTTGCCTTGCTACTGAAGAGTAGTCCCTGCTCGCCGCAACTAGAGAAAAAGCCCTCACTGCAACAAAGGCCCAGCAAAGCCAAAAATAAGTGAATAAATTTTAAAAATGTTTAAAAAGACTTGTGGGGTTTCCTGTATGTTATACTTTAATAAGTTGCTTTCAAAAGAAAACTGGGCATAACCATCTGTCTATCTGAGGCGCAGCTGTGGGGCAGGCCGGAAGCCTGGAGACGTCCAGAGGTCTTGCAGGACTGGGGCTGGAGAGGGTCTCCAGGAGGAAGAGTTCAGGACATGTTTGCATCTGGTCTGAAGGGGTCTCCAGGGCCTGACCTTGCCTCCCCTTTAGGGAAGAAGCCCCGGGGTGCTGCCAGGTACTGGCAGGGATCCAGTCAGGCCAAGGCGGTACTGGTTTTATCTCTCTTTCCTCCTCTGCACACCCCCAATCAGTTTCATCAAAGAGACCAGCAGAAACTCTCACCCTAAAAACTGGGAAGACTGGGAGAGTTTACTGGAGGAGGTGGGACAGAGAAGAAGAGGGGATGCTGTGTCCCAGCCTCAGACCTCCTCAGGACAGGAGACTCACAGCTGGAGGGGAGGGACCCAGGTGACCTGGGCAGGGGACTTGGGAAGAGCGTCTGTGATGAATATTAAGAATTTATTCCTCATCTACCACACTCTGAGAACCAATTTCATCTCTATCAATGCCCTAGGGGATAGCTATTATCATCACCCCCATTTTACAGATAGGAAAATTGAGGCTCATAGAGATGAAGTGGCTTCCCCAAGATCTCCCAACTGATATGTAACAGAGTGAGTGTTTGACATGGGCCTGCCTGATCCCAAAGCCCTTGCTCTTCTCTTCCACCTTCCCAAGAGGTCTCCATCTGCAACCAAGGCTGGTGCTAGAGGTGAGTTTATGCCCAAGTCAGCCACGGTTCCAGAAATGAGTAGCCTCAGGGTAGCTGGCTGGGGACTGCCCAGTGACCCTCCCAGAGCCAACCTAGCTGTTTAGGCTGGGGCAGGAGGGACAGTTACCTTGATGTGTTGGCCTCTAAGCAGACCTGGAGCCCAGGGTCACCCTTCATCGGGTGCCTCAGGGAGAAAGGCAGAACCCCACATGCGCCAGCCAGCCAGCATCACAGGGAGCAGGGGGCAGAGCTGGCCAGCCACCCTCCTGCCTTTGCTTTCTGAAGCAGCTGGTTTGGTTCAGCACAAGACCTCTGCCACCCTGCCCAGGGAGTAGGAAGTGTGGTGTGCGTCTGAGTAGCCCCGGGAACTGACATGGTGCCCCCGTTCTGGGTGGGCGCCGTGCACATTCGAGGGACAAACAAATGACAAATAAGCTGTGAGCAGGCCCGGGGCCTCCGGGTGCCTGGCCCTGGGAGTCGCTGGAATGTTCTGGGCATTTGGCTCTGGTCAAGGAGGCCTTACTGTCTGGCATCAGAATGCTCTCAACAGGCCTCTGTTTTTAAGCCCCCTCCACCAGCCCATCTTTGGAATTTATTTACAGCGGCTCTGGGAGGTCTGTTGGAGGAACCACTGAGAAGCTGTGCTCAGACTGAAGGAGAACTCACACACAGCTGGGTGCAGGGACCCTGGGCCGGGAGGGGCAGGCTTGGAGGCAGGGCTTCCTCGGGGATGGAGTTTCCCCTGCTGCGGTCCCCCATCCTCCCCTCCTGCGGTGCCCCGTCCTCCCCCGCACACGCCCTGAATGCCTGCCATGTATCGGGTCAGGATAAGGGCCCAGAAATGCCCCCATCCAGACCCTGCCCCAAGCACTCACAGTCCAGAGACCAAGAAAGAATTTACTCCTTGTCATCATGGACGAGGGGTTTTACTTAGCATCTACTGTGCGCTAAGCGTGTCTAATACATCCTTCCACAGCATTTACTCTCTGCCGGGAGCAATTCACAGGGATCAGTACCTCCTTCATCCCTGTTTTAGGGAGGAGGAAGTCAGCACACAGAGATGTGAAGGGACTTCTCCAAGGTTGCACAGCAGATGTGCGATGGGGACAGGAGACCGACCCAGGCCTGTGCCGGCAGTACTGAACGACTCAGTGATGGTACCAGCTCATGCTGAGGCCTGAATCCCGGAGAAAGCCCCCACCAGGCCTGGAAGGTGGAGAGTCAGAGCCACAAGAGGGCCCCTCGCTAGGAGGGTGGGATGAGGCAGGACCCGAAGGCTGAGTACTGGGGAAACCAGGGCAGCAGGTGGAAAGCACACTCTGGAAAGAGGAGCTGGAGAGGTTGGAGAACCGGAACGGACCAGGGGTATGGAGGGAGGATGGGTCTGGGGCATCCTGCCTTTTACCTGTGGGGCAAACTCACCCGGGTCCACTGTCCGCCGTGAATTTGCTCGCTGCTGCTTACCGGCTAGGTGATCTCTGGCTGGCCCTTTAGCTCTGTGATTTCCTCCATGTAAAGAGGGGAAGAGATGAGCACAGACCTGCGAGGCTCTCAGAGAAGAGCTTAGCCCATCCTTAGTGCTCGATGTGCGATAATTAAGTTGACCACCACTCCACGCTTTATAGGGATCCTTACATATACACTGGGTCCTCCCTCGTAGCTCAGTAGGTAGAGTCTGCCTGCAGTGCAGGAGACCTGGGTTCGATTCCTAGGTAGGGAAAGATCCCCTGGAGAAGGAAGTAGCAACCCACTCCAGTTTTCTTGCCTGGAGAACCCCATGGACAGAGGAGCCTGGCGGGCTACAGTCCCCGGGGTCGCAAGAGTTGGACACAACTGAGCGACTAAGCACAGCACACACACTTTGCTCAGGGATCCCGCTGTTAGGAGGTGGGAAGAGGCGTGAGATGTGGGGGTGAGGGGAGCGAGCAGGGAAATGCTGGGTTCAGAGGGGCCCTGTGTGGCCTTGGCAGTGGGCCATGAACCCTGTGCCATGCAGGAGGAAATGAATTACAGACAGTGGAGGTGAATAACCCCTAGTGGTGGCCCTGGGCCCCCCGCCTGGGAGGTGCAGTTCCTCCTCCAGCCCCACCGACACATTCCTGCTGTCAACTAGACCCGCCAGACACAGCTCAGCCCTGTCTTCCCTTCACTCCTGAGCTTCCTCTTTGCACAGATGGATTCTGAAGACCTACCATGGGCTATGCTTTCTTCCAGGGACTTGAGGAGCAGAGTTTGGCCTGAGTCAGTCAGCCAGCCAATCAGTCAGTTCAGTTGCTCAGTTGTGTCTGACTCTTTACAACCCCTTGGACTGCAGCAAGCAAGGCTTCCTTGTCCAACAGCAACTCCTGGAGCTTGCTCTGACTCATGTCCATTGAGTCGGTGCTGCCGTCCAACCATCTGATCCTCTGTCATCCCCTTCTCCTCCCCCTTCCATCTTGCCCAGCATCAGGGTCTTTTCAGATGAGTCACTTCTTCGCATCAGGTGGCCAAAAGTCAAGTGAATTTATTGGTCTTTCCCTCCAGGCTTGTCTTCCTTCCTTCCTTCCTCCCTTCTTTCCTCAATCTAGCCATCCTGTCACTACTTCATCCATCTGTGTCTTTCACTGCTCTGACCCTTCACTTGAAGTCTGCCTCTAACACGTGCTGGGTTCTGTGGGTTGCCAGGCTGCAGCCCAGAGAGGCAGACAGACAAGGACCTAGCCTCACCTGTGGACCTCACTGTCCAGGAGGGAGACAGTCAGTAGCTAAACAAACAAGCCTGGGCCAGGGCCATGGAGGAAGCCGGCGGGTGATGAAGCTGGAGTCAGGCAGAGTGGGCAGAGAAGGGAGCTGTGGAAGACTACAGATGTGGAGCCCATCCTGGGGAGACCTGGTAACCACTATTCCAAACAGTAGAATCATCTTCCCACACATTCAGTCACTCACCCCCCTGCCCATTCATCTATCCATCTACTGCATTCTGTCCTGCATTTATTCACTCATTTGTTCCCCCCATGAACCAACTTGGTCTATTGAAAATAAAATTGTTTGGGGCCACACAGGTCTGGGCTTCCTTGGTAGCTCAGACAGTAAAGAATCTGCCTGTAATGTGGGAGACCTGGGTTCGATCCCTGGGTTGAGAAGATCCCCTGAAGGAGGGCATGGCAACCCACTCCAGTATTCTTGCCTGGAGAATCCTCATGGACAAAGGAGCCTGGCAGGCTACAGTCCATGGGGTCACAAAGAGTCAGACACAGCTGAGCACATGGGTCTAAGTTCTGATGACAATTTTGCCATGCAGAAGCCTAATGACTGGAGAAAGTAATTTTGTCTTTCTATGCCTCCGTTTTCTCATCTGTAGTATGGGCATAAGAATCCTGAGACAAGGATTCGATGAGATGGCAAAGGTCTGCAGGAACATGATAGAAGCTCCATAAATGCAGCTACTATTTCTGGCACCACCGGCTAGTTACTTAGAGATTTCCCAACTCACAAGCGGGAAATGCCTGACCCTGGACCCCCACTCCCCAAGGCTGACCGACCTCAGACACCCTGACCCTGGGCTGCATCTTGAGGTCTGCCAAGACGCCTAACCCCTGACACAGAATGGACACAGGCCACCACTCAATCAGACCAGCCTGGGCTGTGGCCCATTCTGGCTCCTCCATCCACAAATGCTGGGATGCACTGAGTGGTCTTGCTTCTGGCCTCCTAGTGATCACACAGGGTAGGCACTAATATGGTCCTATTCCTTCAAGCAGGCAAACTGAGGCACAGAGAGACTGCTGGCTGTCCAAGGCTCAGCAGCGAGCCGCAGAGCTGAGGTGGTGCCCCAGATGTTTCTCCTCCTTACCTGCTGCCCTGCCTGGGACAGCGTGTCACTTCATCCAGGTTTCCTTGGCAGTGAAGAATGGCAGCTGCCAGTGGGGCCAGCTGAACCATCCTGGCTTCACCAGCAGGCACAAGGGGCCAGTATTTCAATCATGATTTGGGGTGAAAGTATTAGTCGCTCAGTCGTGTTCAATTTTTTGAAACCCCATGGAGTGTAACCCACCCATGGGATTCTCCAGGCAAGAATACTGGAGGGGGTTGCCATTTCCTTCTGCAGGGGATCTTCCCAACCCAGGGATCGAACCCGAGTCCCTTGCATTGCAGGTAGACACTTTACCATCTGAGCAGCCAGGGAAGCCCTGTGAGTCAGTCTATCTGTTGCAAATGCTTGTTGCAGTCAGATTTCCTGAAAGCAACTCTGGCGTTCTCTGGGTTCAGCTTCACTCTTCGTACAGAACACTGAGGGACTTTGGCAGGTCAAGCCCGCTTGGAAGTGTTCGGTTGTTGTCAGGGTTCAAAGACTTTGGCTCCACCCTCCCACCTGCCACTAATTTAGGGCCTGATGTCTCGGAGTTCCCATTTCCCCTTCCTCCTAACATAGATCGGTGATACCATCCACCTTGTGGTGACTCCTTTAATCACACTTTTGTGCAGTGCTTGCCTCAGAGAATTCGTTTCTAAGAGCATCAGGTATGTTCATGAGAACAAAATGAGAACTGACATTTACTGGATAGTTTCTATGTGACAAATATCTTCACTTTATATACATGATTTCTATGAATCCCATATGTTAATTAGGATGTATCTGACTCAAGGAACAAATTACTCTTAATCTCTAATCCATACATAGGAAGTCTGAAGGCCCAGCTTTGACTCGGTAGCACCTTAGGTTCCCAGGACCCAGGCTCTCTCCCTCCTTCTCTTCTACCTTTGAACTCAAGGGAAAAAACAATGGGTAGAGAAGTTTGCGCCACCTCCTGAAGAATGAAATCCTTTCTAGGAGTACCCCACAAATTTCTCTTTCTGTTTCATTGGCCAGAATTGGGTAAGAGGCCCACCCTTGGGTCAATGAATGGAGAAATCATCAGAGCCACATTTTACGGGGTCAGCCTATGGCCATAAACTCCCTCTACAGACACAAACCTGCCACCGCTTCCAAGCAGCCACACGTGGTTCAGCATCCCCTTGTTTAAGTTACAGGGAAAGGGAAGACATGGCGTGAGTGTTATGAAAACCGCAGGGAAGAGGGCTTCCACTGAGGTGCAGGGATGGGAGTTTGCTGGGGAATGAGATGAGCAGCACGGGGTCCACCGAGGCTGAGTGCAGTGCAGAGGAGGGAGAGAGGCAAGAGAAAAAAAGAGATCCGGGAGGCAGCTGGCCCAGAGGCCACGCCAGGACTGGGAATTCCATGCTAAGTCAATGGGCAGGCTTAGGGAGGCTGGCACCGGGAGAATGCCATCACCGTAGTTCTATTCGCCAAGGTTCGCTCTGGTGGCTCTGAGAAGGGTGGTCAGTAACCAACCAACAGGAGTCTGTGGCTAAGGTTCACGTGGGGGCTGGACGAGGGCAGACCAGGCTCCAAAGGAGACCCCTTTACTGGTGTGGCAAATGTGCTGCAGAGCAAAACGGCCAGGCACCCCGAACCTACCAGGGACAACAAGCACCCAGATGCAGAGAGACAGCCCCAGTACCCAAGGGTGTATGAGTGTGTGTTAGTCGCTCAGTCATGTCTGGCCCTTTGCGACTCCATGAACTGTAGCCCGCCAGTACCCAAGACTTCAGGCTAAGAGCAGGGGAGGGAATGCCCACAAACTGAAACCAGGACTTTAATTTGTAGAGGGGGTAATGATGGTATCACGGGCTCCAGTTCTGAGCTCATTGGTGAATTCCTACCATTTCGAGATCAGTGGACTAAAGCCATCCTCCTTTCTTGCAGCCAGAAAGAGAGAGGAGTGAAAGACGACAAATGCAAACCAGAAGCAGAAGCAGCCGGAGGGAATGGGAGGGAGTTGATTTTCTCCACTGGGAACGCTTTCAAAGCCCCTGCCAGCGCCAGGCCCTGAAACAGGATCTCCGCCTCCACCCAGCACCCTCCACTGGCTCCCCCTCCCCACCTTTGAGAAATGCCCAGGGAGGATGACCCCGGCTCCTTCTGTGAAGTTTTACCACCCCCGGTGTGAAATCACAGCCCTGTAACTTTCCCTTTAAGAGCTGTCAGAGCTGGGGAGGCTGGCCAAGCTTGGGTTGGAGGTGGGGACAGAGGGAAGAAAGAAAAAAAAAAAAGAGAGAGAGACAGGAAAAGTTTTTCAGAGGAAAATGCAGGGTTTGTCCTTAACCCTGACGTCAGATCTTGCTTTAATAAAACCCCCCGAGGGCTGCGGGAAGAGGCGTATCTGGCACTTCTGATGGGCCAGGTCAGTCTCGGTCCAACTCCCCCGAGAAGTGGCCGAATCCTCTGGGCTACTCCGTAGATGCCTTGGCCACCGACCTCCAGGCATGAGGTGGTTACTGCCCTGGACGCTGGTGGCAGTGGCAGCAACAGCTGCAGCGGGCAGCACCTTGGCCACGGTGAGTCCTGCCCCGAGGGGCACTGTCCCCACCGGCCCTGCTGTGCGGGTGGGTGGGATGAGAAGGGCTGAAATGTTGGGGGGCAGGCAGGGAAGTGTCCACTGAGGAGCCAGGGCGAGCCCCAGGGTGAGGAGTCAGGCCGCTGGGGACAGCTGGTCCTGGCAGGAGGGGAATCACGGCCAGTACCTCGGGAAACAAACCAAACAGAACTTCTATGCCCTTTCTTTCCCACCTGAAATGCAGTAGAAAGGGGGTACTTGGAGGAAATGGGAGTCAGGGGGCCTGGACTCCAGGCAGAGTTCTGCCCAAACTCGCTGTGTGACCTCGGGCTAGTCACTCACTCTCTCTGAGCAGCGTAAAGTGAGGAAGATTGTTGTTAGACTTCTAGTCTTTGGGTTTGGAAAATGAGTCTCCAAGTGTTGGAGATACTACAAGACAGGGTGGAAAGGACCAAGGAAAGTTGGAAGGAAAAGGCTAGCTTTCGACAAATGGGCTCACTTGTGCCACAGGACTTGTGATGATTCTCCAACCACAACTGCCTTGGGCTTGCACAGCTCTCTACAGTTTATGAAGCATGCACGTTTGGGTCCTATAGAAGGACCCGCTGGTTCAGGAGGACCCGGAGGGTTCTCTGTCTCCCACCTCCATCCTGGGGCACACCGAGGGGAAGGGAGGAAGGTCTGCACCTCTGAGAAGCCAGGGAGCGAGACACGTGGCAGCACGGAGCCAGGCAGCGGGCTCGGGGCGGGGAGCAGGCACAGGGCGGGCAGGAGGTGGGCAGCTGCAAAGAGCTTCTGAATCCAAGAGCCCACGGCCCCGGGCCAGGGCCTGCTGCCAGGAGTGAGGCCAAGAGGCTGGCGGAGGGCGGCGGGAGGGAGTTCATTACCCACTCCCACAGACAGCTTTCTTGGGATTTGATGTGCCCCATTTCCAGATGAGGAAACTGAGGCTGGAGGGGGTAAGCTACTTGACCGTGGGCTCAGAGACACAGGTTCTGATTCAACCAGATCTGAGGCTCAGAGCTGACCATAGGCCAGTTGCTCATAGGCGCTGGGAGATGGGTGTTCCTCCAAGCACGGCAGAGTGCATGATGTGGGCAGGTAGAGCTGGTGACTCGCTGTTGAATCCTGCCTGCCTTGTGTGGCTCTTGCCTAGTAATTGGTGCTGAACCAAATAAAAAGGACATTAATTCCATTTTACAGATGAAAGAAATAGAGACAGGGCAAGCCGGGGACTTGCCCAGGGTCTCACTATCAGTAAGTGGAAGCATTCAAACTTAGATCTTTTTTTTGCCAAATGCCACTCCTTCCTGCAGACCCGAGCAACCAGGAGGTGCCACAGGCACCTTTATTTCCCAGCTGCTGTGTCTGGGAGGACAGGGGGTGGATGGAGAAGAGGTGAGAGGGGTATGGTAGTGAGGTCTGAGTGAGGAGGAGGAGAGAGAGATGTTGGTGGGGAGGGGTATCCAAGTACATGGGAACACCAAGCACCTCCTCAGAAGGGAGGTACTTTCTCCTCTGGGAAAGAGGGGCTACAGGTCCACAGGCTCAGCTGAGGGGACGTGCAGCATAGGAGCTGGGAATCTAGCAGCAGGACGGAGGGAGGGCTTCCAAGAGGAGACGGGGTACCTCTCCTCTCCCCCTGACCGGGCCCTTCTCTGGGGAACTATGGTAATCCCCTAACATTGCTGCGTGATTCAGGAGCTCCCCAGACAGAGCCTTAATGCCCCCAGCAAGGGCTGGGAGACACATACTGTCAACCTGCACTTTGCTTTAGAACCAGGTTCCAGCCATGCTCATCCTCCCCAAGCTCACATGTAAGGGCACTGTGAGTCCACTCAGGGTCCTGGGGGTGTTTAAAGGAAAAAAAAATAATAAATGATGATAAATGTTTATATGGAAGAAAAAAGTCGGTGAGACCTGCCAAGAAAGCTTCGCATCAGAGAGTAAAACATTATCAAAGTTCTGTAATTGAAGGAGGAAGAAGCCAGCGCAGGAAGAGATAAATCCAGGAGCTGGACAGGGTGGAGAGCTCAGAAACACAGCCAAGTATATTCGGGAATGTAACATATGATAAAGGTGAACCACAGGCAGGCCTTGTTTCTCCATCTCTTTGCTCCCCGCCCCCCACCCCCGCCCCGCCTTCTACATGTATTGAGGACTTCCCATGTGCTAAGAGAAAGGGCCTACATTGTTGGGGGTGGGGGGCATTGCTGCACCAAATGCTATCTATTTATATACATAAGACCCTCCTCAGTTCACTTAAATGATATATTTTTTTAATTTAATTATCTTTAATTTGAGGATAATTGCTTTACAATAATGTACTGGTTTCTGCCGTACATCAACATGAATCAGTCATCAGTATACACGTCTCCCCTCCCTCTTGAACCTCCCTCCCACCTCCCACCTCATCCCACCCCTCTAGGTTGTCACAGAGCCCCAATTTGAGTTCCTTGAGTCATATAGCAAATCCCCACTGGCTATCTGTTTTGTATGGTAGTGTATATGCTTCCAGTCTACTCTCTTATGAGTCTTTATTAAGCATCTCCTAAATGCTCATAGCAACACTGTTAAGCAGATGTAATCATCCTTCTTTGTAGATTAAAAATTCAAGCTCAATACAATATTGTAAAGTAATTAACCTCCAATTAAAAAATAAATTTATATTAAAAAAAAAAACTCAAGCTCAGAGAGGTTCAGTAACTTGCCCAAGGTCACACAGCTAGTAGTCAGTGGGACTGACATTTGAGCCTAAGTCAGCTCTCAGCAGTGCAGCCTCCTGCCTCCTGGCCCGTGTCCTCATGTGGACATGAGAAGCACAGGGTCCGCACCCCTACGGAGCCTACTCGGCTGGAGAGGCAGGGAACAGCCTCTCCATGGGAATGAGAGGCGACAGGGGTGATGCCGTCCAGGAGAGCGAGGCTGGGTACAGGCCCTCCACTGGCTGGTCCCTTAACCATTTGGACATCCCCATCTTCTCTTGTTAATCGCGGCTGACAACCTGAGCCCCCTGCAAGCTCCCTGGGGCTGAGGAGTGAACACAGAGCTGATCGAGGGGAAATGTCTCAGTGGCACAGTACACAGAGAAAGTGAAGTTGCTCAGTCATGTCCGACACTTTGCGACCCCATGGAACCTGTAGCCTACCAGGTTCCTCCGTCCATGGGATTTTCCAGACAAGAAGACTGGAGTGGGCTGTCATTTCCTTCTCTAGGAGATCTTCCCGACCTAGGGATTGAACACAAATGCTGTGCTAATAAATTCTGGGGCACATGTGAAGTCTCTGATAATCTGTGTAAGGCTGAGACTCACATCTCTTCTCCCATAGAAATGTGTGTGGGTGTGCACAGGGGTACGAGTGCATGTGTGTGTGTGTGTGTGTGTGTGTGTAAGTGACTGTGACTTGTCTGAAGGTATAGATCCCCATGGCGTTAGGATGCTTGAGCTGGGTGTGAAACACAAACCCACCCTCAGCCTCTGGAATCGACTACAGGATGATGTGGCTCCGGATAAGTGGCACATTTCCTTCTAAAAGACTGCAGGAGCATCAACGAGATGCCTTCTTTATAACCCCTGTCTATAGCGGGGACCTGAGCTAGCATTTCAGATCCCATCCCAGGCCCCACACCCGCCAGCTCCCTGCCCAGAGCCCCTTCCGGCAATTTGGACGCTCTGCTCCTGGCTCTGAGCCCCTCCCCCTCGCCGCTGGCCCAGGATGCTGGCAAGAACACGGCTGGGACAGACACTTCCCACCTGGGCATGGCCCTTGGCCAGGGCTCGCCCTCTGGACTGGGCATGAGTACAGTGCTCCGTGGGAGACCAGATCCTGACCTCGGGCTGAGCAGCATCCCCAGGCCGTCTGCGGACTCCCCTCCCCAGGTTTCAGGAAAGGCCCTTGCCGCTTGCCAGCAAAGCAGCCAAACGCTAGGAGGCTGTCTTTGTACAAACAGAAACCCTGGAATTCCTCCCAGGAACCTTTGCCATCTCTCTGAACGCGGGGAGGGGCTGCTACACACCCCGTAGGTTATATGTGGGAGCGGGGAGGTGAGCCAGCCCCGGCCCAGGGTGGGATCCCGGGAGGAGCCGGGAAGGAGGCCAACCGCAACCCGGGAAGTAAAGCAGGCTAAGAAGGCTCGCAAGAGA
The DNA here is from genome assembly GCF_014754425.2 of Oryx dammah. Lineage (NCBI taxonomy): Eukaryota > Metazoa > Chordata > Mammalia > Artiodactyla > Bovidae > Oryx > Oryx dammah. The sequence goes on along the minus strand of NW_024070203.1, from coordinate 20,927,579 downwards.
ACCCTGCAACTGCGGCTGCGGACGTTTGGGGCGGGGCTTCAGTGCGTCGGTCAGTCATTCAACACCTCCCATGTCTCAGAAACATGAATGATGAGAGCTAACCCTGACCCAGAGCTCACTGTGTTCTAGGCACCCAATCCCAAGTATCTACATACATCAACTCACTTGAAAACCACACACCTACAAGGCGGGCTCATGACAGTCTAGACCAGGCTCATTACATCGTCCAACCGGTAGCCACTTGCCACATGAGGTCCTTGAGCCCCTGAACTGTGGCTGACCCCAACTGAGCTGTAAGAGTAAAACCCACAGTGTGAATGTAACTGCAAAATTCTCATGGTGATTTCTTCTATTGACACCGTGTTGATAATACTGATAATTATATTGATAATAATGATAATACTGTTAATATATCAGGCCAATTCACCTTTGCTTTTTGGTATGATTGCTGGAAAATATACAATTCCATCTGGAACTCGTATTATGTTTGGCCAGACTGTGTTGGCCTGAAAAAACACAAGGGTACATAGAAAGGTTATAGTGGGGAGGGGGAAATACTGAGCTCCTCTCCTTCCAAGCTGTACACTCTCAGACAAGTAACCTAGCCTCTCTGAGCTAGTTTCTTCATCTATACAAAAGGCATAACAGAACTTGCTTCTTGGGTACTAATCCTCTTGGCATGATTAAAGAGTGAAAGCGAGGTAAAGCACACGAAGACCCAGCACAGCCAAGGGGGAGTGGGAACTGACCCTCCTTCCAAACAGCAGGGGAGGGGCATCCTGTCTTAAGTGGAAGCACTGGCTGCAGACAAGTGTGCAGATCCGAACGAGTGATCAGAGGTTTATCAAGACCCCAGGCTCAGTACCGGGTGGGCAAGAAGATGGGCAGAGCAATCGGTGGACGGTGCTGGGTTCACTGCTGAGCTGATCTGCAGAAGATCTCAGGGTTTCCAAGTCCTGGACAGCTTCTCAGCACATGCAGAGGGAGTCAAGGAAGATTTCTGGGTTATCAGATAGGAGAGGGAAATACCGATAATGATGATGACGATGGTGATGATGGTGATGGTGCTGCTGGTGATAGTGGTAGTGATGATGCTGATAATGGGGATGGTGCTGCTGATGGTGGTAATGATGACAGTGCTGCTGATGGTGCTGCTGGCGGCAGTGGTAGTGATGATGGCGATGGTGCTGCTGGTGCTGCTGGCGGCAGTAATGATGACGGTGATGCTGCTGCTGCTGCTGCTGAAGGCAATGGTAACATGATGGCGGTGATTAAGAGGATGATACTATGAGATTTGCGTCTTCCAACCCTGCGTCAGGTTGACGATGACTGAGATTTCCTTAGCTCGCCCATTCACTTGTTCCGTGGATGCTAACAGGCCTGCTCTGTGCCCAGCCCCATCCTGTTTCTAGAGAAGTGATCATAATCTGTCAGCTCAGTCCCTACCGTCAAGGATGGCTCATGTGTTGCAGACAGACTTTTAGCTCAGAGGAGTGTGTTGAAAATCTGATAGGGAAGCTTAGAGGACTGCGCGAGAGAGAGAGAATCAGTTCTGGGGCCCTGAGCCTGAATCCCTGGGGAGACCTCCCCACCCTCACCAGCGTACATGAATTAACAACCTTGATAATTCTTATGCACACATTGTTTCTAAAACCATTGAACTGAGAGACTCTGGTCTCTCCACCCGCCTTGACTTCCTGATAATCTTCCAGCTCTCCTCCTCCTTCCATCCTGGGGGGCAGGGGTGGGGGAAGAGAGACAGAAGCAGAGAAGGAACAGGGCCTCTCGGGCGTGAGTTACGGGCATTCCAGGGGAGATGATAAAATCTGCTCACCCCGTCCACCTAATCAGGAGGCAAGCCCAGGCTTGGGGCACGGACCCTGACTCTGCTCAGCCTTGGTGAGGATGAGAGCGGGGAGAGAGGGGAAGAGATTCTGGGCCCGAAGAACAGGAAGGGCGGGGCCCTCCCTCCCTCTCCCCATCCCAGAAGCTGTGTTGAGTTTCAGGGTGCAGAGAAAGGCCATGTGCCCTGATCTTGCCCAGAGCTGGGTGGGGAGAAGGGAGGAGCTGGTCTGAGGGGGGAGGGAGCATCCTGAGAGCGCTGGAATTTGGATCCTGCTCTTGGAGTAGAAGGATGGACTTGTCCAGGGAGTCAGTCATCTAGTCATCGCTGTCACTTTAGACATTTGATAATACTGAAAATGAGGAGGTTGGACTTGACCCCAAACTTGCTTCCAGCTGGAGCCACGACCCCGTCCTAGGGCCACACTCATTCACCCGGGGGCCAGGAGCGGGGCTCATTGCTGTGATTCTTAGGGGGGGACTCATGCCACTGCCCTTCCATTAGGAGCACTGCTGGCCTGGCACCCCAAAAGCCGAGGTTCTGGGATGTCCCTCTGGATGAATTTCTTCCCTTCAAGGTGTCCCCAGATATTCTCTCTTTGGCCTGCGTCTCCTCTTTCAACCCTCAGAGCGTACCCTCTGGTTTCATAAAACTGGAAAATGTACCACGAGTTGAATCTCCCAGGGTCCCACCATCTCAGTGGTACCTGGTCAGGCCTGGTCCCAGATGCTGCAGCAAAGACCAACGCCAGCTCCCCCGGCACTGCTGAGTGGGCTGTGCAGGTGCCCAGGACTCCAGAGTCTTAACGCTTTTCACCACACTCGATCCTTGAGGTCTTGCAAGCTTGAGAAGCATCCTTGTAAATACCGTTGAAGAGCCTAGTCCCACCTGCGTCCCCATCTCTGTGAGTAATACCTCCATCTGCTCTCCCTGTCAGAAACCTGGGGCCATTTTCCACCCTAACCTCCCCACCCAGTGCCTCCAGCTCCCCACTCCTCCCTGCTGCCAGAAGGAGCTAGACCTTCTTTCGGCTGAGCCCTCCGTCCTAACACCTCACAGGATTCCTGCTGGACCACAAGTGCAAGTCCACACACAAAGCTTGGTGGGAAGAGAACGGATTCTGCTCTTGGAATGAGGTGGAGTCAACCACAGAGTTTGAATTCAGACAGGAGGTCACCTTGAGCTTTCTGAGCCTCAGTTTCCTCATCCATGACTCCAGGACACCCACCTCTGAATGGTTCGTGCTGAGTACAGAGCCTGGAGCAGATGGCGCTCCTTGAACATCGCTTTATTGCCTCCTCCGAGACCAGCCTAAGTGTGGTTTCCAGCCTCACCCTTTGGGACCGCCCTCCTTCACCTTCTTTCCAACTTCGAGGGCCATTCTCCCAGACACTCGAGGGTTCCACCTCTGTGTACTTGCCCCTGCTGTCCCTTCTGCCTGAAATGCCCTCCCCACCTTCTCGGTTCATGGAACAATGTCTTCCTAACCAGTACCCCCTCTGAGAACCTTCCTTTGGCCTCCCCTGCCAGCTGGAGCAGCTGGCATCCCACCGTGGGCCCCACAATCCTTGTTCTCACTCGGGGGATAGAAGCACACCACTCAGCTGGAGCGCTCAGCTGGCCCCGCCTCTCCTGTGAGCTGCTTTCCTGACACCCTCTCCTCATGCAAGACCAACCCCAGGGCCTTGGCACATGCTGTGCCTGCCCCCAGCTGTGCTGCTGCTTTCTCCCTTCGGGACCTGGCACTGTCTCTACTCAGCTTGCTGTCACTGTAATACTCGGTATAGGTGCCCAATGCATGGATGAATTAATAAACAGAACCAGAAGCCAACCTGGGTTGCTGGGTAGGATGGAGGGGAGAGCGGAGCCGTACCGGCCTTTCTAAGTGGAGGCTTTGTGCTGGGAGGGGGAAGGAGGGACTCTGACGAAGAGGCCTGCAGCTGGTTGCTGAGAGGACTGACCGGGTGAGCTGCAGCCACAGGCCTGCTTCCTGAGCCCAGAACGAGGAGTCAGAAGACTCCGCTCTAGTCCAGGCTCGGGGTTTGGTCTCTGAGCCTCTATCTCTTTCCCTGAAAGTGGAGTCAAGAAAGCCGCTCTGCCCGCGCCCTCAGCAGGATGCAGTGGGGGCCCAGGGGCGGTGGCAGCGCACAGCCCGGGGCTAAGGCCCAGCTCCCCGCTCTCTGCTGGGCCTCAGCTGCTCATCCGCACAAGGGACCCGAGAGTCCCACTTGCGGAGCCTAGAGACAGAGGCAGACCGCAGGCCGGGTGCTGAGGGTGTGTCAGGAAGGAGCTTGGGGGTCGCGATGAGAGAGTGACGATGGGGGTGCTTTGGGGTTGCGAATGTGGCCTTCTCAGCTTTTCTGAGCTCCTGGGCAGCAGAAGCTGGTGGGTGGGTGCTGCGTGGATGGTGGGGGGTGGGGGTGGGGGTGGCTGTAGTCATCTATCCGTCCTTCCTACTGCTGCCCTTGGTGTTCAAATCTGCCTCCTCCGACACACACAGACACACACACACACACACACACACACACACACACGCACACATGCACGCACCACCTGTTTCTGGCCCCATACTTCAAGTAGCCGTGTCCTGACACAGGCAAACTTCAGCTCCTAAAGGATCAAAGCGCCAGCCCTCGGGGGGCCCTCAAAGTGCGCTGAGGACCACAGCATCGGAGTCACTGGCAGGATCCTATATCATCCCCGCTTTACTGAGCTGGAAACTGAGGCACAGTTTAATGACCTCCCTGCGATCCAGGCTTCAAGAATACACCTGAGCTCCCCACGCAGGGCCGGGTTGGGGGGGCGGGTCACCCCTCCCCAGTGGGTCCTGTGGGCCAGCCCCTTGCCCATGTCCTGTGCTCCCTGCCTGAGGCAGGGCCCGATCCAGGAGGAGGAAGGGGGTGGGCTCGGGCTCCAGCCGTGGAGGGAGGGGAGACCTTATCTGAGGCCAGCTTAGCGAGCTGGCGACATCAGAGCCAGATGGCGCCAGAAGGGTTGCCTCACCCCAGCCTGCCTTGTCGGGGAGCAAGTGGCTCACCTGGGGCCAGTCTCAGCATGGGGGCTGGAACCCAGGGACCCACACTCCAGATCTGGGGGCTGGAACCCAGGGACCCCCACTCCAGATCTGGGGACTGGAATCCAGGAACCCCTACTCCAGACCTGGGGGCTGGAACCCAGGGACCCCCACTCCAGATCTGGGGACTGGAATCCAGGGACCCCTACTCCAGATCTGAGGGCTGGAACCCAGGGACCCCCACTGCAGATCTGGGGGCTGGAACCCAGGGACCCCCACTGCAGATCTGGTCACAGGAGCTAAAGATGGCCACCTCTGTTCTACTGGACAACTGGTGCCTCCTCCCTTATATTAAGTAGAACAAGCCTGAACTCAACGCAGGCAACTTCTCCCGCCCGTGTCTGTCCTGGCTCTTGCTCCAGGGCTGGTCCCTTCCCTGGCCGGCCCATGGCTACCATCACAGCCAGGCCTGGGATGACCGTTCTCCGTTCTTCCCAGTGAGATGAATGAACTGGACATTGGGTGAGAATGGGTCCCTTGGAGTTCATAGGAGGACGAGACCCACAGTCAGAGCTGAGCGTGTCATTTTCTGGCTGTCTCTAAGCTCAGTGGACATCAGTTTCCCCGTCCATCAAACAGGGACCACAAGCGGCCCTCACACGGTTGTTCTGGTCATCGCCTGGCACTGGGGATGGATTGACTGACTCAGGAAAAATCCCCGTCTTCCCCCAGCAGGTTCACACACCCCAGGCATGGCCCTCAGGTCCTCTTGCTGTGGCCCCTGTCTGCCTTCTCTGTGTCCTTGGACCCTGAGCCCCGGCAACGGTGACCTCTGGTCCTTCCTGCACCTTGCCACACTGCAGCTCCTGCTCACTCCCTGCTCTTGCCATTCCTCAGCTTGGACCCTCTCTCTGCCTTTCTCGTCTATTCTCAGTCATCCTTTAAAAAGGCAGAGCAAATGGTTCCTCCTCCAAGAAGTCCTCCCTGCTTCCCTTCCTCCACCAGGCCCACCCCTTCCCTCCTCATCCAGCTCTTGCAGCCCCTCCTAGACTCTGCTGAGAAAACCCACAGTGGGGCTCCTGAGTGTGATGCCTTAAGAGACTGATACTGGCCTCAAATCCCAACTCTGCCGCTTGTGTGTGGCCTTGGGCAAATGATCTGACCTTTCTGTGGCTCAGTTTACTCATCTGTAAACTGGGGGAGATGACTATACAAACAGCCTATCTCAGGGTTGCCACGAGGATTAGATGACTTAGAGCAGAAACTCATAGAAGAGGCACGAAAGGCAAAATGCAGACCGTGTAGATTTCATTTTGCTCTTGATTCAAAGAAACCATCTGAGTGTTTTTACAGCTTTGAGATAGTCAAGTTTGATTGTGGACTAAGTATTCACTACAGGGAAAATTAGTATTGGTATGAAAACTGGTATTTTTTAAAACTCTCCGAAGAGACACTGTCTGAGGAATTTCGGGTAAAATCATGAGGTCTGAGATTTGCCTTGAAATCCTCAAGAATGAGAAGGTATGTGTGTAGGCAGGAGTAACAGGAAACAAGATTGATAGAGGGTTGATAATTACTGAAGCAGAGGTAGGTATGTGAGACTCATTATATCATTCTCCCCAATGTGTAAATGTTTGAACACACATCTGGCAAAGAATGAACACTTCTAAAGTTTGATTATACGTAACCCTGGTAGAAATGCCCGTCACTTGCTAGGGTTTTAGCTTACTTATAGCTCTGCCCACTGTGTAACAGAAGTTAGTGACCATTTCCTTTTTTGTTTATCAGTTTATTGGCTTCACGGGGTCTTGGTGGCTGCGCGCTGGCTTTCTCTGGCTGGGGTGAGCAGGGGCTCCCCTCTGCGGCCGTGCGTGGGCTCCTCACTGTGCTGACTTCTCTTGTTGCAGAGCACAGGCCCCAGGGCACGTAGGTTTCAGTAGTTGTGACGCACGGGCTTAGTTGTCCTGCAGCACGTGGGATCTTCCCAGACCTGGAATTGAACCGGTGTCTCGTGTATTGGCAAGGGGATTCTCAACCACTGGACCACCAGGGAAGTGATCATTCCTTAAAAAGACCAGATAGTAAATATTCTAAGCTTTGTGGACTATAGGCTCTCCGTGGAATATTCTTTTTTGTTTTTTTTTTTTACAACTTTTTAAAAGTGTAGAATCCATTCTGCTGCTGCTGCTAAGTCACTTCAGTCATGTCCGACTCTGTGTGACCCCATAGACGGCAGCCCACCAGGCTCCCCCATCCCTGGGATTCTCCAGGCAAGAACACTGGAGTGGGTTGCCATTTCCTTCTCCAATGCATGAAAGTGAAAAGTGAAAGTGAAGTCGCTCAGTCATGTCCAACCCTCAGCGACCCCATGGACTGCAGCCCACCAGGCTCCTCCGTCCATAGGATTTTCCAGTCAGGAGTACTGGAGTGGGGTGCCATTGCCTTCTCCAGAATCCATTCTACTTGGTTACAAAAATGCTGTGTGGGGGAATGTCCCAGGGGGCTGGTGTCTGATCCTTTGCTTTGTAAGGCAGTTGCCTTCTTCATGCTCCTGGCTCCCTGGGAGGCTGGCCGCTCCCTCTGGCTTTGTACTGAGAACTCCGCAGATGCTTTATATACATTTGATAAATGAAAGAATGCCAGAGAGTTTATTGTTTGGAAAGAACTCTGGCCTCTTGCCGCTTCTATCTTCTCCATATAAAGGCTACTTTCCCAACCAGAAGCTCACAAGACTGCATGTTGATAAAACCAATTAGCAGAGAATCTCAACAAACCTTCCGTCAGCCATGACGGGCTGCCTGGCCAGCGCTGAGTCAGCGCCTGGGTCTCCAGATCCCTGGAGATCCTGCCGTCGGTGAGGGAGTGAGCATGGAAGACTCAGCAGGGCTGGGTCCTCTGAACACTCAGGCCAGGTGTCCTGCAGGGGCTGAGCCAAGAGCTGCCCAAGACAGAGGCTCCACTGCAGGCATCCTACCCGGGCCCCGGGTACCGATGCCGAGGGGTACACTCTGAGGAGGAGGAGCTCAGAAAATGTGTCCACCAACCCACGTGGTAGCTGCCTGTTACTTACATCAAAGGATATCAGATATAAGGGAAGGGCAGGCCACAGGATGCCCCCAGCTCTGGGCTCTGGCCTGTGTCCACATCCTCCCACTGCCCCCAGCCCTCTCTTATCAGTGAAGGAATGAGCAGAAACTGCTTCCAAATAGGGAACCCTTTCCTTGAAGTCCCCAGGGCTCAGCTGGGGCCGGCTCAGGCTATTCCTGTCTCAACTCTGCCCCCTGGTGGAGCGTTTGGGTATGGCCGCCCACACGTGAGCAAGCTAAGCTCTGGACTATTCTGTTCATGGAGTGCTTGTTCGGGGCGTGCCAGGAGTAGTGCTGGGCACTCAGGGGTTAAGAAACGGCATCCTGTCCCTGAAAACTCCACAAGAGTCTCCCATATCCCCTTTAGGGGGACCCCCTAGCAACTTGGGCTCAAGTGCATTGCAACAGTCACCACCCTACGTTGCAATCTTATAAATGTGTCTGTCCTGTGACTGCCTTGGGGTAAGGACCACGCTGTGCCCATCTGAGTACCAGCCCAGCCATGCAAGAGGTGCTTAGTGCATGTGTGTGATGGGAGGATGGAGGAATGAATGAATGAATACAAATGTGAATGAATGAGGGAGTAGGGCAGCCTGGTGACAAATCCCCTGGAGGAACATTCTGGGGACACTTTCCCAGCTTCAAAACCCTGAGCAAGTTACTTCAACACCCTGAGCCTCAGTTTCCTCATCTGTAAAATAGGGGTAAGGCTATAACTGCTCATTAGGGCTGCTGGAGGATGTTGTTATCATTACTGCTTTACACACGCGTACACAGACGCTCAGAGAGGGTGAGTCCAGACCCAGGTCACACAGCCTTGGGAAATGGGTTCTGCTCACTGCAGACGCCCCGCCCTTACCTCCTGGTCCCAGGGCCCCACTCATCGATGAACTGCACACACCTTCCAAGGATGGTGAGGTTCAGCTCCCTCATCTATCGGGATGATTAAGGTCTCCTGGGGGGCACCCCACCACCGCCAGCCTCCTACTCTCTGCTACCATACCCACCACCACCCATTTTTGTAAACATGAAGTGAAACTGTTGGTAAAAGTCAAAGGATGGATTTACATGTTCCTGGATCTATTTTCAGGGAGTTGGAGAACATCAGAAAATTCAGTCACTGCCCACTTCTAAACATCACCCCCAAATTATACATGCAGGGTTTCCTGTGGGGTCTTCGATTGAACATTCTTCTAGTTTTTCCCTTCTTAAATTTAATCTGCTTAACTTTGTCCAGTAACTATGACTGAATGGATTGCTTTGAACCTGCCCACCAAGTGCCCTCCTTATCCAGAGGGTGCAGTATCGGGCACGGTCTCGGTCCATTTGGGTTGCTGTAGGAAAACACCACACACACTGGGCGGCTTGCAGACTTGTTGCCCACAGCTCTGGAGGCTCAAAATCCACAGTCAAGGCCGGCATGGCCATATTCTAATGAGGCCCCTTTTCATAGCTGGCATCTTCTTGCTGTGTCCTCAGATGGTGGAAGGGATGAGGGAGCTCTCTGGGGTCCCTTTCATAAGGGCATTGACCCATGAGGGGTCCACCCACATGACCCAATCACCGCCAGAGGCTCCACCTTGTGGCTCAAATGGTAAAGAATGTAGAAGGTGCAGGTTCAGTCCCTGGGTCAGGAAGGTCCTCTGGAGGAGGCAATGGCAACCCACTCCAGTATTCTTGCCTGGAGATCCCATGGACTGAAGAACCTGGTTGCCTACAGTCCATAGGGTTGCAAAGAGTTGGACATGACTGAGCGCACACATATACACCCTAAGCCCACCTTTAGAGCGGTTAGAATGCCAACATTCAGATCTGTGGGCAATACAGCATTCAGTCCCCAGCAGACATTTAGAGGTCTTACCATGGGGAGCTAGTCTTTTTTTAAAATTTATTTGTTGTTGTTGTTGCTTTTGAGTCTTTCTCACAAAACATGAAAAGTGAAGTAAACCATTTTCAGTTAACTACACGAGGCCCACTTACGGAGCCCAGAGTCACCCCACGAAACCACAGAATGGCGTGTGTTCCGCGGGTCGGCCTGGGCTGTTTCGTGTCCAGGCTGATCAAGCTGCCAGCGGGTTAGGCATGTAAGTGCAGTTCTAAAAAAGCCACACATTAAGAAAGGAAAATGGCCTAGAACCTCCACCCCAGCTTACACTCCTCTGGCCCAGTTCCCTAAGACACGGTTCCCATTCCCGCAAGAATCACCAGGGATGCAGGACGAACAGCGGATTCCAGGCCCAGCAGAGAAGAGTTGAACCTGAGGATTCCAAGTGGACTCCAGGCACCTGTATCTTACAAGGTCCTGAGGTCAGCATTTCTCACCCTCGGCCACATTCAAGGTCCAGGATCCTGCCCGGGCTACCTCAGTCTGGCTGCCTGGGGACTGTGGCCAGGCACCAGCGTTTATTAAAGCTCCTGGGTGGTTCTGACAGGTGGCAACACTTGGGAGCCACCCAGGAAGTGACTGTTAGAGACGCTGCCCTGAGGACACTGCTGATGGAGGCAGCGGCGGAGCGGACAGAACCAGGCAGGGGCCTGAGCCCTGGGTGCCTCACCCGGGAAGCATCAGGGCACAACCCCACCCCCTGTCTTCCCCATAAACACAGTGGCATCCTCAGGGAGTCTGCCTTCAGAAGCATGTCATAAAAGAGAATTTCATTTGAACAACTGCGGTTTGGAATTAGCCCAGGCTGTTCTTGAGTCTCTCTGGCCTCCCCGGACAATAGATACTCTCCTCCCTGTTTGGTTGCTATCCTTCCCTTTTTTCACCCTTAGCTTCTGCTGTTAGAAAAAATGACATAGGCCCCACACAGCAGTGAGCTTACAACTGTCCCTGTGCTGAAGCCAAGGGCAGGCGGACATGCATTGCCATCTTGGGCACTCAAGATGGTTGATGTTTGTGCGTGTGTGTGTGTGTGTGTGTGTGTGCGCGCGCGCGCGCGCGCGCACACGCGCGCACTCACTTTCCCTGGGATGTGGGTGCTAGACAAGGCGGTAGGGATTCAGAGGGTCATGCACCTATCTCAGGAGACCTCAGGCCCTGCATTTAAAAGGCCTCCCACCCATAGCTCTCATCAAGGACCTCCTAGAGCTGGGAGCTTTCCTACCACTAGATGGCGCCAACTGCAAGGGCTTGGCTCAGAGGATCCCGCCCCTTTCCCTCCAGCGTCCCAAGGCTGCCCTCACCGGCTTCACTCCTCCAAAGAGGGGTTTCCACTGGGGCTTCCCCTGAGAAGCTCTGTGCCTTGGGGCTCCCGGCCGGTAACTGCAAAGCAGGCTTCATTCTGGGGAGCTGTAACTTGGTATGGAGACAGCAGGATGGGTGGTGACCCTGTGGAACCCACCCCAGCTCAGCTCAAAGGGTCCAGACCCCCAGGCCCTGCAATGGGCCCTGTGGGTGAGGGAGGTGTGCACAAGCATGGCAGTGCAAGCACAAAAGTCTTGCTTTTGAGTGTCTGCACACACAGTGCTTCTGTGTACACAATGCCCTCACCCTCTCAACTCCCCCAAGGGGCATTATTGTGGCCATTTCACAGACAAGGATGTTGAGGCTCAGGAAGGTCAGGGACTACAGGAAGGTCAAAACTACACAGAGAACCCTCTTCTGACTGTTTTGGATCCCATGCTGTCTTCTTGACACTCGAACTTGGAAAAGAAAAGGCTCCCAGATGGCAGGTCCTGAAAAGTCAAGGAACTGGTACCAAAGTCCTTTGGAGTCAACAATCCCCCATCCTACCAGGTGACACCTCCACAGCCCTGCTAGGGGTTGTGCACCATGTTTCAGGCCCACAGAGAGGAGTAAGGCACAGACACTGCCCTTTACAAGCTCACATTCCTGTGAAGGAAGCACTACTTCTAAAGCAACCTGGAAAAGGCATGGAAGCCCTCCTGGAGGAGAGGGTTTTTTTTTTGTCAGCTGTGCCAAGAATAGGTCTCTAGGGTCTAGGAGCTGTCAGAGATGGCCCGGTGGGGGGGGGAGGGGGTCTCATAAATCTCCGGGCCTCCGGTGTCACAGTCTGACTAGGACAAGTCTCTCCATGGAGTCAGAAAGAGGAGGGTGTGAGTGCGTGCTTGTGTGTGTGTGTGGTTTCATTGATATATGGGTTTGATGCTTTGCTGTGCCATGTGTTTTTTGAGGAAAAGCAAACAAGTGTAAGCAAACTAAATGACTTCCAGATGAAAACGGACCAACACTGCCAACCTCAGCAATCTGTCCCCCCGCCAGCACTTGAATCCAAGCATAGAGGTGACAAAAACCTCAAATCGAGGTTTGCGTTTTCGACTTTCAAAGGCCCTTTTGCAGATCAACATTTACCGCACTTGTCTTGTGCCAGACCCAGAACCCAGAGCCCAACTAATCCAGCCCTTCATTCTGCACCACCTCTTCTGGCCTCTGGTTCTTACAGCCAAGGGCGCAGGCATGCGGACCACTCACCTCAGCAGAGAGCTTCCTGCGCTGGTGGTCAGAGAGCTCCCGGGGCTGCCCTGGTGCCCCCACTCTCCACGCAGCCTCACGTCATAATAAATCACCTCTATCGTCTGTCTCTCCCATGAGCCGTGGTCCCGTACACACAGGAGATGCTTAACTTCATCTTCAAATGTTTAAAACAGAAGCAAGATGGTGAACTACCTCAGCAAATGTTCACTGAGTGACTGAAAGAGCGGGCAGAGGGCCAGGGTGCAGAGATGAAAGCTGGGAGGGTCACTGGTTTCTAGGCTGTGATGTGGGCATGTCATTTTGGACACCCTCTGCCTCTTTGGGTCTCGGTTTCCTCTCCAGGAGAAGGAAACGGCAACCCACTCCAGTGCTCTTACCTGGAAAATCCCAAGGATGGAGAATCCTGGCAGGCTACAGTCCATGGGGTCACAAAGAGTTGAACACAACTGAGCAACTTCACTTTCTTTTTCTTTCTTTTCTTCTCCAGGAAGAGGGAAAAGAATCTGTCTAAACAGCTCAGCATCTGTTCTGTTCAAAGAAATGCAGGTCTATAAACCCACAGAGCAGGGTTCCTCTGGTTCAGGATGGAGGGGATGGTCTGTGGGGCCCCCCACCTCTGCTAACCTCAGAATTCAGGAGTCACTGCTGAGAAGCCCCAGACAGGAGCCTCTCCAGCAGGGACCACCGGCCTGGGGGTGGGGAAATGGCTGGGAGCTGCCTACAGTCCTCACTCTCCATCCTCAGGCAATTCTCCTCTCTGGGCCGAGGTTTCCTCCAGGGTAAAAAGTGAGGGGCCAAGATGGAGGGGCTAGGCAGATGACTGGATCTCTGAGATACAAGCAGTTTGAAGCTGGTAATACTGGCCCTAGAGCCGCCTCCCTTTCCCATCAGTCTCATCTGAAGCACAGAAATGCTCTTTGGGGCTTATCTCCCATCCCCCACGCGCTTGTTGTCTTATCCATCATATCTGCCAGGATATAGACGAATACATTGCCTGTGGATGGGAATGGGGCTCTGGGAAGGAGCACTGGTGGAGGGAAGTGGAGTGGGTGTCCACCACGCTCAGCACAAAATCAGACCCCTCTCTGCAGGGCTGGTGCTGGACACAGGATCAGTCCTCTCCCCACGGGGGCACAGCAAGCCAGCAGCAGGAGCCACGAGGCTGGACACCCGCTGCCACCACTGCCCCCTGCAGCCCCTTCCTGGTGCTCAGAGGGGAAAGTAATTAATAATAATGATAATAATAGGATGACAGGTCGGCTGGCCGAATCCTGGTTGTACATATGCACATTGTCTATATGTGGAAGCTGTAAAGAAGATACAAATGAACTTATTAACAAAGCAGAAATAGACCCACAGGCATAGAAAACAAATTCACCGTTACCAAAGGGAAAGGGGGGGGGGATAAATTAGGCGTTTGGGATTAACACATACAGACTATGTACAAAGGGCTTTCCTGAGGGTTCAGCAGTGAAGACTGCCTGTCAGTGGAGGAGACACAGGTTTGATCTTGGGTCAGGAAGATCCCCTGGAGAAGGAAAAAGACAACCCACTCCAGTATTCTTACCTGGGAAATCCTGTGGACAGAGGAGCCTGGTGGGCTACGGTCGAAGTGGTGGCAAAGAGTCAGACATTTAGCCACTGATCAACCAACCAACCGACTGACCAACCTACCAATGCATTAATATGAATCACTGTGTGTAACTGAATGTGTGTGTACACAGTATACACATATGTATAATGAATAGTTAATATATATAACTGAATACACATGAAACTAATCCAACAGTGTAAATCAACTATACTTTAATTAAAATACATGTATATGAGTCACCTCTTAAGGACCCTTAGCACAGAGAGGGTGGATCCTTAGGACATAGAGAAAAGGGCGATGGGGTAAAGAAAGAGTCAGGTTTTGGGGCTGCGCCCACAGCGCAACTCATCAGAAGGCATTTCCTCCAAGCCGTAGCTCTCTCATCTGCAAAGGAGGCCGACTCACTGACTTCCCAGGTTGCGCGGGATGATCAGAGGGGAAGGAGACACCCATGGGCTTGGAGAGCTGACACGGAGCCTGACCCAGCACGCCCAAGCAGGGGAATTCGGGCAGCTGGCTTCACGTCTGCTAATGCCAGCTCCTCCATGCTAGTGAGGAGACAGGCGGTGTCTGGCGACCGAAAGCATGGCAGAGAAATGGAATGTGACATAAACCTCTGGAACTCCGTGAAGATGGGGAGGCGACTGCCGGCCTTTGGCCTGGGACCCCTCTTCCGGGCAGCCTCCTTTACGTCTTCCCTCCCCCTGCAGGCCCTCCCTCCAGCTCCCACAGCCGCGGGCCCCACCCCGGCCCCGCTGGAGGACACCTCCTCACGCCCCCAGTTCTGCAAGTGGCCGTGCGAGTGCCCGGCGGCCCCGCCCCGCTGCCCGCTGGGCGTCAGCCTCATCACGGACGGCTGCGAGTGCTGTAAGGCGTGTGCCCAGCAGCTGGGGGACAACTGCACAGAGGCTGCAGTCTGCGACCCCCACCGGGGCCTCTACTGCGACTACAGTGGGGACCACCCGAGGTACGCAGTAGGAGTATGTGCACGTAAGTGAGACCCCCCCACGCCATCGGCCAGCCCCACACCCCCAGCTCTGGCCCACAGCACCCCCCTGCCACCCAGAGTCCTACCTCTGGCCAGGCTGGGTTCTGCAGAAGGTACCCAATCCCCCTCCCCCTCCACCCCAGTCCATGATGACGGGCCAGAGGCTGAGCAGGGAGGGATGCGGCATTCCTCCTGCACCTGGACCTTGTCTCCTCTGGCCTATATCTGTGGATGAGTCCAGGGAAGAAGGATCCACCAGGAGAGACCTAAGCCTGGTTCTGTTCTCCCCAGGGTAGAACACTTTGTAGGCTGCCCGTGACCTCCCAGGGGCACCAGGACCCTGCGAGCTCCAGATATTTTAGTAACATTGTCAAGGAACATAATCTGGTATTAAAACATTCTGTAACCTTGAAAGAACAAAAAGCAGCGGCCTGAAACCGTCTCTTCCTTCCACCCACCCACCCACGTTCCTCTAGCTCACTGCAGTCACTTTTAACTTTCTTCTGGAAATTGCAACTATTCAATGCATCTCTTCTGTTATATCTTGATCAGCTTAAAATACCAACTGTGCACAATCTATAATTGTGCATGATCCTATATGATAGCCGATGACTTAGCTCCTTAATGCTGCCTGACACCGCCCGCCCCCCCCAGCTTCCAATATCATTGTCATACTTTTTATTATGAACCACTATTTGACCACTATGTACAATATTAGGATGATGTAAATGGTTTTTGCTGAAGCATGAGGTAGTAAACTTGATCGAATTTCCTTTATTATGAAGTTTTTTGTTTTTCCTGGAGTTTCTACTTGCTTTTGTTCTTTCTTTACTCTTGGTCTTTATAATAGCCTCATACTGGGGGAGAGGCTGCTGCTTTTTGTTATTTGTTTGCTCTTCAAAGGGTTAGATCATTTCCTTTGTTGTTGCCAGAGATCTCCTTTCTGAGGCTTTCTGGTCTCCTGGTTCTATCTGGGCTGGCCTTGAATCATATGATCTTGAATCATATGAGCATTTATTCAATATACATGACCAGTATGATGAAAAGAAGTAAATTGGCATCATGAAGTGATGTGAAAGTTGCTCAATCATGTCCAACTCTTTGGGACCCCATAGACTATACAGTCCATGGAATTTTCCAGGCCAGAATACTGGAGTGGGTAGCCAGCCATTTCCTTCTCCAGGGGATCTTCCCAACCCAGGGATTGGACCCAGGTCTCCTGCATTCAGGCAGATTCTTTACCATCTGAGCCACCAGGGAAGCCCAAATAGGCATCATGGTAGCAGCTTAACTTCTGAAAAGTTACACAAAGCCTCATAAACTCAAGAACTCCTTCCCTTAAGGCTGAATCAAGCTTTCCTCATGCCTATGACTCTGCATGTTCACACACAGCAGACTCTCTTATCTTCAGCTAACTCATTATATTTCCTGAAGTGTCATTGATGAGGGTTATACATATAATTTCAAGTCAAGATACTTATGGATTTATGGTTAATCTATGAGCACTTTCTACTCTTTCGCCATTAATTCCTGCTTCAACCTTCATATCAAGTCATCTTGCGTTCCAAGTAACCATCACTGACTCTCCCATCTTTCCATGATTCCCCCCTTTACAGAGACTTGTTATTAGCCCCACAGACTAGCGTGTTCAAAGTTGCAGATTCCTTCTGCAGAGAATCATCTGACATGTTGGTTAAAAATGTTTTTCTGAGCCCCACCCCACTCACTCCAGTTCTTTGGCAGTGGGGGTGGAATCGACAACTTTCAACAAGCTCCCTGGGTGACTCTCATACTCGGCTCTGAGACTGATGGCCAAAGTATACAGTCGCTCACATACTTTCTCCCTGCCCCTAGGTGAGGATACCAGGCTGAGCCCTCCTACACCAGAGTCCCCTCCACTTCTACAAGACTGTTTCCTTTCTTTCCCCTTTTACAGCTGTCCTTCAAGGCAACTCACTGTGACTATATGAGTCTCTAAAGTTGCACTGACACCTCACCACATGCCAGGCACCACAATTTTATAGACATTCTCTCATGGACCCATAGACTCTGCAGACCCACAAGTGCCTCTCCTGCCTGTCTCTATCCCCCAGGACCTGGAAAACCACCTAGCTCTACTCCACTCCCCTACCTCTTTATATGTCACCTCTTTACTCAACATAGCCTCTCGGTTCCCCCTCATCGTGAGTCTCCATGTAGCTTCTTTCCTTGCAATTGGAAAGAAGACGGTGGATTTCAGGATACTGTAATTAATATGACATGGGTCTAGGGTTCTCCAGTCACAGAGGTCTACAGACATTGGAATAAATAAGTTTCAACGAGGGGAACAGACTTTTTCAGAAGTGTTAAATGTCCACATCCATTGTGAAATTCCAAAAACAGAGCTATCATAGGAAGACACAGTGAATACTTGTTTCCAGGTGGATTTTTACCCAATCACCCACCTGCACACCATACACACACACACACACACACACACACACACACAATTCCCCCATGTGCTATGGAACATCTTCTCAGAAATATTGCCATAGTGTCTAAATTCATGGAACCCTAATGCAGTAAAGAAGAGATTCCAGGGTCTGAAAACGATAGAGAAGGAGATATTTGGGGGCCAGAGGGGAAAAAGAAAGAAGAAGTTATTTACCTAGAAAAATCTGTTAGCAAATGGCCAACAACCAACGGACATTCCCCAGGACAGGCTAAATCTGTCCTTAGAGATGTGCTTGTAATTAAGCCAGGACAAGGCAATAAAAAACAAGTTGCAACACTGCCGTAAATGACTCAAAGAGGGGATGGTGGGGACTATGGCAAACTAATGAACGTAAACTTTAGCCACTGAGGTCAGGCAGAAGAGGGAGCCTGATCTGGTCTAGTCTACTTACCTTTCAAGAGAATCCAGAAAACAAAATCCAGGTTCATGTATGATTTGTAATTCTGGCAACGCATTCAAAACATTTTTTAAAAAACACTCTGTGGGCCAAGCTAAATACATCTGTGGGCAGAGAGTGACCTCTGAATTAAACTGTTTCGCTATTTTGGTTGTGCAAACATGAGTCTGCATTCAATGCAACTGGGTCAGGATTGAGGGCAGTGTGGTTTGCTGGAAGGATCATGAAATTTACAGGCAGACAGACTTGGGTTTTTGAATCCTGGCTCTGCCACTTGCTGGCTACGTGACCATGGGCACATCACTTAAGGAGCTTGATCGAACCAACTCTGTATGATGGTTGAGGCTAAACAAAGAATTTCACAAGAGCCTAAAATGTGATCAGTTGCTCTTGAATATTGCTTCAGATTTCCTTTGTAAACGTTCCCTTTGCTTTGTCCAGGGTTATCCTCAGAGTTTGGGGGGCAGGGCTAGTTTCAAGTTCTGATTCTCCCGTCTGATGAGTAAAGGAACAGAAAACCCATGCATGGTGTTTGAAGCTAGACAACCTAAGTTCAAACCTCAGCAACATAATCAACTAACACAATGGGTTTAGGGAAACTGCTTAACCTTTTTAAATGTCAGTTTCCTCATCAAGGAAAATGCAATGAATAATGCCTTCCTTTTTGGGTGGTTTGGATGTCAAGTGCCTGATACATGGGAGAAGCCCAATACAGAGGAGAGCTAACCCCACCTGATATCCATCCCTCTACCCACTGATTCATTCACTCATAATGAACATAGGTCAGTGATGGCACATCAGTGGGGTTACAACACGGCATGGCCCACTGTCCTTGCTCCCAGGAAGCTGACCAGGGGTGCAGCGAGAAGAGTAAATGTCTGGATGGCACAGCAAGGTGACTTGAATTCCCAGAAGTCCCTCAATAAGAGGAAAGCCCACCAGGTCATGTTTGAATGGACCCGAGAGTCTGAATGGTGAAGGAGGCTTGGCCAGCTTCCCCATCTGATCAGAAGCTCATCCTTCAATCAGCTATAAAGAAATCGAATAAGGAAGGGGTGCCAGAGTCCGCTAGTGGGGCCATCACAGCCACCCACCATCCATCTTTGCCCCCACCTCCCAAACCTCCCAGGAGACTGTGAACAACTTCTGGAGGCAAATGGTCCCAGTCTTGGCTGCAAACTGGATTCACCTGCGGAGCTAACAAGGTCAAAAAATAAAAAGTAAAAATACCCAAGCCCAAGTCCACCCCCAGGTACTGGGGCGTGGTGTGGGCATCAGGATTTTAAAGAGCTCCCCCGGGTAGTACCATTGTGTCGCTGGCAATGAGAGCCACTGTGCTAAGGCTCCCAGCACCCAGCAGTGCCCTCGCCACCCAAAGTTCCCACACCCAGGGGCAGAGACTGGCTTCAGCACTCCATCTCCCATCCACCCACACACACGAGCGCACTCTCTCCCTGGAGTGAGAGGGTGAGGCCAGGCTGACTCAGAACAAAAGATGAGTGATTCACTAGGTGATTCGCCCACTGTTTTGCTTTCCTATTTCCCCTCCTTTATTGGTATCCAATGGAAGGAAATGGACAGTGGAGTCAGAGCTTGGGGGGGGGGGACGTGCAGCTTCTTCAGACACCAGCTGGGGGGCCTTGAGCAGATGAATCACTGTTTCCCTCACCCACCCAGCTCCCCTCTCTGCCAAAGAAAACAAAGCTCTTCTAGGACAGTCACCGCGAGACTGCGTGAGATTACTTATCAGATGGTGCCTGGCTCCAGATCAGACGGGCGGAGTTAGCGCCCTTCCTGTCGGTCCCTCCTCCCCCAGATCAGTCACCTCCCAGGAAAACCAGCAGTCACCCCAGCATCCCCACAGGCTGCAGTCCAGTCCCCTCTGCTCCGCTGAGCTGAGCGCTGTCGCTTTAGGTGTGTGACTCAACCTCACTGAGATGCAAGTTTGCAGCAGGTGAAAATGCAGGTGATGACATGGTCCCTTTTCCTTCTGGGATGAAGTCAGCAATGCAAGGAAGCCTAACACAAAGCAGGTCGGGTGACCAAGAACCTTCCCTCCTGTGAGATACAGGGATGATGGTGGTGGTGATGGTTCGGCTTCAGGTAAATCCAGGAGATACGCTGGGACTACTGGCAGACAGCCCTCCTGAGGTGAGCACCCTAGCTGCCCTGGGCTCTCTGTCTGCACTTCTAGACACTGTCCTCAGAATGGGACTGACATGGAAGGCTGGGATGCTGGTCAGAGTCCAGTATCCCCACATCTTTCTTGGAGCTCCAAGCTTGCAGAACCGGCTCCACTCTGAAGTCAACAAGGCATCTCAAGTCTAGGGAAGAGCTTGAGGCCACCCACCCCAACATTGCTCTTCTGAGGACAGAGCGTCCCTCTCGTCCAGGCCTCAGGACATAAGAACTAGGAGTCCTTCCTGATTCTCCTCTCATCCTCACATCCCACCTGCCAGCGAGTCCCTCCAAATAGACCCAGAAGCGGGGCGCTTCTCCTCCTGGCTGCCCATCCCTGGTCCAAGCACCACCGCCTCCTACCTGGATTCCCCAGCATGACCTTCTGATTCGTCAGGAACCCCGTCGGTCTGTCCTCAGCTCAGCATCGTCAAGGTTTTTGTGAAGCATAATTCATATCAGCGATTCATCATTACTCACTGAGCACATACTGTGTATCAACCGGAGTCCCAGGCTCTAAGAGCTTTCTGGGGAAGACCTCTCTCTCTTGCCTTCAGCCCTTCTCCCTCCCTCCCCTACCCTTTCCCACCTCTGGCCTTCCCTTTGCCTGCAGTCCCTTCCCTGCCTAGAAGGCTTCTCTCCCAGCACCTGGGCAGCTCAGCTCCCCGCCTCCTTTCCATCTTTGCTGAGACATCATCACCTCTGTGAGGCCCTGGCTACCTGCCTTGTTTACATCTGCAACCTTCCCCCTCCCTCCCCCAACTCCCTGCTTTGATGACCCCATCAATGCTCTGGATGGTCCACTTCTCTGGTGGTTCAGACGCTAAAGAGTCTGCCTGCAATGCCTGCGGGAGTGAAAGAAAAGTGAAAGTGAAGTCGCTCAGTGGCGGCTCTTTGCGACCCCAGGGACTGTAGCCCACCAGGCTCCTTTGTCCACAGGATTTTCCAGGCAGGAATACTGGAGTGGGTTGCCATTAATGCGGGAGACCTGGGTTCAATCCCTGGATTGGGAAGACTCCCTGGAGGAGGGCATGGCAACCCACTCCAGTATTCTTGCCTGGAGAATCCCCATGGACGGAGGAGCCTGCCGGGCTGCAGTCCATAGGGTCCCAAAGAGTCGGATCCGACTGAGTGACTAAGCACACAAGCATAAGTTCATTGAGGGTGAGGCTTTTGTCTCCTTCTTTCACTACTAAATCCCCAGCACCTACCACACTCCACAAATAGGCACTGAATGAACCCAGTCTCTTCCAAAGTGTTCTGACGGGTTTCCCATCGCCTCTGCCTCCTCTCGCAAACTGTGACCCTTGAGCCGGATAACTGTCAGGACTAGGCTTTGTGCCACTTGCTGGGACAGGACACTGGGCTAGCTGCCCGAGGTCCCAGTCCTGGCCAGGCTGTAGCCTCCCACCCCTCCAGACGGGCACCGGGTGTTCTGGGCAGGTTAAATGGGCTGCCACACCCTCCGCTCAGGTCCCACCAAACTGGCCAGAGCAGCGCGGCCCGGCCCTTCTCCATGATGGGGACCCCAGGAGGTGGGGTGCGGGGGGCGTGATGCAGTGGCAGGGGGCTGCCCTGCGGGGTCCGCCCAGCCCCTCAGCAGGCCTGACCCTCGGGGCCTGTGTCCGCAGAGGTGGTCGGCGTGGGCTGCGTGCTGGACGGCGTGCGCTACAACAACGGCCAGTCCTTCCAGCCCAACTGCAAGTACAACTGCACGTGCGTGGGGGGCGCGGTGGGCTGCACGCCGCTGTGCCTCCGCGCGCGCCCCCCGCGCCTCTGGTGCCGCCGGCCCCGGCGGGTGAGCTTGCCCGGGCGCTGCTGCGAGCAGTGGGTGTGTGAAGACGACGCCAGGAGGCCCCGCAAGACGGCGCCGCGCCACACGGGCACCTCCGGTGGGTTTGGGGGGGGGGGGGTGGGGATGGGGGGGGGAAGGCGGGCGCGGAGCGCAGGGAGGGCTGCTCCAGCCCGCGGAGGAGGAGGGGATGGGGAGCTCCTAGAACAGAGCCACCGGGAGGGGCCGGGGGCGGCGGCGGCCTGCCCACCGCCTCAGTGTGTGTGGCCCAGTGACCTCCTTCTGACCGAGCGCAAGCAGAGCGCCTGCCGAGTGGGTGACCTAGAAACCAAAGCCTTTCATCCTCCTCGGCAAATCCTTCCCCAGCCCGCCCTCCTCGCTTCCTCTGTCCTCAAAGGCCTCTGCTGCCTCCCGTCTCCCAGCATCCTCTTCTCTCACTCATTCATTCCTGCCTTCCTTGACCCGTCTCCCCTGCGCACCTGCTGCCTCTCCGTGCGGGTTCCCCTCCCTGACTTCTGGGTTTGTGTGTTATCAGCTTCCTCTTCCCAGTCTTGTGTATCTTGCTCCATCCCTCTGTGAGATCACTCCTTGGTCTCCCTGGCTCTTCACCTGTCTCCACCTCTCAGCTCACTCCCTTTTCCATTTCTTAGACACTTACGACCACTCGCCCTGTTCTGCTTGCCAGGATACATCCACTGAAAGAACCAGCCAAGGGTTGGGGTTTAGTTCCCACTTCCTGAGGGCTTACTAGGGACGGGGACAGCTTTTGAGCCCTGTCACGTGCCTGAACCTGTATTTTCTATCCACAACCAGGGACAGGAGGCAGGGAGGTGCTGTTGTCAACCCCACTTACAGGTGGGGAGCCTGGGGCTCGGAGGTGGGAGCCAGTTTATTGGAAGCTATCCAGATGCTAAGGGGCAGCACTAAGAGCTGAACTCAGACAGTTTGCCCCTGAAGCCTGCATGTCCCCTTAGCCACGATGCCCTGAGCATCACTCAGATGAAGTTCTAGTACTGGGGCAGGCACTTCCCTTGAGCTTCCCCAGATAATGTCATCTCTGCAGGGGCAGGACCGGTGTCTTTTACCCTTTTATTCCCAGCACCTTGCAGATGCCTGATGTGTACTCGGTCAATATCTGGACCCTTTTATTGCCATACCAGCCCCGCAGGGCAGATGTTATTGTTCCAGAAAAGAGCCTGAAGCCCAGAGTAAGTTGTCTAGAATCACACAGCCTGTAGGTGGTCGAGCAGGGATTGGACTCAGGTCACCTGTCTTTAAAGATGGTCCTCCCTCTGGAGAAGTACGAGGAACTCATGACAAGTTCTCTTCTCCCTGGGGGTCCGTGATAGTTAGAAGCCAACTTGACCTCCAAGCGGAGGGACTGCCCACTCGCTGAGGTTCAGGGACCCCAGCCCTTAGGGTTGTGACCGCAGGGATTGGGGGGCTGATGGAGACTGGGAAATCACTGGGCACCTGGTCCCCATCCTCAGGGAGCACGGGTGAGATAGAGCCGTGGCACAAGAACTGCATTGCGTACACCAGCTCCTGGAGCCCCTGTTCCACCAGCTGCGGCCTGGGGGTCTCCACCCGCATCTCCAACGTCAACTCCCGGTGCTGGCCTGAGCAGGAGAGCCGCCTCTGCAACCTGCGGCCATGTGACGTGGACCTCCGGCCACACATCAAGGTGGGTCTGCCTCCCAGAGAGGGGCAGGCATCTCAGGTCAGGAAGATCTGCTGGAGAAGAGATAGGCTATGCACTCCAGTATTCTGGCCTGGAGAATCCCATGGACTGTATAGTCCACATGGTCGAAAAGGGTTGGACACAACTGAGTGACTTTCACTGAAGATAGCTCTCAGACTGTATAAGCTTCAGGCCCACACATTGCCTGGGTCTATTCTACCCTCATTTCAGGCAGGGTGCTGGTACATAGTTGACCAGAACAGCCATTCATTCAATGAGTTTAGTACGTGCCTACTGGTGGCTCAGTGGTAAAGAACTCACTTGCCAATGCAGGAGACATGGGTTCGATCCCTGGGTCGGAAAGATCTCCTGGAGAAGGAAATGGAGACCCACTGCAGTATTCTTGCTTGAGAAATTGCATGGACAGAGGAGCCTGGTGGGCTACATCCCATGGGGGTATCAAAAGAATCGGAATCAACTTAGCAACTAAACCAGAGCCATGTACCAGGAAGAAAACTAGACTGTAGGGATGCAGAAAGAGCCTCGCCCTTGAGTGGCCCGTAGACCCACAGAGCTCCCTTTAAATAATGCCAGTCCAACTGAATAAGTTGCGTGAAGTGTGTGTGAGGGTCTATGGGAGGCAGAGGAGGAGGAGTTTAGGGTTAAATGAGTCCAGTCTTGGAGGCCATGATGGCTCTGCCCCTAACCAGCAGGGGGCGCTTGGCAGGCTGAAGGAGTCATCCTGTGTTGGAGAAACTGACCTGGGCATTGGCAAAGCAGAAGGCAGGAAAGAAGGGAAATTGCAGGTTGAGAGAGCTGCGCTGCGGCAAGGCAGTCCCTTTGTGTGCTCGGTTTCCTCTTGCATAATACAGCTGGGTCTCTTTGTCTTTGGGGTGATCCTTCCTACTTTGAAGATGCTGCAGATCCGAAAGTAAGATGGGGTGCATGGCGAGTGAAAAGGGAAGAACTGAGGGCTTGGAGCTGAAAATGCTGATCCTCTGAGCATCTCAACTGAAACCTCCTTTCCTGCAGGAAGGGAAGAAATGTCTGGCCGTGTACCAGCCAGAAGCGCCCGTGAACTTCACGCTGGCCGGCTGCACCAGCACACGCGCCTACCGGCCCAAGTACTGTGGGGTCTGCACCGACAGCCGGTGCTGTATCCCCTACAAGTCCAAGACCATCAGCATCTCCTTCCAGTGTCCCGATGGGCCCGACTTCTCCCGCCAGGCCCTGTGGATTAACGCTTGCTTCTGCAATCTGAGCTGTCAGAATCCCAACGATATTTTTGCCGACTTGGACTCCTACCCTGACTTCTCAGAGATTGCCAATTAAGCAGCCACAGAACCTGGGCTCGAGGCCGACCCAGAGCTTATAAAGCAGCCAGCCTTCTGAGGCCCCCACTGAGCCTTCTTTTGTCCACTTCCCACTCGTTTCCAATGACCCAGATCCAGGCCCAGGCCCGGGACTCCTTGTCCTGTCTCTGCCCACCCAAAGCACCCATCACGGCACGCTCAGGCCCAGACAGTGGGTCTTCTCCTTGGCAGCAGTCCACATACACTCCAAAGAAAGTGCCTAGCTCTGGACAATACCCGAGCCCGATCCGGCCTGTCTGAGTCACTGGAAGTCCTGCTGGATCTCGCCCAAGTCCCAAGGAAGAGAATCAGCTAGATCTTCAGTATCATTAATTCCTTCTTTAGATACCAAACCACCAAACTCTCTGGGCCCATTCAGAAGGATAGAGGGGATTTAGGACAGTGGACCTGTCCATTCTTCAGGCCAAGGAGGACCCTAATTAGCAGTTTTGACCACTGCACACCAAAGCTCTGTCTCATTCTAAAGACCTGTACCTACCATGGTCACCGAATATTTGCTAAATGAGGTGAATGGTTGTTTGGTTTTGGTTTTTGGACAGACAGTTGTGTCCATGAATCCGGGCATTGTTGCAGTTAAGTTTCTGTTCACCCATTTCAGTTAAGTTTCTCTTCACCCTTGCACTGTGAAGGGTGTGCATTGTGTTCATCCCAGGGAGAAATGCAAGCCGATAAACTTCCTCTTGTTCCTGGGAGAGGTCCCTGGTCGATACACCAGGGTCAGAGTATGGTCAGTCTATTTTCAGAAGGAACGATTGAGCCCTGCACCCGGACAAGGCACTGGGCAGTCAGCCAGCCTCCTCCTCACACCTGACCATCTGCGTGCTGGGGGCTCGTGGAACTTGGTGGGTCCCCTGGGACCACATCTCTGACCCCTCAGAGTGGTGTCCTGTGATAGCCTTCTGCTCTGAGGGAGCCTTGGGTCCAGGTTGAGTGTGAGTCAAAACAAGAAGTGGCTTCACAAACCAAGAAGTGGGTCCAGTCTGTGTCACCCTGGGGTGGCAAGAGTCCCTGGGCCCAGGGCATGTGTCTTTCTGCCTCGGTGACCCATTTCACAGACTGATCCATAAAGCTCAGTTCTGGTACAAAGACAGAAGTTTACCGATTGTTTCAAAACAGAAGGATATTTAACAGGGATGAAAAGCCAAAAGGGTTTGATGCTAAAAGGAAGAGAAAGTCGTTATTAATGGAAATGAGGCTATTATTTATTTTATTAGTAAAGTATAAATATTTACTGCTACATTTCTTTTATTTAGCACCTTCTACATGTCAGACATTGTTCTCAGTGCTTTATGTGCACCGTTACACTAGCTCATGGAAACTGGGAGGTCGTGTTGAAAAGTGCCCGTTATTATTTCTGTTCTTACAAATGTGAAATGGAAGCTCAGTAAGGTAAGGGAGCTTGACCAAAGTCACCCAGCTGGTCAGTGGGGTAGTCAGGATGCAAATCCAAGTTGGACTGACTCTGTAACCCGTATCTTCCCTCAACTTCTAGAGCTTTCCTGTGCGTCAGAGCAGGAAAACATGTCAGGATAAGCGACTTCTCACTGTCATTTTTGGTTCTTATTACTGTTTCTCCAGCTTCTTTCCCAAGAGAAGAGTGTATCTGACTTTCAGATTATTTAGATGTCTGAGCATCAGACAAAATCTAGGATAAACCAAAATCCATGACTCCCGTCCAGATCCCTCCTTCAAATCAGAACCAGCTCTCACCATGTATTTAAAGATGATTTTGTTACCTGATGCTGCAGACTGAAGGATGGTGCCTTTTTCATGAGGGAATTCTGAGTGGTGAGCAGAGGGATTCCTAGAGAGGGGAAAGGGATTGAAAATGTGTCCTCCTTACTGTGACCTCCTGAATGCCTGGTGCAAGGCATACAGTGGTGCTCAATGTGTATTTGATGAATAAAGGAAATTGTGTACGTGTCCCTACATGTGTTCAGAAGATCTCTTTCTTCCAAAGGTACATGACAATCTAATTTTTATCAGCCAAATCTGAAATGCCGTAGAAAAAGAGACATTTAATATCAAAAGAAAGGCACGTGTTCGTTGAAAGAAAAAAAAGCCCAAGAGTTCTTTTGTGAAGAGAATTTTGTTGTTGTTCAGGTGTTCAGTCGTGTCTGACTCTTTTTCAACTCCCATGGGCTGTAGCCCACCAGGCTCCTCTGTCCATGGGATTTTCCAGGCAAGAATACTGGAGTGGATTGCCATTTCCTTCTCCAGGGGATCTTCCCAACCCAGGGATTGAACCCATGGTTCCTGCATTGGCAGGCAGATTCTTTACCACTGAACCACCAGGGAAGAGAATTTACTCCATGAATAATCTTTCCTGTAGGTCCACGTGGATCATGTTGGATTTTTGTAGAGTGAAATCACCTGCCACTCACAGCTTCCAAGGACCAGGTGAGGGCTGACCCCTTTTGAAATTCAGCAGACACCCAAGAACTAGGTTCCTACTGAATTTGCTTCCCAATTCAGGAAAGTGAACGTGGCTTCTAAGATCATAGGAAGCCTATATGAGGGACTTGGGGCTTTCATCCCCAGGATGGGTGGGATGGGGTGGCCAGAATGCCCTGCTTTGAGAAATGAATCTGTCCTGTGCAGGCCCCGGAGAGGAAGTCTCAGTTTCACGTTTTGAAGTCATGGGGAAGGAGACAGAGCCGTGGTGAGACCTGCTCCAACAAAAGTTACCAATCATGATGAAAAAACATCTCTTTATTGAATGCTTACTTGGTGCCAAGCCCTCTGTTAACTTTTGAATTATCTTACTAATCATGGCAGCAATTTTGAGCAAGCATCTCTTCCCCATTTTATAAATGGAAATTCTAGGACTCAAAGAGGCTGGGAAATCAGCCCTCAAAAGTTGAAACCCAGATCTCTGCTTATTCCACTCTACCTTGCTCTGGGAGATGGTGAAGGACAGGGAAGCCTGGCATGCTGTAGTCCGTGGGGTCAGAGATGCAAAGAGTCAGACACGACCGAGCGACTGGACAGCAACAAGAAGCTGATTTTGGCGAGGCCTCCAGGCAGAGCCTGAATGAGGCCTGTTGGAGTGTCCACTTCTCCAGTCCCTTGTAACCCCATGTCCTGGGATAAGGGAAAGGTAAATGAAAGAATAGTCAACCTTTGGTGGAGAAATTCACATAAGTGCTTAGAGTGACTATCTGTTGCACGCATAGATGAGCAAGAAAAAGGAGACCTGAATTTACCATGTCACTAATGCGTGCTAACCCTTAGCATAAGCATTTGGTGAGCACTTACCAGGCTTTAGGCTAGGTGCTTTACTGCATGCCTAATTTAATCCTCAGAGCAAGCCTAAGAGCTGTGGCATTATCATCATTTCCCATTTTAGAGATAGAGCTGAGGCCCTTAGAAAGTATTTGCTCATTGTCTTCACAGCTAGTGAACTGCCGACCAAGGTTGCAAACTGAGGTTAGTCTCACACCTGAGCCATCTCTCCTGATGCTAAGCCCAGTTAGCCTGCCCCCACCCACCCCTGCAAACCAAAAGGCACAAGACAAAGGCTTACTGGCAACAGCTGCAACATTAACTTTGAAAATGATTCAGAGAGTGATCAAAGAAAGTAGATTTAAACGATATGATTATCTAGGCTCTCATTAACATTTAAATACTGTGTATTCCTACAAATTGCGGGGAAGTAATGCAACCTGAGACTATTACATTAAATTAGGTCACTGATTTTTAAAGACTTATCTTGACCCAAAGTAACTGAAGTAATAACTCTGCCCAGCTGGGAGTCCTGAATGGTCAGAATGGCCTGCTGTGTATTTCTGCATGTATACATATGTGTGTGTGTGTGCATGTGTGTATATCTGTTTTCAAACTATGACTTAATATTTAAGGATTCCTACGGCCATTTTCAGGCTTCCCTTGTGGCTCAGACATTAAAGAATCTGCCTGCAATGCAGAAAACCCGGTTTCGATCCCTGGGTCAGAAAGATCTCCTGAAGAAGGGAATGGCAACCCACTCCAGTATTCTTGTCTGGAGAATCCCATGGACAGAGGAGCCTGGTGGGCTACAATCCATGGGGTCACAAAGAGTCAGACACGACTGAGTGACTAACATCCACACACACATACACACACACACACTGCCATTTTTGTAAGTGACTAAAAAATACATATGAAGAAATGTCTTAGAATTTCCCCATAGAGGGAAAGTAGCACTTGGGCAACCTGTCATGTTTTTCAGTATTCCTCATTTTTCTCATGATTTGTGTCGCACGGAACATGTTTATCCAATGTGAAGAGTCTTCATTGCTCTAATTCCCTGTTTATAGCTTTTTGCCTTGAAGCAATACATCATCAGCAAAGTGATTTACTGGACTGGGTGAGTTTTCCTGTATTTTCAATTATTATGAGGCAATGATGGAACACTGAACACTTTCAGTAAATGTGCAGATGGTGGACATTAGGGTCCCAGATATTTTATACATGGCAATAAAAATGGCTAAGAGTTTGAAAATGCACTGAGAAATGGGAATTCTGGTATACAGAAAAGACCAGGGGGACAAATGTGTTGAGATTGGAAAACATCTCATGTAAATATAAAATGAACATTTGGCATTCATTCACTTACTCATTTATTCAATGTCTTTTTATATTCCCAAGTACCCTGTGGGTGGGCTTCCCCAGTGACTCAGTGGTAAACAATCTGCCTACAAATGCAGGAGCTGCAGGAAACTCGGATTTGATCCCTGGGTCTGGAATATCCCCTGGAGAAGGGAATGGCAGCCCACTTTAGTATTCTTGCCTGGAGAATCCCATGGACAGAGGAACCTGGAGGGCTCCAGTCCATGGGGTCCCAAAGAGTTGGACACGACTGAAGCCACTTAGCATGCATGCATCCTGTGGGTACCTGGAGGTCTGGGACCATGACTGCATCTTCTAAGCCTAGCACATATCAGGGATTGGGGAGCAGGGGTTGATGGATGGATAGAGATCTACTGGGCTTCCCTGGTGGCTCAGATGGTAAAGCATTTGCCTGCAATGCAGGAGACCCAGATTCGATCCCTGGTTCGGGAAGATCCCCTGGAGAAGGAAATGGCAACACACTCCAGTATTCTTGCCTGGAAAATTTCATGGAAGGAGGAGCCTGCTAGGCTACAGTCCATGGGACTGTCACAAAGAGTCGGACACGACTTTTCTAGAGATCTATTGTCTGGTGCCTTGGGAACCAGGGGAGTGAAATGAAGTATAAGGAAGTTTGCATAAAGAGGAAGAGGAAGCTGCTAAAGGCTGGCTTATTGATAGCAATAAGAAACATATCACTGTGCCAGCAAAGGAGACAGAATTAAGAACCAGATAAAACAGTAGAAGCAGTTCACTGTCTGGGTGGGACTAATTAAGGGGTGGACAAACATCCCTGCAGGCAATAAAAGCGATAAGGTCCTCCACGTTGTCAGCCCTAGGAACTAATCCATGTTTTATAATCTGAAGATGCCAACAGGTGTTGTGTGAGTTATGTGCTCAGCCAGCTGTTTTAAAAGGCGAGAGTGATATAGTCCATTTCAGAAATGGTGGCAGAAGCCATTTCATCTCTGTGAGCTTTTTATCTGTGAAGTAAGGATAACTCAACCTCACAGATAAAAGATAAAAAGGGGGAAAGAAACCACAAAATATGCTAAATATGACTGTTATTAGTGATACCATCTCTGCAGGCTGTCCTTATCATGAAGTCACATGGTCGGTGCTTCCTGCAGAGGGCAGGGCATTCAGGAAATTTTTCAGAGCAGGAATGAGGAAGGGCCTTTTCTTCAGCAGTGAGTTTGCCTGTCAATGGATTTAATTTCAAAGACATAGCAAATCACCTGCTACAACCACATCTATTACTAGGAATCCCTGCCGTGTGTACATGGGGTAGGGGCTGGAGTAGCATCAACTAACCTCTAACCGCAACAGAGCAGTGACCCAGTTCTATCCCTGGGCCGGGAAGATGCCCTGGA
The DNA here is from genome assembly GCF_014754425.2 of Oryx dammah. Taxonomy (NCBI): domain Eukaryota; kingdom Metazoa; phylum Chordata; class Mammalia; order Artiodactyla; family Bovidae; genus Oryx; species Oryx dammah. Next base: position 20,896,739 of record NW_024070203.1, on the reverse strand, counting down.
GGAGGAAATGGCAACCCACTCCAGTATTCTGGCCTGGAGAATCTTATGGACAGAGGAGCCTGGGGGACTACAGTCCATGGGGTTGCAGAGTTGGACATGAGTGAGCACAGTGCAGCAGAGACCCAGCCAATGGCCAGTAGTGAGGCTGTGTCAGCAGTTGTGTGTTAACATAGTATTTCCTCTGACCCAAAGGTGGACCTCCCAGTTGGCGCTAGTGGTAAAGAATCCACCTGCGAATGCAGGAGACACAAGAAACACAGGTTCAATCCCTGGGTCGGGAAGATCCCCTGGAGAAGGAAGTGGCAACCCATTCCAGTATTCTTGCCTGGAGAATCCCATGCACAGAGGAGCCTGGGTGGCTATAGGCCTTGGGATCATATAGCGTCAGACACAATGGAGCATAGCATAGCAAAAGTGGACCACAGACCTTAACATCGCCAGTTGAAGTCATCTGTATTTTTCTTATCACAGTAGTGGCAATTATCTCAAGATGCTATTACATTCATAGTTGATTGGACAGTGAATAGACATCTGAATTAGGCTGATCTCATTCTTCTCATTAAGAGACAGAAAGACTTGATTGGTTCCGGGTCCCAGAACCAGAAGATCAAGTAGCCTTTGGGTTAGAACCATGGTTTTATGCTTTAGAGACACAGGGAAATCTGATATTAGAAAGCAGGAGGCTCATCTCCTCACCAATCCCATCTTCAACTCAGAAAGCCAAACTTCCCCCTTCTGCCCTTGGATTCCATGTGGGACACAGTTGAAGAGTTTTCATGCAGCCTCAGAAGCCCAAGATGGATTTAGGCTACATCTAGGGCCTCCCAAGTGGCACTAGTAGTAAAGAATCCACCTGCCAATGAAGGAGATGCAAGAGACATGGGTTCCATCCCTGGGTCGGGAAGATGCCCTGGAGGAGGAAATGGCAACCCACTCCAGTATTCTGACCTGGAGAATCTTATGGACAGAGGAGCCTGGTGGACTACAGTCCATGGGGTCGCAGAGTCAGACACGACTGAGCACGGTACCGCAGGGACCCAGCCAATGACCTGTAGTGAGGTTGTGTCTGAGAAGAGGAAGGAGGAAGGGGCAGATGGAGGCCTCTGTTGTCCCCTACAGAGCCTGCACGTGGTTGGTCTTGGTGTACACTTGGTCTTCCAGCTGCTGCTGAAACCCAAGGGTCCGGGAATCAAAACCAAAACAAGCAGCTAGGAGAACGGAAATAGGTCCCCAGCTGGCAAACCATCTCTAAATAGCATCTGATACATGCAAACACCTGCAAGAGTTCACTTCTCTCGATGGAAGCCTGAGCTCCCAGGAACTGATCGTGGGCGGTCTGGGGGGCCCTGTGCCACGTATGCGCCCACTGTGATGGTGATTTCCTGCTGACCTTTCTGTGTCTGCGTTTCCTTTGTTCCTGTCTCTCACACAGGACCCGACACAGAAAAGACATTTACTGTGAATGTAGAAAAAGAATGAGCCTACGTGCTTCTCCTCCTGTGTCTAAAGCAGGGCCCTTAAGCTAGAGGTCCTTGGGCCAGGGATCCATGGATTAAATTCAGGGGTCGTGTGCTTGGATGAGGGGGACATGCATCTTTGCTTTTGTCATTGTTCAGTTATTCAGTTGTGTCCAGCTCTTTGTAACTCCAGTGACTGCAGCACGACAGGCTTCCCTGTCCCTCACTCTCTCCTGGGGTTTGCTCAAGTTCATGTCCATTGAGTCGGCGATGCTATCTAACCATCTCCTCTCTAATTGCAATTTAGCATTTCTTCCTACTTAAATGTGGTCCACAAACCCTAACACTGCCAGTTGAAATCACATGTATTTTTCTTATCACAATTGTGGCCATTTTCTTAAGATGTTATTATGCTCGTTACTACCTTGAAATTATATTGAGACCTGCCTCCACATTGCTATTTCATTTACCAATAAAGAAACGCATGACGTTGTCACAGTTGGAAGATTTGGAGAATTACACTTCCAAGTGCAAGCAGTGTCTCCTGCAATGTCATTTGCTGGATTTATTGTATGCATTAAAGCTCTTCTTGCCTCCCTCTCTGACATGTGCAGCACACACGGTCACCCTCCCCCGCCTTCTCTGCCCAGTCACTTGCTGCATGATGATGCAGACTGCAAAAGTGTTGACAGCTTATTACAAACTCTAAGAAACTCTTCAAGGCATGTGAAGAAGAGCCAGTACAGATAAACAGCATGCTAGCTGTTTAAAAGGGAGGAGGGTGTTAAGTGTGGGCTGCATTTAGTGACTTGCTTCAAAAGAACAAATATGAAAAAGCAGAAAAAGTGATTCGATATCGGAGACACCTAAGATGACCTTGGCCAGGTGATCAAGGTCAACCTCATCCCTGTTAAATCACATTGACCCATCATACTGACAGCACAAGGTGATGAGGACGCCACTGAGTGTCTGTGTTCTTCATTCCCAAACCTCAGAACCCCAAGTGAACCATGAGAACATCAGGCACACAAACCTCAGTCCAGGGTGCTTGTGCAGCTTCTCAAAACCACCAAGGCCATCAGAAGCAAGGAATGTCTGGGAAATTTTTACAGACGAGAGGGAACAAAGGAGGCAGGATGAAAACAGACAATGGGGAAAATGGTGAAGTCCCAAGAAAGTATGGAGTTTAGTTAATAGATCCGTGTTAATGTGTTAGTTGTAACCAATGAACTGTAGTGACAAGCGGTGTTAATAATAATAGGGGGACCTTGGGCTGGAGTATATGGAAACTCTCTGTACTATCTTTGCAACTGTTTATTTGTTAAAAAAAATTTTTTACCTTTTGGCCACACCACACAGCTTGTGGGATCTTAGTTCCCTGATCAGGGACTGAACTCATGGCCCCTCCCTGCCTTGGAAGTGCAGAGTATTGACCACTGGACCACCAGGGAAATCCTCCATGGTATAAATTTCAAACTAATCAAAAATAGAAGATTGTAGTGAAACCTGTTAACATTTTTAAATACAAGCGCAAACAGCATTACAAGCTTATCACTGGTGGTCTTTTCACACACTTTCCTATAATAAAAATAAAATGTAAAAAAAAAAAAGTTTCCTTCTTAATTATAGGTTGAAAAGCTTGATTCCTTTGTCACTGTGTTATTTGGCTACTACAGTGCCTGAAATGGGGCTGGTCTGCATTGAGATGTACTGTGATGTAAAAGGCGTTTCCCAGGGGGCTCAGCGGTAAAGAATCCACCGGCAGTGCAGGAGCTACAGGAGACAGGGGTTCGATCCCTGGGTGGGGAAGCTCCCCTGGAGGAGGAAATAGCACCCCCCTCCAGTACTCTTGCCTGGGAAACCCCATGGACAGAGGAGCCTGGTGGGCTACAGTCCATGGGGTCTCGAAGAGTTGGACACAAGTGAGCACAGACATGAATGAATGTGATGTGAAAATATAGCCTGGATTTCTCAGTAGGAAGAAAAGAATGCAAGGCACCTCGATAATTGTTATATTGATTCTATGTTAAAATGTTAATATTTTGGATATCCTGGCTTACATGTATTATTAAAATTCATTTCACTTGTCTCTTTCTACCTTGTCTACCTTTTCTAATGTGACTACTTGAAGATTTGAAGTTACATCAGTGGTTCACATTGTATTTTTATTGGACAGTGATGCTCTGAAGAATTCCAAAGGTGAGGGGCATGTGGGCAGGAAGCCCCAGGTAAGGAAAGACCCACCTCAATGCATGATCTCTCAGGTAGGGGAAAAAGACACAAGCCACTGCAAAGTTACAAATTTATTGGTCTGGAAATAAATACAAATATCTCATTAAGAAACTCTTCTGGAAAGACTTGTACATAACAGCTTCTTGTTCTGATTCAGCCATTTCTGCCTCCCAGGTGGTAGGTGACAGGTAAACTGAGTCATAATCCCCCAAGCTGCCTGGAAGGCTTGACTACTTCCTCCCAGTAACCACCAGGCCCCGGTGGCTGATGCACGCTCTTCCATTCATCCTGATCAAAACTTGCTATATGAAGATCCATGGTTAGCCAAAATGAGATCGAAAGGCAGTAAGTAGTACAGGAACTCGACAGCTATGTTGACATTGCCCAGAAATGTCAGTGGTGCCACCCTGCTCAGGGAGAAGTTAGAGGGGCAGGGAAGAGGGGAAGGCGGGAGAGAAAGGAAATCCCATGGAATACACATTTCAGACTCTGTACATCTTTTGGGCCACCACTCCCCATGTGAATCACACCCCCTAGCTGAAGATTCTGGAAGGTCACCAGGTCAGAAACCTTTGGCAGTCAAGTTCAGACTCACCCCCACATGTCAAAGATTGGAAGCAGGATTTAACTTAATCACACATGATTCCTGGGAACCAGATGGGATCGACTGAAATCACAACTGCACTGGATTCCATCACAACCACAAGGAATTCCTTACGTCTAATCCCCCAAAACGCCACCCCACCCCAAAGCCCCTACCCCAGTGCTGCTGCCTGGAGCCACACCACAGCCAGGCCCAGCTGTTTGCAATCTTTCCATTTCAGAGAAAACAACTACAAATCTACACACTCTTCCCCATGAATGAAATAACAACTCGTTCACCTATTAGGGGTGGGAAGTAGGGGCGATGGAGGGGGAGGCAGGCAGCTGATTCAAAGCTTTAAACACACAAATACCAAATGCCTGCCAAGACCGTTTCTTTGAAAAACTGGAAGATTTTGTCCCCTACTTTTGTTGTCCGTTAAAAAATGCCAGGAAAACAGGCTTGTAGGCGTCAACCATAAAAAGTGTATATATGCACAAACGTGTAAAAAAAAAAAATCTATTTCTTCAAGTTAACTATGGAGATTTGCTTTTTCCAAATACTTCGGAGCCTCCATGTCAATTCCACCTCTCTCCCTGCTTCCTGTTTGGGTTGTTTTTTTTTTTTTTAAAGAGCTCCCCACCACTCCCTGCTCTCCCCCTCACCAGTCAGAAAGGGCTTGGTTTCCAGAATCTGGGTCTGTTTTTTCTTTAGTTGGAGAGGAAACAGGAAGTAGGCGGGCTGGGCTTCCAACAAGGTGTCCTTTTGCTGCCAGGATGCTCCGGCCATGCTAGCCTTGGATAGATCGAGTGTTTACTCTGCGCTGGTTTCTGGCAGTTAGGCGTCTCCGAAGGAGGGTAGGAGGGTGGCCTCTCAGCCCCTCGTTTGTGGGGGGCCACTGAGGTGCATCTTTCCCTTTGGCCCACCCCGCCCTACCCTCACCAGAAAGGGCGACCCCACAAACACCCAATCTCACCATGTCGTCACCAGAGCTCACTTGTACAAAATAAGCTTTGGGTTAATACCGAGTTACGAGTTAACGTGCGGTTGGCAGGCAGGGGTGGGGAGGCGGGCCAGAGGAGGGGCAGCTACAGCGATCGGTCCCAGAGTCCAGGGGCGGCCGGCTGGCCCCGAGGCCGCCTAGCAGGACACCTCCGTGGAGTTGGGTCCGGCGCTGCTCCCGGGGCCGCCAGAGTTGGGGATGATGTCCAGCCGCGTGCCCTCGCTGGTGTGCGAGCGGCTGCGGGCGCCCTCGCTGGTGTGCGAGCGGCTTCTGGCGCCCTCCAGGGACGTGACGCTGGAGCCTGACGCTGTGCGAGACCTCATCAAGCGGGTCATGCTGGCGGAGGGCACTGGGGAGAGAGGAGAGAGCCCAGTGAGGGGGTGGGCGAAGGCCGGAGGTGCTCGCACCTCGGCGACGCAGCCCTCTGCGTGCCCCGCCTGCCCGTGGAAACTTTGCTCCTGTTCGTCTTTAAGGCATCCAGCCGCTGGGCCCCCTGTCATTTCCGTGCCTACTCGCAGAGGTGAAGAGCCAGGCTCAGGCTGGGTGAGGACTGATGGGTCCCACCCTGGCATGAACCCACCAGCTGAGTCTTGATCGCAGCTGTCTGCCAATAGCTTACCAGCTGTGGGACTCGAAAAGTGTCCCTCTCTGAGACCCTGGCCCCATGTGTAAAATCAGAATACTACCATGGACCCCTGGGTATCAGCGCCCGAGTGCGTGCCCACCACCCTGTGATGTCAACAGTCTCTAGAGTCAGGAGGATGTTCATACTTGGCCCGGCTAATCCCTGCACGCCACAGGCTGGAAACTGAGGCCACACGGAGCGGTCAGCTGTCACCTCTTCCTGTGGGCAACCTGTGAGCTCCCAGGAACTCTTAATGGCACCATCCATTCTGAAGGACTTAAAATGCCCTTAAACATGGCAGGTGGCTGAGAAAATGGGATGAAGAACCCCACCTGTACTGGGTTGAAGAGCACCCTCCCAAGTTCATGAGCACCAGAATCTCTGACTATAACCTTATTTGCAAATAGGGTCTTTGCAGATCTATCTAGATGAGTTCATCCTGGTTAGGGTGAGCACTAATGCAATGGCTGGTTTCCTCCTAAAAGGAGATAGATGCACACTCAGGGAGCAGCTGAGTGAAGACAGGGCAGAGGTCAGAGTGATACAGCCACAGGCCAAGGGCTGCTGGCAACCACCAGAAGCTGGGACGAGGGAAAGGAAGATTCCTCTGAGAATCCTTACAGGGAGCATGACCCTGCCTACATCTCAGTTTTGGACTTCTAGCCTCTAAAACTGTAATACTGTGAGAGAATAAATTTCCGTCGTTTTAAGCAACGGAGATTTGTTATGGCCACCCTAGGAAACTACTCCATCAGCCGATTGAAGCCTCTTTGTCAAGATCACGTTGAATAAAAGATGCCACACACTGAGGCAGTGATAAGTACAAATGCATGGAGGGGTTATGTTATTGGCTCAGTGGGCATATGTGTTGGCTTTTTGCCACAGACACTGACAAACAAAATTCATCCTTGCATACTGAATCTTCTTAAAGAGCCAGCTCCTGAATCCAGGAAAAAATCAGGATCAATCCCCCACCTGTTGCTCACATACTTTCTCTAAGCCCCCCTATTCCTTGATCCCACATCTGGGGTCTTACTGACCCTGCAGGCCTCTGGTGACCCTAGGATGGAGTCATGGATGCTAAGGGCTTGTCACATTGGCCCACGGCTGTGAGCAGACACTCGGGAAATAAACGATTCCTTCCCTCGTCTTTGGTGGATGCCTCTAGCTCTTTCTGTTGTCTTTCCCTATGATCTGCAGGCTGCTTTCTGGAAATAGAAGCTGACATAGTGGGTGGGGGGGCAAACAAGGCTGGCCTCTCACTTCCTTTCTCCCCAGAATGCACTTTCAAAGCAGAAATCCAAACCCATGGCAGGTTTAAGACAACTGAGTTGCAGTTTATTCCTGCAAGGAAAACAAAGCCCTTCTCGAGTTACTGCTTTTGCTGCACACTTTCCCAGAGGGGTAGAGACCCACAGGCAGATGTTTTCTGTTGGAAGAGGGCTATTTGGGACATGACTCCTGCCTGGAGCATGAAAATCAGGCTTGTCTGCTCTCAGCTGTGCTAGAAACTAAATGTGGCTGAAGCCAATCTGAAGACTGCGGTCAGTAGACCAAACATAACATTACTATTTTAAATGAGCAAACAGTTTAAGCCTCAGGAAAATAAAGGGGGAAAAAAAGGAAGTGACTAGACATTCAGACTTCTTAATTAAGATGGGCACTCGAATTAGAAATCCAGGCAGCAGAGAGAGAGAGAGCAAAACCAACCACATCGGGGCTGAAACCGTGGCTGACACACCAACATGTACCAACGGTGGATGCCGCCCAGGAGTGTGGCTGAATGGGACTGCATTGCTGAAAAGGGGCTGTGTGCGTCTGTGAATAAACTGGAACCATAATGCAAAGAGGCTGCAGGCTCTTTAGTTATGCTGCTCTTTATCCTTCAATTCTCAAATCTAATGATTTAGCAGACATGCTCTGCCTTGAATATAAGTGACTTTATCACCCATTTGCTCAAAGCTTTGCAGTTTTCGAAGAACTTTCACAGATCCCCACTCTGCTTCTTGCTTAATTTCTCAAAGCCTCAGTTTCATCATTTGTAAAATGAGGATAAGAGTATCTCCTAGGATTACTGTGATCGTTAAATGAGAAAAAAAAAAGGACTTAATGATTCTTCATCACCACCACCACCATCACCACTATCTCACCCGGCACCATCCTCACACCACCACCACCATCATTGCTTCCAGCACCATCACCGTCACCACCATCACGCCCACCGCCACCACCACCACCATTATCATCGCCACCATCCATCCTCACGTCACCAGCACCACCACCACCATGACCAGCATTACCATCCTCACGCCAAGTCTCTTAGGGAAGCATGTAATCAAAATTAAAAAAGATTTTCATGGTTTCATGGGTTGTTGTCTTCTTGGTCCTCAGAGGGCTAGTCCTCACCTACACCTTAAAACATTCCCTGGTGTGAAACAGCTTCTGTTCACCAACGGAGGGAGACTGAGCCACTAGGGTATGAGGAGACACTGGAAGCTCTGCACTGCGGCCCACCCTCCACGCCCCTAAATACTTCTTCCCGGACGTGCTCGGTGTGCAAAAAGCTAAAGCTGCCCACGGTGACAGAATCCTCGGCCCAATCCGTTTCCAGTTCCCACCGCTGCCCCTCGGCCCACCCCCTGCTGGGAAAGGCCATACTCACTGTATCCCATGCCCTGCACGAAGTACTTGAAGGCCTCGGCCAGCTTGGCTGGCTGCAAGAGAAAAGAGCAAGAGTGCAGTCAGTCACTGGAGGTCCGGATCACTCGAGGCCATTGGGAGCCAGGCCTGTGGTCACCTTCATTAAAGAGCTTGGCAAAAGATGGAAATGCCATGTGTTGACAGGACAAAAATACAAAAGGAAAGCAAAGAACGGGATGATTATGGAGAACAAACTTAGCTTTGGCCAGGAAGAACGTTTAAATTTACTACATAGCTGGAGGAACTTAGTCAAGTTACATGACCGGTCTGAGCCAGCTTTCTCACCTATATAATATGGGCAGAGTGCTACACCTGCAACTGAGGATTTCTGTGAAGAGTATATCATTGGATAAACTGATGTGTCCAGAACAATGACTTTATGAGGTTAGTACCATCTTCATATACATTTCATAGCTGAATAGATTTGGAGAGATAAACAATCCATCCAAGGTCTTCTGGTTAATTAGTGGGCATGCACTTAACCCAGGATTTTCCAAATCCCATAGCAGCTTACTCTCACCCCAGTAGCAGGCAGGCTGGTGGCTGGCTGGATGAAAGGATGGTGGATACATGGATAGGTGAAAATGAAAAAAGGTGGATGGAAAGAAGGAGTGAAGATGGATAGATGAATAAGAGAAGGATGGATGGTCTTAAAGAAGGAAGGTGCAAGGATGAAAGGAAAGGAAAAATGGAAAGGAAGAAGGATAGCATGAGAGGATGGATGGATGGATAGAAGGATGGATGAACAGACAAATCTCTTAATCAACTGGGCTACTTTAAATAAAATGAGCTGGGACTGCTGCAAACATACCCAGTTTGACCAATTACTCTCAAAGTTTAACTAAACCAGGAGGTGATGTTTGGGTAAAGGTCATATTTGAAGGCTAATTAATTCCAACTCTCAAATGTAATGTCCTGGGTCTATTCTCACACCCTTTCACTTCACTGGTGAGCCATCATCAGAGTGGCCTTGCCCACCTCCACCAACTCCTGTCACTGTTCTCAAGGAGCCAGGTGATATTTAAAGAAGAGTCTGTGCTAAAAGTGCCCTCTAGGAGTCGCGGGATGATAAGAATGAGAGTTGCAAGTTGGAGCTGCAGGAAGCCAGGGGCATCTGTGTTCAACATGGCGGACAAAACAAGAGGATGGGCTTGGAAAAGAGATCTCGGCCCAAACAGCTCCCCTGCATGCCCACAGGCAATCTCTGCCGTCTGATAGCCTCAATTCCCCTTCTGTGGCTGCAGTAGAAGGCATGTTCTTCCTCTCTCTAAAGCTTATTGCAGGGATTGAATGGAATGAAGGATGGGAATGCCCTTTGTAAACACCCAACTTGCAAGGGCAGGAGAAGGCAGGATTACAGAGCCATTGGTTCTTGCTGGGCTGCTCTCCTGAGGGGCTGGGCTAGTTCAGCTCCTGCCATGACATTTAAAATATGTTTTGGGACTTCTCTGGCGGTTCAGTGGTTAGGACTGTGCTTTCACTTCAGGGGCCACAGGTTTGATCCCTGGTTGGGTAACTAAGATCTCACACCAAAATAAAATAAAATAAAACATGCTTTAATTATGGCTAAGGTTAGAGTCTTCTCATTTCAAATAGAGAAAGGACTAAAGGAGGGAGAGAGGAAAGAATAATGGTGCCCCTTCTCTTCAGCCAATTTAAGTTGCACTGTCTCAGCAGGGTGTTGAGCAGGCTGTGTGGATAAATAGCCCATCATAAAATAGTGTGCAACTATTAACTCTTATTTACATCTAAGCAGGCTCGACTGGGAACCCATCTGTTCCCTCTGAAACTGAACCATCCCATCCTTCTCTGGCTACTCCCAGCTATTAAATAGGCAAAACCCAACAGCAGATACGAACGTGAAAATACTTTGTTCTTTGCCAGTAGAAACAGAGGACACTGGAGAGGGAGGCTAAGAGAGCCACACAAGGCCACTTGTGCCTGATTACTGCTGCATGCACATACAGACACACACATGCACACACAGACACACATACATATACACGTGTGTGCACACACACATGTGCACACACATATACACATGTGCGTGTACACACATACATATGCACACGTATATACACGTGGGTGCACACAGACACACATGCATATACACGTGTGGATGAACACACACACATGTGCACACACACATAGGCACACACACACACACTTTGGCCCATCTCCTCTCTGTGCTCCTTGCTCTGGCCTTGGGCTCCGGCAGCCCATGGCTACGGCCTTTGGTCTTCCGGGTCAGGCACACCTAGATTCTGGTCCATGACTGCCAAGCTATGTCTGCTTGGCAAATCCCTTCCTGCCTTGAACCCAGTGTCATCTGCTCCACAGGGCCTCCTGCAGGAGGATCTGATACGTCCTGACATGCAAGCACTTTTACAAATGGTAACAGGTCTACAACGTGTCATCAGACGTCACGGTGCGGGGTCGAGGGGGAGCAGGCAGTGAGGGTAAAGGGGGTAACAGGTCCCAGAGACCCCTGGCCTCCACGTGGGGAGTGGAGACAGGTGTGACTCACCTGAGAGATCTGCGGGAGGCCACCGCAATCTGCCATCTAGGGAAGACAGGGAAACCGGTCAGTGCAAGGCCTGGGTGGAGGGCATGCCGACTCTGTGGACTGGCTGCAAGTGGGCATCCACTCTGCCTGCTGCCCTACCCTGGGTCCTGCCCTGTGAGGGGACCTGGGCAGGTTGTGGGTGGGGAAACCCCCACCTCACTCGGCTAGGCTGCTCTGATTACTAACCATGTCGGCATTGAACTCTGCCTTCTCGGCACCATTACTTGCAGCTTATGACAGGCCAGGCGCTGTGCTAGGCCCTGTAGGTGGTTTCGCTCTGCCCCTCAAGAACCCTGGAAGGGATGGCTGTCCCACTTTAGAGGCAGAAACTGGGCCAGAGAGAACTGGAGGAACTTGTAAAGTCCTGAGCGGGGTCTGTCTGACCAGAAACTGTTCACTGCACAATACCCCATACACATGATCTCTTTAAAGACCCCTCGGAAGGAAAATGCAACATTCAAGCCTTCCGGTTTGATGAGGCTCCTGGTTGGTCATCCTCGGTAAATGCTGTAGCTTCTGAAGGTCCTATTAAATCGCCACATCCAAAGTCATCACTGCTTAAAGCCATTTCAGGCACGTGTGAAGATTTATCCAAAGCCTAGGGCTCTGGAGCACTTGGGGAGGAAAATGGGATGAGGATGGGGAAACAGAGCTGGAAGGTCTCTTCCAGTGAGAGTAAGGTTGTGGCCAGCCTACAGTCCAGGCTCAAGGTCAAAGTCAGCTAACCCGGGGAGGCCGGGAGGATGTAGTGACAAGACAAGGGAATTGAGCTCCAGGGGCCCATGAAGCAGGGCAGGGTGGTGCAGTGGGCAGAGTCTGTCTAGAATCAGGCCCTGCCCACACAATTCCTGTCCATCCCTCTCCAGAGCACCATGGCCAGCCGCCCATAAGCTCCTGGACTCCCATACATAGATCCCTTCAACTTTGCAGTCTTGGGTTACCAGCCAGCACTCAGTCGGTGTTGCTGAACAGACAGTCATCATTTCTGTGGTTTCTGACCACCAGTTATACTATAATCAGGCACAACTCAATTCTGCAGAAAATTTTTGGTGTTTCTAGGAAACAATAAATGCAACCCCTCATCGTTTTCCCTGTACCTTGAGGAGAGTGGTCTTCGTTGGGTCTAGTTTCGAGTTGCACTCCACCTGGATGGGAAGAAGGAGAAGAAATTTCTAATTTCCTACCTGAAGCCAAAGTCATAAACTTTTCCCCCTCCCTGCCACTCTGCTACCATCATCAGAAATTCCAATATTCCTACTGGATGGAAGAAAGAACACAAGCTGTGGCATTAAACATACGGCTTTAAATTCTAGCCTTGCTACCATGAGCTGTGTGCTCTTGGACAAGTTACTTAACCTCTCTGAGCCTCAGTTTCCTCACCAATAAAATAAAGACAGTATCTTTTTCAAAGGGTTGTGATGAAGATTAGCTAAACTGTAGAAGGTGCCACAGAAACAGTCACTAAATGAACGGGCTTCTTTAACCAGCTGCTGCCAATGATTCTTCAGATTCAACATCCCCAGTCCTGACAACTATTCTTCACATGAAACCACATCCACCAAACTGGTTTCTTTCTTCAGTTTCTCAGTGACCCTCTTAAAAGTGCATCCAGAAGTGGGAAAAATCCTCACTTGTGATGTCCAGAGTGCCTATAGTAGAATTATCACCTCTCTTAATGTAAGCAATGTATCTTTACTGATACATCCTACGATTATGTCCAGTGGACTTAAGGTTACGTGTTAGTTGCTCGTTGTGTCTGACTCTTTGTGACCCCATGGACTATAGCCCTCCATGCTCCTCTGTTCATGGAGTTCTCCAGGCAAGAATACTGGAGTGGGTTTCCATTTCCAGTGGACTAGATTGCATGGTTCATTTGGATACCCCAGGTCTTTACTAAATGAACATTTGCAGACCCTGCGCTAGCTCACCTCTCAAAGCACATCACAATTCTAGACTTTTCCCAATAGCCCCTAAGTCTCCCATGTCCCCAGCTACAGTGACGTTGGAAAGATAGAATCCTTGTTTTACCTTTACAACATCACAGGTGGGAATTAAGGGGTGAACTGAGCCTTTCCTAAGCTCTGCTCCCCAGGTCCCTCTCTGCCTTGTCGGATGATAAGGCTCCAACCATGTCTGAATGTGCCACCTGACTCCCAAATGGGCAGAGAGTCTCCTGGCCAGGAGTTCAAGTGGCAGCATGCCCATATAAACAAGCCAGTGGGAGGCAGCTCGGCAGGTGAGGGGGCCTGGGAGACGAGTTAGAAGGCCCACTGCCAAGTAACTAGGGCTGGCAGTCACCAGGGAAGGAAGCTGGTGGCTGGGCCCTCTGCCCAAAGTCTAATACGGCATCCAGAAGATGTCACTTGCTCTGATGGGAGCAGAGGAAGGGCAGAGGGTGGGCAAGGAGACTTCATACAAAGTCAATCAGATATGGACCATCGATTTAAGCACGGAAGCTACTGGTGATTTCTACATACCACAGCGTCCACAGCAGGAGAACTGTCTCCAACCACCAACAGGGCAGGACACCTGGGGGCAGGGAGAGACGGGGAGTTAACACAAGGTTCATTTAAAGACTCTCATGCTCCCAGACCTGCCAGGCTGGGACCAGAATTCTTAAAACAAAAAAAAAAAGAAAGAAAGAAATTATTTTGTTTTCCCCGTACTCTTTGCTCTTTTACTGCTTTCTTTCTCCACCCTCTGCTTTATTCTTAGGATAAAATGGGTAAGCAGTCATTTACACCCTAGTGTGAATTTCAGCCAGAGAATTTCTATGCCCTGATATTTTATTTTCAAGTACTCCTCAAGGAAGGATGAGTAGGACTTTGCCAGTCATCAAAAACAGAGACAAAAAGGACACACCTAATTAAGGAAATTGCATGTGCCAAATTCAGGTATCAAATAATATGGTTCATGTAAGGAACTATAATAAGACATAGTCATTACTGGGGGAATCCAGTTGGTCATACCCAGGACTGTCTTTTCCTTTTAGTTTTATAAAGCACTTCAAAGTGGGTCCTGTGCCTTATTTGTCTCCAGACTCTATGAAGTAAAGCCTCAAATGGTTGGGCATAGAGTAGGTGTTTCATAAATTCTGTCACGTGTGGTTATTAGCATGCCTTGTTTGAGATCTGAGGTCCCCCCAACCCTAGGTTTCGAGGATGCCCTACAAACCAAACTCCTGCACAAGGAGATGAGTGAGGTTGGGTCATGCCCAATCCCTGGCTAGAATCCACCCAGGTCTTGCCCACTGGGCTGTCTTAGCACCAGGCAAGCAGTCCTGCCAAGCTCAGGGCTAAGATGTTGCCGGCACCGGCCAGCAAAGCTGAAGAGACAGCGCAGAGGGGAAGGGCAACTCACTGCAGGGTGACCGTGTGGGCTCCAGGCATCGGCCGCTCGATCTCCAGGTCCCGCCGGCTGCAGACAACAAACAGATGCACCATTATAACAGCATACCCTTCGCTGGAGGAAGCCCCCTTCCACCCAGGCAATCCCCGGAGTCCTGCACTGACCCCTGTGGCAAACAGCCACCCACATCCCAAGCTGTGTGGGGTCCCACCCCAGCCCCTCTGGGTCCATAGAAATGGCTTCAGGGGCAGCAGGACTCATACATTTCCTGTGGACTCCACCTTATTGTCCTCTGTTTTTTTTTTTTTTCCCTTTTGTGCACAAATCACATCCTTCTGTGGAGGCTTCCTCATTCCCACCTGTCCCCCAAGGCACAGCCTTCACCTCCCAAATGCTGTCCACGCTCTTCTTTTAGTCTGAGTCTTACTCTCACGCCTAACTCGGAGTCCTCTACATAGTAACCAAACCATCTCTTTAGAACTCAGACCTGATCTGCAATGGCACCCCACTCCAGTACTCTTGCCTGGAAAATCCCATGGACAGAGGAGCCTGGTGGGCTGCAGTCCACGGGGTCGCGAAGAGTCGGACACGACTGAACTACTTCCCTTTCACTTTTCACTTTCACGCATTGGAAAAGGAAATGTCAACCCACTCCAGCATTCTTGCCTGGAGAATCCCAGGGACGGCAGAGCCTGGTGGGCTGTCGTCTATGGGGTCACGCAGGGTCGGACACGACTGAAGCGACTTAGCAGCAGCAGCAGCAACCCTCCTATGATTTCTCACTGTACGGATGGCCACCAGCCTCTCCCTACCTGGCACCTCCCAGCGTGAGACACACTTTCCCAGCCCTCAGCCCAGAGCCAGTCCGGCTGGATTCAAATCAGGCTCCTCTGCTTGCTAGCTGTGTGGCCTCGGGCAGGGTGCTGAACCTCTCTGGGCCTTCGCTTCCCCAGCAGGAAATGACGGTGAGGGCACCCTCATCATGGAGTTTAGGAGGCATCAGTTCTTTCCTGTAGCGTGTGGGGCTGCAGGAGCTGCTGTTGGTCTCCTCAGTGCCCACTGCCCAGTCAAAAGCCTGCCTACTCCAGTCCTCGCTAGTGTTTGCTGAATGAATGGGTGCTCAGCCTCCGTGTCTTCAGCTACTTGCTGCAAGTATTACCTGTCCCTCCATCACTGAGAGGCTGGGAGGAAGGTAGGTGGGAAGGGACACGAATGCCCTTTGTAAAGTTGAGTTATTAATATGTGAGGAGACACAGAGCCCAGGAGGCTCATCCCTGACCCCTCTGTGGAGTGGCAGACTGAGTTCCTTGGGGATTCTAGAACCTCTGGCCAACATCAGTGGCCCCGAGCTGTCCCCTTCCCTAGCTGAGCCCCAGACTGTCTATGCTTGAGAGGGCTGCACCCTTGCCAAAAGCCAGGCTCAGTTGTTCCTTAACCTTGGAATGAGTCCCTCACCTCCCAGTAGCCTTTCTGGATTCTTCTCCATGTCCCTCTCAGCTTTCCTCACCTCTGGTCCTTCTTAGGGTCAGCCTCAGCACAGGCACATACGTAAATCCATGTGCAAATCGTTTGCCACGTGACTGCATGTCACTTGTGCTTGTACTCCTGGTGATCTGGAGTGGAGTTAAGCTCCTTGCAAAGTACACGTGTGCTCACTCAGTCATGCCACTCTTTGCAACCCCATGGACTGTAGCCGGCCAGGCTCCATTGTCCATGGGATTCTCCAGGCAAGAATATTGGAGTGGGCTGCCATTTCCTACTCCAGGGGATCGTCCCAGCCCAGGGATCGAACCTGCATCTTCTGTGTCTCCTGCACTGGCAAGGTGGATTCTTTACCAATGTGCCACCTGGGAGGCCCCCTTGCAAAGGATCAATACTCAAAACTCCAGGAGGCACCTGACTTCCCGGGGCCCCTACTGGGAACCCTTGTTCTGTTCATCTATTTGCTCCGGGGCTGCTATTAACTTTATGCTCCCCGCGCCCTTGCCCCATCTTAGTTCTGGACCTATTAGCAGCCATCGTGTGGCTGAACAGCACCGGGTACCTGTTGTAGGCGTTGATGAACAGGTGCAAGTTGCCAGGGTTCATGTCGTTCAGGATGTGGTGGCGGTAGGTGTGCACCACCTCCACGCTATTCTGTATTTCCTCCTGCGCAGAGAGAGAAGGTCGCTTGTGGGATCTATGGCGCTGGCTGGTCACTACCCTCGCCATTCTTCGTCTTATTCAGGTACAAAGTGAAGGCGGCAATGCCTAATCCATAGGCCTGCTATGGGCCTGAGGGAAGCTTTGGGAAAGTAGAAGCTGTACCCAGAAGCAGACTGATGTCTGAATATCAACTGTGAGGAGAGCGATCATAAAGCTGGAGGGGCAAGCATGCCTTTCTGGGCTCAGACTTTGGGAGTTCTGATCTGAACTCAGTCCTCCTGGGTCTGAACTTGGCTCCATCACTGTCCTTTTTATTGTACAAGTGTTTTACCTCTCTGAGCCTCAGTTTCCTTTAATAATAAGAAAAAAAAAAAGAGTGGGAGTGACATCACCTACTTCAGCAAATTGTAGGATTTAATAAAGGTTGGGCTGTCTAGGAAGCCCATTGTAAACACTGATGTGACTTTAGCAATTACTATTATTTTCTTTTTAATGGAAATAGATGAAAAGAAGTTTTTCATGTTTGCAAAACAAAACTAACCCATGCAATGGGAAGTTGCCGGAAAGAAGCTCAATCTTGATTCCCAGGAGGGCCAACCAGACCTTTGCAGAAGGCTGGCCCCAGCCTTCTCTCTCCCTGGTTCCTTTCTGAATGTGATTTGAGACAAACAAGTTATGAGCTTGTTCTGTTTCTCATTTGTACAATAGAGGATGCTGCAATTTCATGAAAGGGCCTAATGTAATTGACGACAACCAGATCAAGAGTGGGAAGGAGAAAAGAGGGGCCAGTGTCAGCCCAAGGCTGTGTCAAGACAGTCCATGATTACTGAAGCAACAGGGACCAACTAGCTGTTTTCCCAGAAAGAAATCAGGAAAGTCACACTCTGAGGAACTGTGCTGGGGTTACAGATCAAAACAACTGCAGTAAGTTGGGGGCACCAACAGACACCCCAAGTAATTTCAGGTACAGTCAGGCAAAATTCTCACTCTATACTTGACACCCCCCTTCCAAGAAAATACAGACAGTGGCTCTGATCTTTCCTATATTCCTATGAGGTGCACATTATACACTCAGGGTGGAGAAATATAATGGAAACTGAAATATAAAAAAACAGGACTTTGGCGGCTTGAAAGGTTGTCCCAGTGATGTGTTCATATTACATTCCTCGACCTTGTGAAGTTAACTTATTTGGAAATAAAGGTCTTTGCAAATGTAATTAAGTTAAGGATCCAGAGATGAGGTCATCTTGCATTATCCCGGTAGGTTCTAAATCTGGAGATTTAGAACCAGCGTCCTTGTAAGAGAAAGAGGAAGATTTGAAACAGATACAGAGAAAGCAGTGCAAAGATGGAGGCAGAGACTGGAGTGAGGGACCACCTGCCAAGGGGATGCTGAAGCTACCGGAAGACGGAAGAAGCAAGGAAGGACCTTCCCCTAGTCCCATTGGAGGACTGAGGCCCGGCCGACACTTGATTTCAGACTCCTGGCCTCAGAAGAGAGAGAGAATATTTGTCTGTTGTTTTAAGATATCCAGCTTGTGGTGCTTTGCTACAGCAGCCACACCGAGGAACACGAGGACCAACACAACGCACACTGCAGCAGCCCAGCAAACATCTGCTTCCCCGGGTGTCATAAGGTCACGCTCTCCAGCTGCGGAGCAGACAGGGGGGTGTAGGCCACACACAGGGGACAGAGCACATCACTCCAGGCTGGACGGGCCACGAGGGGCACTTCAGACCCGCATCCGGCCCTCTCCCTCAGCAGGAGGAACAAGGCCAGAGGCAGGGCCCACGCTGGCCGGGGGGCAGGGCAGAACCACGCACCACTCCCGTGTCACCAGGGGCTTGGCTCAGACCAGCCTCAGTGGGGGCACCTGTATAACAGCCCATCTGAGAGCCTGGTACCAGTGGGGGCACAGGTGGGAGCATCCTGCATCGGTTACGGGAACCCACGTTGGAACCAGACTCATGGGCTCCAATCTCAGCCCCTCTCGCTGGCTGGGAGACCTCACACAGGTCACTCAACCTCTCTGGTCTCAGTTTCCTCATCCACCACTGCGGGGGAAAGTATATATATATATCCATAACTGGGAATAAAAAGTCTTTCTCGCACGAATCACAGAGTCCTTTAAGACTGAGGCTAACACAGTCCGTAGATGTGCTTGATGTTGGCTTTGTCATAGCCCAGAACTGAAAAGAACCCAACATCCATCAATCGGTGAGTGGAGACGCAACCTCTGGTCCATCCACACCACGGAACACCACTCAGCACAACAAAGGGATGAACTCTCAATATGCCCATCAACACAGATGGATCGCAAAATAATTAAGTGGACTGAAAGGAGCCAGATTGAAAAATTAAGGAGCCCATACAGTGTGATGCTGTTAACATAAAACTCTAGGGAATTCTGGCGAGTCTGCCGCGACCCAAAGAGGGTCAGAGGAAGACCAAGAGAAGGAGGGCCAGGCGGCCCCGGGGAGGTCCTGGGGGAAGCTGTGTCGTTAGTCACCTGGGCTTCAGTGATGGTGTTTACCAGTGTATACGAATGCCAAAATCTATCACATTTTATATTTTCAATATGTGCTATATTTCAATAAAGCTGTTTTAAAAAACTTCTGTTGAAGGGAGAGTGAGAGAGAAGGAATGACCTGACCATTGTGGATGAGTCACCACTCGCTGTTTGGGGAGGGTCGGGGGTCATCCCCTCGCTCCGCGCCCTCTGCGCAGGGCAGCACATGACTGAACAACAGAATGCCAGGTCACACGCTCACCTTCCCGAAGAGGTGCGACACCACCATGTCTGGAAGGGCTTGGGTCCATCCGGAGATCTGGGAGGACAGAAGTGGGCGCGATTAGATCGCAGGCATTTGTCGCAGCAGCCAGACAGGGTCAGCAAACCCCACTGCCCTGGGGCGGGGCAGCGGCACGGGCTCCCCCGCGTCCAAGTCTGGGGTCACCCCCGTGATGGAAGGTGGTCACCCGTCTCCAGTTACCTATGGGGCCTGGAGCCCTGGCAGACGCGGTCTGGCCCTCCATCTGTTCCTTACTCTCAGAGCCCGGGGCACAGGAGATGTGCGGAAAATGTGTCTGAACAAAGATCTCACAAGTTCCCAGCTTTCACCAGGCCACAGCCCACCAAGTCCTCAGCAAGGGGTGGCGGAGGGTGCAGAGTAGGGTGTTGTCTGTTGCTTCCAAACACACACTGAGTTGCTGGTCTATACGACAGGATCTGTTTATGCCCAACTATCCTTTCTGTGTCATCCTCCAGATTTTTCCCTCTCAAGCTAGTTTCCTCTCTGAATATTCTGACCTTCTCTTCTTTACCTGCTCCCACTGACAAAGCTAGAGTTCCATAAATGCTAGGCATACAGCAAGAACTCCATAAGTGCTAGGTGTACAGTAGGTGCTCCATAAATGCTGTATACCCAGCATTTTATGGAGCTGTATATATAGCTAGGTATAAATGCTAAGTATACAGTAGGAGCTCCACAAACATGTGTTGACCAACTTCAGTGTGAGGCAGGGACTGGTAGGGGAAAGAAGCTCTAGACCTGGGTGTTCTCCTAGCTGTGTGACTCTGGGTTTGGGAGGTGCATCACAGAGCTGCTGGACCTCAGACCTCTCATCATAACCAGGGTGCCGGGAAGCTCAGAGTCACGAGGCCAAGGCGAGGGTTACACGAGGCAACTACACATGTCCCAGGATCTGACCCCAGTGTCTGACACACACTAGACCCCCGAGAGAGAGGTCTTCTTCTACCAGGGCTGCAGCTGAGAAGGAAAGATACAGCACAAACAATAAAACCCACAAAAAGTGCTCAGGCCCACATCAGCCAATGGTCAACGGCCCAGCCCCGTGTCTGGCACAGGACAGCTACCAAGAAGCCAAACCAGCCCACTGCAATGTCACTCCCTTTGCTGGAAAACAAAATAAAAAACAGGGAGTGTGTTCCGCTCCTGAATATCATGCTGGCGGGAGGAAAGGGCTCCCGTGTCCTGGCAGAATGTTCCAGGAAGAAATGAAATATCAGAGTGGCCAGGGTGGGGTGGGAGGTTGTGGAGGGGCATGACCCCTTCACACTCCCTGTCCCCAACAGCCACCCCAACCTTGGCAAAAACACACTTTCCAAATGAGAAGCCAGGATAACCTCGGCTTAAAAGTCTTTGTCCTGTTTCCATTGGAACAGTTTCCCCTTCTCCTTGGCAAATACTGGGGCCTTTATGAAAAAAAAAAACAATGATCATTTTTAAAAGATAAACAAGGAACCAGCCAGAGCTGAGCTTCCCGAGACAGCAAGGGCCCTT
Organism: Oryx dammah; assembly: GCF_014754425.2. NCBI lineage: Eukaryota > Metazoa > Chordata > Mammalia > Artiodactyla > Bovidae > Oryx > Oryx dammah. The sequence continues at coordinate 20,875,775 of NW_024070203.1, read as the reverse complement.
GCCTGGGCAGGGACGTGCCCTGTTCTCTCTGCATTTCCTGCTCTGTGGAGCTTGGCTTCAGGTGGGCACCTGGCACCTGCTGATGGAGGCGGGGCCCGTGGTGAGCCCAGCTCGGGGGTGATCCTAGGACCCCAGAGTCCAAGGGGTCCTCTTCAGCCCCAGTTCTGTCACTGCCCGGCTCTGTGCAATCCTGGACAACATCCTAACCCTGCAACCCTCAGTTTCCTCCTCCATAAGATGGTCACAACAATCCCCACTCCTGGGGTGACTGAGGATTGAATGAGGTCATGCAGATACAGCCACAGAGCGTAGAAAAAGAACCTGATAAATACTCAACACATGTTAGCTAATTATTATTGGCGTAAAACTAAGTGGCATAAAATATATATATATTTTAATTAATCATATGTGGGTGACTGGGGTGACAGACATTTGTCTTTTGTCTTGTTCGTCTTTTTAGTCTCAGCATCTTAATATAAACCCAACATATGCTACGTCCCCAGTAGATACATCTTAACCCAGGCTCTCCTTATCAAAGCTGGCTGGAGACCCACATCCCACTGGTATTACTGACTTGGACAGTAGTGTCTTGTTGAAATCCGAATGGCACATGGCTGAGATCATGTTCACTATTCAAAGCCAAGCAGAGGAAAGCAGCCTTCTTTGCTAGGGATGGTGGAGGTGGGTACAAGGAGAGGTTCCTTGCAGTCTGCCCTCCAGGAAGAGTCGGGCACACCTGCCCCTCTGCAGGCTGGGATACCCCTGGCTGACCCAGGCCCCCAGGCTCACCTTGGAGGCGGCCCAGTCCATCCAGCCTTCCGCACACGGGTTCACGTTGATGAGCACAAGGCCCTCCACCATCTCGGGGTTGTTGAGCTGCAATTCAAGGCACAAAGTGAGAGAGACAACTCAGCCACAGGAGAGACTGTGAACTTTAAAATCAAACTAAAGACAGAGAAAAGCCCAAGAGGGTCCGTGTGGACCCCCAGAGCTGATGCTCTGGATGTGCCCCCCAACTTCCGAAACTGAGGTTCCAGCATAGCAGACACTACATGGGACTTCTGAGAGAGTGCAAAGAGGAAACTGTAGGAGGAGTAAAAGCACACAGACTTGGCAGACCTGCCTGGGACAAGTCACTTCACCCCGCTGCCCCTCAGCTTCCCCAGCTGTGAAATGGGCGCATCACACCACGGATGTCATAAATCAGACAAGGTACTCAGCTCTTCAGGAATCAGTAAGAATCCCCTTACTTCTCAGAGACAGAAATCTAAGATAGAGTTGAGACTGTATTTTGTGGGCTCAGATCCTAGACAGCCAGACCATTTTGTATTCATGCTAGCATTCCTAACTTCTAGAAAGTCCAGCAAATAATAGGCCGTCAGATTACATATGGTTGAATACAATGTCTGGTCAGGATACAGAGGACCTGAGAGCCCCTGATGTGGACCCTGAGTAATGTCAGTGACGTTCATCATGCCAACACGTGCATCTCTGATTAGTTAAGCATCAGTCAGGGTCCAAGACTTTCCTGACTATAAAACCTGTGCAGCTGTCACAAAGAAGGGCCACAACACAACACTCAGTGATGTGAGGCCCGGGCCACAGTCAGGACGATGATAAATCATCTGTCTAGTGAGGCACTTCAGTGAAGGGGAAAGGGCCACTGCTGTGTACCTAGGGGCAGAGCCCTCACAGGCCATGGGCATACAGAACTCGGGACCACACAGCCCCATGTGAACTGCGGTTCTCCCTTGGGAAATGGAATTATGGTTCATTTCTTTTTCCCTTTTGTGATTTTTTTCTTTATTTGTGGTTTTTCCAATTTTCTGCCTTAATCTTGAATTAATTTTATTTAAAACATATTTTTAAAAAAATGTTTCTTTTTAACCAACAAGGACCTACTGCACAGCACATGGAACTCTGCTCAACATTATATGGCAGCCTGGATGGGAGGGAAGTTTGGGGGAGAATGGATACATGCGTATGTATGGCTGAGTCGCTTCGGCTGTTCACCTGAAACTATTATAACATTGTTAATCGGCTATACTCCAACAGGGGCTTCCTGAGTGGCTCAGATGGTAAAGAATCTGCCTGCAATGTGGGAAGTTCCCCTGGAGAAGGGGATGACTACCCACTCCAATACTCTTGCCTGGAAAACCCCTGGACAGAGGAGCCTGGCGGGGGCTATAGTCCATGATATTGCAAAAAGTCGGGCACGACTGAGCAACTAACACACTGTACTCCAATACAAAATAAAAAGTTAAAACAAAAAAACTCACAGCAAAGCGAGTGAGGATGTAGGCACCTGCTCCAGTTCCCATTCCAATGATGCTCTTCAGCCTAGAAGCAGAAATAAAAATTCACATCCCAGGCAGGGGAGTGATGTGAGGCCATGCTGTCCTCGCCCCCTGCCCTGAGGAGCCCCGTCTCTCCCAGCGTCTGTCCTGGGCATCCCTGAGGGTGGCTGGCACCATGCTGCCTTACATGCCCTGGAGGGCCTGCGATGCCACGCACTCTGTGGCCTCACAGAAGACCACAACCTCGGAAAGACCCCTCCTCTCCCTTCACTCTGCTCCTGACCGTAGCCAGGCTCGGACAGCACCTGATGGTCATTTACGGGAAGGCCTACTCCCTGGACTGCCTCTCCCTACCCTTCAGCTGTATTTTGGATTCTAAAATTTGGAAGGCAAGTGAACTGGGCAAGAACTCAGGTGTTATCATCACATGAAAGGCTCAAGGAAGAAGGAAATGAGCACCGAAGAAATAAGGGCCTGCAACCCCTTCCAGAACATTCCATGGGAAAGAAAAAGCAATAAGAGAAGAGAGGTGAGGAAAAGGTGGGTTGAGTGGCTGCCATCATGGGGTGGATTCCTCAGGGAGAAGAGCCCAACTTGCAAGAAGCACATCGGAGTAAAGAGACTGTGAGAAAGACAGTGTCTGCAGAGTGTGACAAGCTGATTTCTTCCCTATCTTTAAACATTCACCTAGATTTCAGTGGTGGGGCCAGATCAAAGCCCCAGGAGAGACAGAAGCTCGAGGTCACCTTTCTCTGCAAGCTCTTACCCAAACTGCTGCAGGACTCCAGGGAGCATTTCAGCCAACTGGTCCATGGAGGGATACATGTACCTTGGGAGAAGGCACACAGAGGCGGTTAGCGAGAGCTCGGACCCCGGCAGAAATAAACAGTGCAAACTGGAACACGCTTGAAGGGCAGGGACGGTGTGACAACCGCCTTGTGCACCCAGACTCTTCAGTCTAGTCCCTCCATGGCCCCTATTCCAGGTACCCCCACAGTGTATCAGCCTGTTCCTCTGAGCAAGGATGCTCTCCATCCTAATCCCTCCAAACCCTCTACTTTGTAAAGTGGCCCTTTACAAACTGCTTCCTATGTCCCAGGTCCCACACTGAGCATTAGATGAGCATTGTAAACTCATTTGGCTTCCCAGGTGGGGCAGTGCTAAAGAATTCCGTCTGCCAATGCAGGAGACGGAGACGTAAGAGACGCAGGTTTGGTCCCTGAGTCAGGAAGACCCCCTGGAGTAGGAAAAGGGCAACCTGCTCCAGTATTCTTGCCTGGAAAGTTCCATGGGCAGAGGAGCCTGGTGGGCTATAGTCCATGGGGTCGCAAAGAGTCAGACACGACTGAACGATAGGCTCATTTAATCTTTACAATAAATCGCTAAGGTTGCTATGATTTCCTTCGTATAAAGATTATCAATATCACTGAAGCTAAGAGAAAAGTGACTTGGTTTTATAGATGAACAGGGACTTGGAACTCAAAAGGTTCCAAAGGAGGTTCCCTGGCAGCCCTGCTGGGAAGTGTTCCTGATCTTACAGAAACCCCCTCTTAACTTCTCTCCCCAAGAGGTGCTTGGGACACAAGGTGGAGAATGCACACCACCCTGACGGGGTGGACACAGTGGGCTAATTCAGCTTCAGGAAAGGAGGCCTGGGGAGTTCAAGGCATGAGACGCCTCGATTCACACATCCTCTGGGACCACAAACTTTGCTGACAGAGGGCTGGAGGAGCTCCCCTCTGTTCCAAACTGGCCCACGACAGCAGGTGCGCTGGAGGGTGATGGCGTGAGGGCTCACACTGGGGTGGTTAGGGAGCCTGCTCCACCTGACACAAAGAGCCTACTCACTGGAAAAGACCCTGAGGCTGGGAAAAACTGAAGGCAGGAGGAGAAGGGGGTGACAGAGGGCGAGATGGCTGGACGGCATCACCGACTCGATGGACATGAGTTTGTGCAAACTCTGGGAGACAGTGGAGGACAGGGAAGCCTGGCGTGCTGCAGTCCTCGGGGTCCCAAAGAGTCAGACACAACTTAGGACTGAGCAACAACAGCAGGGAGTCTGCCGGCCGCCTGGGTCTGACTTCAGGGCGAGGGCGTCCCCTCTGCCAGATGCAGGTAGCAACAGAAGCTCCCATCACCAGCTCCTTAGCAGGGCCCGGAAGGGATCTCTTGCTCCCACTGTGCCTGCCTTTCCAACGGTGACACAAGTGGTCCAACCCCCGGTCCCACGCGGAGCCACTTCCCCGCCTGGCTCCTTTCTCTCGACCATCAGCAACCCTATCCACCACGCCACGCTGAACCCAGGTCCCACGCGGAGCCACTTCCCCGCCTGGCTCCTTCCTCTCGACCAGCAGCAACCCTATCCACCATGTCACGCTGAACCCAGGTTCTCCTTCCCAATCATCTCCCATTCCTAGGCTGGCTCTGCCTCCCCAGAGCTCCATGCCCACGCTTACTCAGGAGGCCCCCACGTGCAGGAAGCTGACTCCAGAGGCAGGAGGACCAGCCAGGCACCCCCGCCCCCCATCCTTGCTTTGCCAACTCAGCCTAGGGATGAAGGGCGTGTACTCTGGAGGGCCGAGGAGACCCCCAATCACAGGAGGCAGACAGGAGCCAGACCCATCCCACTCCCCACCAAGCCAAAGGCTGGAATCGCATGGTGACTTTGGGGAACAAAGACCTGGCACCTTAAGCTCTAGGTCAACTGAATAAAAATTCCTGGGAGTGGAGTCAAGGTTTCAGAATATTTTTAAAATGTCCCCATCAGGAGCTAAGAGCCATTGGATCACCCTAACTCTTTCAATCTGGCCAAGCAAAGATATGCTGACAGACCTTTGTCTTCATCTGCTGCTGTATTAAGAAGTTTATAACGTGTATGTTATATCTCTGGGTGTCCCTTCCCTTCCTCTCTGAGAAAGATTAATGATTTAGGATAAATCGGTGGATACATGTATATGTATGGCTAAGTCTCTTCACTGTCCACCTGAAACTATAACGGCATTGTTAATCAGCTATACACTAGTACAAAATAAATAGTTTAAAATAAAATAGAATAATCTGAAATACGATGAATATATGCAGATGTATAACTGAATCACTGTGTTTTACACCAGACACTAAGTCGCTCAGTCGTGTCTGACTCTCTGTGGCCGCATGGACTATAGCCTACCAGGCTCCTCTTGCCATGGGATTCTCCAGGCAAGAACACTGGAGTGGGTAGCCATTCCCTTCTCCAGGGGATCTTTCCAACCCAGGAATAGACCCCGGGTTTCCTGCAATACAGACAGAATCTTTACCATCTACGCCACCAGGGAAGCCCCAACACAGTATCATAAATCATCTATGCTTAGTTGCTCAATCATTTCTGGCTCTTTGAGACCCCATGGACTATAGCCTACCAGGCTCCTATGTCCATGGGATTTCCCAGGCAAGAATACTGGAGTGGGTTGCCACTTCCTTCTCCAGGGGATCTTGCCGAACCAGGGATCGAACCTGCGTCTCTAGCATCTCTTGCATTGGCAGGCGGATTCTTTAACACTGTGCCACCTGGGATGTCCTGCAAATCAACTATACTCCAACAAATTTTTTTATTCAGTTAAAAAAAAAAGAAAGAAAGAAAGAAAGAAAAAGATAATTCAGAATAGTAACCAAAAAAAGGAGATCTCTTTGTGGAGACCAAGAAGGCCTCTTCTGGGAGACTTTAAAACCAAGAACCTGCTCCCACCTTGGTTCGATCACACCGTGGCAGGATTCTGCCTCTCCTGTGTGGCCCTGACTGTCCAGTACATTCATTAAGCCTGGCCTCACTTTCATAGCCAGAACTGAAAGGCCGTGCCAGTCACACACCATGGAGGAGCAGGAAGTGTAGACACCCACAAACAAGGTAGCCTGATGTTCCCAAGAGGGGATGAGCCTTAGATTCAGCACTGGGCTCAAACCCGATCACCCCCCTCCTCCAGTTAAAATAGTCGCATAGCCTTGAACAAGGCAGTCAACCTCTCCATGCCTCAGTTTCTCCACCTAGAAAATGGAGCTAGCAGCACTGGTTATATAAAGATTAAATGCAAATAACATTTGCAAATAAAGATGATTAAGCCTGGTCACAGGACGTACTTCATCAATATTATTCCAACTACGATCTCTCTTTTTCTGCCCAACTTTCTAGTTCTCTCTGCTAACGGTTTCTTCTTGTCAAGAACCTCTCCCACTTCAGTCCTGTCTAGATCACAAACACCTATTAAAAAGTCAGCGTAAACGGGCTGCTGTGAGGCCGGGGACAGGGTGTCCAGAGTGGTGGGGGATGGGAGTTAGTATATGATGCTTGTGGGGCTTCAGTTTAGGCTCATAAAAAAGTCCTGGAGAGGATGGTGGTGATGGCTGTACCACAGTGTGAATGTACTTAATGTCAATACACTGGAAAATGGTTAAACATGGTAAACGTAAGTTATATACATGTTATCGTAATAAAAAAGAAAAAAGTTAAAACCTAAGGTCTCCCCACCCCCCTGTCTGTTTCCACCCTGCACGGCTTTCCTGCCCCTCTCCCGGGGCCCAAGGCTCCCTGCTCTTACCCCGTGGGGAAGGACGCAGCGCCGTCCTGCTGGCCGGGGGCGTCCACGTGGCAGACGGCAAAGTGCTGGGTGATCTCCTGCATGTCCTCAGAGTTGAAGAGAGGGTTGTAGCAGGTTTTGTCTGGATAAGAGGCAGGCGAGAGAGCAGAGGAAGAAGTTAGGAGAAAATGAAGTCTGTGTCCGTTCTGTTTCACGGGTACGCGGCAGACAGAAGGAACTTTCAAGAATGGTCACCTTTTCTTTCCCACTGTCCTCTGCAGATAAAAGGCTAGAAGCCCGCACACCACAGTGTAGAGAAGCCCCGCTCTCTGCAACTAGAGAAAGCCTGCACAGAGCAACGAAGACCCAGCAGAGCCAATAAATAAAATTTTGAAAAAAAGGACCTAGCTTGGGATCTGGTACAGATGGTTATGGCTATGCAGAAGACATGTCGGAAAAGAAGAGATTGATAAAAGAGGAATGAGAGTGAAGGAGGAAAACAGTTTTCAGTGACTGACATCATTCCTAGCCTCAAGGTATTAAGAAGCTATAGCGGAAAAAAATGCCAGTCAGGCAGTCTGCGGATCAAGAATTGAGCAAACACCCAGGTTGCAACACACACTAGACTAGGAAGGCCTATACGTTCCTCCATCTCTGCTTTCTGTAACTATAATATTAAGCTGATCTTATTCCGGGCCCCCTCCATCAGTAAAAAGCCCACCTTTGGTAACACTTCCTGGTAATCATAAGAGTCCACCGTCTAAATATTCATAGCAGCAGCATGCAGAATAGTCAAAAGGTGGGAGGAGGGCAAATGCCCCACAGCTCAGAACAGATAAGTAATCCATGATGGGTCCACACCTCGTGGTCTCATTCAAAGAACAGTACTAATACATGGTACAATGTGGACAAATTACAAAAAAAAAAAAAAAAAAAGCCAGACAGGAAGACCACATTTTGTGTGATTCCACTGATGAAAAAATGTCCAAAATAGGCAGATCTTAGAGATAGAAGGTAGACTAGTGGTGGCCAGGGGCTGGAGGGTATGGGAGATTGGGAGGGTGACAGATAAAAGGACAGGCTTCCCTGGGGGCTCAGACAGTAAAGAACTTGCTTGCAATGCAGGAGTCCCAGGTTCAATCCCTGAGTCAGGAAGATCCCCTGGAGAAGAGAATAGCTACCCACTCCAGTATTCTCACTTGAAGAATTCCATGGACAGAGGGTATAGTCTAGGAGGTCGCAACACTTTCACTTCACTTTTCAAAACTGCTCTAAAACGGATTGTGTTGGTGGTTACACAATCTTGTGAAAATACTAAAATCTACAGCTTGCTTTCGTTAAAAGCAGTCCCTGTCACACAGACTGACAGCAGAGGGTTCCTGAGTTCCCAGCCTCTCCAGGCCCCTGGGCAGCACACTTCAGGCTTGTCCAGTCTGTAGCAAGAATTCTTCCCAGAACATCTCCAGGAAGTCCCCTGCATGCTAAGTTGCTTCAGTCGTGTCCAGCTCTTTGCGACCCCATGGACAATAGTCCATCAGGCTCCTCTGTTCATGGGATTCTCCAGGCAAGAATACTTTCTGCTCCAGGGAATCTTCCCAACCCACGGATGGAACCTGCATCTTATTAGGTCTCCTACATTGGCAGGTGGGTTCTTTGTCATTAGCACTACCCGTAGGGAGAGTTCTTCCCAGAACAGCTCCAGGAAGTCCCAGCAAAAGAGAAAGAGCTGGACGCCCCCGCATCCACCCTTCCTAGCTGAACGTGTCCCCCAGCCCTGGCGGGAACTGGCCCACCCAGAACTCCTTGGAACTTACGGTTCATCCCAATGTCGTGGTAGGTCAGGATGACAGGCCGGTTCCCCTTGGGGGTCCCACACAGCGTGACGTGAATGGAGCCATGCAAAGTCTCGATGTCCTGCTCCTGGGGAGAGAACAGACAGACCGGCCTGTCACGTGGGACCCGAAGCCACGGTGTGGCTGTAATTACTGCCTACAGACACCCAGTGCATGCCATTGCGGTTTGCAGAAGCTTCTCATTTGGTCCTGGGCTTTGAGTGGCAGAGCTCTCTCATCACAGAAGTTACTTGCAGAAGCAGAGATGGACGGGGGGTGATCACAGAAACCCTCCCCTCCCGTCCCTTGCGGTCAGTGGTCGCCAATCTGAAGACCTTAACTCAAAAATAAAGAAATACATCCAAATTCTCAGGTTCCACCTTGAGAGCGGAAAAGCTCATTATCTGTGCTTTTGACAAAAACTCTCTCCCTTCTCCATCCATCCCTGGCTGAGTGATGCAAGGTCTCACAAGGCTTCCTCTTTGAAGATGCCTGAAGCATCTCCTGGGCTTTACCCTGCTTCTATGAAATGGAAATAATAATAGAGCCTCCTGGGGAGGGTGAGTGCTTTACAGGGGATGATACTGGGTATATCAGGCTCCCTCCTAATGCCCAGGCCCGCCCTCAGCACAGGGGCCCCAGCTTTATGCCCCCCCCCCAAAATGAGTCCCTCATTTCCCCAGCCCTCTCTTCCTCTAAGTGCTTGCATTACAAGAGCTGGAAAAATCCACAGAGGATGCAGTATGGTCCGGCCCCCAGTGGGGGCCACAGGTCATCTGCCGGGCCCAGCCCTGGCTCTAAAGCTGCCGTGGGAACAATGGTTCATTGTGGGGGCCGCATTCTCCATTGTCTCTTCAGCTGACCCACACGGTGCCCTCTAAAAATAGGCCACGCTGGGCAGTGTCCCCACTGGCTTGGGGCATCAGGGTTCAAACCCAAGCTCGGCCTTTTCCCAAGCCCTCTGAGACCCTGGAGATCCATCTATAAGACAGGAGGGAGCAGCCCACCCTGGGTTCCTCAGCAGAGGAGATAACCTTGGACAGGGAAACAGCGCCAGGTGAGAAGGGGCTGTCCCGGACAGGACTCAGGGCAGAGGAGTTAATGTCCTCTTCCTTGTCACACCTGCTCCAGTGGCACAAATCTGCTTCTTAGCCACCTCCCCAAATGGCCTGCAGATTTCCAGGGAGAAAGGGTGACTCTGCCCTGCACAGCGTCTGGCCTGGAGGAGGTGCTTAGAGATTTACGCAAAGGAGGTCAACCCAGTCAATTCTAAAGGAAATCAACCCTGAGTATTCATTGGAAGGACTGATGCTGAATCTGAAGCTCCAATGCTTTGACCACCTGACGCAAACAGTTGACTCACTGGAAAAGACCCTGATGCTGGGAAAGATTGATGCTTGGAAAGGGCAGGAGGAGAAGAGGGCGACAGAGGATAAGATGGTTAGATGGAATCACCGACTCAACGGACATGAGTTTGAGCAAACTCCAGGAGACAGTGAAGGACAGGGAAGCCTGAAGTGCTGCAGTCGATGGGGTCCCAAAGAGCTGGGGATGACTGAGAGACTAAACTGAACTGAACCGTAGCCAAGGGTGGTCAGAAGATTCAGTTCTGGCTAACGAGATGTCAGCAGAAGTTTCTGGGGCTTGGAGGAGAAATTTTTTTTAAAGAGTCAGACTTGGCCTTTTGAAGTTTTCCTTTCACCCATCTACCTGCCTACTACTTGGAACATGGATGTGATGCTTGGGGATTCAGCAGCCATCTTATGAGCTTAAGGACAAAAGCACCATGCTCAGGATGAAAGAGCAGGAAGCTGGAAGAAGTCTGAAACGGGTGACATTTATAGTCTGCTGTACTAGTCCTCTGGGTCAGCACAAATATCAAACATTACCCTCTTTAGGGCACTGTGGGTTGGATGATATTAATGCCAAAGCTACACTCACCCTGTGACCCTGGCCAAGTTACCAAACTTCTCTGAGAATTCCTTCTCTCGGCCGTAAACTGAAGTCAATAACAAACCCATCTGCTTATGGAGATGCTCCTGAGACTAAAAGCGTGGTAGGCACTGCACATTGCAATGTCTCCCTGCAGGCTGGCTGTTCCAGTTGCCTCCCCAGAGACAATTACTGTCAAGCTACAAAGACCAGCTCCCAGGGTTTAAATCAACTGGCTGGATGATCTAGGAGAGCTCTGAGATCTGCTGCCGCCACCTCCCTCCATAATCCGCCTGCTCAGCAGGCCCTGGGGAGACACTGAGCGCGCTGGACTCAAAGAGGATGACACATTTACCCAGGCTCTAAGTCAGCTGGCGCGCTAGGCTGCCCCTCCCCTCAGTCTAGCAAGCCTCGGTCAAGGCACGGCCTGCGGATGGAGGGCACCCTTGGGAACAACAGGCAAAGAAAGCTGGTTTGGGGTTCATAAGATGCAGCATTAAGTCAAGGCTTGTTGAGGCAAGAAAGCCAGATCATGAGAACAGAGGCTCAGGAGAAAATGCCAAGGGCTGGCCCCACCACCATCTTTTTGTGAACTAAGGTACCCTCCCCTTATCTTCCCGGTCCCCTGCCTGGGCGCACAGTGGGGACGGGTAGGCCTGGCTGAGCCACTGATCTCGCCCTGCTCACTGGGTAAGGAGCATGTGAATTACGAAGACTGACAGGGAAGGGATGCATTGCGGAAGGAACGCAATCGTATTTGCACAGAAGCACACCATCCGCTTCTGGGAAAGCTCTAAAAAGCCAGGTCTGGACCCTGTGCTCCTAGGACAGCCATTTCACAGAGGACAAAAGCCAGTCCCGGGGGCTGAAGCCTAGCACCCAAAGGTACACAGCTGCAGGTCACTGAGTGAAGATTCTGAACAGACCCCTGGGCTTCTAAGTCTTGATCTCTGGCCCACTGGGACATCTAGAAGAGAAGGCAATCTCACAGAGGTCATGCCCCCTCCATTTCTCAGCTTTCTTCAATGTTGTCATCACATCGAGAAGCAGTCAAGAAGTTACAGTCAGGAAATGATCTGCAGTGGGTGAAAGGGCGACGGCCTGGGAATTCAGCTGGAGTCTCCAAGGAGGACAGCCTCTCTTGGATTACAGAAAGAGGAAGAGGGGAAGGAGGGCCATCCATGGAGCACAGGGAGGGACTTCCCTGATGGCCCAGTGGATGAGAATCTGCCTGCCAAAGCAAGGGACGAGCGTTTGACCCCTAGTCCCAGAGGATCTCACGTGCCAGGGGGCAGAGAAGCCCGTGTACCAAAACTATAGAAACCTACAAGGAAGAGCCCCTGCCTGCCTCAACTGGAGAGAGCCTGCGTGCAGCAATGAAGACCTAGCATAACCAAAAACGTAGGATCAGTTCAGTTCAGCTGCTCAGTCATGTCTGACTCTTTGCGATCCCATGGACTGTAGCACGCCAGGCTTCCCTGTCCATCACCAACTCCTGGAATGTGCTCAAACTCGTCCATCGAGTTGGTAATGCCATCCAGCCAAATGATACATAAAACAAAATAGATTCTAATGCATCTCTTTTCAAAAACATAGTCAAACAGAATCCTTGGAGTTGGTTCTTGGACATGAGTGTGCCTTCTCTCCAGATTGCTGGACTCCTGAATGAAGTAACCTTTCCTTTTCAACCAACCCTTGTCTCTCAAGGATTGGCTTTTGAATGGCAAGCAGCCGAACCCAGGGTGCCGAACCTGTGTTCAGTTAACAGCATCACAGCAGATTTTTTTAAATTGATTTACTGCTCTGTTGCTCTCCTATTCTCCCCAATATTCAGAAGTTAGAAACATAAATTAATAAAAAAAATAGCTATGTAGTCACTAAAAGAAAAAAAAGATCCTAATGCATCTTTAAAAAAAAATAGGAGGCGTGCATGCTGAGTCTGAAGTAGTGACAGAGTGCGACAGTCATGACACCTTGGGGACAGTGCTTCTGTCCCCATTGTTAGAGATGAGAAGACGGAGCCCCTAGGAGGTCAGGCGACGGGCTGAAGACACAGGGCTAGCAGAGGCAGAGCTGACCCGCACCCGCTGTGTCCAGGACACCTATTTATTCCTTAGGACCAGGAGATGGGTGTATACACGAGGTCAGTCTGATGGCCTGGGCTGGACAGACCTGGCGAGCCGATCGGAGCCCCACCATGGGGCTGCTGGCAGGCGAGGCGTTCCCCACCCCTCTACCAGGACAGTGTTCCCAGGAAACCCGGGAGGAGGACAGAGAGGTTAAGCCTCACTTGGCGCTGACCCAGATGCATGCCACCGCCATCTGTCACGCTCAGTCTCAGCGGCCTCCTCAGAAGTGAGGCTGGGGGCAGGTGGGGACGGGAAATGGTGGGTTGAGGATTTCCAAGCCTCTGAGTTCTGCCCACCTTCAGTCAGGGGGCAGGAAAACAAGAAGCAATTGTGTGCAAAAAAAGACATTAGTAAAAGGTCACTGTTTCCATTTTCCCTGTGAGTTGATCTGCTTCCAAGAGATGGGGGTGCGGAAATCAACGTCCCTACAGGCGGGAATCAGACACCCCCCACCCCTCCACAGGCCCAGCTCCAACAGACCAGGAGCTCCAGAGCAGGAGCGAGACCCCAGGAGACCCTCCAGCCCCCACCCGTCCTGCCCAGGCTCCTCCATCCCCTCCACCCCCAGGCCCTGCGGGTAACATCAGCTCATTGCCCGGAGATCCCCGGTGAGCACACAAACACAGATTCCCATGGAAACCACATCAAATCAAACCATCTAAATAACTAAAGATCCAGGTGGAAAGAATTAGAAAGAGCAAATCCACCAAGAGGGGCCAAAGGAAGTGACCCAGCCCCGGGGGGGGGGGGGGGGGGGAGCTACGAGCAGTGAGCTGAGATCTGCCACCCCCACCAGCTTGAGGGACTGAGTCAGGCTTTGCCATCTAGCTTATCATTGTGTGACCCTAGGCAAATCCCTTATACCCTCTCTGACCTTGTCCCTTCAATGAGGATGCCAACAATATCTCTTGTAAAGGATTGTTTTGAGGATTAAGTGAGATGATGCACGAAAAGAGGAGGGCACAATGTGTGACATATAGCTAGTGCTCAAGACATCAGCTCTTACAGCGCCCAAATAGACAGAGGGACCACCTTTAAGACTATCGCGGTAGTACCCTCTGACCAGTTTCTTAACATCTCCAACACTGGTCTCTTACCTGCAAAGGAAAGGTCACTTCCCACCTTAGCAAGAAAGCCCTGAGACAATGGGCGGACACACCAATACCCCGCCTCAGGGGCTTTCCACAAAGCCTCCCTACCTGCAGCAGAAGGGGCAGGGCTGGATCATTAAGCATCTGCCAGCTCTGATAGTCCCGGATTCTAGAATTCTAGCCAAAGAAAATAAACCAGAACTCAAAATACTTTCACTTTCCCCACTCATCAAATTTGCAAACACTACTGCTTAGGCTGATGCCAGAACATTCTCTGCAGAGCCAGATCAAACCACTTCCTTCCTGCAGCCCCAGCACCCCAGGCCAGCAGCCCACCCAGCTCCATGCTCTGAGGGCATCAAAGCCCCTCCAAGTGAAGGACAGAGCAGGATCTCAAGAACTGCTGGCAGAACATCACATGCCTGGCCGGGCACCCATCGACCTGCCCTAAAACAGCACCCTGGACAGAACAAACTGCCCATTTAAGGTGACATCAGCCAGGATGAGATAAGGCCCAGATGCCATCTGCTCTGGAGACTAAGCTGTCTCCTGAGACAGCAGCCATGAGGCTATTTCTCACTGAGGACCTCTGGGCTAACTGTATGTATTTTGATTCGTGCACACACACACACACAAAGTTCTTGACCACTTTGGGACAGGAAACGAGCCTGCCCCCATTAAGCTAAAATGCTGAAGCATCAAATATTCCTTGAAAAATAACACTGGCTGCTTTGGGACACTCACAGTGAAGAACAGCAGCCTCCTTTAACTCAGCCCCTAAGAACTGCCCAGAAGGGACTGCATTCCATGAGCCTTAAGGACCAACTAAATGAACACGTAAAAGTGGACTGCCGTTAAGGCACATCGATGCTCCAGTTGTTACACCAGGACCCAGTCCAGGGTTTAAACATAAACCCACAGGAGCACTGTTTGGATTAGCTACCTGGCCAGATCTTTTCTGATAAAAAATTGCAAAGGTGTACTGAAACCTAGTCCATAAAACGTAGATTGGCCATTCTGGGGGTTAGTCCTGCAGTACATGTCCTGGTTGACAGAGTCAATCTGGGGCAGAGTTGGGTTCAATGGGGTCCCTTCACAGCTCTTGGCCATGGGAAAGCCTCGGTTTCCTCATCTGTCAGGCAGGCAAGAGGGTGCAAGTCCCAAAAGATTCCAACAAAAGAGCCTGGGAAGGCCTGGGCCTGGCCTGGCTCATCAGAGAAGCTGAAGCCCACCGCAGGCAGGAGCCCCTGTATGAATCTGAGGTCAGGGTGTACAGGCGAGTCCCTGGGCTGGGACGCCCATCAGCTACCCTTGAGCAAGATGCTGTCAGTCTCTGCTCCTGCCACTGTGAGCCGTAACCCGTCAGGACCCAGAGAACATCAGCCTTTACAGTACGATGCACCCTTCAGAAGTGACTCACACCCACAGTTTTAGAGACTGCTGGAAATCTGCGGGAAACCTTCATAAACATTGTGAGTCAACTGGATGCAAGAGCCAAATCCAAATGAATATAGTTTTATCCAAAGATCTTTTCGGAAGCAACCTTGACAAAGCGTCACTTGGTACTCGGATTTAGCTCAGATATTGTGGGTACCCCACTCCACCCCACCTCGGCTTCTAAGGACTCAGGAGGAGTGGCTGCAGTCTCAGTTTTATCCCCAATCCCCCTACCCTGTGACCTCAGGCAAGTGACTGAATCTCTGTGCACTCAGGCTGTCCATCTGTCAGAAGCAGACAGGGTTCGTTGTGAGCAGCAGGAACGCCAAATGGGAAGCTCACTCAGAACGGTGCTGAGCAATATATTCCTTTAGAACTGACTTCCCCGGGAAATGGGGTCCCTGCCTGTCACACTCGCCCCTGTATCCCCAGTGCCAAAGATGATGCCAGGCACAAAGCAGGCGTTTGTGAAAGGGACAAAGGCAAGCACAGTTGGAAAAATGCCTCCAGCTCCCAGGAGAGCTCTGGGATCCAGTGGGAGGGCTTGGCCCAAGCTGGTGACCCTCATCCTGCCTCCCCGCCCCCTTGCCCAGGCTTTCGTCCTCTGCGGTCTTCAGGTCCTCACTCTGCTGATGTCCAGAGGATGTAGAACCACCCCCCCGCCCCGCCCTAGCCACCCTCAGGTCCACTGGTGCAGATGGGTAGGTGCAGACGGGTGGGCACCCACCCTTGTTCTCCGCTCTGCCTCCCACCTGTGCCAGGGACGGGAGCAAGTGGCAGAGCTCCGCAAATGGTCACGAGTGACACAAAAGTGACGAATTATCTTCACAGGGAACAGGTAAACTATGTCTTCGAGGTTCCTCCATGACCAAAATTTTAGAAATCTATGGCCTGCAAAGAGGTCAAACCAGTCCCTCCTAAAGGAAATCAACCCTAAATATTCATTGGAAAGACTGATGCTGAAGCTGAAGCTCCAATATTTTGACCATCTGATGCAAAGAGCCAACTCCCTGCAAAAGACCCTGATGCTGAGAAAAGACTGAAGGCAGGAGGGGAAGGTGTCGACAGAGGATGAGACGGTTGGATGGCATCATTGACTCAATGGACCTGAGTTTGAGCAAACTCCAGGAGATAGTGAAGGACAGGGAAGCCTGGTGTGCTGCAGTCCATGGGGTTGCAATGAGTCAGACACCACTTAACGAATGAACAACAAAAACAATAACCAGAGGACCCAATAATTTCACTTTTGGGTACGTACGCAAAAGGACTGAAAGCAGAGTCATGAACGGATGCTGGACACCCGTGTTCACAGCAGCGCTAATCACGACACCCAAAGGATGGAGGAAGCAAGCCAAATGTCCACTGGTGGATAAAAGGATAAGCAAGATGCAGCCTGGACATAAAACAGAGCAGTAGGACTCAGGCTTAAAAAGGGATGGTGTGCTGACACTGGCTACAGAATGGACGAAACGTGAGGACGTTACATTAAGTGAAACAAGCTAATCACAAAGGACAAACCCTGCATGATGCCACTTACATGAGGTACTGAGAGTAGCTGAGCTCCTAGAAAAAGGAAGCAGAATGCTGGCTGTCAGAGGATGCAGGGAGGGGGATGGGGAATTAGTATTTCACGGGACAGAGTTACAGTTTTGCAAGATGGAAAGAGTTCTGGGGACTTCCCTGGTGGTTCAGGGGCTAAGACTCCACACTCCATGCTCCCAATACAGGGGGCCTGAGTTTGATACTTGATTCAGGGAACTAGACCCCATGTTACAACTAGGAGTTTGCGTGCTGCAACTAAGACCCAGCATAGCCAAAGTCCTTGGGATTTTCCAGGCAAGAATACTGGGTGGGTTGCCATTTCCTTCTCCAGGGGATCTTCCCTACCCAGGGATCGAACCAACGTCTGCTGCATCTTAAACAAATAAATATTTAAGAAAATAAAGATGGAAAGAGTTCTGGGGGTTGCCAAGGGGTAGGAGGTGGGGAGAGGGATGGATTGGGAGTTTGGGGTGAGTAGATGTATACGATTGTGTATATAATGGATAAACAGCAAGGTCTTACCGTAAACTGTATAGGGAACTATATTCAATATCTTGAGCTAAAGCATAATGGAGCAGGAAAGAAAGTGAAAGTCACTAAGTCGCGTCTGACTCTTTGTGACCCCAAGGACTATACAGTCCATGGAATTCTCCAGGCCAGAATACTGGAGTGGGTAGCCTTTCCCTTCTCCAGGGGATCTTCCCAATCCAGGGATCAAACCCAGGTCTCCTGCGTTGCAGGCAGATTCTGTACCAGCTAAGTCACCAGGGAAGCCCAAGAATATTGGAGTGGGTTGCCATTTTCCTCCTCCAGGGGATCATCCCGACCGCACTTCTCCTGTATTATAGGAGTCTTTGCAGCTAAGCCATTGGAGAACCCCTAAGTTACATATGTATTTCAACACAAAAAAACAGTTGGAAAAACCAAGTGTGTTATTGGGCCAGCACTGACTGGGAAACATCACACCAGGTTCCCTCTACACAAGCTGGAGTCTTGGTCCCCATGTGGCAGATGGGGAAACTGAGGCCTGAGGGAGGTGATGCATCTTGCTCTGGGCCAGGCAACCAGGAAAGGGCAAACCTAGCTCTCGAATACGCCGAGTCTGGGTGACTCTGTGGCCTTGACCCTGGGGGAGACAGACATCACAAGGCTGTTGCAGGAAGACAAAACCACAGACCTGATGGCTGCTTCCTGCGGAAGGCGGGGACAGGGACAAGAGCTGACATTTCAGTGACAGAGAAAGTAGATTCATCTCCCTGCCCAGGGCCCCGCCCAGCCCAGCCCAGCCCCGCCCAGCCCAGCCCAGCCCCGCCCAGCCCCGAATGATCAGCCAGATCCTGGGACTGCCGCCCCAGCCCCACGGCCCTAGGAGCCCACCAGACAGCCAGGGCCATGGCTGCCGTAGCTGTTGCGTCTTTCCAGGCCTTCCACCCTGGGACCCTATTTTAATGATGGTGGGAAATGGCCAGACAAGGATCCGATGTCATCCCTGTTAGCTCCCCCACTGCACAGCACTGCACAAGCGATTCCCCTCTCTTTGTCCTTCAGTTTCTCCAGCTGTAGAAGGAGGGTCTGGATGAGCTAAACCCGGGACGCCTGGAGACAGTCTATCCACCTCCCACTGTCCCCGGTGCCCCAATGTGCCCAGTGTCCCAACACAGAGACCAGTGGATGGAGGTCTGGCCTGGGGATGGGGCAGACAGAGACCTCAGCCTGTGGACCACACAGTAAGAGCACAAGCTCCGTCTCTGCTTAGACAGATTTGGGAGTGATGCCCAGTCCCACCCTCCAGCCTCAGTTTCCCCATCTGAGCGATGGGGATAATGGCACTTCTGCTTATGCTACTGTTGAGGTGTTAAGTGAGATACTGGCGGGGGAGCCCTTAGTAGAGGGCCTGGCTCACAGGAAGCATCGCTAAGCCAGCGGCATCAGGTGATGTAGAACTGGAGGCTCTCAAAGCTGGGAGAGAGAAGGCCCGGGGTCTGGTGCCACCTTTCTCTCACTGCAGAGGACCTTAGGCAAGTGACCAGCCCCGATTCTCCTCTTAAACCAGTGCTATAAAGAGCACGACCGGAGGCCATGTTCCATGAGACCACGCGCTCCTTGAGAACCAAGGTCTGTGTACTGGGTGCTGAAGCAGCCACTGAAGTGAGGGGTTCAGACCCCCCACCCTCTGATGGCCTAGAAGGGCAGGGAGCTGATAGTCTGCATCACAGTGGGACAAAAGAACCAGACACAGTGGGTGATGGTGGGGGTGGGTGACTAGCCTTTGTCCCAGGGCCTGAGTTACTCACAGCCTCCACTCCTGGCTCAAGTCTCAGACTCTAGGGAGCAGCCCCACTCATCCCATGGCCTTCTCTCTGTTCCTCTGCTCAAAAGGTGGGCTGAGCCCACCAGGTGGCCCAGCTTCCAGCTCTAGAGGGGCTGCAGATTCAGCCAAGACCACCCCGCTGAAGTTCCCACCTGCAATGACCCCAGAGGAGAAAGTGTGCCTGGAAGTCTATCACATTTCCTCCTATTCTCCAGGTACCTGTGCTGGAGGGAGCTGGTGGCTCAGGAGGTCCCCAGACCCCAGAGTCTAATGGTCACCTCCACA
Organism: Oryx dammah; assembly: GCF_014754425.2. Lineage (NCBI taxonomy): Eukaryota > Metazoa > Chordata > Mammalia > Artiodactyla > Bovidae > Oryx > Oryx dammah. The sequence goes on along the minus strand of NW_024070203.1, from coordinate 20,856,369 downwards.
CATCCATCCATGCCTGTAACCTGCATTCTTGCAGAGAGCATGGCCTCTGCTTCCTGAGCAGTAAACACAGCCCTGAACAGCACTTGAGTCTGAGTTACATCCAGGAGGCAGGGGAACATGAAATCCAGGGCCCCCCCCCTGGCTGTGTGACTTGGAGGCACTGCTCATCTGTAATAAGACGATAGCAGAAACCCCCTGCTCCCATCAGGGCTCTTATGAAGAGTAAGTGAACGTATTTGATTAAATAAGGGCAGGGTGCTGAGAACAGCGCTTGGCACACAGTTAGGACTCAAAAGCATCCATTCTTACAGTGTGTTACAGATGGCGGGTAACAGGCTCAGAAGTTCTGAGTAATTTGCTCAAGGGCACATACCTTGAAAAGGTCAGCTAGAATTAAACCCGGCTGACCTGACTCAGAAAGGGTGGGGGGAAAGATGCTTTTGTTCAGGATGCCACAATGTCTCAGCTGCAACCTGACCTGGCAAGTCTCACTGTCTGGGTAGCTTAGTTTCTTCATTCATAAAATGGGGAGAAGCCAGCCCTGGTCTGGGCACATCCACTGCAGAGGTACCGAGAGGCTGGGACAGCAGCGATGCTGTAAACCGGGCTGATGAGTCAGGGAGGTGCTCCTGAAGGATGCGAGTGTATCTCCAGACTCAGCTGCTTTTAACCACAAGCTTCTAGGGTGGAAACGACCTGTCCCGGCCCAAGCTGTCCCTGTGGCCTGCTCCAAACACCTATTGACAGCGAGAGAGGCTCGAGGGCCCCAGGCTGGAAGGACCTCCCTCGGGCAGGGAGCTTCCCTGCCAGCTCACGGAGCCACCTTCAAGCCAAGCCGGTGCCCCTCTGAAGTAAATGGCACATGGTGGCTGCTAACCGTTGCTCAGGCCTCCTGCTCACAGCCCTGACACAGACGCTACCCGGAGGCTGTGAAAGCAGGTTTCATGGTCAAATTGCAAAGAGCACAGTGCTGGCTGTGCAACCACGGGCCAGGCACACCTAACCTCTGAGTCTCAGCTTCCTAAACTTTAAGAATGAAGACAGTGACCTCGGCTGCCTAATGCTATTGGGGTTCAGTGGGGTGTGCCTGCGGAGATCTGGGGCCACACGTCTGCCTGGGTGTCCAGAGCCTGGTGCACGATGATAGTGCAATCGGTGTGTTCTGAACAGACAATATAACACAGTGGGATATGTTGGCCTCAGAGGACAAATGGCTAAACAGAAACCAACACCTCCGGTACCCCAGGGGTCCTGAGGCCCAAGGTCAGGGTGGGCTGCAGGAACAGCCAGGATGACCTGTAAACACACTGAGGCCCACACACCTCGCCTGTGCTCTTTGCATTCGCCTCCCTGACTTCACACCAGCCAGTGTCTCCAACGCCACTCCCTCTTCCCCTTCCTTCCAAAGACAACGCCAAGATTCACAGCCTCTGGTGGACGGCAGGCCAGTCATTGAAATACGAGATTCAGGAGGACCAGCAAGCTCTTTGTGGGGAAGAAGGAGGTGAACGGTATGACAGAGTCACAGGACTCAGGATGGGCAAGAAGCCGGGGTACCCGTGTGATGTGCAAGCAGAGGGCCAGGTGAGCGTGCCAGCCTGTGCCCGGCCTGTATGAGGCCCTGTCTTCTCCGGGAAGCCCACGTGACCTGGATGTGCTCAGGCTTCCGGCCCTGCCCCCAGGGCCCGGTATAATGTGGGGGCCCACGCAGCTTTGGAATAAGGAGTCCAAGACTCACAGTCCCTGAGGTTCTGACCCACCCCTCAGCCAAGAGAGGTCAACCCTCTCTCCTGAAAGCTTTGTTCCTGGACAAACCTCCATAGGCACCACCCCCACCTTGCTCCCATGCCAACCCGGAGCAAAGAGGGAGCCGGAAGATCACAGAGAAGCTGGTTTCACTTTCCCAAGTGGAGCCAAGAACATCACGCTCCCCCATCCCCTGGCATCACAGGGTCCAAGCCCACCCAACGTCTTGCCATTTCCTCTGCACATGCCTCCCAGCTCTGCCCATCTCTGCAGGGTCAAAGGGGCTGCTGGATCTCTGTCCGGCTTTCACAGAGGCTAACTGGCTCTTGCTTCCTTGGTCAGAACTCAAACCCACTTCTCTCTGGGGAGAAGGAGCTGAGTGCAGGAAATCGGCTTCCATCTCTCCCCTTTGCCCTAACGGCTGAACACGGATCTAACCCATGGAAGAAAGGGGAAAGGAGAAAACAGAAGAGGCGAGGGGGAAGGGAAGCCACATCTTCTACTTGCCTGAACATCAAACTCCTGCAGGAGGCCGGTGATGGTCTGTGGAGAGACAAGAGAGTTGGTCAGTTTCATCACTTTCCCAGGGCAGAAAAGTAATGTCCGAACACACAGACCTCCCCATGCCCTGAGTCTATCATCTCGACCCTAGGTCCTCTGTGGAGCCTCTTTCTTTCCAGAGAGACTGTTTATCTCAAAGAATAGCAGTCCAGCTAAAAAGCAGACACAGTAGATGGATTCCTCTTTGACTAGCGCCTTGGTGAAAAAGATCTGAAGGTCTAAGCTAACCACAACTGCCTATAAACTGGTCTCGGTCTCCACCCATGTGCTACACTTTTAAAGCTTGAACTTGATCGTGTCACTGTCCTTACATTTCTTCCATGGCAGCCCACCATCTGGATTAAAATCTATCTCTCATGAGAGGAGAGCAGAGCATTCCCCACCATCCAACAATCCTGACTGTCCAGCTCAAATTCCACCTTTCACCAGAGTTAGTGGCAGGCCTGGCCCAGGAAGATGGGAAAAGGGCTCTCATCCCCCAGATAGCAATGAAAGTACAGGTCAAAGTTGGGGCTGGAACCACCCTCAGCCAACACTGGCACCCTTTCCTCCCAGCTCAGGATGGAGTTCAAAAGCTGAGCCCAGCTGGATCCACCACCACCCACCATGAAGGAAGACAGCTCAGCAGAGCAGAAGGAAAAAGAGGTGCTGGAAAGGGGAAGGGGATCTATTGGAACAGCCAGGGGTTGGGAGTTAAAATTGTAACACCCAACTGCTGACGGAGATTAAAGTAAGGGGCGGGATAGGGAGTGGGCATGAGACTCAGGAAGGAGAGGATATATGTATGATTACGGCTGATTTGCGTTGTTGTATGGCAAAAACCAACACAACATTGTAAAGCAATTTTCTTCCAATTAAAAAAAATATATATATATATATATATAAATAGCTTCAAATCTCCTGGGGCCAGGGTTAAGAACAGAAGGGAGTGTGATAAATTCAAGTGGAAGCAAATGGCGGCCAACATACTTGTGTGTGTGTGTGTGTGTGTGCGCATGTGTATTGACAGGAGAGAGTAGAAAAGCTGCTTCGTACAACCCTAACCTTCACAATGTTAACACGAGTGCAGAGGTCATTCAGATTGAGGATGGACATCAGGAAGAACTTCCCAACAGCAAACCTAATTAAAAACACTTGGCTGAGTCAGTCTAAGGAAATGAAGGGCTTACTTCCATTTAAACCTGGAAAGAAAAGGCCAGTATCTACTTAGAGACAGACTGACATGTAACTTGGAGTTAATAACTTCCTAGATATTTATTTCAGAAATAAAATTTTCCAAGGGTAGCACTAGGCTGCCTAAAAATGTATAAATGCCATGTGTAAACATGCATGTACCCTTGGACTCGGCGATGCCACTTGGGGAATTTATCTAAGACCTACACGTGTATGAAATGACGAACATGCAGAATCCAAAGAGTCTATGAATACCTGCAGCTCTGCTGGGAACAGTAACGTGGCCCCAGGGGTCCACATACAGGCCCCTGGTCAAACAAACGTGGTGGAGGACTGTGACGCTGGAAAGACAGAAGCAAGAGCCCTGTGGACTGGTGTTGGAAAGGTCTTCAACATAGGTGATTAAATAAACAAGGCAAATGTGGTATACTATTGCATGTGGTTTTTCAAAAGGGGAGGGATAAGAATATGTTAATATGGGACTTCCCTGGTGGCTCAGTGGTAAAGAATCCACCTGCCCATGCAGGTGACACAGGTTAGATCCCTGGTCCTGGAGGGCCCCACATGCCTCAGAGCTGCTAAGCCTATCACCCCAACTACTGAGCCCGTGGTTTAGAGCCCAGGAGCCACAGCTACTGAAACTGTGTGCCCGAGAGCCTCTGCTCTGCAATGAGACAAGCCACTGCAGTGAGAAGCCCGCACTGCAACCAGAGGAAAGTCCAAGTAGCAACAATGAACCAGCAGAGCCAAAAATAAATCAAATAAATAAACAAAATTATTTTTTAAAGATGCTAGTATGTATTTACATCACCTGGGAGTTTTCCTGTTTCTTTGTGTTTTTCTTTTTTTCCAAGACTGTGTCAAAGATGCAGACAGAAGAGGAAATGGATTTGAAGCATACATAGTGAAAAGTATTGGAGTTGGCCAACTATGGGCCTCTACCTTCCTCCACCTTCTTTTTGTAAATAAAGTTTTATTAGAACACAGTAAGCCCATTGGCTCCCATACTGCCTAGGGCAGCTTCCAGGCTGTAACTGTAAAGCTGAGTAGTTACAACAGAGACTATGGGTCCTCAAAGCCTAAGACACCTTCCAAGTCATCCTTTACAGAAGACGTCTGCAGACCCCTAGCGTGGGAATGATATCGAGGATTCTGCAGCTTCCGCTGGTCTGGCTTCTAATCCTATCCAAAGAACCTTGGGAAATTCTCTTCCCATCAAGATGAGTTTCCATTACTATATAATGGAAAATAGAAAGATGTGTCTCCCCTTCATTAAGGAAAGTCCATGACCTGCACACACTGCTGTATTTAAAATGGATAACTGACAAGGCCTGTATGATACATGCAACTCTGCTCCGTGTCATGTGGCAGCCTGGACTGGAGGGGAGTTTGGGGGAGAATGGATACATGGAAATGTCTGACTGAGTTCCTCCACTGTTGACCTGAAACTATCACAACACTGTTAATCAGCTATACCCTAATACAAAATAAAAAGCTAAAAAAAGAAAAGTCTGCGAAATAGTGGACCTAAGACAGAGCAGCCATGTGCAGTCATCAAGGAATTAAATGAATAAGTCCATTTACCAGTGGTAGCTGGCCTGAGTTTGGCTCCACGCCCCACACTTTGTAACCATGTGACCAACAGAGAAGGACAAATTAACCTCCCGGAAACTCAGCTTCCTCTTCTGTAAAATGGGAACAATCACAGAACCTAGTGTCTAATCAGCCACAGCCTTATCCTTCAATTTAGCAGGAAATAACCTATGAAGTATGATTAGTCCAGAAACCAGCATGCAGGGTGAGGCTCATGTATGTTAATTACTACTTTGGAAAGCATTTAGCTGACCTCAAAGTAACCCCACTTTTGAACCCACGCTTTACATTTTACAAAAGGTGTCTCAGCACAGGCAGCCACAAAACTCAGTGAGAACTGGGATGTGAACATGGTTGTAAAATACAGTGTCAACCATGCAAACGAAAAGGTTTTTCACATCCATCCACAGCCAGTCCAGGACAGATCATGCCAGGCTAGGCTATACGGCAGGGGAGTCTGCTTCCAACAAGGAGGTCTTGTTGACTTGAAAGGTTTGGCCAGAAAGGAGGGTGATAATTGTAGCAACACAAGAACACGAGCATAGCTGGCCCCCTTCCAGGTGGCCGAGGCTCTAACTGCTCCACGCGAGTCAGCCCGCTCCATCCTTACCCCGGTGCCATAACACTAGTCCTAGGGCCACTGGTTCTTAAAGTTGGGGACCTGGAGCATGAAGAGGTGGAAGGATTTGTCAGCGGTCACAGAGCCGCAGAGTGCGGCCGGCAGGACCTGAACCTAGGCAGTCTGGTCCCTTAGCCACTAAGCTGGGGCAGAGCCGCTGGGCAACGGGCTTCAGGGGCAGCTTTAGAACTGCAGGATGTCAGAGGTAGAGGTGCTTGGAGGAACTCTGGTCCAGTGCCCCTCTCGTTACAAATGAGATTAGCGAGGGCAGAAAGGCCAGAGGTGGGCGAGGCGCCTTAGCCCTTGCCAGCCAAGCTGGGGCCTGAACTAGAACCTCCTGGCCTTTTGTACTGGACAAGGTGGCCTGTGGAAACCACAAAGCAGTGGACATGTGCGTGTGTGTGCATGTGTGTGCACACGTGTGTGCATGGATGCGTGTTCCTACTGTGCACACATGTATGTCCATATGCGAGTGGGGATGGGAGGGGGCATATCCAGGGCTTCTCCACTCACCTCCCCTTTCTCCACCAAAGGCTTCACCTCGGCAAGGTCCACGTCCTGCAGCTCCCGAGACATGTCCTTGTTGTCACGTGCCTGCACAGAGACAGAGGCCAGGGGGTCAGCAATTCCGACTGAGAGGTGTTTCCAGACAGAAGCAAAACTGAGGCCAGGGAGGAAGCCTTCACTCCCCAGACCAGCAGTTTCTACCTCCTGCCCACCATCCCGGCCCCAGTCTTGCCCCTGGGGATGGAGGGAAGTCTGTTTCCTGGGACAGGAAACTGAGGCTTTTGGACAACTCATCAGTCAGTAAAGACTCCGCCTGCAATGTGAAAGACTCGAGTTCAATCCCTGGGTCAGGAAGATCCCCTGGAGGAGGAAATGGCAACCCACTCCAGTATTCTTGCCTGGAGAATCCCACGGACAGAGGTCACGAGGTCCATGCGGTCACGAGAGGTAGACACAACTTAGCCACTAAACCACCCTGGCACTCGAAACCAGGCCCTGACACCAGGCCAGACCCACCCACCACACCAAGGACAGATGTTTCTCTCTGCGCTTTAGAAGGAGACCCACGACGCTGCCACATCCCGAAATCAGACAGCCCCAGCTTGACAAGCGAAAGGGGACAGAAGGTCCCGGAGGCCGGCCACGGGGAGCCATGGCGCTAGCTCCCTTCTCCTTCATCCCCACACCAGTGGGATATCCCCAACAGAGGGGCGGCCACAGAGACAGCCCCATGTTCATCTCTGGGCAGGGTACTCTGCTCCCTGCTGGGGTGGGGTGGGGCAAGCAGGGAGGAGAAGGTACTATCTCAAGCCAAATGACAGGACTGAGCATTTGGGAAGACTTTGAAAGAAAAAAGATCTTCAAGGCACAAAGCACTTGATGAGCCAGAGTTGGGGCAGAAAAGCAGGGGTGGGGGGCAGGGGTGGGGGCAGAGATCGGAGTGGGCCAGAAGGGACCGCCCTGGGCTCTGATGCCAGGGCAGCTGCAGGAGAACCACAAGAGCAAGACGGAGCGGTGTTCCAGCAGTGGAAATGCCACCGTAACTGACCGCCCTGGGGACCGAGGCTTGGGGATGACAGGCCTTGAGCACACTCCCTCCTGGGGGGCTCAATCAGGGACCTGGAGGCATCAGTATTTCTTCTTAGGGGTGAAGAGTCAAGCGGAGAGACTGAAGCTTCCCCAGCCCTGTACTGGGGTGAACTGCAATGAACCCAGAAGGAGGGGTAGGTGCTGCGGGCAGAGCTGAAGAGATGGGAGTGAAGGAGTAAGTGATGGGAGACCAGGGACCCCCACCAGGTCAGAGACCCAGACCTTCTAAATCGGGAACTGGGTGAAAACCTGCTACTTTTTGGAGTGGGGACTGCGCCCCAAACTCTCCATGGCTCCACAGATGTAACAGCCAGACAGAGAGCACAGGTCTCTGAACTTCTCAATTTCAGCTCCTCTGAGGACCCAGGTCCGTGCACCTAGAGGAACCCTCTTTGTAAAACACCTCTCAGGGGTCAGCGGGTGACAGAGCAGGGCCGCCCTGCACGCCACCACCCTCACCCCTACGCCAGCACATGGTACTCCGTGGGCAGATCCCCTGGGACGCTCTGGTCTGGGCCCCCAGTAGATAACCAGCCCCACAAGAATGCCTTTATGCAGCCTCTGGAGTCTAGGCTCCAGAACATTCCGAAAACAAAGTCGGTTTTATATTTGCGAGCATTCCTGGGTGGCTGCCAGCTCGGAGGCAGGAGGCATGAAAAGCCAAGGTCTGCCGGCCTTGCTAACTCAGCGTGTTCACAGTCCCAAGACCCTGGCCGTGAGACACCTCGCCTACACAGGCCAGGGAGCCTTCCAGAAGCTCACGGCTCTGGCAACGCTAAGAGCTTGTCACAGGGGCTCCTTCAGAACCCAGGGGTGAAGTCAGGGTCTCTGGCTATTCCTGGGCCTCCGTCCCCACCTGCCAGCTCCCCAGGACAGGTAGGGAGCCTACCTGGCTCATTCCCTTCCCTCCCTGCAGCTCCTAGCATCACAACAGACAGAATAAACAGACAGATGCACAGGCTTTATGCAGCTTCCCAGCAACTGATCACTCAGTTGTGTCCGACTCTGCAATCCCAAGGACTGTCGCCTGCCAGGTTCTCCTGTCCCTGGAATTCTCCAGGCAAGAATACAGGAGCAGGTTGCCCCTTCCTCCTCCAGGGGGATCTTCCCAACCCAGGGATAGAACCTGCATCTCGTGCATCTCCTGCGGTGGCAGGCTGATTCTTTACCACTGCGCCACCTGAGAGGCCCACGTTCATGTTTACATTCACTCTTACGTGGTTTAGTAAACCACAGGAGTGAAATGCCTTGAAAACAGGTCCACATGTATTTCAGGCTGCAGCTCAGCCCAGTGTGGTCCGGTCTCCTTGGCTGGCTTGACTCCAGTGTGATCCCACTGGAGGATCAGCCTTCACCTGGCCTCTCACCCTCCCTCAGAACCAGAAAGAGTTCAGGTCCAGCCTTCCTGGCTTCCCAAACATGCTCCCAGAGAAATCCCTTTACCCCACACCTTCTTTTCCTCCTACAACTCAGCTTCCCAGACCTCAGGAAACAGTGGCTTGAAAACCGGTGAATCCCCCTTAAACATCAGTATTTGAGAACTGCTCCTTTTTGGAAGCTGGAGGGGGCCTCAGGGAGCCCCACCCCTCGTGTGCTCAGGGCCCTGGGGAGACTCAGAGGGGAGCTCACAGAGGACTATCACAGTGTTTGTGCAGACGAGGGTGCTTCTGTCCCCTCATCTGGCGAGGTCTGGAGACATTCTTGATCAGCACCACTGGGAGATGCTGCTAGCATCCAGCTCATGCAGACGAGGGCGGCTGCTGACCACGCCGCGGGGACACAGGGCACCCACAGCAGAATTATCTGGCCCCAGGAGTGAAGCGGCTGAAACGCCCTGGGCCCAGACCAAGAAGCAGCCAGTGAGAACCCCAGGGCTCTGAAGTCTGCAGGGCGACCAGATAAAGCAGAGGACACTCCAGGTTCTCCTCATCCCTGGGGGATGGGCGTGGGTAGGAGGTGCGGTTCCCGCAGGACTGGGGCAGTCTGTGGCTCATAACTGTAACTGGACACGTCCCGACAGGCGAGCTCAGCCAGGACCTCCAGCCAGGTCACTGCCTGCGATTCCCAAGACCACCCAAATGAGCTGTAGAAGGTGCACCTGGAGCCCCGGGCCCCCCACACCCCCCACCCCGCCTCTCTGAGCTAGGGTGCTCTCAGTCCAACTTGGCAGACTTAGGCCCCTTGAGGCCCCTTAACCCTGTCTCTGTTGCATCCATCAATAAACTTTGCAAACTTTTGTCTCAGAAGCTGTCGGTCTAAAGGAAACCTTATAAGGAAGTTCAATATATAAAACTGTTTTTAAGAAGAAAGCTGACATGTTTTAGATAAAGCCAGGGACACCTCGTGTTCCCCCTCCCTATCGTCTGCCCCGCATGAGGCAAGACCAGCCCTCGGAGCCCTTCTGAGCTCCAGGAAGCATGTGCTGTAGGAAGGTTTACTCGGAGGTAGTTTTCCTACACAGCAATTGTATGTGCCAGACACTGAGTGAATCGAGAAAGGACCTATCACAGCTCTGTGATGAGACCTGACTATGCGACAAGTCAGGCGTAGACAGGAGGTGACCTGGTTTCGGTGCCAAGGCTGGTGCCCCCCGCCCTGTCCCCTTCAGGCTCCATTCAGAGGGTGCCCACACCTGGGGTCACCCCCCGCAGCCAACCTGCAGCCCCACTGGGCTCAACAAGCTCTCTCCCTGGGTTTGAGACCAAGCGCCGGATGCCAAGCCTGCCCTTCTCCACCGCCTCCTGCCAAGTCCCAGCACAGGATGTAGGGCTGCAGAGGGCCAAGGCAACCCTGCAGGGGGCAGAGGGTTGCAGGTGGCAGTCCTGCAGGGGGCTAGGCCACACCGGGCATGGTTGTGGGAGCCTGGGTGTCTGACTCCCAGCCCCCTACGCCATCCTGTAGGGTGGACTCTGTCTCAGCACAGAGGGAAGCCACTCCACACAGGAAATGAGGTCGGGACAGGTCTCCTGCCAAAACCCCACTCAGTGCACACAGCAGGGCTCCAGCTCACAACGCCAGCTGCCAGACTGATTTATACCACTTCTTCCTTTCCCACCTGCCTGCCCAGAAGGAATTCTGAGAAAATCAATATTGCAGAAGTGAAAGGCAGCCAGGAGTTAGTGGGGGAGGTGGGGGGAGATCTGAGGGTCATACCTGAACATTACCATTGATTAGTTTTGCAATCTAACCTCTGAGCCTCAGTCTGCTCATCTGTAAAACGGGCATAACAACTCCTGCTCCCGGCGAGTAGTGGGGGCCCTTGAATGCAACCATGGCACACAGAATCGGGCAAACAGCTGCTTCATTAATCAGTGCACTTCCCTGGTTGCCTCAGAGACCCAGGGCGGTCTGTGGGGACACAGTCTGTATTTTAAACATTCTTAATCCCCGAGTAGCCCAGCAAGGAGGGGACACAGAAAAAGGTTCAGCAGGTGTCACATGGGTTTCCAGCAATCAGACCCAACGTGCCACCACTCGGGTCAATGAGTAACAAAGGCCCAAGGGGCAGGCATGGGTTGGGGGGGGGCAGGCAAATACCTTTCCAGTTCAACGGACCCAGGAGCCAGTCAGCAATGAGCTGGACTCCATGGGTTCCAGCAAAGCCAAGACTGAGATTTGCTCGGAGGAGCGAAGAAGGTGACCTCGGGGACTGAGAAGGCAGTGGGCGAAGGCATCTCAGGCCATGAGGCCACGTGAGAGCTGTTAACCGGTCACCCTGAGGGCGAGGGGACACACAGCGCCTGGGATTCTCACAAGCCCTGATGGAGCAGCGGGAACGCTGTTTAGGAGCTGGGGCGTGGGAACCCTGCCCCTCCCGGCCACATGACTGTTTCCAAGCCATTCATCCCCACCCTGGTCCTCAGCTTCCCATCTACAAAATATGTGGCAAGTGTTCTACAGACACCGTTGTTCTCGTTTAGTTGCTAAGTCGTGTCCAGCTCTTGTGATCTGCCAGGCTCCTCTGTCCATGGAATTCTTCAGGCAAGAATACCGGAGCAGGTTGCTATTGATTTCCCCAGAGGATCTTCCTGACCCAGGGATCGAACCTGTGTCTCCTGCGTTGGCAGGTGGACTCTTTACTGCTCAGCCACCTGAGAAACCCTCTATGTACATCACAGAGTCCCCAAAACTCCGGATGGATGGGAGCCCAGGCAGGAAGGTGCTGCATGCAGACGAAAGGGAGGTGCCCCCGGGGTGCTATGAGGGTCTCTTGCAGTGTGGCTCTGCTCAGGTCAACTGCCCTGGGAACCTGGAGGACCCTCTTCTCCCAGCCTGGACCTCCTCCTCGTCCCTAAGACTGGAGTCCTCCACCAGCTCTGGCATTCCTCCAGCAAGCCACCTGGAGGGGGGATTTGCCCTTCCATTCTGGCAAATTCTGCTGGGCCCTTAAAGCCCCTCTGAGGTGGGGGCGGGGGCCGTATAGCACAGAAACACCCAGAGTGTGCTTGGGGAGCCCCCAGCCTCACCCACCCTCCACAGACACAGACGGTGACAGCGACAAGAACTCCACAGTGCCTCCTAGGCTCCAGGCTCCATCTCCCCTTTGAGCTTTCTAGTAGCCCTAGAAGGTGGACCCCATCATGTCACCATATGACGGGGAAATGGAGGCACAGAGAGATTAAGAAACGGACCTCAAGTCACCAAGCATCAAGATAAAAAAAACAACGTTAAAGGGGACAGTTGACCATGAACCCAGCTTGCTCTAAACAGACACACATCTGAGCGCCCAGCCCCAGGCAGGAGGTTCTAAGGATGGGCCCCGTGCCCCCGGGAGACTTCTGTGTGGATCAGCTGGCAGAGTCGTGTGCTTCTCTCCCACCATGCACAGCCCCCTGGAGTCACCACCAGAGGCCCAGGCTGCGGGCAAAGTCCACATCTTAGACCTTCTCCCTTCACAACATGCAGAAGGGATCCGCCATATTCAGTACTTCAAAAAAAAGGCTCACTGCATTATTCTATTTGTTCCTGGAGGAGGTCCCTGGGAGAATGTGGATTGGATCACCTCGGCTTACGAATGGGTAATCCGAGGCTCAAACGCCAAGGCCTATGTGACTTCCTAAAGGCCTAGACTCCATCCTTCGGAGTGGGTGCAGGTGGGCAGGGCAGGGGCAGGCAGGGCAGGGGCAGGCAGGGCAGGGGCAGGCAGACCACAGCCTCCCGGAGTCCTCCAGTGAAGCAGAGAGAGAGGGGAACCAGGAACGACTGTTGATAAGCTTGCATCGATTGTGACTATCAGCTACTGGCCCAGATTTTGTCCCCTCCAGAACACGCCCGGTTTCCAAGCCACGTGAAAGCAGTGTTTTTTCCAGCACACTGAGCTCTTTATAGGACAGAATTTAAAAGGCGGGCAGGGGATCAATGGATGCTGCTGATGTTCGCCATAACATCCTCTCCGAGTACAGTCAACTCCAGAAGGTTTGAGAGAATAGTGCCCCGTCTGCACTAACCTCCAGAAAAGTAGCCTTGGGGTGCCCCTTGCCTCCCTGCACCTTGCTAGGGACATGTCCTTTGGTCCTTTCTTTGCCAAAGAGATTCTGAAATCAAGCTACCAGGCAGTCCATGTTTTCTGGACCTTCTGAAACCCAAGCCTTCAAGGAGGGTGAAGAAGCTGATGACCTCTCAACGTTTTTCTTATGCAATCAACCTAGTAAACAATATGACAGGACTCACTGGACCTTCTAGAAAGTTCCCCAGGTGAGGGGAAGGGAGGTAGAAAACAGGGCTTTCAAAAGTCTATAAAATGAAAAAAAGATGATCAGACAATCAGAATTCCTTCAGGAGGCCCCGGGTGCTTCTGCTTGGAGGCTGAACCTCAGCAGCATCCAACAGGCTGTCTGATATTGAAAGAATAAAAAAGAAATCACTAAAGAGAAGGCATCCCCCAGCTGCATCCATTCCCTGGGTACCAGGCTGGAGACCAAAGGCAACTTCTCTGTCTTGGGCCAGAGCACAGAACTAGCAAGAAAGTCTGGGACACAATAGCAGGAAGAGGGAGGGGCCCGCACGTGGTCCTCACCCCACCCGCTTCTCTACAGCACGACCCAGGACCTTCCTGTCGGTTCTCCGTGGAGGTCTGGCAGCCCAGCCACCTGTCTGGCAGAGAGAAGACCAGACCGTCTGAGGGGACGCGCAGGATAACAGAAGTCTAAAGGAGGATGCTGGGTGGATAAGAGGCTTTTTCTGTGAATCTGCAAGACAAACACAAGCAGCGCTGGAAGGTCTGTGAGATAATGTATAGAAAGCACACAGACAGAGCCAGTGATAGCATGGGACGTGGAGGCAGATTCCTCCTACACAACCCTTTGTCCCCGAGACGGGACAATTACCACACTGAAAGAATCTTTCCCCGAATTGCTCTTGCTACTCTTACCCTCTGGATGACCTTCCGATCTTTCCTACACAAGAGGGCCCACGGTTATTTCCTTAGTAAATGGAGGTATCCTTTGGACCAACATTGCTTCCCTGGTGGCTCAGACAGTACAGAATCTGCCTGCAGTGCAGGAGACCTGAGTTTGATCTCTGGGTCGGGAAGATTCCCCGGGGAAAGGAGTGGCCACCCACTCCAGTATTCTTGCCTGGAGGATTCCATGGACAGAGGAGCCTGGTGGGCTGCAGTCCATGGGGTCACAAAGAGTCAGACACTACTGAGCAACTATACTACTACTACTTAAACCAATATTAACTGATTGCCTACTAAGTGCACTCTCGGGTCTACAGGAAAAGGGTAATTAAGCAGACACAACCCAGAATGATCCAAGAAGGGCACACAACCCAGTCGGCCTGCCTGGAGGGGGAAGTCAGGGAGGACTTTCTGGAGAAAGCAGGCAAGTTCAATGACTAACCAGAAGAGGGGAGGAGGGGAAGGGTTCACAGCTAAGAGAGTCCTCAGAATTACCTACCTCTTCGGAATGACTCTCACACTCACATTCAGAGAGGGCTGCCCAGAACCTTCTCAAAGCCAATAGGTGGAGTTAGGGGTAAAGATGGGGGAACAGAACGGAGCCCTGTTCTTCCTTAAAAAAGGTCCCCATCCACCTCTTTAAGCAGAGCAGTACACGGGCATATTGTTTATATGTTCAGAGCTTTCCACAGGTTTAAGGAGGAAAAAAAAAAATCTATAAAACAAAAGATGAATCCCCCAGACTGCTAAGGAGTCCCACTTCCTACCATCTCAGTTGGAGGAATGCCTCTACTGGACTGGAAATGCCTGGAGATGGAGCCCGGGTGGGCAGGTCTTCGGTAAATATACGGTATGAAGATCAGGACTGGGTGGAAGAGAGACCTGTGTGTGGATCCACACTCTGTAATCGGGTCTATTCGGCAGCGCCAAATCAAGGTGCCAGGGTTGCCAGGTCTCGTCTCACAGGGCGTCTGCCCTGGAGCACTGGGGTCTGCACACTCGCGATCAGGGACCCCCACTCCTCCCGCACACCCCACTCCAACAAGCCTGGACTGGCGCAGCGGGGGTCAAGCGAGGGTCCAAGGAATTGACCTCTGCCAACTCCGCAGCAGAGACCCCCAACCTGCCTGTGTCTGTCTCCAAATTTAAAGAGAAAGAAAGGGCAGGGCTGGGCCCAGACTGAGATCAAGGAGTTAGGAAAGGCTGCCTGAAATGAAGCCAAGAAACCAAGTCCAGGTTCCAAAGACGGATCGAGGAGGGCCTGGGCAGCCTCAAAGGATAACGCTTCAGGGAATGGTCCATGGTGGCCCACGGGTAACGGAGCCCCATCACTTGATTCTGGACAAGCAAGGGACCTGCTCAAGCCTCAGTCTTCTGATCTGAGAAATAGCAAGGATGTCTCCTGTCTCAAAGGAACAAGGAGATGGCTTGAAATCACAAGGCACTTTCACCGAATAAAAGCTACTTACTCCAGACCCTGGAGATAGGAGAAATGTGGCCCCCCTCTTTCTTTTGCTCTCCCCCAGCCATCATTCTGGAGCAAATATCCTCGTCTCTGGCAGTACACTCTAGCCCAGTTCAGCCCAGAAAGGGCTGAAACAATGCAGATCCCTCGCCCATCCCAGACCTACTAGGCCTGGAAATCTGCATTTCAGACAAAGTTCCATTATATTTTTATGCAATCTGCATAAGCCTAGCTTTCCGTAAAAACTTCAAGAAGCAAAACAAGAATCCAGCGTTTGCAGGCCTTTCCCAGGCGATGCCCTGAGAACGCCATTTGTGGAAATGATTGACCACAAGTTGCCTCATTGTGGCCTCATGGGCAAGTACCGTCCTCAACTCTTGCCATAGATTAACTCAATTAACATTTACACGGCCCAGCGAGACAGTACCTGTTACTCTCATTTTTCAGCGGGGGAGATCTGAGGCCAGAGCTCTGGCTGGCCTCTCTGCTCTTTTCACTCAAGCTTTTTTGCAGTTACTCCAACATGCCATCATGAAAAAAGAACAAAGACTTTCAGGTCTGACACTCTGGGTTCTCAGCCTGCACCTCCCACTTCCAGTCACATAGCCCACAAGCAAGTCCCTTAAACATTCTTGGCCTTGGTTTTCCCATCCATTCAATGGAGCCAAGACAGGCAGAGCTCTCATGAGGATGAGAAGGGCTGTGGGATATAGCTGCTGATTCGGAGAGAGAGAAAGGTCCTGTCCCTTCCCAGCCCCCTGTGCCTGAGTCAGGGCCCCTCCCTGCTAGACTCTTAGATGCTGAGTCATCATCCTGGCTTCCCTTCTGAAGCACAGGGCCTTTTGAGTCACGCTTTGGATAGGATTCTCTGGATCCCAAGGAAGAACTGCAGCTTCAGGCCATCAGAAAAACACAATGAGATCTTTCTTCCCCATCAGAGCTGACGCCGCTTAGGAGATTTTAGTGCACTGAGGGCAGGGACGTGTGTGTCTAGGGGGCAGGGCGGGGAGGGCTTTGTTCACATCTGGGGTCCAACCTGGGCAGCCCAAATCTGGGCCACCACCACTCAGCAGGGCTGCAGCCCTTTCTCACTACGCTGATTCTGCTCCTGTTTCAAGAACTCCTGGTTCAGACTGAAAATCAATTGACCCATCAATCACCCACATTCTGTCTGGAAAGTTTCCCTGCCAGAAACACAGTGAGGATCCAACTCATTTTCTGATAGCAGAAAATACATCTCTCAAGACTGAGACCCCTGTTCACCACCTTTCATCCCAGCCAGGAAACTCAGGCTGACTTCCAGGTTTGGCTCCTCCTCGGCAAGTCATTCCCGGCCTTTGGGTCTCAGTTTCCATCTGTAAACTGGGCAGACGTTGGACCAGGAACTTGTGTGAATTTATAATTTATCCAAATTATTAAACCAACAGATAGCAAGCCTGGATTTGCTTCTCAGGAAAAGAGACCCCAAAAGATCCTCCAAGGTCTCCTTGGAAAGCGCAGTCACATGCTATCACCAAAAATTTAACTGCCTGAGCGATCACAGAGGAATGGGGCCATTCAGTTGAGTCAGTGTCTGTATTTGATCTCCTCCCAAGGGCCTGGCCCTGGGCCAGGTGCCAGGTGCCCAAGCGAGGCAGGGGATGCCTTCCTTCTCGCTCTGAGAGGAGTGACAGTGATGAAAGACAAGGTGCCACAAAGCTACGAAGTCCCGGGTCTGGGGACATCTCGCTTCGCTCCTGACTCCAGAGCACTGTCCCTTTAGAGGTATCCTATCCTTCCTGACCACCCCTGTGTGCCCTCCTCCCCTGACCCCCACCCTGGCCCACCCCAACAGTTACCACCACAGAGGGCTGGGGTCTGCACCCTGTCTGCATTTCTGCCCTGGCTGGGGAACCCCCTGAAGCCAGGTGCGGGGGGTTGCACTCTCTGTACCTGGCTTATTTCAGTTCACCTTTGTGAAACTTAGTCAAGATTCCAGCATTTCTATCCAGGAGGAAGCTGGGCTGGAAGGTCTGCCTCGGGACTGCATTTTTCATGGCAAAAACACACTCTGTGTTTCTTTAGGAGGTGAAGTATGGCTGATGGCTAAAGCCCTCCTGCCTGGCCCACCGGCTGAACTCTCTCTGAATCTTTCATCTTTCCCAGTAACTCAAAGGAACCAAACAAACTCAAGTGCCCAGGACATTTGGGAAGAAGAGATGGTTTGGGCACAAAACAATTGCACCCTCCCCAACTAGGTTTGCCTCCCTCACCAGCTGCCGGGCACCTCCCCCGTCCAAGCCACAAGTCGGTGCTGCCCCAGACCTAGAGGGATGTCTCACAGCAGAGGCGACAGACGGGCGAGTGGGGGAGGTGGGGCGGGGTAAGGCAAATAGCCACTAAATCCCAGCTTCAGCCACTAATGTGACCCAAGCGGTGACAGCGCGTTTCCCCCGGAGCCCTCCACGGTGCACACGCCCTGCCCCCGGCTGAATCCGAGACCGCGGCGGATCTCCCTGGAAGGGCAGAGCAAATCCAGCTGTTCTCCTCCCCCCGGAGGGCAGGAGAGAGAAGGGAAGCTGGGGAGAGTGGGCGGAGGCGAAAATGACGCCACTCGAAGCCCCAGCCAGCGCAGAGCGGCCAGATGCCACACGACCCCTCTGGTCCAGGCCACCGCTTGCGCGCCGCCACAGCGCCCACCCTGGGCCACCTCGGGGGACGCACCCTGCCCAGCGACGCTCGCCAACCCTCGCTCCCGCGCGTGTCGCAAGCGCTGGAACACTAGGACCCTTCCCCAACACACACACATGCGCGCGCAAGCGCGCCCGCGCGTGCACACACACACAAGCGTGCTCCACCCCGACTTCCAGGCTGCATGGGCCCCCGCCCCTCAGACACACATTGGTTGGGGGCAGAGTCTGGGAAGCAGACACACCCACGTCCCCTTCTCCAGCCTCGTCCCTAGCGCCGCTCACCCCTAGCCATCTCCTTTCTACAGGCGCACTCAATCCTTCCTTCCCCAGACGCCCCACTCCAGGGACACACCCCACCTCCACCCTCAAACACACACACTCCTGGTCTCGCCTCCTCCCACATCCAGCGCGCCCTCCGGCCCGGAGCGCCCGTGTGAGCCGGGAGGGCCTTGGGAAGCAGCGATCAAGGTGTTGGGGCTCTCCACCCCCTACCCCGATCCTCAGGATCCCACTTCCTCAGCTAGGGGAAAGGTGAACCCGGACCTTTTTTTCCCTCCTGCGGCCGAATCAAACACCCCCACTCCATCAGTGCTCGCGCCCCCAAAGCCCCTCCTGGCGCTCGCCCTCGGGCCACTGGGAGACCGAGCGCTTGCAGCTCGGGAGTAGGGGAGGGCTGGCCACAAAGGGCGGTCCAGGAGAGGCAGGAGCACCCACAGGCGACCGATCCCTCCCCTCCTGGCGGGAAGAGGGCGTCGGGCTTACCTAAGGACGAGGGAGAAAAGCGAAGAGGACCCGGAGCTAGGCTGGAGGCGCCCAGAGGGAGCGAGGAGAGCGGCAAAGAGAGGAGTACGCTCCAGGGCCGGAGCTGGGAGCCAGGCGAGGTTTGTTTATGCCCGGGAGGAAGGCGATTTTATAGGCGCCGCGGCCCCGCCCCGCGCGCCTCGCCCCGCCCCCGTCCCCCGAGCCCCCTCGCCGCGGGGACACACCCCTCGCCGCTCCCTCCTCCCGGGCGCTCCTCCCGCTCCCTTGGGCGCGCCTGGCCCTGCTGGGGCAGCGCGCGGGGGGCGCCAGCCCCAGCCGCCGCCTGTTGCGCAAGCCCGCGTGGAGGCGAGGCGGGGAGCGGCCCTCCCGGTCCCGGCAGCCGTTCCGCAGCGCTGTCCCTTTCCCCGTCCGGAAGGCCGGGGCCTGGGCGTGTGCAGCGAGCGCGTGTGCACCGGGGATCCATTTGGGCGCGGGGGCGTGTGCTTGGGCGCGCTCGCGCGTGTGCGTGTGGACTTCCGTGTGTCTGTGTGTAACCGAGTGGCCCCCGTCTCCATCTCAGAGTTTCTTCTTCCTAGTCCCCTTGCGCCACGCCTGGACCTCCGTTAAGAGCGACTCCCCCACTTCGGGTCTTAGATCCCAAGTCCCGAGTAGCTGCCTCCTTTGCTTCCTGGAGACCCGCTCCCTGCAATTCTCACCCCATGACCCTTTCTTGATGCGTCTGCTTTCCGTTGAAACCCAGACTCTCGCTTAATCACGTCCATCTTGCTCAGCCAGTCCTAATGCTTGGGCACTTTCACGCAACCCCAGTTCCCTAGTTCTAAGCCCACCTGCCCTTTCCCACCCTGCGTCCTTCTCCCCGCCCCCAGAACCCTGGCAGGAAAGGAAGGTTCTTGCTCCTTCCTTGCCTGGTTCCCAGAACTTGTACTGAGCACTCTTTCCGCGCTTAGCCGCCTTGTCTACCGTCTGGTTTGTGACTCCGTGTTCCCAGCTCTCTCTGCTTATCAATATCCCCCGCGGAACATTTTTTTTTTAGAAGGTATGGGCCAGGGCTCCATCCCAGGACGGTTTGATCAGAATCTGAGGGAATGCAGCCCAAGCGTCTTTTAAGAGTTTTCCAGATGGTTCTAATGTGCAACCCGGGTGAGACTCACTGTACCGGGAGAATATTATTTTATGGGTGAAGAAAGACCCTACCGTTGTCCCCAGGCCCCTTGCCCAGACTTGTGTTTGCTTGCATCTACCCTCCTCCTCCAGCCCTCTGCCTGATGTTGGTAAACCTCTTTCCTCCACCAGCCCAGATTTTGCTCAAGACAGGGCCCTGGTTCTCCTCTGTGCAACCCACTAGCCTCCAGAGGCCCTGGTATTTACCTATTCTGTCATTCCACAAATATTTATTGAGCCACTACTTTGAGCCAAGTTCTGTGCTCAGCTGCTGGGGAAAAGGACTGAAAAGCTGAGGAGCCCCAAGATTCAGTTTCCCCATTCACCCAAAGAGGTTAAGCTGGGCTCATTTCTTGGGTAACTGGATTGAACACCTGCTCAGCCTCTGTTGTATACACTGTGGGCATGGTAATGAACAAAATCAGGCCAGCTTTCTTTTACTCCACTCACACACATCCATTTCCCCTTACCTCCCCTATTTCGACTCTCAACATTTATTGAGCTGCTCTGTTTATTACCTGGCAAAAGATATAGAGGTTCAAGTTCAAAAGTGGAGTAGGCCAGTACTTCCTCAATAACAAATGGGAGCCCTGGCATGTGGACTGGAGAAGGGCATTTTGCCAGATGAAGCCACTTCCACCTTTTTGAGGAAGACTTGGGGGGTGAAGCACTCAGGGCAGTCCAGACCTGCAGCGGGCTCTGTCCAATGGCAGACGAGGCTTGTGCTTAGGAACCCAACCCTTCTGGAAAACAATGAGCAGAGAGCAAGTGGGCGGATCAGGGAGACAAGATACCAGAGACAAAGAGGAGAAAAGAAGAATTGTACCGGAGTCGGGGCTGGGGGGGGGGGCGGGGCCCCCTAGCATTTTCTGAGACCAGTGGCATTCTCCAATCAGGGTGAAAGAAGATCATTGCAGAATCCAAAGCAGCTCGAAAAGTTCTGAAGGAGGTGTCGTTTAGATCAGACTCTGTCTCGTGGGTCCAACACAGCCAGTTTTTCCTTTAGTGCTGCAATACTTTGCTGTTTCTGCAATGTGCTGAGTGCCCAGATGAAGCTGTTTTCCTGCATCCACTTGTAGGAAGGAAGGACTTGGGGGCAACCCTGGATGGGCACCCAGGTAGAAGGTGCTCCCCCTGTGAAGTGGTCCCAGGGCACTGAGAGCTTCCTGTACCGCTGGTCCCCCAGCGCAGGTCAGCTGAGACAGCAGAAGCTCTCAGAGCCAAATGTGGGTGCAATTGTATTGAACCGTTTAAATTATTTCTCTTTCTCGCTGGTCAGCAACAGAATTAGATTTGCTTAGTGAATGCACACGTGGTGCAGGTCCATCATCGAATCAGGTTGGATTTTCTGGACTAACGTCCCTGGAAATTTCTAGTTGGCAGCACGGAAAATTTTTTTTCATAGACTATTCTCACTAGAAGGACCAGAGGCATCATCCATTCCCAAGCTTCTTTCTTGGAGTTCATGGGTACTTGGGGCTGAGAGAGACCTAAAGCTAGAGTTCATGGGAAGAATGCTTGATTTCACCACATGGGTGCTGTGATCCCTTGGGCAGTTACCCCACCTGTCTCGACATTCATCATGAATGTGGAGAAGATGGGTAAGAGGAGCTTCTGGACCTTCCGGCCACAGTATATGAGTCCCCTGATGCGGTTCCATGTTTTTTAACATGAAAAAGAGTCCCTGCAAAGCTAGCATCCTTTCGTTCTAGTATAGGGCTCCCCTCCATATCTCCCTCTCTTGTGAATCAGTCTAATCTACAAGTACACATTCACAGCAATCAATGACCCATCCTAATAATCGTCTCTTACCCCCAAGTTCCCCTCCAGTTACTGTAGCCTCTTCCTCCCCAAACTTCTCTAAATAGATGCCCATCCACATAGCCTCCACTTCCTCATCTCCCCTTCCTTTAACTTTTTAGCGTTTAATTTATCAAGTTCCTCAGGAGTCAGTCCTGGCTTAATAAATCTACAAAGCTCTTTAAGGAAAACAATAGCCTTCTTTGCACCCACACATCACTTCCTCGACCCCCTCCCCCCTTCCCTTTCCCCCTCCCCGCTCCCCCTCCCCCGCCCCTCCCTCCTCCCTCCTCCTAGGAAGCTAGGACTTTCATCTCTGCAGATCATTTGTATCTCATCTCTGCTCTCACCAGCTTTTCTGGCCCTAGCACGTTCTGTAATTTGCTGCCTTGGCCTCCTCATCGGGAAGCTGTACATAATAATAGAGCTACCTTCTAGGGTTGTTATAAGAAATACCAGTTAATACACGTAAAGAAAAGAAAGTGAAGTTGCTCAGTCGTGTCCAACTCTTTGTGACCCCATGGACTATAGCCTACCAGGTTCCTCCATCCATGCGATTTTCAAGGCAACAATACTGGAGTGGGTTGCTATTTCCTTCTTCAGGGGCTCTTCCCAACTTAGGGATCGAACCCAGGTCTCCTGCATTGTAGGCAAATGCTTTACCATCTGAGCCACCAGGAAAGTCAGATAAGAACCTGTGAAACGTCCTAGAACAATGCCTGGCATGTACAAAGTCCTTGATAGAATGTTACCCATCATCATCACCACCATCATCATCTCATGCCATCTCTCCTGGCATCTTTCAGAGTACCCGATTCATACAGAAAGCCAGTAAACAGTGGTCGAATAAGTGAGCAAAGGCAAGTGCTTCTTCCTGAACTCTGCCTTCTTTCTGCAGCCCTGCTTGGATTTCATGGGGAGGGGAAGGGATCTTTCTGCTTGTTTCGGGAGCCCAAGTAGAAGGATCATATCTGTGGACCTCTGAACCTTTCCCCAGTCCTCTGAGAGCATCCTTGACGTGTAATGTCCAGCTGTGAGCAATGGGGAAAATCTGCAAAAGGAAAACAATTTCATAGGCGTTGGATGGTCGCCTTTGGTTCAGGGTACATAGTAAATCTTCCATTTTTAATAGAAATGAAGAGGTATCTATAACTTTTGGCTCATAATAACCAGTTTCTCTTTGCTCCTGGTTTGTAATGATTTGTCAGGAGTACTGTAACAACTTACCACCAAAAGAGTGGCTTAAAATAACAGAAATGTATTTTATCCCGCTTTCAGAGGCTGGAGGTCCACCATCAGGGAGTCAGTGGGGTCAGCCTCCCTCTGACACCTCCAAGGTTGCATCCCCTCCTCTCCCAGCTCCTGGTGCTTGCAGGTAAGCCTTGTTGCTCCCTGGCCTGTGGCTGCGTCACTCTGATCTCTGCCTCTGCCATCGCAGGGCCTTCTTTCCTTGTGTCTCTCTCTGTCTCTGTATCTCTCCTGTGACATGGGGACACCAGTCATATGGGCTGAAGGGCCCACCCTAATCCAGGATGACCCCTTCTGAACCTCACTGATTACATCTGCAAATGTAATCATCTGCATCTGTATTTCCAAATGAGATCACATTCTGAGGTTCTGGGCTAGAAATTAATTTGGAGAAGGAGTGATGACGGGATTCAACCCAGGGTTTCGTTAATATGTGTTTACCAAATATTTTTCGTGCATTTGCAGAGAGACCTACTCACTGGCCTGCTCAGGGCCACCCTGATGAAGCTACTTTCCGATGCTCCCACGACAGTTCTCTCCAGGCTTTCCACCAGCCAGCCCACTTCCGTCATCCCTTGCTTGGCTGACATCTTGAATAACCTAAATCATAGGTCCTGCCTAATTAAACCTTTTATTGCTTTTGCTGCCTGCCAAGTTCACGACTCCTCCCCAGTGTGGCAACAGAGATGCCCGCTAA
Organism: Oryx dammah; assembly: GCF_014754425.2. Lineage (NCBI taxonomy): Eukaryota > Metazoa > Chordata > Mammalia > Artiodactyla > Bovidae > Oryx > Oryx dammah. The sequence continues at coordinate 20,832,876 of NW_024070203.1, read as the reverse complement.
CATGTCCAGGCATTTTTTCTCCCTCCTTCAACCACTGGGTTACTCACCACTTTCTCTCGAGCAGACCCTCACGTCGGCACCTCTGAACCTTTGGCCAAGCTGTCTTCTCCTTCTAGATAGCCCTCCCACATTCCCTTCTCTGGAGTTGTCACTCATCTGGGGAAAACATGGATTTAATCCTGAAAGGACCTGCCCGAGAACAAAGATAGCGTGGAGCAGAACTGAGCCCTGGGAGATACTGAGAGCTGAGATATCACCAGGTCGTTCACCCCCACGTCAGCGCTGCCATGTCCTGCCCCTGAAATCGGGCACGTGGGTATGACTTGCCCTGTCAATGAATGGGAGGGGAAGTGATTTGTGTCACTTCCGGATGGGGACTTTAACAGCCGGCCTGTGATTCATCTCTATCCCCATCACTCTCAACTGTGGCCACACTGACCATTCCTGATGGTGGAGGGTCCATCCAACAGAACCCAGAAGGAGGGAACTCAGAGCAGAGTACCCAGCTGACCAAAATCATCATGTGACAAGGGGAAAAAATAGACCTTGTTGCTGCATACCAGTAGCTTCCAGAAGGGGGTTGTCCCTGCAGCCCAGCACAATCCATCCTGACCGGGTCACCCTCCGGCAAGGCTATGGTAAACGTCAACTCTTCCAGTAAACCTCTCATGCTCCTCTCCAACCAGATTCACCTGTTTAAAGAATCCAGTACATAGTTGTTGAGTATTTAAAATCCATCAGGCACTATGTGAGATGCTAGCGATAAACGGATGAAAATGGCATGACTATATAATTGGAGTTGTTAGAAGTGCTGTTAATGACCAGAGTCTTAGAAGACTATGTGACCCAAAATCTCACCTACTCTTGAGGTTCTAAAAAAGCCCTCCTGAAAAAGGGATGTTTGAAACTGGCAGCCATTAGACCAGGCATGGATAAGCATGCCCTCACCACCTCCTGCCCCCAGAGCTTTGTGTGTTTCCCTTCCTTGTTATTAGTTAGAAATATTTAGTGTATATGTAGCATAAACATAATTTCACATGGCTTAAGCAACAAAGGGATGAGGCATACTTACGGGCTCACATAGCAGTAATATCCAGAGGAGGGTTAGCTTCAGGAATGGCTGGATCCAGGGCCTGATGTTATCACATCTCTGCCTCTCCAGCTCTTAGTATCTTCCAGATCAGTTTACTCCATGTTGACTTTGTTCTCAGGTGGGCTGTTTGCATGTTAAGTTGAAGGCTGTTAGTTAATTTTAGGTTACTTAGTTACAGAACTCCTAAAGTCTGAAGAGGACAGAGCCCTGGGAAACTTCCCCCATTTTCCCTGAGAGGTCATGGGAGCTTTGAGGAGCCCGCATGTACATTTGGCAATCACTCATTCTGAAATCGCTGGCCCTTCGTGCTCCACCCACGTTCCTGGCTTGACTGTCTCCACCACCACCTCCAGCTGCACTTTCCAGCTTAACCTCCCTGCCTGCCCTGCCCATTCTGGCTCCTTTATTCTCTGGGTTTTGCTTGTACCTCTGAGGACAGAGCTTCCTACAAAAAGGGGCAACAACTTCTCTGAGTTGGGACTATACCGTCTTGCACAGGACAAGAAAATCTTAAATAATATCTGCTCATTGAATGGAAGAAAAGAGGAAGGAAAAGAAAGAAAGAGGATGATTTGCACTTAGGTACAGACAGTTGGCTTAAGACTATTATAATAGCTGGACCCTATGGGCCTTCCCAGCACAGACACCCACCCCCCACCACCCATGTCATCCACCTGCCTCTTGACTGTAGAAAAACTTTAGCCAAAGACTAAATTTAATCAGAGAAGTGAGAAAACGCAAAAGCAAAGGAAAGCGATCAAACAAGACCAAATAATAGTGTACCCATTAAACAAAGTCAAAGACTTTTAGTTCCTCCTCAAGGACCATAGATAATACTCTGAGCCATATTCTTTGAGCTGTTTTACAGATACTAAAACTCCCATGAGGTGGAATAAGTTAATTATACTAAGGCTTCCCTGGTAACTCAGCTGGTAAAGAATCCACAGGCAATGCAGGAAACCCTGGCTCAATTCCTGGGTCAGGAAGATCCCCTGGAGGAGGAGTTGGCAACCCACTCCAGTATTCTTGCCTGGAGAATCCCCATGGACAAAGGAGCCTGGAGGGCTACAGTCCACGGGATTGCAAAGAGCAACTAAGCACACATTAAGTGACCACAAGCACGTAGACCCCAGACAGGTCAGAACTGGAAGGCTGATGATGTTGACTCTCGGTTACCTCACCACCAACCAATCAGAAGAATGTCCACGAGCTGATCACACACCCCACAACCCTTTCCTTGGCATGTAACCCTTTCCTTCTTTTCCTTGTATAATCTCTGAGCAAAACATGGAAAGTAGGGAGTTGATTTTGGGGGGACATGTGTCCACCTTCTCCCCAGGATTGCCAGCTTTTCAGTCAAGCTATCTTTTCTTTTTACTCAACACTTATCTGTCAGTATTGGATTCTTGAGCCAGGAGCAAACCTCAGTTCAGTAACATGATCATTCATCATCCAGGTTTAGGAGATAGGATGGTTCTTTGACATTTCCTAAACTTTAATGTACTCTTCTTGCCTCTGAGGCTTCAGACAGCTTATCTCTGCAGGTGTTCGATGGCATCCTGGGTGATCCTTAGGACTGTCTTAGTTGGTGGAGAAGTTACAGCAGGAACTGCGGGGCCCCCTGGGGGTTCCTTGCTGACCGCTCCCCCTTACCACCGCCACCTGGGACCAGGTTCAACAAGTGCAAAAGGATTTTGTTTTGGGTGGCAACCATGCAATTTACTTCCCAGACAGATTAGAGAAGAAATGTCACATGACTTTGCATTCCTAGTGTTAAATTAAATCTCAGCCAGCCCCCCACCATTGCTGGACCTAGTGGCAAATTATCCTGTTTGGCTCAGTATTATTGCCATTAGGAAGGAGTGTTCACTGCTTTATTTTCACCCCTTACAATGCTTTCTGAAAAACCTGAAGGAGTTTTAGCTTCACTCCTTTGCTGGGAGCCTCTCAAAGCACAGCTCAGCACAGCCGTGATTCTGCAGGCGTGTGCCTCGTTCTTTCTGGACAGGGACTGAAATTTGCACACACATCCCCAAGCATTCAAGCAAAATGTGCCTTTGCCCACCACCAGGATCATGTGCAAGAGGAGGGTGCTCTGCAATGGGCCTGGAGGAATATGGTGTAGGCATTCCCCTTGTGAGCTGCAAGGAACCAGACGACAGATGTAGGCTTGTACCAGGGAGAGTGGGCTGGAGTAGGCTGAGTCAGGTTATTTTCATGGTACAGGATAGACAATGCACAGCTGCCCCATTCCTAAGCAAAAGGCAAAGGGATATAGTGGGAAAACCAACAAGCCTTTACTTAAAGAAAACCCAACCATGTTCACCTGAGCAGGTGCACAGGTTTGAATCTTGTATTCTTTCTACAGGGCTTCCCAGGTGGCACTAGTGGTAAAGAACCCGCCTGCCAATGCAGGAGACGGAAGAGACAAGGGTTCCATCCCTGAGTCAGGAAGATCTCCTGGAGGAGGGCCTGGCAACCCACTCCGGTATTCTTGCCTGGAGAATCCCATGGACAGAGGAGCCTGGCTGGCTGTACTCCATAAAGATGACTGAGGGACTTAGCACACACATTCTTTCTCCAAGTGCAGAGCACAGGCTTATCAGAGGGAAGAGCACCTGTTCTGTGGGGAGTATGGGTGCTTTTAGCCCCATTTCACAGATGAGGAAGCTGAGTTCCAGACTGATACCACAAAGCCATCTAACTCGTGGCCCTGGCCTGGGAAGGTGGCTCTGGTGACCTGCAGGCTGCATGATTGCTGGACAGGGAGCTGGTGACCTGAATAGATTGTCTCCGAGGAGAAAGACAGCCAGGAAGTGTCTGGAGAGGAGAAAAAGTGGCTGCCGAGTACCTCCAGCCTCCCAGGGAAGCAAGGGACAGAGCCCCAGAGCCGCCTGGGGTGCTAGCAGGGTGGAGCTCGAGTTGCTCAGTCTGCCCACAGCGGACAAACGAGCCCTCGTTTATATCAAGTCCAAATGCATGTTTGTCCAGGTAGATGCTGACTCAACCTTGGGCACCTGAGCACCAGTGGCAGTGGACCGTGGCTTAATTCTGAGCCTGTTAAAACCCGGGGAGTGCTATAGAATGGGTGTTACTCCCATAGTAAGAAACAAAAGGTATTTCAGAAACAAATATCCCATGTAAAACTACTAGAAAATTCAAAGAAACTCTAAATACATACACACACATGCAACCAACAAAATAAGTTTAGAAAATCAAAAAATTAAAAAACCACCATGCAGAAACAATCCCTATTAATATTTAGGTGGATGTCCTTCCATTTTACTATGAGTATGTGTGGGTAAATATATATTTGTAATTGTATGATAATGTGTGTGCGTGCTAAGTCACTTCAGTCATGTCTGACTCTGCAACCCTATGGACTGTATCCTGCCAGGCTCCTCTGTCCATGGGCTTCTCCAGGCAGGAATACTGGAGTGGGTTGCCCTGCCCTCCTCCAGGGGATCTTCCCGACCCAGGGATTGACCCGCGTCTCCTGTGTCTCCTGCACTAGCAGGCAGGTTCTTTACTACTAGCACCACCTGGGAAGCCTGGTATGATAATATTTAACTGCAAATAGATATTTCAATGACAGCATCTTAAAATGCTATCATAGGGAGAAGGGGACAATAGAGGATGAGATGGTTGGATGGCATCACCGACGTGATGGACATGAGTTTGAGTAGGCTTCAAGAGTTAGTGATGAATAGGGAAGCCTGGCATGCTGCAGTCTATGGGGTCGCAAAGAGTCTTTGCATTAAAAAAAAAATCTAACCACACATTAAAAATTTTTTCTTTTTATAAAGTATAACATCATAAAACCAAAAATGCATCAAACGTGTTTGTGTGTGTACATGCTAGCGTGCACACGTTCAGTCGTGTCTGACTCTTTGTGTCCCCATGGACTGTGACTCACCAGGCTCCTCTGTCCATGGCATTTTCTAGGCAAGAATACTGAAGTGGGCTGCTATTTCCTACTCCAGGTGATCTTCCTGACCCAGGGATCAAACCCACATCTCTTGCATCTTCTGCATTAGCAGGCAGACCCCTTACCATTAATGCCAGGAGAGACGCCCAAACAAACCTAAGTGTACAGTATATTAGAATAATTATAAAATGAGCCCCCAAGAATATGACCCACACTGTGGACAGTCCATCCACTACCACCAACCACCATCCACAAGGCTATGAGAGCCTTCCTAGTGACACATAGTATTTTTTCTATAACACGGAGGGACCATGCTTCATATAACATGTCCTACGTTGATGGACATTCTGGGTGTTTCCAGTTTTCTACTGGGTTGACTATCCTTGTATACGCTTCCCCAAACCCATCTTTGTATAATGCTACAGAGCCAAACCTCTGGGCCAACATATATACATACGTATATGCATACATGTGTGTACTCAGTCACTCAGTTGTGTCCAACTCTTTGTGACCCCATGGACTGTAGCCCATCAGGCTCCACTGTCGATGGAATTTTCTAGGCAAGAGTACTGGAGTGGGTCGCTGTTTCCTCCTCCAGGGAATCTTCCCAGGGACCAAACCCATGTCTCTGGCATCTCCTGTATTGGCAGGTGAATTCTTCTAACTCCACCAGCTGGGAAGCCATATATACACATATAATTTTTTTAAAGGACTCTGTTCAGTGCAGTAAGCCACCTTCCAACAGGCAGTGTGAGGGTTGGGTCCCGCCAGCTGTGTGTGGGCACATCTTTGCCCCAGAACTGTCTGCCCATCTGATAGGCGCACACTGGCACCTCATTGTTGTCTCAATGCATTTGCAGTCTTTGTTTGCTGATGAGGCCGAATGATGTCATTTATTTTATGTGTTTATACTTGGCCTCCCAGGATTAGAAGTGAGAGGTCCTGTTATTAAGACATGTCGTCTCAAGAGTTTGTCTGTCCCACCTCTGTGTTCATCTCTAAGAAATAAAAATCCCATCTCACCTCCCCTCTCTCTTACCTCATGTCCAGAGCCCTCTTTCAGCTCCCAGGCTTGAAGCCAAACTCTGTATAATGACTTTAGGCAAGGTCCTTGGCTCTGCTAATGGGGAGCTATGGGAACTGGACTGGTACCCCATCTATGAGTCTCATGCTCCTCGACAGACCAGCGCTTAGCAAATGAGAGAGTAATTTAAGAGGAAGAGAATTTGAATTTGTTTTTTTCAGAGACTACCTAATGAACACCTATTATATGCCAGGTACTGCATTAGACACTATATATTGGGCTGGCCAGAGAAGGCAATGGCACCCCACTCTGGTACTCTTGCGTGGAAAATCCCATAGGCGGAGGAGCCTGGTAGACTGTAGTCCATGGGGTCTCGAAGAGTCAGACACGACTGAGTGACTTCACTTTCACTTTTCACTTTCATGCATTGGAGAAGGAAATGGCAACCCACTCCATGTTCTTGCCTGGAGAATCCCAGGAACAGGGGAGCCTGGTGGGCTGCCATCTATGGGGTCACACAGAGTCGGACACGACTAAAGTGACTTAGCAGCAGCAGCAGCAGCAGTAGCATTGAGCTGGCCAAAAAGCTCATTTGGGTTTTTCAGTGAAATGTTACAGAAAAACCCAATTATTTTATTTCTGTTTTTTTACTGCAAAGCAAGTATTAACAATCCCCATTTTACACTCAAGGAAACTGAGGCTCAGAGAGGGGTGGTAACCTGTCCAAGGACCCACAGCTAGGAAGACTAAGTAGTCTGGCTAATTCCCAAGAACCTGATGTCTCTGGAAGGCCTGGCACTCTCAGCAGCTCTGCTCAGTATGTGGAATGACCATCACTGTTAAATAGCACCTTTGTTGATCAGTCACTAAGTCATGTCTGACTCTTTGCAACCCCATGGACTGCAGCACGCCAGGCTCCTCTGTTCTCTGCTATCTCCCAGACTTTTACTCAAATTTATGTCCATTGAGTCAGTGATGCTACCGAACCATCTTATCCTCTGCCACCCCCTTCTGCTTTGGCCTTCAGTCTCTCCCAGAATCAGGGTCTTTTCCAATGAGTCGGCTCTTTGCATCAAGTGGCCAAAGTATTGGAGCTTTAGCATGAGTCCTTCCAATGAATATTTAGAGTTGATTTCCTTTAGGATTAATTGGCTTGATCTTCTTGCAGTCCAAGGGGCTCTCAAGGGCTTCTCCAGGACCAAAGAGCACCTGAGAAATACTATACCTCAGTCTGGGAATTTTCTTGGAGAACCTCGTCCATCTTCCAGCAATGGTGTTACCATTGCTGTTTGTTGCACACCTACATCCAGGCTGATGGAGAGACTGCTTCATACCCGATGGAAACTCAGACTATCTAACCTGAGGGCTCTTAGAAGGGAAAGAGGCTTTCAATGACTAAATGTCAATTCTACACCAGAGTCCTACGCACATCATCACACACAGTTAGCAGTCTAACCTCAAAGAAGGTGTATGTCTCCATTTTGCAGATGGGGAAGCTGAGGCTCGGAAAAATCCTGGTCCAAAGAATCTTGGCTAATGATAACAGCTAATATGTATTCAGCACACAGGCCCTGGGGATTGTGATAAACCATTTGCGTGGAGTATTCATAATCCTCAACACATCTCCAAGACTCAGGGCACCATTTTTGTCACGTCTACTTCATAAATGGAAATACTAAGACAGAAAAAAAAAATTAAGTAATTTGCTCAGGATGGCCTAGCTAGTAGAGCTGGAATCAAACCCAGGAGGTCTGGCTCCCAAATCTGTCCCTAACCACTATGTCTGGAGGGCTCCCAAACCCACATTCTTTATCCCAAACCATCAAGTGCCTTCTAATGCTAGGGGCTCTATAAACACTCTTTTATATTAATATAATGTTGACGGGAAGAGATGCTTGGTACTTTCTCACAGTAGTTAGAGGACCTGACAACCAGAGAGAATGCATCTGGTCCTGAGTCCCAGACTAGAGCCCGGCAGTCTCCTCTGTCCATGGAATTCTCCAGGCAAGAGTAGTAGAGTGGGTAACCATTCCCTTCCGCAGGGAAGCCTTCTGACCCAGGGATCGAACCCTGGTCTCCTGCATTGCAGGCAGATTCTCAACCAGCTGAGCCATCAGGGAAGCCCGTCTTTGAATCCAGGCTTCCCACAATCCCAGCCCATGCCACCTCTTCTCAAGGGGAGAGAGGGCATGGCTGGTGATGTCATGCCTGCCCGCCCCACTGGGGCTGCACTCTGGGAAGGAGTGATGATGTGTTTAATCATTAAGTGAGTAACCGTGGGCAGCTCCCTCTGGCCGATTATTAATAGAAGCTGGAGAAGGTGGGCAGGCTCACTGCCGGGCCAGTGGTTTCTGGCGTCAACTGGATGATTCAGATTTTAGGCTGTCTCTCTTGACACATCTCCTGGCTGAGGGCTGGCCCTCGCACCTCTGGGTCACCCCACTTCCAAGGCAATTGCTGTTTCACCTTCCTCCTTGCTCCTCGTTTACATGATCTGTTCCCAGGCTGGCTGTAGGAACTGAAGCATCCAGCCCATGAGACCTGGGTTTAAATCCTGGGATAACTTAGCCAAATCATCTGACCTCTTGGAATCTCAGTGTCCTTATCTTTGAAATGGGCATGACAACGTCTACGTCACGAGACCTGGTGGAAATAATCTCACAGCAGACACTCGGGGAACCGCCACCATTAAGATGAACTAGTCTGAGGCTGCCCTACTAGGAACCTGGTTGCCACGGAGCGTAATGGCCTCTGGCCCTTTGCACATACTGTTCCTTGTGCTGTGAGTGTCTTTTCCTCATCTCTTATTTGTTTTCTCCATGTGGGGCACTGCAGTTTTATAAGGAAATATAATCTATCACAGGGCTTCCCTGGTGGCTCAGCGGTAAAGAATCTGCCTGCCAGTGAAGGAGATGCAGGTTCGACCCTTGGGTCGGGAAGATCCCCTGGAGAAGAAGGGAATGGCAACCCACTCCAGTATGCTTGCCTGGAAAATCCCATGGGCAGAGGAGCCTGGTGGGCTACAGTCCTTGGGGCCACAAAGGATCAGACACAATTTAGTGACTGAGCACGCATGCATAATTTACTGCAATATTAAATAGTAGGATTCTTTTTTAATTTTTTCAGTAAGTTTCTAAAAGAAAAAACTGACTGTGTTGAGCCTTCTCAACCCAGCATTAGGGTTCCTGGGCTTAAAGCAAGACACAGCCCCTACTGGCTTTTGTTTTGGTAAAGCCTGAAACAAGTAAAATTTTGTGCCAAGAACACGAGAAGGGGAGGAGAGAAGCTAGAAAGCGGAACGGGGAGAGCTCTTTGCCTGGGTGGGGCCAGGGGCCAGTGTTCTATTCGTAGCCAGCACCCTTGACCCCGTGTCTTAAGGAGGGGGGAGGGTGGAAGATCCTCAACCTTCCCTCTCCAGAGGGACCAGGTGTCCAGGCAGCAGCCCGGCCCTGAAGGAGCTTCTGTTACCCAGGTGCCTAGCTGCTCCATAACCCAACCCTGGAACCTTGGCGTGACGACGGCATGCGGACACTGGGTGTCTGCTAAGACTGAGAGTGGACATCCCCCAGGGCTGGCAAAACGGGAGCTGCCAGTCGCATTTGATCTGATTTCAAGGAAATAAGGAAAAAGGACCTTTCCTGTGCATCCAAGTGTGTGGCCAGGGGTGTGGACACCACCACTGCAGTGGGGCTCTGCATCCCTGCAGGAGATGAAGTGCTCCTGGAGAGAGTGTGCCTGAGGCCACAGGCGGGACGCAGGTCTGACAAGCAGCCTCCTTGACGCCCAGCCCTGCGCTTTCTAATTCAATAGCCAGTGGCCACGTGTGGCTATTTCAGAATTAATACCAGGGAAATGAAAGATTAGCCACGTTTTCAAGGGCTTATGATAGCCCCCACGTGACCAGTGGCTACTGCCCCAGCCAGCAAGTCTTTCCATCACAACAGGAAGTGCTCCACTGATCTCGATGATTCCCTGAGAGGCCGCTTTCTCTCCTCTGCCTGAAACAGGTGAAGTCCTTTGTCCTTTTCAGGGGCAGTTTTAATTATTTCCAACCACTAGTGTGGAAGAGCTTAGAAAAAAGCAAAGGGGGCAATAAAAGTTTACAAAGAGGAAGTGTTCATACAAATGGTCTCGACCTGGCCTGCGCAGGTATTTGTGGTTACTTTGTTCTCTGAGACACACCCGAGGGTTCCCCTTCTCAGACCTTTCAGGATGCTCTAGGGTGCGGTCCTCATTGTCATGTCCCCTCATGGTGCCGCTGAAGGGGTGTTCTGGGCTGGTAAGATCACAACGAAGCCTTATTTTTTGTTGCACGGCTGTTTTCTTATTTGGGGTGCTAGTTCTTTGACAGAACCCTCTCGGTCACCTATGTCTCCCCAACATGCAGAGCCTGGCTGGCACAGTGCTTCTGTTGCTGCTGCTGCTGCTAAGTTGCTTCGGTCGTGTCCTACTCTGTGCAACCCCATAGACGGCAGCCCATCAGGCTCCCCTGTCCCTGGGATTCTCCAGGCAAGAACACTGGAGTGGGTTGCCATTTCCTTCTCCACAGAGGACATTTAATAAACATTGACAGGGTGGATGCAAACACGGCCGGATGGCAGGCTGACTTTGATCTCTGATGTAATTAGATTTAAACTTCATCATCTCCAGGAAATCTTTGCCAACTACAGCCTCCCACTCTGGGCAGAATCATAGGTATTTAAGAGCCAGAATTGCTCTCTGTAGGGGTTCAAGATTTCCCCATTGCTTTCTTAGGTTTGGCTTCCCTGATAGCCCCATTGGTAAAGAATCCGCCTGTAATGCGGGAGACCCCGGTTCAATTCCTGGGTAGGGAAGATCCTTTGGAGAAGGGATAGGCTACCCACTCCAGTATTCTTGGGCTTCCCTTGTGGCTCAGCTGGTAAAGAATCCGCCTGCGATGTGGGAGACCTGGGTTTGATCCCTGGGTTGGGAAGATTCCCTGGAGGAGGGAAAGAAGTAGCTTTGGAGTTATAGGTAGGAGAGCAGAGAAATCAGTGATCAGAAAATGGGGAGGGTCTGTGGGATGAGTCAAAACTCAGTAGGCAAAAGAGACAGAGAAAGATGTATGTGGGCGGGGCATTTGGGGCGGAGAAGCCCTTGGGTCTGCCCCAGGGCAGGTGCCTGCCGTTGACAGCCTGACTGGAAGGGTGTCTCACCTGGTTCTCTGACACCCTACCCTGCTCGCAGGCTCAGTCCTGTCCTGCTCGTCAGCCACGTTCCGCACGCAGGCTGCGTCAGCCTCAGCAGAGGCAGCTAAGCCTCTGGCCCAGGTCACCTGCCAAACGGGAGTGACTGAGACTCTCACTCCTCTCCTTCCCTTCTTCCTTCCAGAAATCCCTTATTTTCACACTTGGGCACTCACTTTGTTTTTCAGCACTTCATCTAGATATTAGAGAGCTATCCCTTGAAAACAACTTCTGACTTCTTCCCAGAAGCATTTAAAACAGCATTTCTTCACTCACTCATTTGCCCAGCAATATTCCCTTCTAAGTAGAGCATTCTGCATTCCACTGAGCGCTAGCCATTGCAAAATGGAGAGGGAAACTCTGTCTTTGAAATCTGGTGGGGCAGGTGGAGAGAAATCGTCATCATAATTATAGTTCACTTGAAGTGAAGTGAAGTCGCTCAGTTGTGTCTGACTCTTTACGACCCCATGGACTGTAGGCCACCAGGCTTCTCATGGGATTTTCCAGGCATGAATACTGCATGAATACTGGAGTGGGTTGCCGTTTCCTTCTCCAGGGGATCTTCCCGACCCAGGGATCGAACTCAGGTCTCTGGATTTGCAGGCAGACGGTCTACCGCCTGAGCCACCAGGGAAGCCTAGATAATTCTGTGTCAGGTCCTGTTCTGAGTATTTGTTGCTAGTTGAAGCCTTAGAACATTCTTATGAGGGAGATCCTGTTATCATCTGTTTTATAAATGAGGAAAACTGGCACAGAATGGATGTGAAAAGACATCCCACGATTTGTATTCGTTTTCTAGGGCTGCCATGGCAGAGAAGCACAGACTGGGCTGCCTCAACAGAAGAAATGTGCTTTGGCAGTCCTGGAGGTTAAAAGTTGAAGATCAGGGTGTGGCAGGACTGACTTTTCAAGGCTTCTCTCCTTGGCTTATAGATTGCTGTCTTCCTGTCTCCTCATGTGGTCTTCCCCCTGTATCTCCCTGTTCTAATCTCCTCTTCTTGTAGGAATACCCGTGGTATTGAATTGGGACCCACTGTAATGACTTCATTTTACCTTAATTATCTCTTTAAAGGGGGCTTCCCTGGTGGCTCAGCGGTAAAGAATCTGCCTGCCTAGCAGGAGACCCAGGTTCGATCCTTGGTCCGGGAAGATCCCCTAGAGAAGGAAATGGAAATCCACTCTAGTATTCTTGCCTGGGAAATCCCATGGACAGAGGAGCCTGGCGAGCTACAGTCCATGGGGTCGCAAAAGACTTAGCGACTAAACAACAACCACCTCTTTAAAGACCCTGGCTTCAAATATTGTCCCATGCTGAAGCCCTGGAAGTTAGGACTTCACCATATACTGGGGCCACAGTGGCAGGGCCAGGATTTGAACCCAGGCAGGCAGTTCCAGAATCCATGTGCTTGGGCCATGCACTGCCCGTTACAGAGAATCACCACGGTGGGTGCCAGAGCCACAGAGATATCCTAACCTGTGATTGCAGGAGTCCCAGAGTAGGCAGCGCCAGGAGGCAGTGGGAGGGACTGATGGTTGGTGTCCTCCAAGCCCCCCTCAACAGCTCTTCAAACCCTGGTACCCCACATTCTCTGGGAATTCTCAAGCTCAAAAAGGACCTCCTTCCAGGGTATCTTCTTTCACCTGTCACATCAGCAGAGTGACAGACAGACGTATAAACAGAAAAACAGTCGCTGCCCCACCAGGACCCTGCTGGGTGCTCCTCCTGAGGAATCCAACTTAAAGAATAACCCTGCAGTGAGTGCTTGTTGTCCCAGAGAGGAAACAATGGAAACCGGGTTCCCCGTGCTACTATCTTTCCCCACATCTCAGCGACATCTCAGCAGAGAATATTCTAACTGGCAGGTGTGTATGAGCAGCTGGATTCAAGAATTCTATAGGTGAGGATAGAGTGAGGATCTGATAAAGGGTGTGGTTGATTAAAGCCATAAAACCCGATCAAAAGTCAGAGCTAGGACACCCAACTGGACTGTGAACCTACAGATGCAGGACCCTGTCTGTCTCAGTCACTCTGAATCCCCTGGATGGAAAACCAAATGAGCAGAAAGTAAACCTTCTGTATATATTTGTACACATTTATTTGAAGAATGAATGAAGGAACAGTGAATACATTAATTCCCAGCCCTAGTTCGTTTTGCTTGTTTTAGTCCCAAATCCCTCCAGAAAGAATGAGTCCTATCCATTCTACTCCTCATCCTCCTTGAGGGAACACCAGATTTTAACACAAAACCAGCCAGAATAAATCTGATATCTCCCTGTTTCCCTTGCATAGACTAAGTTTGGGGCAATACTAAGTTTTAAGTAAAAGTAGTTGAGATCTAAGAAATATGTTTAAGGAAGAAAGCATGTACAAATTAATTCTCTTCCTCCTTAATGATGTGTGAGTTAATGTGTGTGTGTGCAAGCTCAGTTGTATCTGACTCTTTGCTTCCCTATGGATTATAGCCTCCCAGGCTCCTTTATCCATGGAATTTCCCAGGCAAGAATACTGGGGTAGGTTGCCATTTTATCCTCCGGGGGAACTTTCCAACCCAGGGATTGAAATCTTATCTCTTATGTTTCCACTAGGGGATTCTTTATCACTAGTGCCACTGGATGAAATGCAATGGCTGGAGCTCCAGCAGCCATGCTGGACCATGAAGACATCTTAGGAATGAAATGTAGCAGAGAACAATAAAGAGAAGGAACCTGGGATATTGATACCATGGGGCACCATACCAGCTCCGAACAGCTCCTCTGGACACCTTGGACATGAGAGAGAAGTAAATTTCTATATTGCTTAAACTTCTGTCATTTGGGTGGTTTTTCCCCCCCTATTACTCAGAATCGAACAAAACTATTTCAAGTCTCAGTGGAGAAATCTATTTATCAGAGAGGCCACATGGAGAATTAGTCAAAATTTCAGGCTATATATTTAGATGTACTTTCTAAAGAATGTCCTTGTACAAGTTACTCTACCTTTTAGGGTTTCAGTTCAGGGTTAGTAATTACTTCTGCCACATCAGATTGGTGGGCAGATTAAAGTGAGCTGCATCGTATAAATACATAGCACACAGCTCACTGCGAAGCCCGGGCAGTGGGGTGCTCCAATAGAGATCCCCACCCTGAGCACCCAGGCCCCAGCATGGACAGAATTCTAGTCAACGGGACTAGAATCAGCTTTTGTCAGATGGTGATGATGGTCATAATGATGATGCTTTCCTTTCTGTAACAGATAACCATGAGTCAGCCTGGCCTGGACAACGGGACAGCCCAGAACTCCTGGCAGAGCCTTCATCAGAGCGTGCAGAAGGCTGCCAGGAAGGAGAAGACACTTGGGAACTCCCTTGACTTTCCAGCCTTTGCCAGCTCAAAGAGTTCTCTAGAAAGGTGGGTGGGCCTAAGGAGAACTGGGCCGACTGCTGCACCATGCTGCAGCAATCAGAACAACACAAGAGCTAACCGCAAGACTATGTACATCCAAATTAAAAAATGTTTTCTACTCTGTGCCCCCAAATTGTCCAATACTTCAAGTTATAGGGACAAAGAGAAATCTGGCTCAGATAGGTTTAGTTTGGAGGAGTTTGTTCTGTCTCCAGTCTGTTACTTAAAGAAAGTGAAAGTGTTAGTCACTCAGTTGTGTCAGATTCTTTGTGACCTCACAGACTGTAGCCCACCAGGCTCCTCTGTCCATGGAATCCTCCAGGCAAGAATACTGGAGTAGGTTGCCATTCCCTTCTTCAGGGGATCTTCCCAGTCCAGGGATTGAACCCAGGTCTCCTGCATCGCAGGCAGATTCTTTATAGTCTGAGCCACCAGAGATTGTAATCAGGCAGGTAATGCATTCTCTTGGTTTACCTGCTCAGGAAACTTGGGGAAAACATTTTAGCTGTTAAACCTTAATTTTGTCACTTGTACAATGGGGATACTAATACCTGCCCTCAAAGGTTGCTAATATACGAAATACATTTTTCCGGCAGGCAGTATGTACTTAGTAAATATTCTCTTACCTTCCCTTACCCCCAAGAGCCACAACAGTGGGGCCCTAGAGGACACAGAATTTATTTCAAGGGTACAAATGGAGGAGGATGTGTATTTGTCTTATGTGACCCCCCTGACTGCAGGTGAGCCAGGTGAGGGCAGAACTCACGCCAGGTGACATGGACATCCCAGGAGCAGCAGCACCTATCAGGAAAGCTCTGCTCCCTGTGCTGGGCCACATCACACCACAGAGAAGCATTTCAAGATGAATTAAATGTCGAGTACTGATAATTTGGAAGTGGCAATATCTTTTGATTTTTTAAATTACATGTTTAGTTTTATATTTTAACTTCTTATAGATTCTGAGAAATAGAGCTAGCAAGATTGTAACAGGACTTTGGAGTCCTGTCTAGAATGGATAAATGTATTTCATCTCTCCTGCATGGTGGTGGATGAGAAATGGCTGCCTGGAGCACACTGCATCGAGAATTCTCCTTGTCATAGCAACTAGTGATGTCTGCCTGGGCATAGGGCAGAAGTGTGACGGTAGACACATGGTCTAGATATTTGCCATCCTTGGGTTAGTCTCTTCCTAACATCTAGTTAAACGTCATGAAGTTAGGTAATAGCTAGGTATTAATAGTAGTTCAGAGACCTTGCCTTGGTGAAGGAGACCTTCCAGGTAGAACTGAAAGCAGAAGATACATTAACACTTCGATCGTGTGTTAAGTTATCCAGAATTGAGCACAGAAGACCAAGTACATTGCACACATTGTTTCTGATCCCTCCAACAGCTCTACAGTGAGGCCAAGAGTATACCCATTTTACAGATTAGGAAATTGAGTTTCTGAGAGTTTCAGTAACTTGCCAGAAGTGTACTGAATTAAGTGGCAGAGCTGGAATATTCTGTTCAGCCATACTGTGTTCCCATGGGGCAAAAGAGTGGCCCCTTCGATTAGACCGTTAAAGAAGCTCTCATTTCTTCTGGCCTTGCAGAGTTCCCCAGGCAACCCCCTCAGCCTCTGCTTGGCTTTGACTCTGGGACATAATATTGGCTTTCACCAGACAGCTGGGTGGTTCTTCCGGGGGTTGGGAAACACCCGTGTTTGGTTCCAGACAATTCAGTCTGAGCCAGACACACGTTCTCCACGGACTCACCTATAGAAAGTCATTTCTCTGCTTGCAGAGGCAGAGCCGGATGCTGACTCAGGGCTGCCTGGATGATGGGGGTTGCTTATTTCAGCAGGGCTGGGAGTGTTAAAGCCTATGTTCTCTCCACCCGCTCCTGACCAGTGGGCCAAGAACCTGGGGGGTCAGAGCAGACTTATGGGGGGAGCCTCTGGTCCCCGTCACCTGCACCTCTTCTTCTTTGTATTGCCTTTGTGCTAATTTTGCAAACGTTTTCATGTGTAGTAACTTTGAATGGAGAATACATTTTAATAGCTTAACAAAATAAGCAACATAAAAAGGTACAAATGAAGATTTCTTATTCCTTCTGTCCCAACCGTTCCCTCCCCACACTGTAATAACCACTTTTGTCACATTTGTGCATGTCTTGTCTAGCTTTGTAGAGAGAACACTTACATGTCTGAACACATATGTTTATCAGCACACTTCTGCTAGGCAAAAGTTAGCATACTGTGTATATCATCCTAGAAAGTGTGTAAGTATATGCTTATCTACTCACTTGTATCTAACCCTTTGTGGCCCCATGGACTGTAGCCCCCCAGGCTCCTCTGCCCATGGAATTTTCCAGGCAAGAATACTGGAGGGGGCTGTCATTTCCTTCTCCAGGGGATCTTCCCAACCCAGGGATCAAACCCTTGTCTCTTGAGTCACCTGCATTGGCAGGCAAGTTCTTTACCACTATCACTAGTTCCACCTGGGAAGCTTTATTTCAAGTAACAATATATCCTGAAGCTCTTTCCTCATAAAACATAAAAAACTTCCCCCTTTTTTTTTTTTCTGACATTGCATTTGCTGTTCAGTCGCTCAGTCGTGTCCAGCTCTTTGCAACCCCATGGACTATATAGCACACCAGCCTTCCCTGTCCTTCACTATATCCCAGAGCTTGCTCAAACTCATGTCCATTGAGTTGTTGATGCCATTCAATCATCTTGTCCTCTGTCATCCCCCTCTCCTCTTGCCTTCACAGATTACTAGCATCAGGGTCTTTTCTAATGAGTTGGCTCTTCACATCAGGTGGCCAAAGTATTGGATCTTCAGCATCAGTGCTTCCAATGAATATTCAGGACTGATCTCCTTCAGAATGGACTGGTTGGATCTCCTTGCAGTCCAAGGGACTCTCAAGAGTCTTCTCCAACACCACAGTTCAAAAGCATCAATTCTTCGGTGTTCTTTATGGTCCAACTCACATCCATACATGACTACTGGAAAAACCATGGCTTTGACATGACATTGCGTAAATTCTGTTGAATGGATAACTAAATTACTTGTCTTCTCTTGATAGACATCAAGTACATTTCCAACATTTTTTTTCCTACAAATAATGCTGTAGTAATACATGTCACATAGAAACTGAGCAAATTTGTCAGTTGGATGAATTCCCAGAAATGGCATTGCTGGTCCAATGGGTATAAACTTTTATAATTTTGCTGGTATTGTCAAATTGCCCTTCATAAAGTTTGAGACAATTTATATACTCACCAGCAAAGTACCAGTTGCCACCCATTCTCACCAACAGAATGTATTCAGTTCAGTTCAGTTCGGTCGCTCAGTCATGTCCGACTCTTTGCGACCCCATGAACTGCAGCACGCCAGGCCTCCCTGTCCATCACCAACAGAACATATTATTAATATTTAAATTTTTAAATAAATCGGATTGTTGTTTATTTCTGAGAGCTCTTTATTTTTTTTGATAAATTAAAAGCTTAGTCTATGACATG
The DNA here is from genome assembly GCF_014754425.2 of Oryx dammah. Lineage (NCBI taxonomy): Eukaryota > Metazoa > Chordata > Mammalia > Artiodactyla > Bovidae > Oryx > Oryx dammah. The sequence continues at coordinate 20,814,740 of NW_024070203.1, read as the reverse complement.
AGTTGCAAATATTTTGCCTTGTTTGGTTTTTACGTTTTGTTTTTTTTTTCTATTTTGGTCTTTTGATTTTGCTAAGGGTTTTTGTTTTGTTGCGTAGAAATTTTAAAAACTTTTATATAGTAACATTTATCAATCAATTATTTTATGAACATTGGATTTTGAACCATAGTTAAATAAGCCTGCTTACTCCATATTTTCTTGTGGTGCTATTATGGTTTAAATTTTTACATGTAAGTATTTTATCCATTTGGAGTTTATTTATGGTAGTACATGAAGTAAGGTGTGTTTAAAAGATGCCCAGTTGTCTCATTACCCTTTACACTATTTTTCTCTGCTGATTTAAGATGCCACATTTACTCTATCTTATACTAAGTTACAGAACATATTTGGTTTTATTTATCGACTTTCTCACCTATTCAATTTGACTACATATCAGCACTGCACTAATTTAATTAACAATAGTTAATTTATTATTGAGCTTCTTAACATATTTTAATATCTGATAAAATTAGACCTCTATTATTGCTCTTATTTTTAATGTGCTTTCCTTATTTGTTTACAATATCAACTTTAGAATCATCTAGTCTACTTCTCAAACTAAAACAAAAATTTGGGATTCTTACTGACACTGCATTAACGTTAGAAGTCAACCTAGAGAGAATCACCACCTTATGAAAGGGAATCTACCTGACCAGACAGAGCATGTCTTTGTTTTTTCACATCTATCTTTATGTCTTTCCATAGAGTTTTATACTTTTTACCTAATAGGTCTTGCTTATTTCTTTTCCAGTTTATTACTAGACATTTTATCTTTTTATTGTGATTGCTCATTTACTTTTTTTTTCCCTCTACTATATCTATTTTATGAGTCAGGATTAGTCAGTCAGGAACAAGAAATCCTGTTAGGTATTTTAGTTCAAGAGGATATCATATGGGAATTAGTTTCAGACTTACTGGAAGTGTCGAGGAACAAGAGATTTTACCGAGATCAGGAAGCTGCTAACACGGGAGCCTGGAGCTCAGAGCCTGCCCTGACTCTTTTACTGGAAGTCCTACCACTGCCCATGCTGGACCCCCAATGAGGGTCCGCGCACTGGGGTTTCTGGAGTTCTCAGCTGCCTCTCCCACTCCCTGCAACTCCAGCCTCTTGCGAATGCCTCCCACTGAGAGAAACTAATAGGAACAAGGCTGCTAAGAGAGGCTGGAAAGTGTCTTCTAGCTCCCAAAGTTCACAACAGAGTAGAGAAGGGAGGTGTGGAGCTAAGAGATTAAGATTTTCTAAAAGGTATACCTACTCACTCTTTATAGGTCTGTATAAAAATTGTTTACTTTTATATTATTTTTTATCTGACTGCTTTACTCAATTCAGTTCAGTCACTCAGTCGTGTCCGACTCTTTGCAACCCCATGGATTGCAGCACGCCAGGCCTCCGTGTCCATCACCAACTTCCAGAGCTTGCTCAAACTCATGTCCATCGAATCGGTGATGCCATCCAACCATCTCATCCTCTGTCATCCCCTTCTCCTCCTGCCTTCAATCTTTCCCAGCATCAATGTCTTTTCTAATGAGTCAGTTCTTCACATCAGGTGGCCAAAGTATTGGAGTTTCAGCTTCAGCATCAATCCTTCCAATGAATATTCAGGACTAATTTCCTTTAGGATTGACTGGCTGGATTGCCTTGCAGTCCAAGGAACTCTCAAGAATCTTTTCCAACACCACAGTTCAAAAGCATCCATTCTTTGGTGCTCAGCTTTCTTTATGGTCCACTCTCACATCCATACATAACTACTGGAAAAACCATAGCTTTGACTAGGTGGATCTTTGTTGGGAAAGTAATGTCTCTGCTTTTTAATATGCTGTCTAGGTTGGTCATAGCTCTTCTTCCAGGGAGCAAGTGTCTTTTAATTTCATGGCTGCAGTCACCATCTGCAGTCATTTTGGAGCCCAAGAAAATAAAGTCTATCATTGTTTCCATTGTTTCCCCATCTATTTATCATGAAATGATGGGACCAGATGACATGAATGTTAAGTCTTAAGCCAGCTTTTTCACTCTCTTCTTTCACCTTCATCAAGAGGCTTTTTAGTTCTTCTTCGATTTCTGCCATAAGGGTGGTGTCATCTGCATATTTGAGATTATTAATATTTCTCCCGGCAATCTTGATTCCAGCTTGTGCTTCATCCAGCCCGGCATCATGTACTCTGCATATAAGTTAAATAAGCAGGGCAACCATATACAGCCTTGACGTACTCCTTTCCCGATTTGGAACCAGTCTGTTGCTCCATGTCCAGTTCTCACTGTTGCTTCCTGACCTCCACACAGGTTTCTCATGAGATTGCTTTACTGGACCCTCATAATGTTTGCAGAACTGGTTCATTTGAATGTCTTTGTTTTCCAGATATATAATCATAGTTTCTTCAGAGTTATTGTTTTAGGTTTTCCTTCCCCAAGTCTCTCTTTCTACATTTCCTTTAGAAATATTCATTGAGTAATTGATTGCCTTGTACCTCCATTGCTACTGTTCAGTTGCTAAGTTGTGTCCAACTCTGCAACCCTGTGAGCTGCAGCACACCAAGCTTCCCTGTCTTTCATTATCTCCTGGAGTTTGCTCAGACTCATGTCCATTGTGTCAGTGATGCCATCCAACCATCCCATCCTCTATCACCCACTTCTCCTCTTGCCCTCAATCTTTCTCAGCATCAGGGTCTTTTCCAGTGAATTGGCTCTTTGCATCAGGTGGCCCAAGTATTGAAGCTTCATTTTCAGTAACAGTCCTTCCAATGAATATTCAGGGGTGATTTCCTTTAGGGATAACTGGTTTCATCTTGCTGTCCAAGGGACTCTCAAGAGTCTTCTCCAACACCACAGTTCAAAATCATCAATTCTTCGGTGTTCAACCTTCGTTATGGTCCAGCTCTCACATCTGTACATGACCACTGGGAAAACCATGAAGACATTAAACAAAATTGATGATCGTGAAGGTCCTTGTTGCTCTTGCCTTTACTAGGACTGATTCTGTTTCCTTTTGAGTAGAGAGACATATGGTGCATGTTAAAGAAATATCCGTCCATTACTATATTGTTACTTTAAAAAAATTCCAGATTATTATTAAATCTGTCAAATGGGTTTTCTGTTTCCCTAGAAATAATTTTACAATGTTTTCTCCTAGATCAATTAATGTAATACATTATATTAAGAGATTTTATAATATTCAACACATGTTAAAATATTTAGATACATTTTTCCACATCACAATGTGCTTTTAATGTGCTGCTAGATTTTAATTGTTAATGTATTATTTGGGCATCCAGAACCTACTTCCCTTTTGCATAGACACTTGAAGGGGTTTATGCATGGAGTTAATATTCCCTGAATTTTCTGGACTGCAGCTACCATGTAAATTGAGGGAAACTTGTACTTTGTTGATTCTGGCTTCTTTTCAAGAGTTGTTCACTGTTTTAAAAAAATCACATCATTCCTATAAGTGCTGCACATCACCTACAGAACACACCCAGGTTGATCTGTGTCTGTAATTATTCACAGTGATTTTTATTTATGTGCTACTGTGCGTAGTCACTCAGTTGTGTCTGACTATCTGCGATCCCAGTGACTATAGCCTGCCAGGCTCCTCTGTCCATGTAATTCTCCAGGCAAGAATACCAGAGTGCGTTGCCATTTCCTGTTCCAGGGGATCTTCCCAACCCAGGGACTGAACCTGTGTCTTGTGTCTCCTGCACTGGCAGACAACTTCTTTACCACTAGCTCCTCCTGGGAAATCATTTTTTTATGTATAGACGCAGGCGAGCTGATTGCCTCATTATGTTTTCCAGTATGGTCCTGCCTGAGCCTTTACATATCAAAATGCCTATCACTGTATCGCAGAACATTTTGCTCTTATTCCTCATTTGTATTAAAGTTAGAGCATCATGTGTATTTTCTTAAAAACAGAACACCTGAGACTATCACAACATTGTTAAGCAACTCTGCTGCTGCTAAGCCACTTCAGTCGTGTCCGACTCTGTGTGACCCCATAGACGACAGCCCACTAGGCTCCTCTGTCCCTGGGATTCTCCAGGCAAGAACACTGGAGGGGGCTGCCATTTCCTTCTCCAATGCATGAAAGTGAAAAGTGAAAGGGAAGTGGCTCAGTCGTGTCAGACTCTTCATGACCCCATGGACTGCAGCCCACCAGGCTCCTCCTTCCATGGGATTTTCCAGGCAAGAGTACTGGAGTGGGGTGCCATCGCCTTCTCTGAATAATCAACTCTATTCCAGTCTAAAATAAAAAGCTAAAAAATCATACATACAAGGAGATTATGCTATGATTCTGATTTCAAGGTAGACAGAATATTTACATTTAAAGGGGGCATGGAGGCATTGTCGTTATGTAGTCTCTAAGTCATGTCCAACTCTTCTGCACTTCATGGACTGTAACCTGTCAGTCTCCTCTGTCTATGGGATTTCCCAGGCAAGAGTACTGGAGAAGGTTGCCATTTCTTTCTCCAAGTGATCTCCCTGACACAGGGATCAAACCCAGGTCTCCTGCATTGGCAGGTGGATTCTTTACCACTGAGCCACCAGGGAAGCCCATGGAGTCATTAGTTTCTGATGGAAATAAATAGATCAGGAGGAAGAAGCCTCATGGCAGAAGGTCGTGGTGGAATCTGAGGCATGTAAACACCGCTTCCATGCCTTATAAGGGAAGTTACTTGATGCTCATCCAGTAATTTCTCCCTGGCCTCCACGCTGCACTTTCTCCTGGCCTTTAAGATTCCAGCAATATCAATATTTCTTTGCCCTTAAAAGGCTTCAGAAATAATTAAGGGTTTTTGTACTTCAGGATACGGATTGCCTATCTTTGTCCTTTAAAGGGCAAGGGGTCCGGTTGCTGCTGCTGCTATTAAGTCGCTTCAGTCCTGTCCATCTCTGTGCGACCCTATAGGCGGCAGCCCACCAGGCTCCCCTGTCCCTGGGATTCTCCAGGCAAGAACACTGGAGTGGGTTGCCATTTCCTTCTCCAATGCATGCAAGTGAAAAGTGAAAGTGAAGTCGCTCAGTCGTGTCTGACTCTTAGTGACCCCATGGACTGCAGCCTACCAGGCTCCTCCATTCATGGGGTTTTCCAGGCAAGAGTACTGGAGTGGGGTGCCATTGCCTTCTCCGAAGGGGTCCGACAGGGAGACAGAAGACCTCAGTTTGAGTCTCCTTGTGCGGCTCACTTTAGGAGCCTGCCATTCTCTGAGCTTCTGTTTCTCCACCTGTAAAAGCAAGAATTATATTAAGAGCTCCATCTCTGAGGGGGCAGTATTTAGGGATCTGGGAAGGACCCTGTGAACACAAGGCTGCTTTCTGCAGAGTCTGAGGTCCCAGGTACTGGAGAGAGTGAGTCAGGCCACTCTGGAGAGCAAGGCGTGATGGGGAGGCTTCCCTCCCCACTGTGTGATCTGCCTCTTACCTACTTCCTCATCCACAGACAAAACACAGGACTCCACTCACCAGATGTGTCCTAAGGCCCATTTGCCCACAAAAGTCCCGTGAGATTAATTGAAGGGTAAGCTTGTTCAGGGAAGGGGGAAGCACTTTGATTCAGAAAAAATAACCTCTATTCTAATAACCAAAAGAAGGTAAACCCCAAGTGTTCTGCGTGTCTAGAAACAGCCTTGGGAGGAAATATGACTCCCAGGGAGGAAGGTGATGGTGGCCACTTCCACAGGCTGTGCAAGCTCCCAGGCAGGGTCCCAATGTCTGAACTGTGAGCAAAACGCCAGCCCAGAACCATCCGTCTCTCAGTGGTTAAGGATGTCCCCTGAGCCAAGCCCCTCAGGTTACTCCAGGTCAGGGAGGGGCTGGACACAGAGAAAACCAAGCAGAGGATGACTGAAATAGCCCCCAAAGTTACCAGAGCACAGGGCAGGCCGTTGTTAGGGGGGTCTGGAAAGAGACCCTTTACTTGAGAGAACCGTTTTAGACTGAAAGAAGGATTAGAAGGCATGGTCTTTCTAGACAGTGGGAACCACAAAGGCATGGACGCACAAGAAAGTACACTGTGCTTTAAGATTGACTGCTGCTGCTGCTGCTGCTAAGTCCCTTCAGTCGTGTCCGACTCTGTGCGACCCCATAGACGGCAGCCCATCAGGCTCCATCGTCCCTGGGATTCTCCAGGCAAGAACACTGGAGTGGGTTGCCATTTCCTTCTCCAATGCATGAAGGTGAAAAGTGAAAGTGAAGTTGCTCAGTCGTGCCTGACTCTTAGCGACTAGTAACAGATTTATTGGGCATACAGTATGTGGGTTGGAAAATCTAGAATTGAGTTTGATTGGGTAGATGGGGGCTGGTCAGGAAGTGCCTTGTAGACTCTCAAAAGGTTTTTTTTTTTTTTTTTTTTCTGGCTACACCATGCAGCATGCAAGATCTTAGTTCCCAAGAAGGGACTAAATCTGTGCCCTGGCACTAGGAGCAGAGTCTTAGCCACTAGGCAGCCAGAGAAGTCCCTCGTAAGGAGTTTTGATTGCCCTTTGGGCAATTGGGAACCACTGAGGAACTGTAATCAGGAGAAGACATAGATTTGTGCTTTCAAAAGAGCATGGCGCTTCCCTGGTGATCCAGAGGTTAACACTTCGCCTTCCAGTCTGGGGAGTATGGGTTCGATCCCTGGTTGGGAAGCTAAGATCCCACCTACCTTGCAGCCAAAAACCCAAAACATAAAAAAAAGCAATATTGTAACAAATTCACTAAAGACTTTTTAAAAAAAAAATGATCCACATCAAAAGAAAAAAAATCTTTAAAAAAAGAGTTTAGTATCTTGTGCAGTGGAAGCACAGAGCAGGGAGACAACTGGTAATCCTTGTAAAGAGACCATGGAAAGTGAACTGAGACTGTGGCCATGGGGACCACGAAGAGGAGGCAAGGCAGAAAAGTGCCAAAGAGAACAGCGCAATTGGAGCGTAGTCTGAAATGGCTCTCGCCAGCTGGTCCCCTAGCAGAGAACATTTGCCCAGAGGTGTAGCTGATACAGCTGAGGCTCTGAGACACAAAACGATGTTGAGTTTTATATGGGTGGCACTTGATGGGAGAGAGTGTCACGTGAATCTTTGGACCAGTGCTGAGAGCTGGCTGGTCCAGGGTATTTGTTCTTCAGAGAGAGAAAGTGGCTTGCTCAAGGTCACACCTCCGGAAACCAAACTGTGGTTCCATCTGTTTACTAGCGGAGACCCTGATGGGCAGAAGTGTGAGGAGCCATCCTAGACCTCTCGGCTGCCTGGTGCTGTGTCACTGACATGCATTTCAGCGTCTAAGGAAGGGTGTAGATTGTCCTGACCGGAGCCCTGCTTGGATGTCACAGCATCATGAGCCTCGCGTGCCATGGTGGGAGAAGACACAGAGACATCACTCTGAGCAGAAGGGTCTTTGGTTACCATAGTGACTGGGGGTGGTGAGAGAAGCTTCTTATTCTCGCTGTTAAAAAAAAAAAAAAAAAAGAGGTGTGGTTCCTTCTGTGATAAGCTATAAAATGCCTCATGTTCACCCCAGTCTGGATGCCTCTCCTTTCTTCCTTTTGGCTTGCGAATTTCTCACTCCTGCTAAATAGGTCAGTTGAGTCGGAAACATCAATTGCCTGTGCTGTCAGATGCTGAGGTTCCTGCCCAGCCTTCCTCACCTGGCCAAGTGCATGCACACTTCAGAGCCCAACTCAGATGTCCCCTCCTCCTTAAAGCCTCCACCTCGTGCTTGTCTGCTCTGTGACCCCCTACAACACGCCCTTGGCTGACTGATGAGGTCACTGTCTCTGGATCCCTCCTGCAGCACTGATGTGACCCTGCCTGGCACCTGGTCCCATGGGGTCTCCCCTAGTCTCTGAGTGGTCCATCCTTTGTATCCTTCTACCTGGGATGTGACTGCCACCGAATTATTGAAGGAATCAGTGAACACGTGAATCAATCCATGCACGAATTTAAAGAATGCTAGGAAAATACTATAATGAGAACTATCTTTGGTACATTTTAAATATTTTATTACAATATTTTTATAAAATACACACACTGGATCAAAAAAAAAAAAAGACCCTATAGTGCCTGTTTTAGTTAGTTCAGGCTACTGTAACAAAAATACCATAGACTGGGGCTTAACAATCGCCAATTTCTTACAGTTCTGGATGCTGTGAACTCCAAGATCAAGGCCCTGATAGGGGAAAGCTCATTTCCTAGCTTGTCGCTGGCTGACTTCTCACTGTGTCTTCATGTGTTGGAAGAGGGTGAAGAAGCCCTCTGGGGTCTGTTCCCTAAGGGTGCTAATCTCATTCACCAGGTCCCCAACCTCATGACCCAGTTACCTCCTAAAGGCCCTACCTTCTAATACCATCACACTAGGGGTTAGGAAATGAATTTGCAGGAGGACACAAACATTCAGTTCATAACACTGCCCAAGGGTGTAAAATGAAAAGTGAGTCTTTGTCCCCCTCCCAAAACCACTTCCCAGATGTCCCAGTCCCCAAAGTGGTTTCTTATAATTTTAGAAAGTTCCCTTTTATATGTATTACATAAGTGGGAACATGCTGTACAAGTTGATCAACTAGAAGAAATAAAACAAAGCAAAATAAAAACTTTTTACTTCTGATAGTAATATCATGTATCTAGATCAGTCTTTACTCAGAGTTTTAGACTTCTATTTTACAGATACATAATAATTTAGAGGATGAGATGGTAAGATAGCCTCACCTACTCAACAGACATGAATTTGGGGTCGCAAAGAGTCGGACACAACAGAGCGACTGAACTGAACTGAACTGAACTGAGTAAACTCTTGGAGATAGTGAAGGACAGGGAAGCCTGGTGTGCTACAGTCCATAGCATCACAAAGAGTCGGACATGACTATTTGTTATACTATATGCTCTCTGTTATATTGGTTGGCCAGAAGGTCATTTGGGTCTTTCCATAACATTTGATGGAAAAACCCAAACTAACTTTTTGGCCAACCCAGTACTTAGCAATTAATATGTCTATTTTCTCCAAAGACCTTGAAAATGCTTTTAGGGCAGAGGCTGTGTCTTGCATAACCACTGCTCCCCATGTCCATTCAATATTTTTGTGGAATGAATGTCTGAACTATCAAATCTGGACAACATGAGGTAGGAAGGGTTGGCAAATATTTTCTGACGCCAAGTCAGCAGCCTAACCACCCGGTTCATTAAGATATTTACTGCATTGTGTTCTACCAAATCAATGCAACAATTTTAGTCCACAATTAAAGGATAGTCAACATACTTTCAATCTCTTACTATTGAAGAAAAACACTACATGCTTTTCTGAGTATTTCCTTACCAAAAAGTACTGGAAAATCCTAAATGTGGAAATGCTGAATCAAAAGATTTATTATTTTTGGAGGTTTTGATTCCATCTTATCAAAATTCTCCTCTGGGAAATTCACAGAAATTTTTTACTCCAACAATGGTCTATGAGTCTTGGCAATATGCTCTTCCATTCTTGGGTGAGGAAAAATTAGGTGAAATTTAAATGTGTATTTCTTCCATTATGCTGAGTTGAATATACGTTTATATATCTGTTGGCAATCTGTGCCTCTGAAATGAATTATTTGTTCTCATTCATTGTCCGTTTTTCTGTTGGGATTTTGTTTAATTTCTCATTGCGGCAGAAGGTTACTTTGGTGTTTCCAGTGAACCACGTCTTCTGGTCTTTGTGTCTTTGTTCCCTTCCTCCCTTAAACTTGGGGTGCTCAGATGACCTGCTCCAGCTGATAGAGTGAGCCAGAAGTAACTCTAAATCAGTTTCAAGGCTCAGCCTTCAGAGGGCGAGGTTAGAGTGTGGTTAGGTGAGAAAAAGGCCTTTCATTTTAGAACATATTTGTTGAAATATTCAGGGGTAAGTGGCCATGACATCTGCATCTTACTTTTCAGTGGGCCAGCAAATAAAAAAGCAAAAATAAAAGTAAAATGCAAACAGTATTGAATCTTCAGAAGTAGTTACAAGAATAATAAAAAGTGAAATGCAAGCAAGGAGCCAAGGAAAATGAGATACAGTCTCTCTGGGTCCTCTCTTGGTCTTTTATTAAGATTCTCAAGAAAACGCTGGTCTGTTTCAGTGTGATACAGGGTGTGGGCCCCTCCTGGGCCTGAGTGTCAAAGTGGACTGGTGGCAGCAGCATCGGGGTCTGGGCATGGCAGAGGGAGGGTCCTCCCTCATGGAGCTGAACTTCAGATCTTATGGATCATGCAGACTCACTGGAAAAGACCCTGAAGCTGAATTGAAGGCAGGAGGAGAAGGGGACGACAGAGGATGAGATGGTTGGATGGCATCACCGACTCAATGGACATGAGTTTGAGTAAGCTCCGGGAGTTGGTGATGGACAGGAAAGCCTGGAATGCTGCAGTCCGTGGGGTCTCAAAGAGTCAGACACAACTGAACTGAACTGACTCATCTAGGGTGGCCCTCAGATGAAATGTAAGGAATCTCTCTGAGGACTGTACCAGCCTGGGCTGGGAGCCCGGCAAGCCCACCAGCGGGGTGATTTGAATGAAAGGGTGTAGATTCGTGTGCTACTCCTTCGCCCACCCTAGGAGGCCTGCTGGGAACAAGGGCTGTTCCACATGACCTCTCTGCCCTCTCCTCTGCCCTGTCCAGTCCATCGATCACCATGTCATTCCTCTGAGCCTGGCGATCGTTTTGTAGGGCTTAACTGAAAAAGTGGGACACAGATCACTATTGATTACTGGAGACCAAGAGCACTTTCCCATGGGTCTGGAAAGGTCATTGGCCGTTCATTTCTCATTCACCCATTTATTCCTCCACTCAAAAACCTGGTGCTGCTCAAGTGCTGTCGACCTGAGGGTTAGAAGATAAATGAGAGCTGGTACTGCCCTGGAAGTACTCACCATCGTCACAAGCACAAATGGTGATTAAGTCCATTACGGGCTATGCCTTTAGAGGTCAGCATGGCACAGAATAAAGAGGAGGCATCTTCCCCACCTCTGCAGGGTGTGGAAAGGAAAGGGTGAAGGCAGGGAAATTAATGAGCAGGGCAGACAGGCTTGGGATAATCTCCGGAATAATCATAGTGATCTTTATTGAGGTTCTTACATCAATGTGGCAGCACCACCTTCTTTAATCCTCTCAACAAGGGTTAAAGACCTGAACACAGAGGGGACATCAAGGTTGAGAGAGGTCAAGTAACTTTCCCTTAAGGCAAGAGATGCAGATGAGATCTGAACCCACCTGCAAGGCTGCCCACTCATGAGGGAGACTCCTGCCATCAAACGCCGCTGCTTCTGCAAGGAAGGGGAGAGGTGGGGGGCAGAAACACAAGAGCCGAGATAGGGAGAGATGCCCAGTAGAAGGTCACCAAGTTTGGAGAGCAAAACAAAGGGTGCCAGGGCAAGGGTTAAGACCTAAGGGGGTTTTATGAGCTCATTTTGCAGGGGTGGAGACTATTCCTGAGGTTAAAGGAATTGTCAAAGACACAGCCCCAGCGGCAGAGCAAGAATTCAGGCCCACACTCTGAGCGTGAAGACCTATGGCTCTGAACCCTACTGGGGTGGCTTGTCAGGTACTGGTTGGTCTTGAGTGGAGCCAAGGTCAGCTGGGCAGTAGAGTGGGAGGTATGAGTTGGGAGTGGGGAGCAAGTATCTGGTTCTTTTTTTTCCTAGTTAAATAAAAAACTCGATAGCAAAAGTGCTGCCTCAGCACTAAGCCCACATGTGCACAAGGACATGTACTAATGCATTGGCTGGGCTGACTGGTTGAACTCCTCTGAGATGAGACTAAAGCCGGCAAATATTTAACCAGGGAGGGGACAGGTATGTACTGGGCTTCCCAGAGCCCACAGGACCCAGCCCGAGCTCTGATCCCAGGCACCCCTGAAAACTGCTGAGTGTGGTCCCTGCCTGAGGATGCCTTCCCCTCCCCCTCCTCGCCTCCCTGCTTCTGGGCAGCTCCAAGCCTCCATTTCTGGGCCCTCAGTGCTGGCCAGCTCAGGGGCAGACATTCCCTATGATCAGGGCAGAAACTTTTCACTGTAGAGGTTTTCAGGGCTAAGACTTCTCTTTTATAGATGGGGAAACTGAGGCCCACAGAAGGGAATCCCTTACCTAGGGTTACACTAGCAGAAGACAGAGAAAAACTCAGTCTCCTGACACCCCATCTTGGCCTCATTCTTCCTGTCTTCGTGTGCTCAAGCTGCTTTAACAAAAGGCTGTAGACCAGGTGGCTTAAGCAACGAAGAATTGATTTCTCACACTTCTGCAGGCTGGGGAGTCCAAGGTCAAGGCAGATGCTGTTCCTGCTGAGAGCTCTCTTCCTGGTGTGCAGATTGCCATGTTCCTGCTGTGTCTGCACAACATGGTGAGAGCCCTTTCTCTTCTACTTTTCATAAGGGTGTCAATTCATCATAAGAAGTCCATCCTCAAGACCTCACAAGTGAGGAGTGAGAAGTCCCCATGAACTTCAGAACACACACGGGAACCATGCACGTGAAGGGGCAGACCAGATGTCAGTGGCTGTGCAGGCAACAGAGAAAGGATGGGGCACTGGATGGACCTGGGGGTTGCCAGAGTAACCGGAAAGCTTGGAGGACCAGCTAAGACAAGAAGCTGAAACTGGAGGGATGTGCATGCTCAGTCATGTCTGACTCTGACACCATGGATTATGGCCCGCCAGGCTCCTCTGTCCATGGGATTTTCCAGGCAAGAATACTGGAGTGTGTAGCCATTCCCTTCTCCAGGGGATCTTCCCAACCCAGGGATTGGACCCAGGTCTCCTGCGTTGCAGGCAGATTCTTTAGTCTCTGAGCCACCAGGGATGCCCTCATTAACCTTGATCAGCTTCTAAAAGGCCCTTTTTCAATCATCATCACTTCGGGAGTAGAACTTCCACGTGAATCCTGGGGGGACACAAACATTCAGTCTATAGCACTCCCCAAGGTTAGGAGGATACCTTGGGCCTCATCGCTTCTTCATTCTTCTGCAAATTCTCTACCCCACCACTCTTATTATCTAAAACATTCTGTTTTCTCCCTGGACTCCAGTTCCCTCCTCGGTGGATGAGGAGTCTTCGTTTTTCATCTCTGCAACTCTGAGCTGGCCTGTGCCAGGTACAGACTGGGCACCTGGTGGTGGTGGTGAAGTCATAAAGTTGTATCCAACTCTTGTGACCCCATGGACTGTAGACCACCAGACTCCTCTGTCCATGGGATTTCCCAGGCAAGAATCCTGGAGTGGGTTGCAATGTCCTCCACAGACTAGGTGCTAGATTTGTTAAATCCATTTACCTTTCTCATTCCATGTATCCCACATTCTGCTTCCAGATTAATGTTTTTGTGGCTATGTTGGGAGAAATGTAGACTGTGGCTGAGCATGTGCAAAGACCCTGAGGCATGAGTGTTCACTACAAAAAAAGCCTGGAAGAATTTGGAGGCCAGTGTTGGATGCAGAGAGCAAAGGGGAGAGTCACAGGAAGGTGTGTTATTCTGGGGTTGTCTTAATGAAATGCCCCAGACTGGGTGGCTTAAACAACAGAAATGTACTGCCTTTGGACACTAAAAGTCTGAGATCACTGTGCCAACCTGGTTGATTCCTTCTGAGGCCTCTCTTCTGGGCTTGCAGATGGTCATTTTTCTCCTCCCTGTGTCTTCACAAGCTCTTTCCTCTGTATGTGTGTGTACGTGTCTGTGTCTTCATCTCCTGTTCTTATAAGGACACATGCCATATTGGATTAGTGACCTGATTTTTACTCTGCCTTCTTAAAGGGCTTCCCAGGTGGTTCAGTGGTAAAGAATCCACCTGCCGATGCAGAAGACATAGGAGAGGCAGGTTGAATCCCTGGATCAGGAAGATCCCCCGGAGAAGGAAATGGCAACGCACTCCAGTATTCTTGCCTGGGAAATCCCATGGACAGAGGAGCCTGGAGGGCTATAGTCCATGTGGTCACCTTTCTAAAGACCCTGTCTCCAAATACAGTCACATTCTGAGATCCTGGGACTTAGAATTTCATTATATGGATTTGAGGGTAGGGGACACAATTCAGCTCATGACAGGCAGGGCTTTGGAAGGACTTGTAGGTCCAGAAAGAGAGTTTGGACTTTATTCTAAGTTGATGTAAGGCCAGCAGAGGATTGGGAATTAAGTAGTAGATTTACTTTTTAAAAAGCTTCCTTGGCTGCTGCATGATGGTTAGAGTTTAGAGGATTAAAGGTTGAAGCAAAGATGGGGCCACTGGAGGAGACTGGTTGAAAGAGGACGGCGGGTGCCAGGACTAGTCTAGGGCCACAAAATGTGTAGAATCCAGGTCTATTCGCTGGGAAGTTTGGATTCAACTCTTGCTCAGCCTCTCAATGGCTGGATTCCTCTGGCCAGTGACTCCATGTCTCTTGGGATTGGTTGCAAAGTCTGTAAAATCAGAATCTAGAGGACCACTCACTGCTTTGGCAGCACCCCAGGAGATGATGTGTGGTGAGTGTCCTGTGGATATGCGTTCGAAGGTGGGGTCATCAGTACACTATTCCCAGGCTGAGTGTCTGTCCCAGCACCCGTGATGGGCATGGTCCAGCCCCCATGGGCTGCCAGCCTCTGTGCTTCACAGAGTGGGTTCATTCTGACACCCGGAAGCTCTGTTAGATTTTGAACCCTGGGCTGCCCCCTGGAAAATGTCCAGCCTTACGCCTCCGTCTTATGTCTTTGGGTCACAAGAGCCAGTCCACACTTGTTCCAACCTGTGGTGGGACCCCCAGGAGTTGGAGTTTGAACCACGCCCCGCCTCCTAGAGACGGTGACCCTGGCTGCCACATCACCCTCGTGTCTGCATCTTGCTTTGCTCAGACATAAAATAATGACAGCAATAATTACCTGTTGTGAAGGATCAATGAGAACACCTACTGCATGGTTAGCACAGTGCCTGGTACATGGTAAACATCTGAGCAAGGTTAAAGATTTTATGATCTCAGTTCTACTGATGAGCAAAAATGAAAGTTACTCAAACTCTTACCTGAGAGGCTTCTCACAAGCCTGAAGATGGGGGAAGTGGATTCAGTGGATCTTGCAGCTTTCTTTCATCTTCGCCTCCAGTGGAAGCCTTGGATGGCTGTCTCATGGGCTGTGGTTACTATCATTATTAAGGTCGCTGGTTTCTTTTCCAGTAAATACACTCTTACACTGAATACAAGTAATACACTCTTCACGTGACCAGCATCCCTGGGCGTCATGCCATAAGCTGTCATCAAAGGCCCCCTCCCAGGACCCCTCTCCAAGTCATGAGGACTCTGCAGTCCCTCCCACTCAGCACGGCTTCCTCCAGACAAGATCACTTTCTGTCCCCAGGACAGACTTGCCAGGGAACAGCCTCTGCTCAGCCTATGAGCCTCTGTTCACTGAGACAGAGCTGGAGGCTCCCCCACATTTTCTGAGGCACAGTTTCAAGGCAGTAAATCAAACCACAGAGCACAAAAATGATTCCCAGGTGAATTCTTTAAACCCTCCCGGTTACACCAGGAAGCAAGGCTCAGTTTGCAGTGGCCCTGACATTTCTCTAACACCCTTCTCTGCTCGTAATAAGGGGAAACGCAGTGTGCCCAGAACCTTCCCCGGGAGCTGGGTCTAGCTTGAATTTAATACCTCGTTTGCTTTTGATGGTGTTTATTTTTACCAATGATTTCAATTTACGACCAGTGAAACAGCTTCTCCACTTAGAATACTGATGCAATGTTTTCCTTTAAATTTTTATGTTTCAGTTTATATAAGGGATCCATTAATTTTTTTTTTTTTAATGTGAAGTAATAAATTTCACCAAATGTGCTTGGGCGATGGTAAAAATCACAAATGTAATATGCCAAAGACTGCCGTTTGGGAAACATTACGCAAACACAAACATGAATCCAGGCGGGGAAAACGATGTCCCAGAAGGAGACGCCAGGCAATCAGGATGTGGAGAAGCTGGGCCCACCCAGGGAGTCGCATGTATTGTGTACTTTCCTCAGTTAGGGCTTCCCTGCTGGCTCAGTGGTAAAGAATCTGTCATTGCAGGAGACACGGATCTGATCCTTGGGTTGGGAAGATCCCCTGAGGGAGGAAATGGCAATCCATTCCAATATTCTTGCCTGGGAAATCCATGGACAGAGAAGCCTGGCAGGCTATAGTCCATGGGGTCACAAGAGCCAGACATGACGTAAGAACTACACAACAAAAACAACTTTCCCCGTTACTCTTGCCGCCAGCCTGCAAGATGCCATTTTCCCTGTTGTGGTTGTGAAAACCGGGTTCAGAGAGGTTCCATGACTTTCCCAAAGTCATACAGCTGAATGATGGGACAGGATGAGATGCTTCGTCCTCTGGGTCAAGTGGGTCAGTCTCTCCACCTCGGCCTGAAGTCTCCTTGTTCAAGGTCCCTTCTTCCCCTCCCCTGCATATTTGCGGAGCTGACTTCAAACGCTCTGAGCTATCTTTTCTGAGCACGTCCTGTCCTTGGCAGTAACTCTGGTCCTGGTTACACTGACTCCACGTAAGACATGGAATTCCTCATTGAGCTGACCCTCCGCAAAGTGCTGATCTGTTTCCTAAAACTGCACCAGACTCTCTTTTCTCTTGCAAGAGGTCACGTCTGGCCACCCAGAATTCTTGCACTAAGAAGCACCTGCTCGGACCTTGGGACTTACATTAACTTGACTTTGTACCCAGCCCTGTGTGTTGCCTGACTCTGCACCTGAGTGCACTGATACCCAGAGCGCTGCTGGCCTTCCAGCTCAGTACCCCCACCCTTGCCCTATAATTCCAGAGATGCCTCCATCTCCCTTGACCCTGGTATCTCTGTAGCAAACTGTACCCCTCATCTCTGGGCTCTCTCCGGTTACTGGAAGCATTGGCCATCAGCGGTCACAATGGGTTCCTTCAAAGAGGTAGGACTGGGGGATGGAGGGAAGGCAGGACTATCTGGTTCTTCTCCAGACAGACCCCACTCCCGGGCGTGCACACCCTTGGCCTCAAGAGCAGGACAGAGGGAAGAGTCTGGGCTGAGAAACTGGAAGCCTCATTCCTGGATCACTCACTCACTCCTAGGGACTTTGGGCAAGATGTGGTCATTTGGTTTATTCATCTGTAAAATGGGGAGGAGCTTCAGGAATTGCCATCTCAAGGTCTTCATGTGGCCCACAAACACTCTTCTGTTCCATTCTTGCCTGTGCCCCACCCCCAGAGCAGTTTAAAAAATCAAAACTGTTCAAATAAAAAATCCAACTGTCCAGATGTTTCCTTGAAAAGAGAGAAACTGGCACCACTGACCTCATTTCCTGTAGGACAGAGGTAGCCGCAGTAGAGCACTGGCCGTCCCCAGGGATGGGATGCTGGCTCTCCAGACCTCCACTCCCTACCCGCTAGGGTGCCCCCAGGTCAAGGGTCAGCTGTCTTTAACACACTGTTCTGATGGTTTGTTATAAAGGAGGAATAATTCTTGGTATCTCTCTAAGATGAATGAGGGAAAAAGCGGAACACAGAATTTACCTAGGAAAGGGAAATGTTCCCTTTCTCTCCTTCTTTTACAATATTTTGGTTTGGTTTGGTTTGGCCTGGTGTGTGGACATGCATGCACACGAATGTGCTCACTCATGCACACATGCACACGTGCATGGCAATGACAGCTCCTCTTATTTAACGTGCAAAGTGGGCCCTTCGTTTCCATGGTCGGCCCACGAGGCCTCGGAGAAGGCTGCTGCCCGGGGCTGGGAGGGCTGGAGGTCCCTTCCCGGGGGACAGGCTCTGCAGCAGTTAGCTGACTACATGGCAGCCCAGAGGGTCAGCCACCAGGAGGCTGAGTCCAGAACGCACTGTTTTGTTGTGTAATTAACACACAGTGTTCATTTTTACGGCCTGTCTTGGGAACGAGATCCAAGAGCATTCCTATGGGGTCAGAAGGGAGCGTGTTTACTGTTAGGCTGGAGAAGGCACTTCCTCCGATAAGCCCCTTGGGTAGTGCTTTCAAGATCTCAACAGGCGCCTAGTGCACGTGGGCCTGGACCAGACCTGGAGAGCAGGGCCAGCAGTTAGATGGCATCCTTCCTGAGGGAGCTCCAGGGATGTGGGGGACCTGCCCTGTAAGGAGACCACCCCTGAGGGGTGAGGACAGTGGCAGTGAGGAGCCCAGGGAACTGGAGGCACTGGGGGCAGGGAGACTGGCAATCTGGGGCAGTGGATCCAGAGAAGACAGGAGAAGGGTGAGTTTTCTCCTCCTCGAGGGCTATTTGCAAGCATCTTCTTTTGGAATCACAATGATTTCTTTTCCAGACTGCAAGTATAATTCATTCTTTTTTCAGAAAAAAAAAAAAAAAAGTCTGTGTCCAAGCATAAACGTTCATCTGAGATAACCAATGCCCAGTGTTGGCTGCATACATTTCTCCAGTATTTTCTTCTGGGTCTCAGCTTAAGACTCCTGGGGGCTCACTTTGCTCCAGGCCTGACAGCATCAAGTGGTTGCACTTAATCCTCACAACAACTCCATGAGGAAAGTGCTCCCTAAAAGCCCATTTCTACATGGGGAAACTGAGGCACAGTGCGAGTGAGTCACTCAGTCCAGGTTACACAGGAAGGAAGTGGCAGAATCAGGACCTCTGGCTCCAGGTCTGGGCTCTTAACCCTGAGGCATAGGAAGTCAAGATACTCACCCATCCACACTCACATTCCTCAGCTAGTCTTGTTCTAGAATGCTTGGCCTTAACCCTCCCTCTCTCTGCTGCCTTCAACATAATGATTAAGCCCATACACCTACATGGAGTACTATTTCCCCAAGTGGTCTCATGGTGTACTAGATATCCCACATTTCAGGTCAATCTTATGTCACTTTCACTCTTAACTAGAAGCAAATCTGCTCTTCAGTTCAAAATCTGTTTGACACTCCAAATTCGAACATACTGCCATTGATCTGACCCATCTCTTCTTTATAGTTTTTTTGGGGCAGTTTCCAACTTTCTTAAACACAGAGACCTTGGCCAAGGCCGATGAGCATTTCAGCTGGACTGGTTCCTGGAAGAGGGACCTCGGGGTCAACGGTGTGGACCTGCAGCCCAGAGAGGTCTGCCAAGCCGCCCAGGAAAAACTGCTCGAGGGCTCACTTCCCTCTGCTGGAGCAGGAAGGTCTGAGCCGGGTGGTGTTTAAATGCCTCTCCCAGCCTCCACGCACTTTGCTTTCATCTGTGCTGTCAGATGCCCTTGAGAAGGTCATAAAAATAACCAACAAAGCCTGTGATGTGGTCAGCCACTACAGTTCCCAGGAGGACAGGTTGGTTTGGAGGTACTCAGGTGTAAGTTACAAGGAGGGCCCCCTTCCTCCTCACAACCCCCAGCCAGCAGGCACAGTCCAGAGAGCAGAATTCAAGCTGGACTTCAGCCTCCACTTCCGCCCCTGCGCAGGGTACACGTCACTCTAGTTAGGGCAGTGAGCTGGATCCTGGATGCCTGGATTCAAATCCCACCTCTAAGTCCTATGAGTCATGTGCTCTTGGACAAGCCACTTAACTCTATGTGTCAATTTCCTGGTGTGAAATAGATGCCTGTTGTAATAATACTGCCTCTCTGCCTGGCCAGCAGAGGTAAGAATTAAGCTGAAATATCAAAAGCCTTTAGAGGCATATACAATAAAGATTCTGTAGATGATTGCCACCGGGCAGTTAATCATCCCCCTGGGCAGTTATTAGGGTTTGGCCATCCCTTCCAGAGGCTTTGTTTTTCTCCAGCATGAAGGCTTCTTTTCACCTTCAAGGCTGCATGTTTTATTGGAAAGATACAAGACTTGGGAATCAGAGAGAAAGAGCTGGGATCTGACTCTCCCCTTCAATCCATGTGACTTCAACAGACTCTCTTTTCTAGTCTGATCTTTACATCTCAGAGTTTTGTGTATATGTACTTGAGACCTATCCACGCACCTAGCCAAGAGGGGCCCCACAAATGCTGGTTCCTCTGTCAAGTCAAGAAACCAAGACAATAGAGGGTAGGAGGTGGAGAATTCAGGACGAGGAGGGAGGAGGAATGTGTGGATAGATCCCAAGAGGAGCTTGTATTTTTGGCTCACAGGGGAGCCTTTCCAAAGCCATTGATGGTGGCCATGTCCTGCTTTGTCAGCATCCCCAAAACCCACTGCAGAGCTATCCAGATGCCAAAGCACTAGCGGGCTCAATATACCAGGGCACAGCACATCCTCTCCTCCAGCCCCTTCATCCTTCAAGACCCAACCTTGGGCTGCCTCCTCCTGGAAGCGTGGACCTTTCTCCAAATTGGGATCGTCACCTCCTGGGCTCTCCCCTGGCTCTTCTTTTGTGCCTTTTTTCAGGGACTTCATTCCACTCATATTTCAGCCACCTGGAGCTGCTGTTCTCCCTGGGAGACAGAAGTTTCCAGAAGGAAGAGGCTGGTGTAATACAAGCCAGGTGGGGATGGGGGCATTGGAGTCATGACTTACCATCAGGCAATTCCAGAGACAAAGCACTTAGCCCCTCTGCCTTAGCAGGAGTGTGGCCACACTTGGTGAGCACCACCCCACCCTGCTCTGTAGTTGGTGGGCTGCGTGCATTCCATGGATTCTTGGAGCCAGTGAGTTCTTCTCCCTCTTCTGCTTTTGTAGAGAAGGAGGGGAGACTCAGAGGTAGCAAAAGCTTTGTCCAAGGACACACAGACTATAAGAGGCAGAGCTGGAACCTGAACGCAATTTTACAAGTACATGCTCCCAAAGTGACACCTCCTTCAGAGGTGGGGGACTCAGGAGAGGCTTTGGATGGGGGCTAGTTCAGTCATTTCAATTGCTTGGTTGTGCCTGACTCTTTGTGATCCCATGGACTGCAAGATGCCAGGCCTCTCTGTCCATCACCAACTCCCAGAGCTTACTCAAACTCATGTCCATTGAGTCAGTGATACCATCCAACCAACTCATCCTCTGTCATCCCCTTCTCCTCCTGCCTTCAATCTTTCCCAGCATCAAGGTCTTTTCCAATGAGTCAGTTCTTCACATCAGGTGGCCAAAGTATTGGAGTTTCATCTTTAGCATCAGTCCTTCCAGTGAAAATTCAGGGTTGCTTTCCTTTATGTAGCCTATAAAACAGGGGTCCCCAACCTCTGAGCTCTAATGCCTGAGGATCTGAGGTGGAGCTGATGTAATAATAATAATAAAGTGCACAATAAATGCAATGCACGTGAATCATCCTGAAACCACTCCTTTCCTGACCCTGGTCTGTGGAAAAATTGTCTTCCACCAGACCAGGCCCTGGTGCCAAAAATGTTGGGGACCACTGCTCTAGAACACAGCACAAGACTTTCAAATAAGGAATTGACCTGGCAGCAGCACATGGAGGTTCACAGCCTTGCGTCATCATGATTCGAGTTTTTGAGTCTGGGTGGAGCAAATGACACCAAGCGCCACCCCCACCAACCCCCACCAATGCCTTTCCAAACTGGGGGACACCCTGGAAGAGAAGGAGCAAGGAGCGGTTGTCCCAAGTCAGGAGGGGCGCGCTTACCTCCTGGCTCCACCCTCATGCCGCCGTTCTCCCATGAGCCTTGGGAACCTGTTTTGCTGAGAGAATCTGGAAGCAGCATGAGTGAAGGCCCTGTCCCCATGGCGACTGTCATCAGAGATGAGGAAACTGTAGTTTAGGAAGGTGAAAGGGCCCCTGGAATTCCAACTCAGGTGCGCTGGCAGTGTTTTTAAACACCAGACGTGATGGCTGAGGTTCATCTGCCCTAAGCTATCCAGGCATAGGGAACAGTCACAGAATGACTATGGTTTCAAAACTGTTAAACTATAGTGTAGATAAATGCTTTGCAAATACTGGTGGGGATCAGAATCACCTGGAGTGTGTCTGATCTTCCCTAACTCAGATCACACACCTGCCCTGCATGATGCACACACAGGGGATGTTAATGGGAGAAATGAAGACCCAGGGCTTCCCTGGTGGTCCAGTGGTTAAGAATGCAGGGGGCACAGGCTCGATCCCTAGTCCAGGAAGATCCCACATGCCGTGGGGCAACTAAGCCCGTGCACCACAACTCCTGAGCCTGTGCTCTGCAACTAGAGAGTAGCGCTGGATCACTGTGACTACAGAAAGCCTGCATGCAGCAACAAAGACCCAGCACAGCCAATAAGTAAATATTTTTTTAAAAAGCAGAACAAGAAGCATGCATCACCTCGGTCTGTGTCCTCCAGGCTGCCTGTCTTCAGCTGTTCATAACGTTACTGGAGTTGACTTCTGCCAAGTAGGTAGCAGCCTGCCCATTGCAGTTTGCTTGTTTTATGACTTCCACTTATAAACTGAGTCGAAATCTAACCCGATAAGGCCTGAACCAGTAAACAGCCTGTGGAATGGCAAACGTTGCAGCTTGTCCCTGCAGCGTCCACAGACAGTGCCTCCGGCTGGCTGATGCAGAGATATGGTGCTCCCCACCCCCTGAAGAGGAGGCATTTCTTTTTTGAAAATGGTGCAAAGATAGATGGAAGAACTATATTCCAGCTCAGACGGTAAAGAATCTGCCTGCAATGCAGGAGACCCAGGTTCGATCCCTGGGTCAGGAAGATCCCCTGGAGGAGGAAATGGCAACCCACTCCAGTATTCTTGCCTGGAGAATCCCAAGGAGGGAGGAGCCTGGCGGGCTACAGTCCACAGAGTTGTCCAAGAGTCGGACATGACTGAGCGACTGACACTTTCTTTCTTTCACTGGCTCCTTCCTTTAAGTGGATTGGTGTAAGGGAAGAGCATTCCAGTCACAGGTCCCTAGACCAATATTAAAGCACTGTCTGTGTGATCTTAGAGCAAGTTACTAAACATCTCTGAGCATTGCTATCTATCTCCAGCTCGCATGATTCCACAATATCCATCACCTGGGCAGGGAGAAATAAAAAGAAAAAGCAAAAACAGTACTGGCAGATGGATGCTGCTTAATTTATGTTAATTTTTTTCTTTGCTTCACTCTTAGAGATAATTTTATCAGTGCTTTTTTCAGAAACGCGTTTTGGTCTGGAGAGACATGTGTTCGTAAGATGTCGCTCCTGGGGATGTGATAAAAGTCATTCTCCCACGAGGCTTGCTGCCTTGTTAGTTTGTATCTAGGAGCTTACTAGATGGCTGCCTGTTGCATTATTCAAGCTGACAGCGTTTCTTTACAGCATACTCCTGGAGCGAGGAGCGGGGAAGTTAAAGAAAGCCTGGTCCAGTCTGCAGGAGCTCACAGACCAGCCGGAGAGGGGCAGCTTCAGCCAGAATGGACAAGCATCCTGGTGGAAATCCCCACAGGGCTACTGCTTCAGACTGTGGGAACTGGGGATACACTCTGGAGGATGCATCTTCAGTGACTTCAAATATGAACGAGACTGTTATAGGCAGAACTGGGGAAAAAACGATAAATGCTTTGCAGATACTAGTTGACATCAGAATCACCTGGTTGTCACTAAGTCATATCTGATTCCTTTTCGACCCTATGGGCTGTAGCCCACCAGGCTTTTCTGTCCATGGGATTTTCCAGGCAAGAATACTGGAGTGGGTTGCCATTTCCTCCTCAAGGGGATCTTCTTGACTCAGGGATCGAGCCCACATCTCCTGCATTGGCAGGCATATTCTTTAACACTGTGCCACTGGGGAATCACCTGAATGGTGTGTTAAAACGCACATCACACAACTGAGACAACCTACCTTCAGTAGGTGAGTGGATAAACTATGGTTCATTCAAACAGTGGAAAATTCAGTCCTAAAAAGAAATAAATGATCAAGTTGTGAAAAGACACGGAGGAAACTTGATTGTGAATTCACTCAGTTCAGTTCAGTCGCTTAGTTGTGTCTGACTCTTCGTGACCCCATGGACTGCAGCATGCCAGGCTTCCTTGTCCATCACCAACTCCCGGAGCTTGCTCAAACTCATGTCCCTCGAGTCAGTGATGCCATCCAACTATCTCATCCTCTACTGTCCCCTTCTCCTTTCTTCAATCTTTCCAAGCATCAGGGCCTTTTCCAATGAGTTAGTTGGTGTCCAAAGTATTGGAGTTTCAGCTTCAGCATCAGTCCTTCCAATGAATATTCAGGACTGATTTCCTTTAGAATGGACTGGCTGGATTTCCTTGCAGTCTAAGGGACTCTCAAGAGTCTTCTCCAACACCACAGTTCAAAAGAATCAGTTCTTCAGTGCTCAGGTTTCTTTATGGTCCAACTCTCACATCCATACATGACTACTGGAAAAACCATAGCTCTGACTAGATGGACCTTTGTTGGCAAGGTAATGTCTCTGCTTTTTAATATGCATTCTAGGTTGGTCCTAGCTTTTCTTCCAAGGAGCAAGCGTGTTTTAATTTCATTGCTGCAGTCACCATCTGCAGTGATTTTGGAGTCCCCCAAAATAAAGTCTCTCACTATTTCCATTGTTTCCCCTATTTGCCATGAAGTGATGGGACCAGATGCCATGATCTTAATTTTCTGAATGTTGAGCTTTAAGCCAACTTTTTCACTCTCCTTTTTCACTTTCATCAAGGGGTTGTTTAATTCTTCTTCACTTTCTGCCATAAGGGTGGTGTCATCTGCATATCTGAGGTTATTGATATTTCTCCTGGCAGTCTTGATTTCAGCTTGTGCTTCATCCAGCCCTGCATTTTGCATGATATACTCTGCATAGAAGTTAAATAAGCAGGGTGACAATATACAGCCTTGATGGACTCCTTTCCCGACTTGGAACCAGGGCATTGTTCCATGTCCGGTTCCAAGTGTTGCTTCTTGACCTGCAGACAGATTTCTCAGGAGGCAGATAAAGTGGTCTGGTATTCCCATCTCTTTCAGAATTTTCCACAGTTTGTTGTGATCCACACAGTCAATAATGACTATGCATCACCAAGTGAAAAATGTCAAACTGAAAAGTTTACATACTGTGTTATTTCAACTATCTGACATTCCAGAAAAGGCAAAACTATGGAAACAGTAAAAAGATCAGGGGTTTCCCGGAGCTAGGGAGGAAGGGGGATGAACAGATAGAGCACAGAGGATATTCAGGGCAGTGGAAGCTACCCTGATACTATACTGATGGATACACATCACATACATTTGTACCAAGAGGGGACCCTAATGTAAACTACGGGCTTTGGGTGATTCTGATGTCAGTGCAGGTTCATCAGTTGTAACAAATGTACCATTCTGGTGGGAGATTTGATAATGAGGGAGGCGATGAATATACAGAAGGAGGAGTATATGGGATATGGCTATATTTTCCACTGAATTTTGCTGTAAACCTAAAGCTGCTGTAAACAGTAAAGTCTATTAAAACACACACAGATCACTGCAGTCCCCCCTAGAGTCTCTGGAGTGCAACTTACAAAGGTGCATTTCTACCAAGTTCCCAGGTGATGGTCCTCATAGAGAAGAAGAGGTTGTGGAGGAAGAAAGTAGGGAAGTTAAATGGAGCCAGACCACAAAGGAGCTTGAGTGCCTGGCTGTTGCCGGGCGATGCTCGTCACATCAAGCACATGGCCATGGTCCTCCATATTCCTCCATTGAACCAGCATCTGCCGAGCCCACCATGTACCATGGCTGTGATGAAGTCCAAGTATACAGAGGTGGAGAAAATAGTCTGATTTTTGCCATCATCTTTGCCCTTCTGGGGCTTACAGTCCGGAGCCACATGGATGTTATCACACACGACGTTTTATTGTCAATGACACTGGGAAGGTCTCCTGGGGTAGGAAATGCCACTGCAGTATTCTTGCCTGGAAAATTCCATGGACAGAGGAGCTTGGCAGGCTCAAGAATTGGACACAACTGAGCACACACACACACACACACACACACACACACACACACACTTGGCACAGCAGGGTGCAGTAGACAGGACCCTGCAGGTGGGATTTGTTTCAAAATCATGTCTGTTTAAAGAAGGGCTTTATCTTGACCAGAGTACCCCATAGTGTCTGAGGGACGGATGCTCTCCTGCAACTCTTGATCATGGAAAGTTATGTCATCCATCTGTTGAACTCTAGGGTTGGCTGCTCCAATGTAGACCAGACTTAATCATGACCAGAACAAGAAAGAAATGTATCCGTCTCTTGCAACAATGTAGGCTTGGGCGGCCCATAGCTGAAATGCCTATTCCACATTGAGATCTGAGGGGACTCAGCTCTTTCCCTTCGCTGCTCTGATGCCCCTGGTGTTGCTTCAATTCCCAGGGCTGGGATAATTTACCATCCGCTTTCTGATTGCCCAACT
Organism: Oryx dammah; assembly: GCF_014754425.2. NCBI lineage: Eukaryota > Metazoa > Chordata > Mammalia > Artiodactyla > Bovidae > Oryx > Oryx dammah. The sequence goes on along the minus strand of NW_024070203.1, from coordinate 20,788,539 downwards.
CCCGGGCCACTCAAATGGGATGCGGTGAGAACAGCGCTCCCGGGAGTTGTGCAATGGGGCCTGCGGTGCACCACCACCTCCGTGTGGAGGCAAAGCAGGAACAAGAGAGGGGAGCGAGCGGAACGTCCCTTCAAGACTCACCCTGGAAACTGCACATTCCACTTCTGCTCACAAACCACACACCACAGCTGAGTCACGTGGCCTTGCCCGGCTGCAATGGATGTCGACGGAGGATTCATCTCATTTCCACAGGATGCTTTCTGTGCAGCGATTCTTCCTGAAATGTCATACTCCGCGTTGTAACTGTCGGGCTGACTCAGGACCTAAAAGAACGATGGAGCAACACCACAGCCTAAAGTCCAAGGAACCGGCACAGTTCTCTCTAAGTCTGGGTGGTGTTTTCCCCCTGCTGCTTCTCTTCCCAGGCAAGGGCTTCAAGGGGATTCTGTACAGTATAGATTTGGGGGATGTGTTTTGGTCCACAGGGTAAAGGGTGAAGACTCACCTGGGGAGTCCTGGAGCCTCCCTACTCTGTGTGTCCTCATGGATGAGGCAGGGGTTCCCTGAATGCCAGCCTAGGGGACTGGACATTTCAGAGGGGACCAGGGTGCCCAGGCCCCAAGCCCCTGGAAGAAGGGAAGTCGAGGGAGGATGACATCACATACACACCCCATTTCAGTCAAAGATGGCACAGGGTGAAAGCAGAGGCTCAGAGGAGGCCCTCAGTCCTTCCGGGAGGAGGTGGCAGAAGGGGAGAGGTGTGTGCTTGGCAGCCAGGACAGCTCGGGGAAGAACATGAAACACCATGTGCTGCGGGTCATCCCTGCAGCTCTGCCAGAGAGTGGAAAGTGGGGACAATGAGAGGTGTGGAAATGAGAGCCCTCCCCACAGTGGCTTCCCTGGAGGATCAGTCAGTAAAGAATCTGCCTGCAATGTAGGAGACCTGGGTCTGATCCCTGGGTTGGGAAGATCCCCTAGAGGAAGGCATGGCAACCTACTCCAGTATTCTTTGCCTGGAGAATCCCATGGACAGAGGATCCTGATGGGCTGCAGTCCATGGGGTCACAGAGTCAGACATGACTGAACGACTCAGCCTTGTCCTTGTCTGCAGTGGCAGCAGGGGAGTGGGGGGCTTTGAGAAGCCTCCGTGCCAGGCAAAGTCAGGGTCCTCCTTCCCTGAATGATCCCCTAGCCCCAAGCCCTTTTACCCATGCCCTGATGGCACAGGCACTGAGCAGAGAGCAGCCCTTGGCTCCCTCCCTGCCCCACCCCATTCAAAACAAAACAGAAGGAACTTTCTCCCTCTTCCTGGGACTGCCAAATTCCTGACTTGCTTACCTTGGTCATAGGTCTCTTGCTTACAATAAAATGTTTGCTCAGGTTTACCTGGATTCCAGTGGGGCAAGGTCTGATAACTGGGCTGATCGACATCACACTATTTCAGAGGAGAAGACCGAGGCCAGAGAGGGACATTCCTCAAGGTCCTTGAATTCCCTCACCAAGCCCAGAACTTGGGTTCTGTGACTGAGCTCCCTGTTGCTGGAAGTAATCAAGGATCAGCAGTGGAAACTTGTCAGAGTGTGATTGAGACTCCCTGGTTTCCTGTTTCCCCACCCGTAGGGTCTAAGGCTCAGATTCTGTAACCTCTACTCCTCATTTACATGCTACCAGTCTGCCCTCAAACATTTAATGAGCGCCCTGTACCTAGGTCTAGGTCTGAGTCTGAATCCTAACTGTCTCTCACTAGCTGTGCAACCCAGGGGACATGCTTATCTCTGGGCCTCAGTTTTCTCGACTATAAAGTGGGCATGACAACCTCTATTTGTAGAGTTTTTGGGAAGTGCCCAGCGTACGTAAGTGCTCCATAAATGGTAGCTGCCATCATTCCTTAGAATGTGAAGGGGTCTGCAGGTTCTGGGAAGTTCTGATGACTCCAGAGTGTCCCTGCTGGTGTCCCATCAGCTTGGGACACCCTGGTAGTGGAACTTTCTCTTGTGCAAGGAGATGGCGAGTCTCAGGGTAAAGGCAAGCCCCCTAAGAACAGTGCAGCACTGGGCACAGCAGACCTGCAGGGTGTGTGCCCCCACCACCTGGACTCCAGCAGCAGCCTTGAGCACAGGTAATGTTCTCCTGAGCTTTCCAAACACCCAGAGAGGCAGAGTAGTGTGTTCATGTCACCCAGACAGTGTAGAGCAGCCCTGACTGAGTCCAGACATCCCCGTATCACAGGCTTGGTGTTTCACTGGTTCCTGGACTACATCCATCCACTCCATGCTTCTGCACCTTTGCCCTGCTGCACCCTGAGCCTGGAACACGCCTCCTGCCTCTCAGGCTCTCCCAGTTCCAGCATTTTCTGCAAAGCCCTGTCGATATAAAAAAATAGTCGCAGCCTAAAAGTTGAGAGCTATTTTTTATTCAGTGGGAATTTTTAGGACTTCAAGTCCAGACACAGTATCTCAAGTAATCCTGAGAGAACTGCTCTGAGGAGGTGGGGAGTGGGGAGAGGAGTCAGGTTATGCAGAAGTCTGCAACAAAAGGCAGGTAGTCTGAACATCAAAAGGTATTTCTGTGAGTTAAAGAATATCAGATATCACAAGTAAAGGAATTCAGTGCTTTTCTACGTGTGGGGAGATGCAAGAGTCTGGGCTCAACTGAAATCATTCCTTTCATAGCATCTCAGCTATCTGCGGCCAGCATCCTGCGATTTTCCCCAGTGCTCACAGAGGGGAGTGGCTGCAGCCTAATGACCACCTGATTGCAGGTATTGTTTTCCTTCCTCGTTGCCCTTTAGGGCTCAGAAAGTTGCCTTTGTAGGACTGAAATCACTGATGACTGTGCCATCCTTGCTCACAGATACGGCAGGAACACTCCATTTCTCAGGCTACCCACTGCAGTATTCTTGGGCTTCTCCTGTGGCTCAGCTGGTAAAGAATCTGCTTGCAATGCAGAGACCTGGGTTTGATCCCTGGGTTGGGAAGATCCCCTGGAGAAGGGAAAGGCTACCCACTCCAGTATTCTGCCCTGGAGAATTCCATGGACTGTATAGTCAGTCCATGGTGTCACAAAGAGTTGGACACAACTGAGAGACTTTCACTTTCACTGCATTTCCCACCTTGGTTCACAAGTCCCCTCCTCCTGGAAGCTCTCCTTCTCATGGGCTCTGGAGAAAGTTTTTGGTTTCTTCTCAGCTCCCACAGTCCTTTGCACTGGGCTGTATCACAGCCTTATCTCCACCTCCCAGGCTGTCACCTTAATTACCTGTTTGTCTCTTTCCCAGTAAACTGGAGCGGCCAAGGACCAAGACCTTGATTGACAAGCAGGTCTATTGACTCCAGGACCTTATTGCTCTCTGCCCTAAATTACAGTTATTTGGGTTCCTGCCTTCTCTCCCCATGCCGGCTGTTGCACTCTGAAATGTTTTTAAAAGCATTTCATTGTTTTGTTAGTCAGTGCTTTCCCAGCAACAACTAGGTTGAGGCCCTTGATAACTTTAAAATCACAGGTTGGGGACACAGGTAGGAGAGGGAGGGGCAGGAAACGGCAGTCGTTCTGGGAGAAGTGGGCAGGAAGAGAGAAAGGACTTGAAAAGTTTAAAATGTCCAGCTAAGTGACTTCCCTAGCAATCCAGTGGTTAAGTCTTTGCGTTTACACTTCAGGGGGCTCAGCTTTGAGCCCTGGTCGGGAAATTAAGATCCTGCATGCTGTGCCATACAGCCAAAAATAAATAAAATTCCCAGTGAAAACAGAGTCTATCCTGGTTCAGATATGTCCCCCAGGGCAGTGCCTTTCTCCAGCTCAGTCCTGGACCTGGTCCTGGTTTCCAGCTGCCCGTGTGGCTGCTGCAGAAGTTGGTTCCTAGTGGAGACCTCAGGACCTCGCCCACCAGTGGCTGGCTCTGTGCTGCAGTGGGCAAGCCCAGCCTCATCAGGCCAAACCAGAGTCTGAAGCCGGCGTTGACACCAACAGGCTGTGTGACTGTGAGCAAGTTACTATGCCCAGCTGAACCTTGATTTCCTCCACCTTGAAATGGGACCAGGAACACCTAAGTCAGAGGGACTTTGGGAGGGTTAAGTGAAATGATGGAGGCAGAACTTGGGGCACAAGGTGGGAGTTCTCTTTCTGCTGAAACCTAGCTGGACCTTGTGTGGCTCTTGGGCACAGAGCCTTTCAAACAGTTGCTAATCAGGGATGGGAGAAGAGGCAGAGATAGGGGAGGAACAGTCAAGAAACAATAGTGCAGACTTGGGGCAGGGTCCGGGTTCCCCCTCAAGAGATTGTTGTTTGGCTCAGTCATGTCTGACTCTTTACAACCTCATGAACTGCAGCACGCCAGGCTTCCCTGTCCTTCACCATCTCCTGGAGTTTGCTCAAACTCATGTCCATTGAATCAATGATGCCATCCAACCATCTCATCCTCTTTGCCCCCTTCTCCTCCTGCCCTCAATCTTTCCCAGCATCAGGGTCTTTTCCAAACAAGTGGCCCAAGCATTAGAGCTTCAGCTTCAGCATCAGTCCTTCTAATGAATATTCAGGCTTGATTTCCTTTAGGATGGACTGGTTTGATCTCCTTGCAGTCCCAGGGAATCTCCAGAGTCTTCTCCAGCACCACAGTTTGGGATAAACGTAACAGTATCTTTGAGCTCTTCTACAGCACTCAAACCCTCACCAAATGGAAGATGTTCCAGAGAGAAGGTCACAGTTTGATAACCTTAAGAAGCTCATCAGGAGTGAAGGACTGTAGGCCTTCCAGACACACTGGTTCTTATCAGTAACTCTACCTTTGGACCATTGCTATAAAACTCCTTACCAAATCCCCCTGGGTTGGGACTCATAGTTTTTCAGGGCATAAGCCCACTGGGTCCCCCTTGGCCTAGGACAGCAATAAAGCTTTTCTTTTCTGCTTCACCCAAAACCCTGCCTCCAAGATTTGATTTGACCCTGGTGCACAGAGGCTGAGTTTTTGGCACCAGAACCAGGGAATAAATCAATGAAGTTCAGAACCTCCTCCTGCTCTCACTGTGACCCAACCAGGCACCTACTCTCAGCATGCCCTCTGTCACTCACTGCCTTTCAGTCATTTAACAAACATTTCTGAGGGCTAATTAAGAACTGGGGACATAATGGGAAGCAAAGCCAGGAAGTCTCCAGCCCACACAAAGCAGAGTCTAAAGGGGGAGACACACAAAACCCAAATAAACAAGGCGGCTCTAACAGTGACAAGCATTTTGCCAAGTGAAAAAAGAGCCAGTGAGGTTCCTGGGCAGTCAGGAAGCCCCCTTGCACCTCCCACCCTCCACATCATTTCATCTTGAGGACACACTTAGCAGTAGGAAGAAGATGGACTATGCCCATTCAACAGAGAGGCAAACTAAGAAAGGTGGGGGATAGGTAAGACCCTCCCAAGACCTCCAGAATCTTCCAAAAGACCAAGCCGGGCATAGCTGCCCAACAAGAACCTGGGTCCCTTCCCTCCTGAGGCTCTCCCACAACACCCCCAGCCCCATCAGCCTCTCCATCAGAATTCAGGGAGGCCTTTGCACCCTCTGAGCTCCACTTGTTTTTAGCAGCCCGTAGGACAGGGCAGAACAACCTTATCTATGGCCATTTTGCAAGTATGCCAGCTTGTATTTCACAGAGAAAGGACTGAGCCCAGAGTCCCTGCGGCTGGATGGCCCGGCCTGGCACCAAAGCTCCTCCTGCCTCGGGATAAAATTACAGGTCTCTCTCCCACGTGGAGCCGTGGGCTCCAGGAGGCCTGGGCAGGGTCTGGGCGCCTGAACCCCAAGAGGGCTCTTAGCTAGTGCTCCTACATCGGGGTCTTCTCCCGACGTAGCTGCCCCGCAGCGGAAGGGAACTTCTGCGGGAAACCGCCACCAACTCCCCCTCCGTCCTGCCCGCCTCAGTCCGGGATGGGACGTGCTGAGCTTCACGCCCCTCCCAAGAATCCCTCAAGGCCGAGAGGTGACTCAGTGCCCCGTGAGCCAGGCTTCCTCCGCCTGATGTGGGGCGGCGCCCCGGGAGGGCGGGGTCATCGGGGAGGGCGGGGCCTCAGTGAGGGCGTGGTCCCCAGAGAGGGCCGGGCCGTGGAGGTTGGGGCTCCAGGGCCGGGGACCCGGAGGGCGGGGCCGCCCCTACCCGGAGCGGGAACACGTGGCCCGCCACTGCACCTGCTCGGCCAGCCAGCACTTGCCTCCACTGCGGCTCCCTCCAGTTTCCTTCTCCTTTCCTAGGAGGGACCGCTAGGCCTGTCCTGTCCGTGGTCCTGCCACCCTCACTTCCCGGGCACTCACGCAGGCGGGTGAGGGGTGGGCGGCGGGGTTGCTGTGCTAAGCACTCCTGCAGAGCTTCCTCCTGCCATCCTCTCTGTAGTCCTGCCAGGCCAGCAGGGGGAAACTGAAGCTCGGAGAGGGAGGTGGCTTGTGCAGGGAGCTGAGATTCAAAGCCAGCTCAGTCAGACCGAAAGACAATGAGCTTTCCCCAGGGCGGTCACGCTGAGTGGGGAGTTGTGGTCCCTTTGGGGACTATTGACAGGCAACTTCCTTGTGCCCATTTTACAGACAGGGAGACTGAGGTACAAGGAAGGGAAGTAGCTGGTGGGGGAGAAATGAGACACCATGACATTGCCCTAGGACAGGACCATGTTTCCCTCTCTGCTCCTTCTTGGGGTTGCTGCTCTGGCTGACAGGGGTAGGGGTCTACCCAGAGAAGGGATGGTGAACTAATGAATGAATGAACGAATGAACGAATGAGTGAGGTGCTGGGAATGCACTGCCCATATGATAGTTTTCATGTGGTTTTGGAGCACTTGTGTGACCAGAGAAACCGAAGAATTGAGTTTTTCACTGGATTTCATTTTAATTTGTTAAAACGAACATTTAAAAGCCAATATACCCAATGCAGATAGTGGAAAAGTTTGAAGTGTGTTTGGAATGAGTTGAGTATGTGAACCTACTTCTTCCGACTGCAGATTTTATGAAATCTAAATACAGATCAAGTACTTTAGATGAAAATTTAGCCTCTGAATAGAGATGAATTCTACGCAGTGTGAAATACACACCAGATTTCAAAGACTCAGAAGGCAAAACAGAATATAAAAAATCTCAATATTTTTTTATGTTAACTACATGTTGAAATCATGTTGAGGATATTGGGTTAAATAAAAATTTTAATTTTGAGTTAATTTCATTTGCTTCTTTTCACTTGTTAAAACATGGTTACTAGAACATGAAGCCTATACACTACCATGTGTAAAACAGATTACCAATGGGAATTTGCTGTACGACTCAGGGAACTGAAATGGGGGCTCTGTAACAACCTAGAGGGGTGGGAAGGGGTGGGAGGTGGAAGTGAGGTTCAAGAGGGAGGGGACACATGTATACCTATGGCTGACTCATGTCGATGTATGGTAGAGGCCCACAAGATACCATGAAGCAATTTTCTTTCAATTAAAAATAAACAAATTGGGGGAAAAAACCATGGTTACTAGAATATTTCATGCATTATAGTTCTGTTGGAGAGCTTGGTGTGTGTGTGTGGAGGTGGGGGGTGACTTGGTCAGGATAGTTTCACCTCTTTTCTGAAGAACTTTGCATCTTTAAATTCAGAGAGGCCAAGAGACTTGCCCAAGGTCACACAGCAGCAAGTGGCAGAACCAGGGCAAGAGAATATGCACATCCTGACGATCTGCCAGTTCCCTTCCCACTTTAGGCTTTAATCGTAGCTTATCCAGCAGGCCCAGCTCTAAGTGCTACCCCATTACCTCACTTAATCCACCCACCTCCCTAAGAGGGACTCTCGTTACCCCAGTTCTAAGACTAACAAACAGAAAGGTTTTGTTCCTTACCCAGTTTCCTATGGTTAGAAGTCAGCAGAGTTGGGAGGCACTTTGGAGTCTGGATTCTGAAGCTTAAATGCTATGAGAACAAGGGGCTTCCCTAGTGGCTCAGTGGTGAATAATCCACCTGTCAATGCAGGAGACACAGGTTCAATCCCTGATCTTGGAAGATCCCACATGCCTTGGAGCAGTTATCACCATGCACCACAACTATTGAGCCTGGGCTGTAGAGCCCAGGAGCCACAACTACTGGGAGCTTTAGGGGAGGGTTCCGGTCAAGGTCCGGGGAGGGACTTCAGAGAGTGAGCTTAGGTTCCAGATCCCAGGTGCAAGACTGCTAAAGAGCCAGGTGTGAGATGACTTAAGCTTCAAGGGTGATGCCGAGAAGAAAGGGCATAGAAACGGTTACAGAGTCTGGCTGCAAAACCAGCTTATCAGACGGGCATTGGGCCAAAGCAGGGGACACAGCAAAGTCAAGACTCTCAGGTGGCAGCTACATCTGCGCAGGGTGTTATTAGAGGCAGAGACACCCTGGGGGAGAGCTGGGCCTGTGGGAGGGAGCCCACTGGGGAGGGAGGGAACCCATTCACCATGCGGTAGGGGCCCTCCTAGGGGACAGCTGGACAGGAAACTCAGGGACAAGGGGTTTACCTTCCAACAAACCAGAGTTTCAACACAACCCTGCCTCTTAGTGGCCTCAGGACCTTGTGCTTATGGTTTAACTCTTCAAAGCTGCTTTGGCAGCCTCCCAACCCACCCAGGATGCCAAACACACCAAGTCACAGTGTTTTAACTAGACATGGCGCCAGGGAAGGTGTCTCCACCCAGCCTCTTCCATGGGCTTCCCCAACACTAGCTTTTAGAGAGGGACTGAGATCCTGGAGGGGAGCAGGCAGGAGATGACTGTGTTTGTAAAAAGCAGACATATGATTAACTCGGAAGAACGTGTAAACACAGCTTTATTGGGTAGCAATAAAAATTCTGCTTACTTCAAGGAACCAGTTCTTTAAAACTGTAAACCACCCACATTCCTTGTGCCGTGTTCTTCTTTCCTAATTCTCTGTTACACTGATCACAGTATAATATTCAGCTTTGGGTCAGCTACAAATTTATTTTGCTGAAAAACTATCTCCTCCAATTGAAACGTAAGTTCCATGAGAGGAGTGAAGTTTGAGACTGTTTTGTTCATTGGACTCACAGTGCCTGAAGAGCCCCAGGAACATGGTACTACTTACTAACAGTAAGTAGTGTCTGAATCTTTGCGACCCCAAGGACTATAGCCACCAGGATCCTCTGTCCACGGGATTCTCCAGGAAAGAACAATGGAGTGGGTTGCTATTTGGTGCTTGAAAACCATCTATTCAATGAATGAATGAAAGTGCAGTGACAGTAAAACAATGACTAAGCATATAAAGTGGTGCCCCCAGGCCAGAGGGGAGGATGAGGTTCGGAGGCTGCCCATCATAAGGGCCAAGCATTTGGAGCTCACTATGGGCCAGGCTCTCACCCAGGGGCTTTAGAGAAAAAATATCACCTAGAAGGGCTGTTAGGAAAGGAGAGCATGATCCACTAAATTCAAGTATCTGGGTAGTGCAGCCCAGGTCTCAGGGAAGTCATCTTAAGCTCAGCTCAATGCCAGGTGAGCATGACTGCTACCTGGCATTGAGCTGGGGAAGAAGTGGGGGTGGGGGCAGTACTGGTGAGAGGTCTTCTGGTTTATCTTGTACTCTGGGTGCCTCCATCTGCTTCTCCCCACCTCACCCTGATCCCTTGTTTGGCTTGGAGATAGTCACCGACACTTTGAAGCTGGCTGGTCGCCACAGGGAAACTGGAAGCTCTTCTAGGAGTTCGGTCCATAGGGACTTGATGAGCTGTAAAGAGGCAGGCAATGCCAGGCGGGTCCTGATGGATGCAGAGTCCTAGACAGAGCAGCTCAGGGCTGCCCATCTCCTCACTTAGTGCTCCTTGACCTGGACTGGAACAGTGGGAATCCTCTGGGTTCTAGAACTGCCAGGACCCTGTTCAAAGGACCCCCCTGTTCAAAGGACCCCCCTGTTCACCTCTTAGTGTGTGAGCTCAAGCCAGGTACTCTCTCTCTAGACTAGTTTTCTGTGCTCGCACACACACACACACAAACACACATGCACAATTTTTTTTCTTTACAGGGTTAATTTGACTATTAAGTGACATGTATGAATGCAATGCTCCCTTTTCCTGCTTTAAACTTGACTTTGAAATACTTTTTTTAAAAAATGATCCACACTCAAGTGCTTGCCAGTGATAGTAGGTACTGAATAAATGTTAGTTGGGTGAATGAATAAAGAGTTACCAAACAAACTTGAGCTAACGGTATTCATATTTTGCTGTATAAAATTGCAGATATTTTTCCAGGCACTTATAGCTCACATACATACTTTTTTCATTGAAAAGAGACCGTTCCACACACATGATTTTGTAATCAGTTTTATCTCGTAATCTACAGTAATCATCACTCCAGGGCAATAAATAGAAATATTGTTTAGTGTCATTTTAACAGCTGTGCAATGTTCTTTTATTTTGATAGACTATCATATATTAAATTGAGCGCTTATTTTGACCTCTGGATTAGTTTCATGTTACCACTTACTATACAACCCAGCAGCAGACATCCTTGTATGCCTGTCTTTTATGATATGTTTGTCAGAACCAATTTTAAAGTGATCTGGACAGAACAGAGAAGGAGGGTGGTGAGGATGTCACCTGAGTTTCTGGTGACAGAAAAATAAGGCTTTCTCTTGCCTCAAGGAGCATTTTGGTGACAGGGCTCTGTATCCACCATCTCCAAGAAATATTCCTGTGAATACACCGGAAATGCACTCCCCTGTGTCAGCCCCACAGTCAGGGTGGCTGTCTTACCAAGTCCTCGGTGGGGGAGCAGTCAACAGGGCAGGGAGCCGCTTCTCACGTCACCACTGACCACCTAGTGATAAAGCCACTCAGGCCTGAGTTGGAGGCCTGAGGTTGCCACTTGCTAGCTGTGTGTCTTTGGTGATGTGAATCAATCTCTCTGAGTTTTGATCACCTTATCTGTAAAATGGACGCAATAACAGCACTCCCCTCCTGGGTTGAGGATTCATAGAGATAATGCAGTGATGCTCACAGAGCGCTGTGCAGAGCCCTCAGCACGGGCTGAGAGTTTATCTAGAATGAGCAAGGTGTTACCATCCCGAACCAGCTCACAGCCATCACCGCATGCCTCCCACAGTTCTAAACATCATTCTGTTCTAACTCACAGTGTTTTCAATTGGTCTTGAAAGTTTGCCAACCTGAGAGAGCAGACCCTGGGGCTGGAGCATATTTTGGAGAGAAACACTGTTTCTCTCATGGGGATGTCCTCAGGGAGGGCAGAGAGCTTAGGCCTGGAGCCTGGTGATGGAGCCACGTGCCCCAGGAACTCAGGGTCCTGAAGTTACTTCACTCCCTGAGCCTCAGCGTCCCCATCCATAAATCAGAAGAGCACTGCCTTGGGCCCCAGGCCCTCCCAGCTCTAGCAGCCTAACATTGCTTCCCCAAAACTTTCAATACAATTATCTGTCCCAAAGGCTGGCAAACTACCACCCACAAGCGATATCCGGCCCAGTGTTGTTCATATGGCCCACCAGCTAAGGATGGCGTTTACATTTTTAGGCAGGAAAAAAGAATAACTTTTTCAGGACAGGGGAAAATGATGTAGAATTCAAATTTTAGTATCTATAAATAAAGTTTTATTGGAACACAACCATGCTCCTTCATTTACATACTGTCTATGTCTAGCTTCAAGTTACTGAGGCAAAGTTGAGTAGTTGCCATGGAGATGATGCCACAGGCAAAGCCTGAAATATTTACTATTTGACTCTTCACACATAAAGCTTGCTGTCCCCTGGTCTAGAGTTGACTTTTCAGATAAATAACTGTTTTTGGAATACTTTGCATTTTTCTTTCTTTCTCCAAAGGTCACTGCCTCCAAAGACCAAGACGATGTAGAGAACAAAATAGCATGCATAGACAATTCTTTTAGCTTGCTGCAGCTGCAGGGGCAGGGCCCAGAGGAGCAGAGAGCCCACTGGGAAGGTTTTGCAGGCTCTGCCCAGGGTAAGAGCACATGAGTATGAGGTGGGCTTGGTGCCACCACCCTCCCCCGACGCGCTCAACTTGCAGAGATGAAGTTAAAAAATGCATCTTTGAAAGGCCCAAAAAAGAATCAAAGAAGAAAAATCTGCCCAGTACAGTGGCTAAGCACATGCGCTTGGAATCAGACAGAAAAGAGTTCCAACCCCATTTCTCCCTCTTCACTGTGTGATCTTGGACAGGTTGTGTAACCTCTCTGAGACTCAGCTTGTGTATTGGTAAGATGGGAAAAGTAGTGTCTACCCATATGAGCCTTTTAGGAATGCCGTAACAAAGTACCATAGCAGCCGTGAAATTAAAAGACGCTTACTCCTTGGAAGGAAAGTTATGACCAACCTAGACAGCATATTAAAAAGTGGAGACATTACTTTGCCATCTAAGGTCCGCCTACTCAAGGCTATGGTTTTTCCATTAGTCATGTATGGATGTGAGAGTTGGAGTATAAAGAAAGCTGAGAGCTGAAGAATTGATGCTTTCGAACTGTAGTGTTCGAGGAGACTCTTGAGAGTCCCTTGGACTGCACAGAGATCCAACCAGTCAAACCTAAAGGAAATCAGTCCTGAATATTCATTGGAAGGACTGATGCTGAAGCTGAAACTCCAATACTTTGGCCACCTGATGCGAAGAACCAACTCACTGGAAAAGACCCTGATGCCAGGAAAGATTGAAGGCAGGAGGAGAAGGGGATGACAGAGGATGAGATGGTTGGATGGCATCACTGACTCAATGGACATGAGTTTGGGTAAACTCCAGGAGTTGGTGATGGACAGGGAGGCCTGGTGTGCTGCAACTCATGGGGTCGCAAAAAGTTGGACTTGATTGAGAGACTGAACTGAACTGACTGAACTGATTTTCTTATGGCTTTGAAGGTTGTAAGTCTAAAATCAAGGTGTAGGCTGGGTACTCTCCTGAGCCCTCTCTCTTTGGCTCACAGATGCTGTCTTCCCCTAGTGTCTCTGTGGTTTTCCCTCTGTGCCTGTCCGTGTCCTAATCTCCCCTTCTTACAAGGACTTCAGTCATATGAGATTTGAATCCATCCTAATGGCCTCTTTTCAGTTTAATCACCCATTAAAGGTCCTATGGCCAAATATTGTCACATTCTGAGGTTCTGGAGGTTGAGACTTCAACATACGAATTTGGGAGGGACAAAATTCAGCCCATGACTCTGACTTATAGAATGCTGGGAGGACTGAATGAAATTAGGAATGTTTAGCACAGTTTCTGGAATATTACTGAGTCTTTAGTAAATGTTAGCTCTAATTTTCGTTAATGTTAATTCCTATTTTTGCTGGCATGGTATTGGCTCTACCAGTACCTCATTGCCAGCTCTACCATGGCAACGGCAGAGCTATTCCATTGGGTGTGCAGGAGGAGCCCTAGAGGGACCTCCTTAGGGTCAGAGCATCTCTCGGATGGCTACCCAGCAGCCCCAGTGGGTACAGACCTACTTGTCCACTTACTCACTGCACACCTCTAGGGGGCACTGTTCACATTACTGTTACTAATGAGTTGCATGTTGATTAGGACAATTTCAGGGCTTCTTTAGTGGTTCAAAGGACTTCCCTGGTGGCTCAGATGGTAAAGCGTCTGTCTACAATGCGGGAGAACTGGGTTCGATCCCTGGGTCGGGAAGATCCCCTGGAGAAGGAAATGGCTGCCCCCTCCAGGGTTCTTGCTTGGAGAATCCCATGGACAGAGGAGCCTAGCGGGCTACATAGTCCGTGGGGTCGCAAAGAGTTGGGCATGACATAGTGTGACTGAGTGCACACTATGACAGGTTTTCTGACAGGTATCGGAGGACAAGACGCTTTTTCTCAAGTCCTCCTGAAGTCATTGTGTGGCTCAAGGCACCACTGCTTTCTAGCCTGACAACATTTGGTGGAAGGATACGGCGCAGAGACGAGAGCCTGGTGCCATACCAGGCCCCCCGCACGTCTGTGTTGGATAAATGTGCGTCAAGAGCACCCCTCCCTGACATTACACAGCGTCTAAACCGTAGGCAGGCAGGGACATTTTCACATTTCTGTTTCTGCCCTGATGTATTCCAATCACTACACAGTTCCTGGCACACAGTAGGTGCTCAGTAAGTATTTGTTGAAGGAAAGAAATGAACTAATTAAAGCAGCCATTCTTTCCTTTCACTGTATACAAGTCTTTGGCTCATGCCATAGGGACTAGCAATGGGGCTCAGCGTGTATTTATTGAACACCTACTGTGTGCTGACTACTAACTCTCTCATTCCAGCCTTTCCTCTTCATCCTGGTTCTCACCATCACAGGGTGGATTGTGTGGAAAGAGAGCGGGTTGTCAGACAGTCCTCTTCAGTCCTCTGAGCTCCAGCTCCTTTTCTGCCAAGACTAGTAGATGATGACTTAGCTGAGTGCCTGGCACATAGTAGGAGCTCAATAAATATCATGTTCCTTTTCCCCTGCCCTAAGATGGCTGGAATAATTCTACAGTTTGCCCCAGAACTTCCTGTTTGCCCCTGGAGCTTTGGAGATGATGAAAGAGCAGAGCAGAGGAAAGGGGAAGCGAAAGCGAGACCCCACCCTGGCCCACGTAGCTGGACCGTGGTCCCTCAGCCTCCCAGCCGAGTCCACCCAGGAGTGTCTGGGGGAGAAGGCAGCTGCTTCCACCCCCCTAAACTCCAGGATGTGTCAGGCCTCACCAGCAGAGCCCACCACGTGCTGCAGCCGGGGGTCACAGGTGGCTTTTGGGAAGCCAGGCCCCAGGGCCACTGTGAGCACTGCCCGGAGCTCCGTCCTGGAGGAAGCATGGGGCGCCCAGGGCCCAGAGCTGAATGGGCCCTTTCTCCTTGGTAACAAATGCAGGCCTTGTTTGCAGGTTTGTTTGTGTATTTGTTTCCCCAGGCTGTTTCTGTTCTCCGACTCTTCCCACAGGCTCCGGCCTGGGGCAGGCGCCTCCCTGAGCTTTGAGATTTCCAGAGCATTGCTCATCTCTCTCCAGGCCGGGAACACCTGGGGGTCCTAAGAGGAAGGGGGGCCTTTCCCCTTCGTTAAGGGACTTGAGAAGACAGTGTGCCCACGGAGGGAGGCCTGACCTCTAGGAAGCCCTGACGGAGGCCGGGGCGCCATTCTGGGGGTTTGGCATGAATTCTCACGCCAGCTTCCCACCCCATGCGTTGGGCATCCTTGGTCATACTTGATGGATTGTGTCACCACTTATCTTGAAACCCTTCAAGGCTCCATTTTTTGGCCAGAATGGGGAGCTTAGAGTACAGAAATTGAAACCCGGTGGGGCTCCTAGGCAAGGGAGGTTTTCTGTTCAGACTCCAAGACCTTCTTTGAGTTCCAAGGAGCAGGTTCCAACAGTTGCTGGTGGGTGAAGGGAGGGGATGTGGAGGGGGAGGGGCAGCCTAGAAACAGTAGCGCAACCATGAAGCAGAGTTCTGGTTCCCCCTCAGGGACACACATAATATCTTTGAACTCTTCAACACAAATAAAACCCAACAGACGGAAGACGTCAGCATTCTTCATTCCAGAGAAGACCACATGAGGTCAGTTTAAAGGAACCAGAGAAGCTCATCAAGAGACCGTCTGAGGGGGACTTCCCTGGTGGTTGAGTCCACCTGCCAATGCAGGAGACTCTGGTTTGATCCTTGGTCCAGAAAGATCCCAGTAAGCCCACATGCTGCAACCGCTGAAGCTCATGCACCCTAGAGCCTGTGCTCAGCAAAAAGGCCACGGCGGCAAGAAGCAGGGTCACGGCAGCTGGAAGAAGTCCTCACTCGCTGCTACTAGAAAAGGCGCACGTGAAGCAGCGAAGACCCTGAGCAGCCACAACTAAAAGCTAATATTAAATAAAAACTGTCTGAAAAAAGAGAGATTACCTGAGGCCAGGTTAAAAGAGTGCAGGCGCTGCACACACTCCAGTCGCATCAACGATCCCACCCTTGCTGCTGCTGCTAAATCGCTTCAGTCGTGTCCAATTCTGTGCGACCGCATAGACAGCAGCCCACCAGGCTCCCCCATCCCTGGGACTTTCCAAGCAAGAACACTGAAGTGGGTTGCCATTTCCTTTCCAATGCATGAAAGTGAAAAGTGAAAGTAAAGTCGCTCAGTCGTGTCCGACCTCAGCGACCCCATGGACCACAGCTTTCCAGGCTCCTCTGTCCATGGGATTTTCCAGGCAAGAGTACTGGAGTGGGGTGCCATTGCCTTCTCCTCCCACCCTTGAGCTATCACTATAAAACTCCTCACCAAATCCTCCTGAGTTAGGACACACAGTTTTTCAGGACAGGAGCTTACTGTGTCCCCTTTTGCTTCAAAGCAATAAATTCTTTTCTGTTTCACCCAAAACTCTGTCTCCGAGATTTGACTCAGCACCAGTGTACAGAGGCCAAGCTTGTGGCATCAAGATCTTAGTGTCCTTCTAGCTGCATTGGTTGAATATGAACCCAGATCTAGCTGCTCTCCTGCCTCTCACCTCAAGTTAGGACCCAGACTCAGCACCTGCACTGCCCCTTTGAGCTCCCAGCTCCTTCATTCTTTTATTTACTTCCATTCCATGGACACTGAAATTCTCCCAGTCTCCTCAGGGCTTCACTTCCATAAAACGAGGTGGCAACACACAGACCCTGGAGTGTGTGGTCTGGATGAAATGAATTCCTTCTGTGGAAGCCCTTAGGCCACTGCTTGGGAATAGATTCCAGCTGTTTTTCTTCACCCTCAGAAGCATGTTTCGAGGTGAGGCTTCCATTTTATAGATCACTAAAGCAGAGCAATTAGGTAACCGGACCAAGGCTCCACACTCCTAGAAATTAACAGTGTTGGTGCTGGAATTAACTCCTTCTTGGAAATGCTCCACCCCCTAGCCCAGCCTGGATGGAAGCAGTGCAGGGAGAGGGAGGAGGGATGAGTCCCCAAAGCTGCAGAGGACCAGAGGGCAGAGGGAGGCCAGATGCAAGGACATTTCCAAGGAAGAGCTGTTGTACTCGCTGACTAGTGAACTCCAAAGGAGTGTGTAGGAACCGCAATGTCAGCCCCATCCCACCTCCTTTCTGGGTTTCTATCTAAAACCCAGGCGTCAGGCCTCCCTGGGTAACTCAGGGGCCACAGATCCTTGTGAAGGGCGTGGGGAGGGGTCGCTGTGGCCCAGGAAGAGCAGCCACTGGAAACTCTTCCCCTACATACCTTTCGCTTCCACCCAGGGCCGCAGAGCTGACTCCTATCAGTCTCCTCCCCAGCCCCAATCCCAGCCAACAATGGAGCGCGCAAAGCAAAAGGCCTCCAGTTAAAGAGCAATCCACCAGGGCCAAGGCCGTGCCTGTCCTTGAGCTTGCCCTGAGGTCTCATCCAAACCAAAGATGGTACCTGGGGGAACAGATCAACCAGCCAGGGTCTCCCCAAAGGGATTCTGCAAGTGTGATAACCCTTCTGGGGCGAGGGATGGGGTTAAAGGGTGGAGAATATGTGTGATGGGGAGACCAGATCAGGTCAGCATAAAGCACACTAGAGGGAATCGGTATTGTTGGGGGGGTGGTGCTTGGGCAAGTCAATGAGCCTTTTGAGTCCTCCGAGGCCTCCTCCATGAAAGAAGGCCAAGGTGCCCAATGGTCCAGGCTCACTTTCCTGTCTTTCTCCAGATCACACTCAGCTCAGAGCTGGGCACCTCACCTCTATCACCGCTATCCCCAGGGCCCAGGCCACCCTGGCTTCTGGGAGCTGGCATTCATTGATGCTATTGAATACACTGTGTATATCAAGCATTCTATGTAGACTTTCCTATTTCACACTCCCAGGCACCAATATGATCTCCATTTCACCAATGAGAAAGATGAAACTGAAGAGAGGGAGTCGCTTGCCCTGGTCACCAAATCAGTTAGAGGTGGAGCCAAGCAGAACAACTCCAGAACCTGCCAGCTTCACCAGCGTGCTACTCAAGGGCTGCATGTGCCCCATGACTGGAACACTCAGCCCAGGCTGTCGAAAGGATTGAATATATAAAGAAGCTAATATAAGACCTGGTATATAGGAGAAGCTCAATAAACCAGATCTGCTTGAATGAAAGCAGTGCCTGGCCCAGAACTGCTGGTTGCTGGATATATTCACCAAGTCCATGCATCCTGAGGGACCTCGGATCCAGCCAGATAACATCTTTCCCACTGAGAAAGTCATCGGTTGCCTCCTCTAATTGATGTTTTGTCTGAGTCTAAGGTAGCTCCTTGGAAGGAAAGTTATGACCAACCTAGAGAGCATATTCAAAAGCAGACACATTACTTTGCCAACAAAGGTCCGTCTAGTCGAGGCTATTGTTTTTCCAGTAGTCATGTATGGATGTGAGAGTTGGACTGTGAAGAAGGCTGAGCACCGAAAAATTGATGCTTTTGAACTGTGGTGTTGGAGAAGACTCTTGAGAGTCCTTTGGACTGCAAAGAGATCCAACCAGTCCATTCTGAAGGAGATCAGTCCTGGTTGTTCTTTGGAAGGAATGATGCTGAAGCTGAAACTCCAGTACTTGGCCCACCTCATGTGAAGAGTTGACTTATTGGAAAAGACTCTGATGCTGGGGGGGATTGGGGGCAGGAGGAGAAGGGGATGACAGAGGATGAGATGGCTGGATGGCATCACCGACTTGATGGACATGGGTTTGGGTGGACTCCGGGAGTTGGTGATGGACAGGGAGGCCTGGCGTGCTGTGATTCATGGGGTCGCAAAGAGTCGGACGCGACTGAGCGACTGAACTAACCAACCAACTAACTAAGGTAGCACCATAAGCACAGCCGGGAGATGAAGGCTGGATCCTGGCAGCACTTGCTGGTCTCAAAAGAGTTGTTTTCTGATTTACCATTGGTTCATTAGAATTCCATCTTCTGAGCTCCGCAGCAGCAGAGGACAGGGACCAGGGAGCATGGAGCTTAGAACTCTGGGGAGGCGGGTGGAGCAGTAGAAGTGGTCTCTCTGGGCTTTGGCCACAGAAAAAAGCAACTCTGTTTCCTAGATGTGGCTACCGTCTGGGCGGAATGTGATGAGGTGAGGCCCTAAGCTTCCCAGAGCAGCTCTAGGAATAATAATTTGTTGTTACTGCTGTTTAGTTGCTCAGTTGTGTCTGACTCTTTTGCAACCCCATGGACTGTAGCCCCCCAGGCTCTGCTGTCCATGGAATTCTCCAGGCAAGAATACGGGAGTGAGTTGCCATGCCTTTTCCAGTGAGTTGCCATGCTATTTCCTTTTCCAGAGGATCGTCTTGACCCAAGGATAGAACCTGTGTCTCCTGCACTGGTAGGCAGGTTCTTTACCAATGAGCCTCCTGGGAAGCCCCAGGAATAGTAATAATAATAGTCAATTGTCAATGTCTATTGAGCTTATATTACTAGGCTGTTCTAAGCACTTTGCATGAATTATTTCATTGATAAGATCATCACTATCATTATTCCCATTTATAGATGAAGGAATTATGGCACAGAAAGGTCAGGTCATCTTCTATAAGTCACATAACAAGTAGGTGATGGAGTTGGATTTGAACCTGGACTTTGGGGTTTAGGGGTGTTTATCACATGTTCTCACTTGCTGCCTCTCAGTCTTTGAGCCAGGCTTCAAAGAATTTTTCAGTGGTTAAGGGTACAGTCTTACATGGTACACACAGAACAATCTTTGTTGGATTTTTTTTTTTCTGAACTTGTCTGGCAATGTTAGATTAGCCCAGAGATGAGAAGGATAACTTCCCCAGCTGTTGAAGGACAGGGAGAGGAAAAGCAAAGACCCAACCTATATTATCAGACTTCCCCAGTGGCTCAGACAGTAAGGAATCTGCCTGCAGTGCAGAAGACCAGAGTTCTATCCCTGGATTGGGAAGATCCCTTGGAGAAGGGCATTGGCAACTCAGTAGTACTGGCAACTCTCCAGTATTCTTGCCTGGAGAATCCTAAGGGCAGAAGAGTCTGGTGGGCTATAATCCGTGGGGTCGTAAAGAATCGGATAGGACTGAACAACTAATGCACTTTCAACTTCATTATCGTGAATTTACAGGTGAGGAGATTGAGTCAGAAGAGCTGAGGGATCAGCCTGAGTTTCCAGCGCAAGTGAGGAGTGAAGCTGGGGTTCCTCCTCAGGTCCGGCTGACTCTCCATCACATCCCCAGGCAAGTGTAGATGCATTTGGCAGAAACACCAGGCATGTACCAGGATTCAACAGACCTTCCAGAAAAGAAAGCTCCAGCTCATTCTCTGTGCTTCCAGAGGGCAGAGCTAGTCCCTTCCTGGAATTTATAGGGAGAAAACCAGAATCCACCATGAAAAAGACTCTCCATGGAGGACAGTTCATTTTTCTCTGGGAAAAGCTTTTATTTCAGGGACAAAACTCTACCTCTGGTGGGATCAAGAGTCCAAGCTTTGAACTCCTGTTAAGGCAGGATGGAGGAATACAATGTCTTCTTTTGTGCTTGTTTCTGTCCTGTCTAAAATTGAAAGTGCTTCAAGGAAAATACCCCCAGGTGCTCGTGTTTTCCCACCCAGCAGGCAGCAGACAGCATCTTGGCTGGAATAATATTATTCTGTAGATTCACCTCCATGATTCCCTCATAAATTCATGTCAATAAAAATCCGAGAGGAGCCCTATGTTTATGTAAGGCTCTGGTCTTGTCCTTCTCACTCTTAAGAAATTAGATGTGTTAGGAAACAGGAAAAAAAATGAAAAGGTGCTCTTTATTTTTCACCTCTGTGTGTTTGTCTAGATGTTCGTGTGAAAAATTAACAAAAGGAACAAAAAAGAAGAAAAGAAAGATTTACGTTGCCAGAAATTGAATGTGTCCTAGAGGTTGGTGAAGTAAGCCTTGGTCACTAGATAACGCCCATCGGAGGTCTGGAAGTTTAAGAAAGGTCAGAACTCACTGTCTTCTTCTTCCCCTAATGATTCGATTAGGGAATACAGCCCCTCTCAAATCTAGGGTTCTAGAATCATACATGAGTTGTGTTGGGTTTTTTTCCCCCTCCTGAAAGCGGTCTTAGATTATGCAGCACAGAACTGGGAATCACACATTCCTGTAATCCCACCTTGGCTCTGCCACTCGGTAACAGGGACACTTTTGGAAATTTGTGTCACGTCTCTCCATCCTGGACTCCTCCTCTTGCAAAAGAGGAGGAGTCCTCCTGTCCCCTTTGGGATGACTGAAGATGAAATGAGGTGACATGAAATGCCTGGCGGGCTCATGGTATATGCTAAGATAAGTTAGTTCCTCTCTTCTTTAAAAATTTTTCCCACTTGGATTCTTTTAAATTGTAAAGCAGTGAATTCTCATTATATTTAGCCAGAGAATGCAAAAGTCTGTTTCAGAAAAAAAGTGAATAATCCTCTTGTGGCGGGGACTATGAGTTGGCTTATCCAATATCCATTCTCCATTTCTTAGTAATAAAGCTTTATATTATTGGGGCTCAACGAAATAAAATACCATACAGTTATTATAGCCAGCTAAAAACTTCATTTCCCATCCTCCTTTGCAATTAGGTGTGGTTGGTGGGACTTCTGAGATAGATTCCTAAAAGAGGCATAAACAGCTTCTCCTGTGTTCCTGCCCAGATGTGATGGCTGGAGCATCAGCTGCCATCTTGGACCACAGATGGTCTTGGGGGTAGAGGCCCCCAAGGATGCTGAAACGAAAGATGAAATGAAAGACGATGCCTGAATTGATGACCATGCACCTACTGCCACGTTAGTTCTGGACCATATATTTCTGAACTTCTTTTTGTAAGAGCAATGAAACCTATTTACTTAAGCTGATGGGTTTTTGTTTGTTTTCCTTTTTTTTTTCAGTTTTCTATTGTATGGACCTAGATCTAATTATAACTAATAATTTGTCTTACCTTTCCACATCTTGACACGAGTGGTACTAGCAATCACATCTTCCTACAAGTTCACTATCACAGCAAAGATGTATGCTTATGCACACCATATATAGTAATTGCTTAACAATTATATTAAGGTCAAGTTTCCAGGCCAGGGCACACAGAACTCTAGCATAATTTTTCTCATACTAGGCTATTAAATTGTAGTATGGCTATATCATAATTTATTTAACAATTTTCCTGTTGATATACTGAGAAGGTTTCTAGCTGTTTTTTATTTTCTTAATTTCAAAATAACTTTAAAAGAAAAGAAAACAATTTTATGTATTGATTGACTTTTGGCTATGCTGGGTCGTGGTTGCTATTCAGGCTTTTCTCTAGTTGGGGGCCACTCTCTAGGTGTGGTGTGGGGGCTTCTCATTGTGGTGGCTTCTCTTGTTTTGGAGCACGGGCTCTAGAACAAAGGCTCAATAGTTGCCGTGCATGGGCTTACTTGCTTTGAGGCATGTGGGATCTTCCCAGATCTGGGATCAAACCTGTGTTTCCTGCATTGATGGGCAGATTCTACCACCGAGCCACCAGGGAACCCCTCTAGTTGTTTTTCAAATAATATAAACCTTGCTGTAATAGATATCTGGTATAAATACCCTCACCATGACGCTTTCATATTTCAGCAGACTGCCACAGTGGGATGACTAGTCCCTATTCTTTTTAAACCTCCCCACCCTTCTTCCTTTTATAGATGAAGCAAGAGAGGTCTTGAAAGATGATGTGCCAAATATAACAGCAGGAGACAATGACAGCCATGCCTCCGGAACCCTCCCCGTCTTAATCCAAAGTCCACACTCCTGTTTAGCCAGTGTTTGGTGGCAGTGAATATTTATTGAAGGAATATCTAAATAATCTTTATGGAAATAGTGCTCTACCAGTATTTGCTTGAACATTTCTGGTGACAGCGAGCTCACTCTTTCTTTTCATCTTTGGAGGGTATTGCACGTTCTTTCTTATATGGTGTTATAATCTGACTTCATGAAACTTCTACTTCCTGGTGTCAGTTTTCATATTTGGTTTTTTTTTTTAATGTTGATTTTATTTATTTATTTGACTTTGCCAAATGTTTGCTGCGGCATGCAGGATCTAGCTCCCCAACCAGGGATTGAACTTAGGCCCCCTGCTTCAGGGGTGTGGAGTCTGAGCCACTGGGCCACCAGGGAAGTCCCCTGGTCTAGGTTTTGACTCCTAGAGAATCTGGTCTACTTCCTTAAAGGACAGATGAGACTCACCAAGGTTGCCTTGAGAAAGGAAGTCAAGGTTATCTACCTGGGGCTCCTGATATTCAGATACGCTCATATGTAGAGCTTATGCCATTGGTCTAGAAGTGAGCATGGCTTTGAGGGTACAAAGAGGAATGGACATGACCCTGACCTTGACCTGAAGATGGTCGCTCCCTAGGGCTGTGTGGGGTGTTTCTCAGCCGTGAGCCCCACCCTCTGACAAACAGCTTGGGGATGCTGTGAAAACCCATAGTGCAGGCAAAAGGGGCACAGTGAGGAGCGTTAGGAGCTGGAGAGGAGAGCGTTTAGGTGGAGTTGAGGACTCATCTGGGAGAAGCAAACGGCCAAGTAAGTAGGCAGCCTATCCTCAACCAATGGAAGAAATCCCTTCCTCTATAAACGCTGACTTGTTTATCCTGGACAGGTCCCTTTCTCTTAAACCATCACATTCCCATGAGAGCCTCCAGCTTGCACTCTCTCCTCCTATTTCTTTCCCTTTCTCTCTCTTTCTGGAAAAGACAACATTGAGAAAAACAGGCTGAAAGAACACACTCTTTAGAAGCTTTTCCCCTCCTAACATTCCAAGGGAGCCTGTTTGTCTTGGTCATCTCAAAGTGGAATCATAGCAAATAAATTTCACTCTAAGATACAGTATAATTCAGTTGCAAAAGAA
The DNA here is from genome assembly GCF_014754425.2 of Oryx dammah. Lineage (NCBI taxonomy): Eukaryota > Metazoa > Chordata > Mammalia > Artiodactyla > Bovidae > Oryx > Oryx dammah. Next base: position 20,764,813 of record NW_024070203.1, on the reverse strand, counting down.
AAGGTAAAATTAATCATTGAAGTCTGTAGGAATTGAAATTTTGTAATTTAATTTATTTTGGCTGTGCTGGGTCTTTGTTGCTGCACGGCTTTTCTCTAGTTACAGAGTGCAGGGCTGCTCTCTAGCTGCAGTGTGCGGGCTTCTCATTGTGCTGGCTTCTGTGTTGCGGAGCTCGGGCTCTTGGGCAGGCGGGCTTCAGTAGCTGCAGCTCCAGGATCTAGAGCACGGGCTCAGTATATGTGGTGCACAGGCTCAGTATATGTGGTGCATGGGCTCAGTACATGTGGTGCACACGCTTATTGTTCTGTGGCAACTGGAATCTTCCCAGACCAGGAATCGAACACGTGTCTCCTGCATTGGCAGGTGGGTTCTTTATCACTGAGCCATGAGGGCAGTGATAACGAATCTGTGCCAATACAGAAGACTCAAGAGACACAGTTTTGATCCCTGGGTCAGGAAGATGTCCTGGAGAAGAAAATGGCAACCCACTTCAGTATTCTTGCCTGGAAAACCCCATGAATAGAGGAGTCCGGCAGGCTGCAGTCCATGGGGTTGCAAAGAGTCGGATGCAACTAAACATAGCATAGAGCCATCAGGGAAATCCCCTAGGAATAAAATTTTAGGCAATAAAAGGGATGGCCATACTTTGGAGTAGAAAGAACATAATGTCTAAAGTCGACAGGAAGAGTTCTTATATTGGAACCCTACCTTCACTCATGGCTGGGGGTCCTGTCATATCACTTCTTATAATTTCTTTTCCTTGTTGTGGACAGAGGATAGAATGGAACCTATACAAAGGAAGTCTGCAAGAGAGAAAATGAAATAAAATCAACAAAATAACCTCTGTAAGGTACTTGGCTCACTGGTCAGTGTCTATGGACTTCTCCCTTCATATTCTCATGTGATATTCAGTTCAGTTGCTCAGTCGTGTCTGACTCTTTGCGACCCCATGGACTGCAGCATACCAGGCCTCCCTGTCCATCACCAACTCCCGGAGTTCACTCAAACTCATGTCCATTGAGTCGGTGATGCTATCCAATCATCTCGTCCTTTGTCGTCCCCTTCTCTTCCTGCCTTCAATCTTTCCCAGCATCAGGGTCTTTTCCAGTGAGTCAGTTCTTCGCATCAGGTGGCTAAAGTATTGGAGTTTCAGCTTCAGCATCAGTCCTTCCAATGAACACTCTGGACTGATCTCCCTCAGGATGGACTGGTTGGATCTCCTTGTAGTCCAAGGGACTCTCAAGAGTCTTCTCCAGCACCACAGTTCAAAAGCATTGATTCTTCAGTGCTCAGCTTTCTTTATAGTCCAACTCTCACATCCATACATGACCACTGGATAAAACATAGCCTTGAGTTGATGGACAAAGTAATGTCTCCGCTTTTGAATATGCTGTCTAGGTTGGTCATAGCTTTTCTGCCAAGGAAAGTTCATGTGATATGGCATAGGCACATATGCTCAACACCCTCCCTGTTCTTGCTGGGTGGTGGAGGATGTGTAATGGTCTTAAGAAGGTAATCTGTGCTGTGAAGAAAGTGGGTCAGAAAAGGCACCAGACCGCACAGCCTCAGGAGTCTCTTGAGCCTTTGTTCAAATCCGGGGATGCATAGCTGTCCCATGACGTTACCAAGCCAATGGGTTTGGACTACAGGTTCACTTCTCCTATCTAACGTTTGGCTGGTTGCACTTGATATAAGCCAAATGATGATAGGATAAAAGCCTGAAGTCTTGTCCTGGTTTCCTTGCTAACCACCTGTGTGACCTGGGGCAAGTCAGTAATGTCTCTGAGCATCGAGTTCTTGCAGTGTAGAATGGGGGTTCAAAGCCCTTCTTGGTCCTAGGAAGAAGTCTCATGGTGTCCAACCAGGACTACAAAACACTTCAAAAAATTACTTAGTGGTGAGGAAGGGACAGCGGAACATAGCGATTACATTTGTTAATATATCAGTTTGGCTGCTGTAACACATAGCCCCAAAGTAATAACAACTTAATGCAGAAATTTAAATCTAATTATCTTTCCCATAGAAGTTTGAATAGGTGGTCCAGGGCCTGTGTGGCAACAGTAATCAGAACTCAGTCTTCTTCTGTCTCATTGTTCTGTCGTTCTCAAGGTCAAGCTTCCATCTCATGTTCCAAGATGGCAGCTCCTGTTCCACCAGCCCCATTCTCATTGCATTCAATCAGCAGGAAGAAATAAAGGGTTACACACGAGCTTTGCTTTCCTATCTTATGAACCAGAACTTACTCCCATGGCTCAGTTGCAAAGGACTCTGGGAAGTAAATACTTCAGCTGGGTATCCTGCCCAGGTAGTCTATACCTCCAAAGAAGGGAAGCATGGATATTGGAAGCCTCAGTTCCTTGCTTCATGCATCTCCCTGGGGCAGGGCAGGCGGTCTTCAAGGATGAGTGCTGTGACTCTGAGTCACCTGTGGCTCTCCCCACTCTCCTCTGCCCCGTGAGCATGACCGTGCTATCTCACACAGCCTGGGCAGGTGCCAAGCAGAAGTTCTGTATGCCCCCGTGAGCTTGGTGAGAGTCATAGCATTCTCTCTTGCCTCCTCCCCTTGGGTCTGGGGGTCCTCAACTTGAGAATAGAGGGGTCTTAGCCACAGCTGCCCTCAGGGCCCCTGGGGACAGAGGAGAGAACTGAGACCCCTAGGGATAGACCCAGGCCCGGGAAGTCGCTGACCAAGCTGCAGACCAGGCCAGGGCATGGGCTCTGGAACTTTCTATCACCTGGGAAAGGACTCAGAGGTGAGATAAGATTTGTCTGGTTTGAGAAACAGAAAGGAGAACAATGTGGCCTAGGTGACCTGGGCACTGAATGAGGTTGGCAGGGGCAGGGGAAGGGCCCTGATGGGGAGCTGCCATGGTACCCATAGGAAGATGGTCAGAGGAGGGCCTGCTCCAGGACAGCTGCCCACCAGCGATCTGTCCCTCGGAGGACAGACCCCTGCTACCTTCCCAGATCAGAACCCTCCTTGGAAGGAGATGCAGTGAGCCTCTTTCTTCTAAGACACAGCGGGTCACAGGAACTGGCAGGTTAACCTTTTCAGAGGCACAGCCCTCTTTGGACCAGGACTCTGAGAGGATCTCTCCTGCAGGAGCCCCCTTCAGTCCCTTCTCCCCAGCAGAAAAGGCAACTAGATTCAGCAAGGTAACTTGATTTGCTCAAAGTCACATAACAACTTAGTAGCAGAGGCTAAGCCCCCATTCCTGGACGTGTCACCAGGTGTTCGAGCTGTGTGAGCCCAGCATTCACGCTCACCTTGAAATTCTCCCAGTTCTAAAGCTCTCATCTTAAAAATGAGCAAGCCAGGGATACCCACCGAGTGTTACTTTGTTGGTTTGGGAACAAAATAATAAAACAATATGTTACATAGACCCTTGTTTTGCTCACAAGCTGAGGTCTCCTGGGGCAGCTTGCTGGGTCCCCCAGAGCTGGTAATTCTGTGCATGAAGCTTCTCTTTGAAACTTCAGGCCAGCAAAAGCCACAGAGAAGGACAAACCTTTTCTGGGTCTGGGGTATAATGAGGGTATCTTCTTCTAGCCCCTGAGGAATAGTCTTTGGCTCATGACCCTGGAAAGTCAAAGGAGAAAAGGAAAGATATATCCTTCTGAATGCAGACTAGCAAGGAGAGATAAGAAAGCCTTCCTCAGTGATCAATCTAAAGAAATAGAGGGAAATAATAGAATGGGAAAGACTAGAGATCTCTTCAAGAAAATTAGAGATACCAAGGGAATATTTCATGCAAAGACAGGCACAATAAAGGATAGAAATGGTATGGACCTAAGAGAAACAGAAGATATTATGCAGAGGTGGCAAGAATACACACAAGAACTGTGTAAAAAAGATCTTCATGACTCAGATAAGCACAATGACATGATCACTCACCTAGAGCCAGACATTCTGGAGTGCACAGTCAAGTGGGCCTTAGGAAGCAACACTACGGACAAAGCTAGTGGAGGTGATAGAATTCCAGCTGAGTTATTTCAAATCCTAAAAATGATGCTGTGAAAGTGTTGCACTCATTATGCTGGCAAATTTGGAAAACTCAGCAGTGGGCACAGGCCTGGAAAAGGTCAGTTTTTTTTTCTAACTTAAAAAAAAGCAATGCCAAAGAATGCACAAACTACCACACAATTGCACTCATCTCACATGCTAGCAAAGTAATGCTCAAAATTATCGAAGCCAGGCTTCAACAGTACATGAACCAAGAACTTCTAGATGTTCAAGTGGAATTTAGGAAAGGCAGAGGAAACAGAGTTCAAATCACCAATATCCGTTGGAGCATAGAAAAAGCAAGAGAATTCCAGAAAAAACATCTATGCCTGCTTCATTGGCTACACTAAAGCATTTGACTGTGTGGATCACAACAAGCTGTGGAAAATTCTTAAAGAGATGGGAATACCAGACCACCTTACCTGCCTCCTGAGAAATCTATAGGCAGGTCAAGAAGAAAGAGTTAGAACTGGACATGGAACAAAAGACTGGTTCCACTTTCGGAAAGGAGTATGTCAAGACTTGTATGTTGTCACCGTGCTTATTTAACTTATATGCAGAGTACATCAGGGCTTCCCTAGTGGCTCAGATGGCAAAGCGTCTGTCTGCAATGCAGGAGACCCAGGTTCGATCCCTGGGTTGGGAAGATCCCTTGGAGAAGGAAATGGCAGCCCACTCCAGTATTCTTGTCTGGAAAATCGCATGGACCGCGGAGCCTGGTAGGCTCCGTGGGGTCGCAAAGAGTCGGACACTACTGAGTGACTTCACTTTCCTTTACTTTTCCTTTCCAGAGTACATCATGTGAAATGCTGGGCTGGATGAAGCACAAGCTGGAATCAAGATTGCCGGGAGAAATATCAATAACTTCAGATATGCAGATGACACCACCCTTGTGGCAGAAAACAAAGAAGAACTAAAGAGCCTCTTGATGAAAGTGAAAGTGAAAAGGCTGGCTTAAAACTCAACATTCAGAAAACTAAGATTGTGGCATCCAATCCCATCACTTCATGGCAAATAGATGGGGAAACATTAGAAACAGTGAGAGACTTTATTTTCTTGGGCTCTAAAATCACTACAGATGGTGACTGCAACCGTGAAACTAAAAGACATTTGCTCCTTGGAAGAAAAGCTATGACCAATCTAGACATCATAGTAAAAAGCAGACACAGTAATTTGCCAACAAAGGTCCGTCTAGTCAAAGCTATGGTTTTTCCAGTAGTCATGTATGGATGTGAGAGTTGAACTGTAAAGAAAGCTGAGCGCCAAAGAATTGATGCCTTTGAACTGTGGTGTTGGAGAAGACTCTTGAGAGTCTGTTGGATAGCAAGGAGATCCAACCAGAAATCAGTCCTGAATATTCATTGGAAGGACTGATGCTGAAGGCGAAGCTCCGATATTTTGGCCACCTAATATGAAGAGCCGATTCACTGGATAAGACGTTCATGCTGGGAAAGATTGAGGGCAGAAGAAGGGGACGACAGAGGATGAGATGATTGGATGGCATTACTGACTCGATGGACATGAGTTTGAGCAAGCTCCGGGAATTGGTGATGGACAGGGAAGCCTGTCATGCTGCAGTCTACGAGGTCACAAACAGCTGGACACAACTGAGCGACTGAACCAACTAACTAATATGATCCTTGATTCCAAGGCTGCTTCTGTTCTTGGAGTCCCTTCAGGGGGCTGTTCATAGACGGTCTGTGTCTGACCGATGAACTTTGTACCCCAGACCTCTACTTCTACGCTGTGTGACCTCAGGCAACTTGCTTGACCTCTCCTGCATGCCTGGCTCCAGGCTGCACAGGAGTGAAGTCCATGGGGGCCTGTTCCTCGCTCCCCTCTGACCTAGAGGTGTGCCCTTCCCAGTGGTACAAACAGGAACTGAGCTGGCTGGGATGGCTGTGGAAAAGAACTTTCTGGCTGAGAGGGTGTGTTTGTACAGTTTGCTTCTCTGCCCCCAGGGCTCTGGGAAAAGTTCCAGACCTGAGAAAGTTTATCAGATTCCTTTCTTTACCCACCCAGCCTTGAATTTCATGGAAAACAAAACAGAAGGAAAAAAAAAAAAAAAAACGAAGCAGTCTAACATTTGAGTCAGTTACTGCATGGAGCTTAAAGTCTTTCAAAGCTGAGTTTCTATACTTGACCATCCACTAAGTGGATATTCTTAGACCATATGTTTCAAGCTCTTTGAGCCTCATTTTCCTTGCTTCCTGGGTGCAAAATGGGCACAACAACAAAGAGCCTGCAGGAATCCTTCATTCCTGCAGAATATGCCACACAGCCCTTGGCCTGGAGCCCGTGATCGCAGTGTGACTGAAATATCTGGTGTTGCTCCTGGAGTCCCTCTCCACACTCGCCTCACCACCTGCTCCCAAATATGTCCATATTCCTTCTGCCCAGAGATATTATTTCACATGGCCAAGGGGACTTTGCAGGACTTCCTTGGTGGTCCAGTGGTTAAGAATCTGCCTGCCAATGCAGGGGACATGGGTGTGATCCTTGGTCTGGGAAGAGATTCCAGATGCTGTAGGGCAGCAAAACCCATGTGTCTCAACTACTGAGCCTGTGCTCTCCATAACAAGAGAACACACCGCAATGAGAAGCCTGTGCACCGCAACGAGAGAGCAGTCCCTGCACGCAGCAACAAAGACCTACACAGTCAAAAAAAAAAAAAAATTAATACAAGAAAAAGGACTTTAGACAGCATATTAAAAAGTAGAAACATTACTTTGCCGACTAAGGTCCGTCTACTCAAGGCTATGGTTTTTCCAGTGGTCATGTATGGATGTAAGAGTTGGACTGTGAAGAAGGCTGAGAGCCAAAGAATTGATGCTTTTGAACTGTGGTGATGGAGAAGACTCTTGAGAGTCCCTTGGACTTCAAGGAGATCCAACCAGTCCATCCTAAAAGAGATCAGTCCTGGGTGTTCATTGGAAGGACTGATGCTGAAGCTGAAACTCCGATACTTTGGCCACCTGATGTGAAGAACTGACTCATTGGAACAGACCCTGATGCAGGGAAAGATTGAAGGCAAGAGGAGAAGGGGACAATAGAGGATAAGATGATTGGATAGCATCTCCGTCTCAATGGACATGAGTTTGAGTGAACTCCGGGAGTTGGTGATGGACAGGGAGGCCTGGCGTGCTTCAGTCCATGGGGTTGCAGAGAGTCAGACACGACTGAGCGACTGAACTATATGTGATTAAGCTAAGGGTCTTGAAACAGACCGATAGAATCTCAAGGGTTTTTAAGAGAGAGGGAGAGGAGGAGGATCAGAGTCAGAGATAGAAGGAAGTGATATGACCAAGGAGGCAGAGAAAGAAAAGGTGATATGATTCAGGGCCAGGAGCCAAGGAATGTAGGCGGCTCCTCGGAGCTGGAAAAGGCGAGGATCAGATTGTCCTCTGGAGCCTCCAGAAGAAACACAACCCTGCTGGCACCTTGATCTTAGACTTCTGAGCTGCAGCACTGGAAGGCCATAAATCTGTGTAGCCTAAAGATAACTGAGATTGTGGTACTTGGTTGCCACAGCCATAGAAAACGAATAGCAACCTTCAAGAGACAAGGATGCCGAGACCCTGGTGCTCCCGGTTTCTGCCCTTTCCTGGTTCTGGGCCTCCAGCCTTCTCTCTGGTTCTGTGAGCTCTCTGACATTCCACATGTCTCATGCTCCCGGCACCAAGCCCGGCTCTCCGGGGCTCCACCCCACGTACAAGCTGAACGTGTTCTCTGCCACGTGCAGTGTTGTTTACACTCCTGTGGATGATGTTTCTTTGGCCATTTGTTTATTTCACATTCTGGTCAAAGGCTGTGACTCATAACAGCTGATAAGACACATGCAGATGAGGATTTGTTGGGACTTGTCTCCAGGGCCGAAAGGAAGAATCGATGCTAGATGTAACAAAGGAGAGTTTTCAAGTTACTTGAGCTGCCCATCAGAAAACATTGGCGAAAAACCACAAGAGAAAGATGAGTTGGGCAATCTGGGTATGGAAAAAATTCCCCCTGCAGGCTGGGAGGGTTGACTCCAGCTGTCTGAGTTCTGGTAGCTCATGGGTGATGGGGGCCACACCAGTTGTGACTTTGAGATTTGAAGAGAGCAAAGCAGTGCTTGCAGGTGTGTGTGTGTGTGTGTGTCTGTGTGATATACAATATCCGTGCAAAGACCCCTCCCTCCGGCTCTGAGCTCCTGTTTCCAGGAAGGATTTCTGGTGCTAAGGAGCTGAGCCTCTCAACTCTTGTCTTTGGTTACCTGCTGAATGTTGTATCTCTGATTAGGTGTCTGGTTCCCAGAGGTCAGAGGGAGATTTCCCTTCCTCTTCCAGCCTCCAGCATCTGGCACAAACTAAGGGCCTGGTGCACAATGAGTAATCAGCAGACATGTACAGAATCAAGCTTTCCTGTCTCTGGCCTCCTCTCCTGAATTCAGCCAGTTCAGTTCAGTTCAGTTGCTCAGTCATGTCTGACTCTTTGTGACCCCATGGACTGCAGCACACCAGACCTCCCTGTCTATCACCAACTCTAGGAGCTTGCTCAAACTCATGTCCATCAAGTCGGTGATGCCATCCAACCATCTCATCCTCTGTTCATCCCCTTCTCCTCCTGCCTTCAATTGGGCAATGGCAATCTTTTACATCTCCAGCACTTTCCATTCACCGAAAACTTTTAGGAGGGTCCAGAGGAAAGAACATGTGTCTGAGTTCAAGTTCCAATGTGACCTGAAGCTTGATCTTTGCGAAACCTCTCCCAGTCTGGCTCCCTTCAGCCATGGAGTGGGGTAATAAGACCTTCAAGGGTGGACAGGAGCAGATTTCAGCAGATGGACCTTGCAGTATCGACTGTACCCTGCAGTGCCCAGCACTGGGCCTGTAGAGTGGGCTCGGTGAGTGTCCGTTTCTTGAATCTGGGGGACTATCTCTAGAAGTCAAGTTCCCCCTCTTTCCCTATGACCTTCATTTCTTACCTGCTTCCTTCTCCCTTGGCCTCCAGTGTCTCCCTCTGAAGCAGGAGGGATCCATCCAGAAGGTAAGGCTGAGCACTGATCTCTCCCTTCTTTATACCTTGAAGGCTCCCCACGGACCCCAGCCTAAAGGCCCAAATCTCTCTCTTTAAAAAAACTTTTATTTCTTTCGTTCTGGCTGTGCTGAGTCTTTGTGGCCATGCACAGGCTTTCTCTAGCTGTGTCGGGCCTACTTACTAGTTGCAGTGCGCAGGCTTCTCCCTGCAGTGGCTTCTCTTGTTGTGGAACACACACTCTAGACTGCATGGTCTAAGCCCATGTGCCTCATGGCACGTGGGATCTTTCCAGACCACAGATTGAACCTGAGTCCTCTGCATGGCAAGGTGGACTTCCACTGGGGAATCCCCTTAATTTTTTTTTTTTTTTTTACTTAGTGATTCATTTGCTGTGCTGGGTCTTAGTTGCACCATGTGGGATCTCCTTCCCTGACCAGGGATCAAATCCGAGCCCTCTGCACTGGTGGTGCAGAGTCTTAGCCATTGCACCACCAGGGAAGTCCAGGGCCCAGCTCTTCAGCATAGTTGGCAAGGCCCTTCCTGCTCTGGCCCTGCCTTTTCCCTCCATCAACCTCTTTGCACCCCTACCTCCAGCCACATGGAACACATCTACCTCCCCACCCACACTGTGGTGTTTAGGCCTCCATCCCTCCCCTCTGCCAGCCGCGCCAGGCTCAGGCAGGTGGTTGAGAGCAGTGGTTATGGGCTGAGCTCTAATGGAGTCATAATCCCAGTTCTTCCACCTCCTTGCAGGGTGGCCTTGGGTGTACGACTTAGCTTCCCTGGGCCTCTGCTTCCTCATTGGTCTGATGAGGAAATTAAATACTTCCTTCTGAGGCACAGTGGATGATTTAATGACTTTTTGCAGGTAGAATTTGGAACAGAGCTTGGTATATATATATATAATATTATATTATATTATATAATTCCTACTTTACTGCTTTAGCTTGGAGAAGATGTTTCGAGTCTCCGCTCAGATGTTAATCCTTCCATGCAGCCTTCTTTGAAGTCTCCTATTATTTTTGTGTTGCTGTCTCTTCCTCCCTTCAATTCTGTCAGTGTTTGCTTTATGTATTTAGGAGCTCATATGTTTGGTGCATAAATATTTATAGTTGCTGTATCTTCCTGGGGAACTGACCCATTTACCACTATGTTACACCCTTCTTGGACTCTTATGACAGTTTTAACTTAAAGTCTAACCAAGTCTACTCTATTTTGGCTACCATTCAGATGGAACATCATTTTCAATTCCTTCATTAAATACGTTTCATTTAAAAATTGAGTTCTATTACCAAAATGATGGATTTCAGCAGTCAGAAGTCATCTCTAATCTACTTTTCCATTATTCATAAGAGAATATGTGAAAGAAATTGTCAATAAGCACAAACATTTTTTTCCTTTCTCTCAGTTTATCCTGTCCCTAACAATATAAATTAATTTTAAAAATGGATAAAATGGGTTGATGTAATATCCCCTTGTTCTTGGGTGGTTTTCTGGTAGACTTTTCCATGTATTTCTGGCTTCCTCCCCTCTCTGCCTTTTTTCAGGTTCATTGGCACTCTATCACAATATTCTCCTATCTTGAGAGTTCACATGAGGGGTAGACTCCTAAGGAAATAATCTGAGATGAAAAACTAGCCCCGGGTCCCATGTTAGTCACAGAGTGCTTGTTATAATGCAAACATCTGATGCAGTCTTAATGTCCAGCTCTTATGTGCTGAGCAGACAAGACATAGATAAACCACAGGTTGAAATGATAGGCAGCCGTAAAAGGCAAGTTTGCAAATATTTATTCAACACCAAATAAAAGCTCAGGATATGTTGAAAGGGAGGATAGACAACTGTAAATATCTAAAACTGTAAGTTCAATCACTGAAAAATACATATATCATAAAAATAATCTGAAAGATAAATTACAGAAACGTTAACAAAAATGTTTATCACTGAATGATGGCAGTTCGGCTGTAATTTCTTTCTTTCACATTTTTGTATTTTTTTAACCTTAATGTGAAAGTATGATTTCCAGAGTCGTAAAAGGGAAGAGAAATCTCTATAACCACATGAAAAAGCAGGAAACACAGTTTTGCCCGGTTTCAATTGCATGGGTGGAGTGTGGTAGAGGTGGCAGCTGGTTTTATGGTTCCCTTTGGTTGAGCTGAAAATGGACATCCCTTCCAGAAAACCCTCAATGGGTGGAAAGGGAGGGGCCCTGAGCTCATCAGACCAGAGTGTCTCTTCCTGCAGCCCCCAAGATGATCAGAAATGGACACATTGGCCTGGGGTCAGGGCAAGATCCTATGTAATTCATTGGGATGCACTCAGCCAGCTCTCTCCCCCTGGGGACTCAGTGTGGAGTCAGGCTCTCTGCTGTCTCCCAGAGAACCCCCTAGGAGCGAGCCTCAGGGGTCCACAGCCATGACCCCCTCACGGATGCGGGGGCACTGTTGTCCCTCCCTCCCCTGCTTCACTCTCCCACCCCCGTGTTTCCTGAGAGCATTTCCCCAACAAACCACCGACGTGCAAATCCCTGTGACAGTCTAATTCTTGGGAAACTCAGCCTAAGACTTGGCATCTCCTGCTGGCTCCCATGGCATTTTGATCATTCTTTGCTTCTCATGGATCTTACACTAGGGACTCATGAAAGGCCAAGGTCTTGTCCCCAGCACTCACCCCAATTCCAGATCTCTGGTGTGCCCTGCCCTCCAGGTGGGGCTAGTGGTGAAGAACCCGCTTGCCAGTGCAGGAGACATAAGAGACATGGGTTCAATCCCTGGGTTGGGAAGATCTCCTGGAGAAGGGCATGCCAACCTCCTCCAGTATTCTTGCCTGGAGAATCCCATGGACAGAGGAGCCTTGTGGATGACAGTCCATGGGGTAGCAAAGAGTTGGACATGACTAAAGTGCCTTGGCACACATGCACACACCCTCTGCCCTGATGTTTGCAGAAAGACCCATCTGTGTTTTCTTTCCTGGTTTTTCAAAACTGGCAGCTAGTATGTCCTTGTTCCCTTCTGCAGTCCTTTCCCTGATTCCTCAGGCACTTATCTCTCTGCAGAAGAGGCTCTCAGTTGCTGTCCTCTGCCCTCATGCAATGCCCTCTCCTTTAAGCCAGATGATAACAGTGGGAACCCTCAAGGAGTTTGCTGGAATCATTCAGTGTGATCATGGGTGGAGGGACCACACAGAGTGCTAGCATCCACCAGGTGCTTGGTTGGTACCCCCTGGCTGGCTGCACTTCAGCAGTGTGCCAATGTACCTTGCATAGAGTTCTGCAGCTTATTTGGGGCCTGGGAGCAAGAGGGTGGCCCAAGGGGGCAGCTCAACCTGGTTCTTGTGGGTGGAGCAATATGTGTCACAATAAATTCACAGAAATCATACCATTGGGTGGGTTCCTGTTGGCCCAGAGAAAGGGTCACATTTCACCCACTGATGGTCAACAATCAGCTTGGAGTGATCCATGGCTCAGCAGCCATCTTGCTAACAACAACATCAAAGGCAACAATAATAATAAAAACAGTGATTTCTTGACCTAATGATTTTCCATCTCTCATGCGTGCGCTTGTGCTTCATCTCTCAGTCGTGTCCAACTCTTCACGACCCCATGGACTGCAGCCTGCCAGGCTCCTCTGTCCATGGGATTCTCCAGGCAAGAATACTGGAGTGGGTTGCCAGGCCCTCCCTCCTCCAGGAGATCTTCCCACCCCAGTGATTGAACCAGGGTCTCCTGCATTGCAGGCGGCTTCTTTACCATCTGAGCTACATAGAAGAAGCCAAAACTTTTACAAAGTCATATGTAATCAGCTCTCCTTTCTTTCTTTTCTGATCCTATCTTTTCCTTGTTCCAGGAATGTGAAAAATAAGGTAAAAATAGAGGAGAGATAAACAAGGAAGACAAACAGAAAATATTTAACTTATTCATAATTAGGGTTTCAGAGAAAGAAAACAGAAAGATGGGGGAAATCATTCACATATATACTAGAGTGAAACTTGCTTAAAATAAATATGCAGATTCAATGGGTAAAGTCTCAGAAAAAAAATGCCAGAAAATAATCAATGTCAAGATATAGTTACTGAACTTTAATTCTAAGGAAAGGACCTCAGAGACATTCAGGTAGAAAAAGGTATGAGAGGGGCTAAAGCCAGGCTGACTTCTGATTTTTTTCCAGCAGTTTCAACTGCCAGAAACAATGGCAATGAAATTGTGAAGGAAGGAAGTGGAGGTCAAATCCAGTGTAAAATCCAGGCACACTGACTTCTGTGTATAAAGGCTACAGACAGATATTTGCAGTGAAGCAAGAAATTAGCAACTAGAGTATGCATGAACTCTTCTTGGGGGGAAAAAAAGAAGAAAAGAAGAGAAAAACTAATTGATATAAATTCCTGTCCCCCGGGTGGTAAGCACAGAACACTGACAGGGAGAAGCTCCATAAACAGACCGATGAGGAACCTCAAGTTTATTTAAACACCCAAGTGATTCAAAACAGATGCGAGAATTATAGTTCCGAAATAGAATGCAAGTTATATCAAATTTAATATTGAAAACATCACTAATTATATCATAACCATGCAGTGGAAAAGGAGGAGTATTAGAAACATACATAAGGGCACAGACTTCCTTTCTGTCATTTATTCATTCAACAAATATTAGCTGAACACTTACTATGTGTCAGAACAAGGCAAAGCCCCTGCTCTCATGGACCTGGCATTCTACTGGGCTCTAGGACAATACTTCCTGCTACTTGCTTAGTTTGGGGTCGTGTTATGAATCCCTTAAGGAGCTGCAGAACCTACCATGCTTGTTCATGCTTTTAATGCCCTCTTTACCTGAAACACTTTTCCTACCCTTCTTCTGCTTTGCTTCATTGACTCCTACTCAACTTTAAACCCTCAATTTAGGTGTTAACCTCTTCCAAGAAGCCTTCCCTAATCTCACACTCTGGTTGTTTTAAGTGTCCTTCAAAACTGGCTTCTTTGGCCACATCTCCTTCCCCAACTCCTGAGAGCTTTTGTTATCTTGATATTTATCACACTTAATTGTAATTAGGTTTTATTCATCTATCAGTTCTTCTAGAAATTGAGCTACTTGAGACATAGATTATGTCTTCTGTATCTCTGCATTCTGACTGCAGTGCCAAGGTAAGAAAAACCCAAGTAAGATGGTAGGTGTTGCAAGAGGGCATCAGAGGGCAGACACACTCATCAGAGGGCAGAAACCATACTCACAGAAAACTAGTCAATCTAATCACACTAGGACCACAGCCTTGTCTAACTCAATGAAACTAAGCCATGCCCGTGGGGCAACCAAAGACTGGTGGGTCATGGTGGGGATGTCTGACAAACTGTGGTCCACTGGAGAAGGGAATGGCAAACCACTTCAGTATTCTTGCCTTGAGAACCCCATGAACAGTATGAAAAGGCAAAATGATAGGATACTGAAAGAGGAACTCCCCAGGTCAGTAGGTGCCCAATATGGTACTGGAGATCAGTGGAGAAATAATTCTAGAAAGAATGAAGGGATGGAGCCAAAGCAAAAACAATACCCAGCTGTGGATGTGACTGGTGATAGAAGCAAGGTCCGATGCTGTAAAGAGCAATATTGCATAGGAACCTGGAATGTTACGTCCATGAATCAAGGCAAATTGGAAGTGGTCAAACAGGAGATGGCAAGAGTGAATGTTGACATTCTAGGAATCAGCGAACTGAAATGGACTGGAATGGGTGAATTTAACTCAGATGACCATTATATCTACCACTGCGGGCAGGAATCCCTCAGAAGAAATGGAGTAGCCATCATAGTCAACAAAAGAGTCTGAAATGCAGTACTTTGATGCAATCTCAAAAATGACAGAATGATCTCTGTTCGTCTCCAAGGCAAACCATTCAATATCATGGTAATCCAAGTCTATGCCCCAATCAGTAATGCTGAAGAAGCTGAAGTTGAACGGTTCTGTGAAGATCTACAAGAACTTTTAGAACTAACACCCAAAAAAGATGTCCTTTTCATTACAGGGGACTGGAATGCAAAAGTAGGAAGTCAAGAAACACCTGGAGTAACAGGCAAATTTGGCCTTGGAATATGGAATGAAGCAGGACAAAGGCTAATAGAGTTTTGCCAAGAGAACGCACTGGTCATAGCAAACACCCTCTTCCAACAACACAAGAGAAGACTCTACACATGGACATCACCAGATGGTCAACACCAAAATCAGATTGATTATATTCTTTGTAGCCAAAGATGGAGAAGCTCTATACAGTCAACAAAAACAAGACCAGGAGCTGACTGTGGTTCAGATCATGAACTCCTTATCGCCAAATTCAGACTTAAATTGAAGAAAGTAGGCAAAACCACTAGACCATTCAGGTATTTGACCTAAAGCAAATCCCTTATGATTATACAGTGGAAGCGAGAAATAGATTTAAGGGCCCAGATCTGATAGATAGAGTGCCTGATGAACTATGGAATGAGGTTCGTGACATTGTACAGGAGACAGGGATCAAGACCATCCCCACGGAAAAGAAATGCAATAAAGCAAAATGGCTGTCTGGGGAGGCCTTACAAATAGCTGTGAAAAGAAGAGAAGTGAAAATCAAAGGAGAAAAGGAAAGATATAAGCATCTGAATGCAGAGTTCCAAAGAATAGCAAGAAGAGATAAGAAAGACTTCCTCAGCAATCAATGCAAAGAAATAGAGGAAAAGAACAGAATGGGAAAGACTAGAGATCTCTTCAAGAAAATTAGAGATACCAAGGGAACATTTCATGCAAAGATGGGCTCGATAAAGGACAGAAATGGTATGGACCTAACAGAAGCAGAAGATATTAAGAAGAGGTGGCAAGAATACACAGAAGAACTGTACAAAAAAGATCTTCATGACCAAGATAATCACAATGGTGTGATCACTCATCTAGAGCCAGTCATCCTGGAATATGAAGTCAAGTGGACCTTAGAAACCATCACTATGAATAAAGCTAGTGGAGGTGATGGAATTCCAGTTGAGCTATTTCAAATACTGAAAGATGATGCTGTGAAAGTGCTGCACTCAATATGCCAGCAAATTTGGAAAACTCAGCAGTGGCCACAGGACTGGAAAAGGTCAGTTTTCATTCCAATCCCAAAGAAAGGTGATGCCAAAGAATAATCCAACTACCGCACAATTGCATTCATCTCACACGCTAGTAAAGTAATGCTCAAAATTTTCCAAGCCAGGCTTTAGCAATATGTGAACCATGACCTTCCAGATGTTCAAGGTGGTTTTAGAAAAGGCAGAGGAACCAGAGATCAAATTGTCAATATCCGCTGAATCATCGAAAAAGTAAGAGAGTTCCAGTAAAACATCTATTTCTGCTTTATTGACTATGCCAAATCCTTTGACTGTGTGGATCGCAATCAAGTGTGGAAAATTCTTCAAGAGATAGGAATACCAGACCACCTGACCTGCCTCTTGAGAAACCTATATGCAGGTCAGGAAGCAACAGTTAGAACTGGACAATCCAACAACAGACTGGTTCCAAATAGGAAAAGGAGTACGTCAAGGCTGTATATTGTCACCCTGCTTATTTAACTTCTATGCAGAGAAATGAGAAACACTGGGCTGGAAGAAGCACAAGCTGGAATCAAGATTGCCAGGAGAAATATCAGTAACCTCAGATATGCAGATGACACCACCCTTATGGCAGAAAGTGAAGAGGAACTAAAAAGCCTCTTGATGAAAGTGAAAGAGGAGAGTGAAAAAGTTGGCTTAAAGCTCAACATTCAGAAAATGAAGATCATGGCATCTGGTCCCATCACTTCATGGGAAATAGATGGGGAAACAGTGGAAACAGTGTCAGACTTTATTTTTGGGGGCTCCAAAAATCATTGCAGATGGTGATTGCAGCCATGAAATTAAAAGATGCTTACTCCTTGGACGGAAAGTTATGACCCACCTAGAGAGCATATTCAAAAGCAGACACATTACTTTGCCAACAAAGGTCCGTCTAGTCAAGGTTATGGTTTTTCTAGTAGTCATGCATGGATGTGAGAGTTGGACTGTGAAGAAGGCTGAGTGCCGAAGAATTGATGCTTTTGAAGTATGGTGTTGGAGAAGACTCTTGAGAGTCCCTTGGATTGCAAGGAGATACAACCAGTCCATTCTGAAGGAGATCAGCCCTGGGATTTCTTTGGAAGGAATGATACTAAAGCTGAAACTCCAGTACCTTGGCCACCTCATGTGCAGAGTTGACTCATTGGAAAAGACTCTGATGCTGGGAGGGATTGGGGGCAGGAGGAGAAGAGGATGACAGAGGATGAGATGGCTGGATGACATCACCGACTCAATGGATGTGAGTTTGAGTGAACTCTGGGAGTTAGTGATGGACATGGAGGCCTGGCATGCTGTGATTCATGGGGTCGCAAAGAGTCGGACATGCCTGAGCGACTGAACTGAACTGATTCATTGGAAGGACTGATGATGAAGCTGAAGCTGAAGCTCCTCCAATATTTTGGCCACCTGATGTGAAGAGCCAACTAATTGAAAAAGCCCCTGATGCTGAGAAAGATTGAGGGCAGGAGGAGAACCTTCTCAGAAAATGAGATGGTTAGATAGCATCACCAACTCAATGGATGTGAATTTGAGCAGACTCTGGGAGATAATGGACGGCAGGAGAGCCTGGCATGCTGTAGTCCACAGAGTCACAAAAAGTCGAACATAACTTAGAGGCTGAAAAACAGCAACAAATATGGGGAAAGAATCTGGGGAAAAAATGGATTATATGTATATGGATAACTGAATCACTCTGCTATACACGTGAAATCATCACAACATTGTAAATCAACTATTCAGTTCAGTTCAATTGTTCAGTTGTGTCTGACTCTTTGCAACCCCATGGACTGCAGCATGCCAAGCCTCCCTGTCCATCACCAACTCCAAGCTTACTCAAACTCATGTCTGTTGAGTCGGTGATGCCAACCAACCATCTCATCCTCTGTCATCCCCTTCTCCTTCCTAGCATCAGGGTTTTTTCCAGTGAGTCAGTTCTTCGCATCAGTTGACCAAAGTATTTGAGTTTCAGCTTCAGCATCGGTTACTTCAATATAAAATAAAAATTAAAATCTTTACAAAGGAGGAAGAGGCCACAAGCCAAGGAATGCAGCTTGACTCCAGAAGTTGGAAAAGAAACGGAAACAAAACTCTCCACCCAGGAACCTCCAGAAGAACACAGCCCTGCTGACGCCTTGATTTTAGGTCATGTCCCACTTAGGGATACACTGTCTTCTTCATTCACCATGCTTACCAAGTGGTGACTTTGTGATCAGTACTAATAATTGCAGGCACCAAGATGCTTGGTCCACAACGGTCGAGCCTCCATGGTACCCTCAAGTTCATAAACTGTAAGATCCTAAACTGAAGTGAAGTCGCTCAGTTGTGTCTGACTCTTTGCAACCTCATGGACTATAGCCTATGAGGCTCCACCATCCATGAGATGTTTCCAGGCAAGAGTTCTGGAGTGGGGTGCCATTTCGTTCTCCAAAGCTTGTGTAAGATCCTAAGCTTGTGTCATTTTAAGGCACTGACTTCTTATTACAGCAGCAATAAGGAAACATCAGAAAAGGAACGGCTAATACGTGGGAAAGGCTCCCTGTACCTTCCCCCGTGCTTGGCTCACTGCATCTGTTGTGTCTTTTAGCCCTGGGAGGCTGAGAAGTGACGTGACTGTCACGTGGATACTAAGTGGCAGGAGGGGGTTGGAACCCAGGCAGTCTGGCTCCAGAGCCCCAGCTCTTAGCTGCTCCCTTGAATTAAAAGATGCTGGCCATCTTCACTGCTGTGACCCCCAGACACCGCAGCTGACCGTGTTAGTGTGGATTCTAAGGAAAAATCTCAAAGGACCTCAGTTCCTTCCTTAGTCAGACCCCAGAGGCTGGAATCTCTCTTTCCTCTTTACTTTTCACCTTCTCTTTGCCTCCTTCCGCGAGGAGGAAGCCGGCGGCACAAAGGAAAACAGCTGGAGCGGTAGATGGACCTTGCTGGGAGCCAAGCGAGCTGGGAGGCAGTTCGGAGAGCTCAGCCAGGCTGCACCCCTGCCTCTGCCCTGGGGGCCCCAATCCTGGCCTCCCACTGAGAAGCTGAGGTGTTCAGGTGCCAAGTCAGCCTCGGGCTCTGGCCAGGTGGGCTGTGGCTTTTCCCAGAAATCGTTGCGCTGTGCCAATCTCCTCCCGGAATCCACGCTGCCCACTGTGCCGGGCGGAGTCTGGCTCTGCTGCTCCAGGCGGCCTGCGTGGGGGCGGGCAGCACAGGGGCTGAGGGCGCTGCACCCAGGCCCTGGGTCATCAGGACCCACTCCTGAGGCCCGCTAGAGGTCTGCGCCCACAGACCCAGTGAGCTCTAAAGAGCAGGGCCAGAGGAAATGTGGACGGTGGGTAGACGGAAAACTAAGCTCCCCTCATGAGCAATCAAAGAAGCATACATCGGTTACCTGTCACACTCATGACGTTAAAAAGGCCAATATTCACGCTTTCACGGGTCCTGAAACAGATTTGCTAGAAGTCAGTTTAGGCTTATAATATTAATTTGAAAGGACTTTCCCAGGCTTCTCAGTAGTAAAGAATCCTCCTGCCAAGCAGGAGACTCGGGTTTGATCGTTGGGTTGGGAAGATCCGCTGGAGAAGGAAATGGCTACCCACTCCAGTATTCTTGCCTGGAGAATCCCGTGGACAGAGAGGAGTCTAGAGGGCTACAGTCCACGGGGTCACAAAGAGTTGGACATGACTTGGGGACTAAACAATAACAACAATTATTTTGAAAACTTACTCTCTGGCCCACTAATTCCATTTCTAGGGACACTTTTAAAAGGGAAAGAAGACAAAACAGACGTATGAATCGTAATTTATCGTAATTTAGAACCATTATCATTGCCAGGTTAGATATAAGAATTAAAAAGGGAACAATGTAAAAGTCAGATTAGGGGATCAGTAGTATTTTGGTAATTCTGAATGATAGTTAGCTAGGTAGAGAAAAAATGGAAATTTTATAGGACTTTAATAGCATGAGAAACTTTTTCTGATGAAGGATTATGTGATAATGAGAAAATACAAACTTAATACATATTGTCTGATTCAATCAGGGTGGGCACACACACGCACACACATTTTTAAAAGGATACCCCAGAATGCTGAGCGTGGTTATCTCTGTAACTAGTAGGTATAGCTTTTACTTTCTTTCTTATAATTATTTTTCTCTTCCAAATTGACGTTATATTAAGTTTCAGTTACTTTTAAATCAGAATAAACACAGGTGTTAGCTCTTTAATCCACATCAGAGATACACTGTCTTCTTCATTCATCATGTTTACCAAGTGCTGACTCTGTGGTCGGTACTAATAAGCACAGGTGTTACCAAGATGCTCAGTCCACAGCAGGCGAGCCTCCATGGAGCCCGCAAGTTCACAGAGACTGTGAGATCTGGGAAACCCAGGGACAAAGAGCCTTCAGGAGCCATCTCTTTTTATAAAAAGAGGCAGGTCTGTCTGTGAGCTCCACTGGCAAACCCATGTTTAAGCAACCAGCCCCAGGATGTATCAGCTGACCTCACCTCCGTCCGCTTCACACGTGCGTGCCTGGGAAGGACTCCAGGCACCTTAGGTGGACATTTATATTTTTAGAAACAAAACTGATCAACAGCAGGCAAAAGCAGTGTGTCTCCAGTTTCAGAAACCCAACTCTGACCTCCCAGGGCGGCATCTCAGACTCCCCCCCATCTCATCAGGCAGCCCCATGTCCGAGCCCCAGGCCCTCCCCTCCTCCTTCCTGCAGTGCAAACGGTCCTCTTTTCCCAGAAGACCTGACGGCTCAGAATGGGAGCCTGAGACCTGAGCCTGAAGTCCAGCTTCCCCACTCACAGGTTGTATGACCTTGAGCAAATTACTGAACCTCTTCAAACTCAGTTTCCTCATCTGAAAAATGGGCACAAGACCATGCCTCTTTCAAAGAAATGGATTTTGAGTGTTCATCAATTACAGTAAGTACTTCATGAGTTCTCACAGTGTCCGGGCCCCGTGGTACAGAGGGCAAGAGGCTGTGCTGATAAACCACACTTTGCAAAAGAAGAGAAAGGCCCTGATATGTAGCTTTTTCCAGATCCTGTGCTGTAAACATGCCCACCATCAACTGTTTCAAGCTACTGATGGCTTAACTGGTTGGCAAGATTCCTGCATCTTTAACAACCGGCTTTTAGGATCTCGTGAGCTTCTGTACTCTGTCTGTCCTGGGAGGACCCACTGAATCCTGATCATGGGCTCACGGTTTGATGGGGGAAAACCAAGAACAATTTGTACAGTAATGTAATATCTTTCTGTCCCACCTGTAAGCTTTGTGATGGCAAAGAGTTTTTATTTTTAGGAAACTTTTTCTTACCATGTGATCTTCAGTCCTGGTAAATAGGAAGTTACCTAATAACACATGTTGAATGAATGAACAAATGTCTCCAACAAAAAACAAAATGATTGAACGTTGGGTTAAATGTTGAGATGCAGAGTAATAAGGAGAGTCTTTTCAACAGGTGGCCTCTCAGAGGAAAATATATTTAAGAGTTAAATGAAACAGTAATTCTTTTTTTTTTTTTTGGCTATGCTGTATAGCTTGCAAGATCGTAGTTTCTTCACCAGGGCTTGAACCTGGGGCCACGACAATGAAAGCACCAAGTGCTAACCACTGGACCTCCAGGGAATTCCCTCAGTCTTTTCTTAATATTTCATGTGTGGAAGTCCAACCTCTCCTGGAACGCTTCCAGCCATGAGGAGCTCACTGCCATACAGAATGAGGTTTTCCATTTTGGGGGGGGCTCTGAGAGTGTGGGGTGAGGTCTGTGGAGTTGATAGGAGAGAAGAGACTCCACCTTTGCTAAGCACCTACTATATATATGCCAGCCACCCAGGGCACAGCATTCTGTCCATCACCTCCCTGGGTCGTCCTAATGTGGGCATGACTCACTCTCCTCATTTTACACCCAAGGAGACTGAGGCTGACACTGAGTCACACGCTTGAGGACACACCACCGGCATGCTCAAACCTGGCCCTCGCCTCGGGCCGCCCGAGGCCTGGCGCACAGAGCCCAAGCCCAGCACCACTGGAGTGGGCACTTCCTGTGCCATGCCTGCCTGGACAATGCCCCTCACCAGTGGGACGTGCCTCTCTGAGAGGCCCTGACGGCAAACTCAAGCCACCTTGGGCGATATCCGGGGACTGAGGCGCTTATTAGGTGCCCCAAATGCCCTCATCTCTCGGCTTTCTATCCTGTCACATACTCCTCAGCACAGGCAGTAGAGCTCGTGGTTAATGACCGGTCAGTCCTAAAGGAAGTAACCCTAAATGTTCATTGGAAGGACTGATGCTGAAGCGGAAACTCCAATACTTTGGCCACCTGATGCGAAGAGCTGACTCAAGTGAAAAGTCCCTGATGCTGGAAAAGACTGAAGGCAGGAGGAGAAGGGGACGACAGAGGATGAGGTGGTTGGATGGCATCACCGACTCAACGGACATGAGTTTGAGTGAACTCCGGGAGTTGGTGGTGGACAGGGAGGCCTGGCGTGCTGCAGTCCATGGGGTCGCAAAGAGTCGGACATGACTGAGCGACTGAACCACAACAGCGAGCACTGGTTGAATGCACAAAGGCACATCCCTCACAGGGGCAGGTAAGAAAAGCTGGACCCAGAACCTGAGACCAGCTCAGGTCCCAGGAGCTCAGCCCCACAGAAGGCCACATGTTCTCAACCATGTCAGTTTGCCCCCAGCCTGGAGACAACTTAGCCACTGAATAATGAACAAAGTCCCCAGGGAGACTGGGCCCAGTGAACTATGTTTAAAAAAGGCAGATATGGAAGCCTTGGGACCTGGGTTACTCATTACATTTTATTAAATGCTGATATCGCCAACCCTCATACATCAGCCAAGGGTGCTAAGTCATCAAAAGGCCGAGGCAGACAAACAAGAGCCTTACTGATTAACCAAGCCCTGCTTTCCAGGCCTGCCAGCTGCTCAGCCTCCCTGGCTGTCTCTCCTCCCGCTGGTCCTGGGGCCTCAACTGCCATCTCTGACCTGGCCCTCACACAGGCTCCAAGTTAAAGACACAAACATTCAACCTGCTGTGCTTAGTCGCTCAGTTGTGTCTGACTCTTTGCGACCCCATGGACTATAGCCCTGCAGACTCCTCTGTCCATGGGATTCTCCAGGCAAGAATACTGCAGTGGGTTGCCATGCCCTCCTCCAGGGGATCTTCCTGACCCAGGGATCAAACCCAGGTGTCCTGCACTGCAGGCAGATTCTTTACCACCTGAGGCACCAAGGAAGCCCACATTCACGGGTAAACTCACAGGTCTTCAAAGTTTTCATGAATAATACCTGCAGAGAAACAGTAAAGTGGGAAGGGAAATGCCCGTCAAAAAAAGCAAACAACAGAAACTGGAACAAAATTCTGGAATTTTCTGAAGTCCCCAGGGCTCTGTCTTAGCTAACGGGTGTATGAGTTTACTGTGACTGCTGTGAAAAATTGCCACAAACAGAAGCTTAAGCTTCCCAGGTGGTGCAGTGGTGAAGAACCTGCCTGCCAGAGCAGGAGATACAAGAGATGCAGGTTCGATTTCTGAGTTGGGAGGATCCCCTGGAGGAGGAGATGGCAACCCACTCCAGTATTCTTGCCTGGAGAATTCCAACGATAGAGAAGCCTGCCAGGTTATAGTCCATGGGGTTGTAAAGAGTCAGACTTGACTGAACACAAGACAATCGAATTAACAGGGGCTTAAAGCAACGGGACTTGGTTATATTACAGTTCTGGGGGCTCAGATGTCCAAAATAGGACTGTGTTTCTTCTGGAGGCTCGAGGCGAGAATCATCAGCTTGAGACTGCCCAACATTTCTCAAATCAGAGCCCGCATCACCCTGCTGCCCACATCTCCATCTGGGACTCCGTTCCTCCTGCCTCCTTCTTCTCAGGACCCTTGTGACCACCTGAAGCCAGCTGGATGATGCAGGAGGGTGTTTCCATCTCTAGACCCTTAACTCAATCACATTTGCAAAGTCCCTCTCACATAAGGTAACGTGTTCCCAGATTCTGGTTGCCAGCGTGTGGACCTCATTGGGGAGAGGGCCATTACTGGCGGGGGGGTGGGGGGTGGTGAACAGTGGGCTTCCCTAGTGGTTCAGTGGTAAAGAACCTGCCTGTCAATGTAGGAAACATGGGTTCGATCCCTGGGTCTGGAAGATTCCCTGGAGAAGGAAATAGCAACCCACTCCAGTATCATTGCCTGGGAAATCCCATGGACAGAGAAGCCTACAGTCCTCAGGGTTGCAGAGTCAGACTTGACTTAGTAACCAAAACAGCAACAAATATCAACAGTGGGTTTGCACTCTCTTTGCCATAATCACATTGTCCTAAGGACATCAAGCTTCCCACTGACCCACACACAGAGGCATCCCAGAATTTCCTTGCTTAAGGGATTGTGTGCCAGGGCCGGGAGGAGCCCTCCCTCAGGGTGACAAGGTGCAGCTTGCTCTGGGGGGTGACACTCATGCTGCCAGGCATCACCGCCTCTGGGCACATTCTCACCCTTGGATGCCAATGCAGCTCCGGCTTCTATTTTCAGCCAGGGCTCCTCTCTCAGCCTTGACTTTGGAACCATACTTGGCCATGCCAAGGTCACGAATAACTGGACAAATTACTCCTGCCTCTGACTCTCTGTTAATGAAACACCAATGCCATCCCCTCCCCAAAGCTGTTGTGAAGACTGGAAATGGCGAACTTCAGTTCAGATCACTCAGACACCCGTAAAGGTCTCCTTGGACTTTGGAATGAGGATAAGATCTCTGAAGAACAACTCGGGTTCTGGCATCCCCTACCTGATATGCTCCAGAAGCTTCCAGAAGCACTTAGATTAAGATCAAGCTCTCTCCCAAAATCTCCAGGAACCACGTTGTCCAACCCCTGCCCACCTCTCTCCTCTTGCCCCAAATCATCCCCACCAGCCCGCTTCCATTTCCTTAAATACATCAAACCCACTTCTGGGGTTTGTCTGTCTTCCCTAACTCTGCAGCACAGTTTTCCCCACCTCTCCAGCACAGTCTTCCCCAGCTAAGTGAGCCACTGTCTCTCGCCTTTGGCACTTAGCCCAGATCCCATCTCTTAGGGCAGATCAGAGTCGTTTCCCGCACTTCCTCCCCGTCTGAGCACCGTGCTTCTTTCCTTTATCACATGTATCATGTTCCTCCTCCTCCTGGGCACCGAGCTGGACCACACCTCCCGCCTTCCTTGCAGTGAGGCATGGTCACGTGACTGTCTTTGCCGCCAGTGGCACGTGTGTGGGAGTGATGCCCTCGGTTACATCACTCAGTTATACAAACCTCCTGCATGATCCTTGCTGCTCTCTCTGTTCCCGGCTGTAAGCCCAAGTACAGAGCATCCTGTGAGGACTAGGAGGTCCTGGCAGATGGGGATATAGGGGTCACATGCTAGTGAAGACTCCACCTGCTAATCGGAGGAGCCCTGATAAACACCCACTCCAGATTTCTCCATGAGTAAGAAAGAAAGTCCCATTGTTCTAAGCTGCTGAGATTTGGGGGTGTTGGACAACCCTGACATTTTTGTATCTGCTTCCTTGCTGATTGACCATCTCACTAAAATGTCAGCTCTAGGAGCACAGGGTCACCAGCTGTCCTGGTTCCTGTTGTCTCAGCTCTGAGCACAGGGTCTCTGACACAATGTAGGTGCACAAACTAAGCTTTTTTTGGATAAATAAATACACGAGTTGTATTTATGTTGAGTTGTCAGATATTATGAGTTGTCAAGTTGCCCTGATTCTGAGTTCTAAACACTCTATGGAAATCCAATGCCCACCTCAAGCTTTTGCAAATTCTTGTGGACTTGGACTCAAGGGTTCAGAGTTTTGGCATTTTGCTCCCCTTTCCACTGGCCTATTTAAGTCTGAGTGTCTTCATTTCCTCGTATTCAGTTTGACAAGTCAAGCATGGAACCCCATCTCTTCTGTGCACACACGCACACACACACACTCACCAGCCCGGGGTGTTTGTGGGTACAGGATACTTGACTAAAGTTAGAGGGGGGCAGAGGACGACATTCATCCCAGTGCAATGCATGCAGCAACCAAATGAAGTCAACGACCCATTTTTACTTTGGGGGACCCCCCTGCGGCTCCACCCAGGTATTCTCCCTGCCATATCTCTCTATATGCTATTCTCACTGCCCGGCCCTTTCCTGGTTGTCTTTTCCCTCTTCCTCCTCTCTTCTCTGTCCTTGGGGCAGATTGTGCTTTTATCCCCAAAGCATTGCAACACCATCTTTTGCACTCCCTTCAACTCTGTGACTCACCATCCTCTGGTCGAGAGGTGAGGTCTCTCTCCATGCCCTCTTGACTCTGAGCAGGTCTGTCTGTAACTGCTTCATCCTGATACAAAAGGGAAGTCATCTTCATGACTTCTGAGTCCAGGACCTTATAGGCGATGCAGCTTCTGCCTTGTCCCCTTGGACACCTGCTTTTAGCAACCTGCACTGATATATAAGAGATCCAGCTCCCCTGGGGCCACCATAGTGTAGAGAAGCCCCGCCCACATGGAGACGCTGTGATGCTGGCTCTGGTCGCCAGCCCCAGCTGAGTCTGCGCCGGTCCCAAGTCAGGGAGCAGAGGTGCCTTTTGATGTTCTCAGCTACCTGATGTGGAGACAGCTCATTCAGCCGAGTTTTCGGCCACTTTTCTGTGCTCCACCCCACTTTCTGACCCACATAATTCATGAGCATAATAAAACTGTGGTTTTCCCTCATCAGGTTTGGGGGTGCTTTGCACTTCAGTAATAGAGCAGATCTCCCTTCCCAGATCTCCCAGAGGCTTAAGGCTTTTCTTAAGCATCCTATTGTGTGCATGCTCAGTTATTTCTAATTCTTTGCTACCCCTGGACTGTAGCCCACCAAGATCGTCTGTCCATGGGATTTCCCAGGCAAGAATACTGGAGTGGGTTGCCATTTCCTACTCCAGACAATCTTTTCAACCCAGGGATCAAACTCATGTCTCTTATATCTCCTGCACAGCAGGTCAATTCTTTACCACTGAGTCACCTGGGAAGCCCAAATATCCCATTAGCCAGGGCTTTTATTGTCCTAGTCTCTGCCCTCGGGGTCTCTGATTCCACCCTGAGTGGCTTGTTAAGGTGTTTTCGTAAACAACACATCTGGGATGTGTTCTGATGCCAGCAATTAAGATAGCAAAGTGTTTTTATCTCTGCCAAGTTTCTGAGTGCTTGGCATCTAGAGATGCTGAATTAATGTTAGTTTTGAATTCCGTCTTCTTTAAACTCCTGGGGAGCTGGAAGAGGAATGGAAGGCTAGGGTAAGGCAGCAACTTCAGAATTCCAGAAATGTGCCCCTGGGTCATGCAGGATTCAGCATTCAAATCAAGCAGGATATACCAATGAAAGAGCCCTTACCAGGAAATTTAATAGAGGACATTTAATGCACACTGCTAGGTACAACAGTGTAGGAAGATTTGCGAGGCCTCACATACAAGATAAAATACATGACGGCCAGTTACATTTAAATTTTAGGTAAACAAGATTTTTTTTTTCCATATAAGTATGTTTCACCTGATATTAAGGAAAACTTACTTATACTAAAAAAAAAAAAAAAAGATGTATTGTTTATCTGAAATGCACATTTTTAACTGGGCTCACTGTATTTTTATTTCTTAATTCTGGTGAACTCTACTCACAGGGGACTTTGAGGCCTCCTGGAGGTTGGCAATAGGAGGAAGCATTCCTTCCTGGGGCTGAGGCATAAAAAGGAGGGGCTATTACCAGGGCCCAGGGGTTGATGCTGCCCCCTGGAGCTGGCACCCTGGCAGGGACTTCCTCACTGGGGTTGAGACCAGAGAGGGCATTTTGCCTCCGCAGAGATGCTGCTGGAAACAAAGGGACAAACAGCATAGCTTCCTCCGTCTTCCCCACCTCCATCCCCTACCAGTGCCTCCTGTTGGCTGAACCCAGCTGGAGGTTACTGGCAAGTGAGCCTGGGAAGTGTAGTTTGCAGGGGTCAGCCCTCTGGGCCACAAGCAGAGCTGACAAAGGAACAGTGTACACTCTACAGTTCACCATATTTATCAAAACACGTTAGACTTCTTTCACCATTTCTTGAGCTCTCACAATGTTCGTGGCACCGTATTATGCAATTCTTAGACCACATGTCTTTCCATTCCTGAGCAAATTATGAGGAAGACACAATTCTTTTCCACATTTTACATATGAAGATATGAAGACATCGAGGCTCGGCGAGATTAAGAAATTTGCCCTACGCGGCAGGGTCAGATCTTTGCTACATCAGCAGGAGGCACTTCAGTCCTGTGGGCAGGTTGGGGGAAGGATGGGAGTCAGAGAACCAGAGCAATATCAATTCATCATAGACTCTATGGGTCTGGAAGGGGCACCATCTTGATTTACATCCATTGGCTTTGGTTAACACTGTACCTGAAACATCTTATTGTTATTTGTTGTCTTCTAGTCACTAAGTCAAGTCTGACTGTTTGCAGTCCCATGGACTACAGCACAACAGGCTTTCCTGTCCATCACCAACTCCCAGAGTTTGTTCAAACTCATGTGCATTGAGTCAAAGATGCCATCAACCATCCTATCCTCTGTTATCCCCTTCTCCTCCTGCCCTCAATCTTTCCCAGCATGAAGGTCTTTTCCAATGAGTCAGCTCTTCACATCGGGTGGCCCAAGAATTGGAGTTTCAGCTTCAGCACCAGGCCTTCCAAGGAATATTCAGGATTGATTTCCTTTAGGATTGACTGATTTAATCCCCTTGCAGTCCAAGGGACTCTCAAGAGTCTTCTCCAACACCACAGTTCAAAAGCATCATTCTTGCTCTTCCTAAAGACATATAATCCATTAGTTCTTCAACACCCCAAACTCAAATGTTGGCAGCCCAACATGGTAGAAAACAGCAGAATGTCATAATTAAGAGTCATTAATTGAACTTGGAGTCAAAGGGCCAATTCAAATCCTGGCTCTGTCATTTATTAGCTCTGTGACTTTGGGCAAGTTACTGAAGCCCTCTGTGTCTCTCGTTCTTCATTTATAAAATGGGGCTAATGATGATGACAAAGACAGTGGTGACAATAATAATGATGTTGTCTACATTGCAGATGGCATTGCTGCAGGAAGAGTCAAGACTGCCTCTATGAGTAACTTTCCAGCAGCAACCCTGCCTGTAGATATGAATGTTCAATGAATTTATCCACGAGGGACACCCATATAGCATCTAGTCCATAGTCTGCACCCAATAAACATTGGCTATTGTTATATTTATTATAGAATCAACTAAATGTGGGACAGTAAAGAAAGCTAAAAAGTGAAAGTGAAAGTCAGTCCTGTCTGACTCTTTGTGACCCCATGGAATACACAGTCCATGGAATTCTCCAGGCAAGAATACTGGAGTGGATAGCCTATCCCTTCTCCAGCGGATCTTCCTGATCCAAGAATTGAACTGGTGTCCACTTCCCTGGTGGCTCAGACGGGAAAGCGTCTGTCTACAATGCAGGAGATCCGGGTTCGATCCCTGGGTCGGGAAGATCTGCTGGAGAAAGAAATGGCAATCTACTCCAGTACTATTGCCTGGAAAATTCCTTGGACAGAAGAGCCTGGTAGGCTATACAGCCCATGGGGTTGCAAAGAGTCGGACACGACTGAGCAACTTCAATCAATCAAAATCTCCTGCATTGCAGGTGGATTCTTTACCAACTGAGCTGTCAGGGAAGCTCCTAGAAAGCTAAAACCCCTGTGAACGGTGTGGTGAGTGAGGTGAGAAGTGTCCGGGAAACACACTGTGTTAGCAAGCTGCCCTGCATGCTAATTAGGGCCCTGTTGTTATCTCTGGGGGGCAGAGGACAGAAAACACCAGCTCTGGCTGGAAAATAAACATGAGGACTGGGAAGGAGTTAGTCTTACAGGAAAGGACCCCAGAGGAGGGAATATCCTGGGTGTGGGCTTGGAGGAGAAGCAGACAGAGGACCTGTGGGGCGGGGAGTGGGCGTGAGGTGGGGTGAGATGTGGGCACAGGAGGGCAGGTGGCAGAGAAAATGGCAGAAGGGCTGATGCAAGTTGCAGAGGCTGGAGAGGTGGACAAGGAGCATGGGTCTCACAGGAACTCTGGCTGAATTCACGGTAGGAAGACTTTCCAGTTGACAGCTTGCTTGGGCAGGGAGGGCAGGAGGGTGGGAGGGAGCAGGCTTGGTGCCAGGTCAGTCCCTGTTTTCCATCCCCACTCAGCCATCACTGGGTTGCACTGAAGCTGTCAGGACAGGTAACTTACACAGAGGGTCCTGGGTCCTGGTCCTTACTGAACGCCTTCACTTGGATCCATTGTGCACATGAACAGAGACGTCCAAGCCTAAAGAAGGAAAGCTATGTGCTGTGGGGCCTCAGTGAGTCACTGCGTGTCCCTAAATGTGGAGCTGGTGGCCTCTCCTCCTGGCTCGATGCAAGGATTGTGATGCATGATTGTGGACGTGAATGTATAAGCAAAAAAAAATCTCATTGGATAAGACCCTGATGCTGGGAAAGACTGAGGGCAAAAGGAGAAGGGAGCAACAGAGGATGAGATGGTTGGATGGCATCATTGACTCAATGGACATTGAGTTTGTGCAAACTCTGGGAGAGAGTGAAGGACCGGGAAGCCTGGTGTGTTGTAGACCACACAATCACACAGTCAGGCATGATTTTGCAACAATTTAGACACTATTCCAGGATCTTGAATACCGCACAATATTCCTGGGGGCCCCTGATCTTAGCACAAAGTGTCCTCCTGTTCTGTCCATCCCCTCTCCATCCCAGGTGGATCCTTCCAGGTGGTGTGTCTTGGTCCACAACTCTGCCAACCTGAGCCTTTGGCCTTGGGACAGCCCCGTGCATCCCTCTGTATGCCCTGGGCTCTGAGTCTCATCGAGGGTCAGATTAGGGGAGAACTTCTGGGATCTGGACCCCCAAGGCCTTTTACTTTATGGCCAAGAAGGACCAGGGTCAAGGGAGAGACAGGGGGATCCTATGGGGTCTCCAGTGAGTCTGGAATGATTCAGGGAGGGCTCTCCTACATTCTCACTTCTCACCCATCCTCCACCTTCTGCTTCATCTCTGCCATTTCACTGCCCACCTCTCCCACCAGCATTCTTCCATTCAGCCAGCACTGACCAAGCACCTGCCAGGCACGGTGAGAACACGAGGAGCCCTCTGCCCACCCCCGACCAAGAGCTGTCCAGGGGGCGAGGTGGACAGGAAGGTAAAGAAGCAATTTGCTGTGGAATAAGCATGTTCCTCTGAGAGTAGAGGTCATCCTGGGGGCTCTGGAAGCCTGGTGAGACACGAGATGTGGGCGCCAGGAGGCAGGGGGCGATGGATGCTCCAGACAAAGCTGAGAGGCCAGCTCATGACTTTCCAGCGGTCCAGAGGTGATGCATGGCAGCCCTGCCAGTAGGCTGCAGAGCTGGAGGTCAGGGGCGGGGCTGGGACTGGGCATGGGTCTTGAGGAGACCTAGTTTCCCAGGGACTCAGAGCCCCGGGAGTATGAATCTGACCAGAGGCATCACCTGAGCAACCTGGCTCTTTCTAAGCTTCCCGCTCTCAGCTGTGCCTGCGTGCGTCAGGACAGAGAAAATTCCACAGTTGACTCAGCGATGACCTGGAGAGGCTGCGCTGTGTGTTTTCCACCTTGATTCGGAAAGTTCAGCTGCTAAGGGGAAGCCACGTGTGGGGACAAGAAGTCGCATTTCCAGGACGTGCCTGGAGTCACAGCTCTATTTCTGGAACAATCCGCCAGGCTCCAATTTCTTTAGGAAATTCAAACGAAACCCTGCAAGGCCAGTTTTCTCTCTCATTGTTCCTGGTCCTGACGAGCCCTCCCTGCTCCTTCCCGTCCCCCAGCGCAGAGGCCTGGCTATGGAGAGTGTGTGACCTGGCCCCCTTCCTTCAGGGCTTCGAGAGGAATCCCTTACACTCTGAGGACACGGGGCTGGAGGGCTGCCCAGAGACTCCACCCAGAGGGAGATCCTGTCTCCCTAATCTCTGGCCATGGGCCCAGCTCTGCAGACACAAGCCCCTACTGTGTGTGTGCTCAGTTGCTCAGCCGTGTCTGACTCTTTGCGACCCCGTGGACTGCATCCCGCCGGGCTCCTCTGCCTGTGGAATTTTCCAGGCAAGGATACTGGAGCATGGTGCCATCTCCTCCTCCAGGGGATCTTTCCGACCCAGGGATCGAACCCATGTCTCCTGCATTGGCAGGTGGCTTCTTTACCACTAGCACCACCTGGTAAGTTCCCACAGGGCCCTAGAGGCTCCCGGAAAGCCAGACAGACAATCAGGGAATCCTGCTCTGATCTTCCTCCTGCTGCCAAGACCCTCTTAGATGCCGAGCAAGCTTGTATACCCACACCCTGTTCCACATCCATAAAAAGGGGTTATTAACTCATATTCTGCCCTCTTCCTAGGACTTATCAAATGAAAAAATGTAGGAAAACAATGATTGATGACTATTTTAAAAGATTTCTGTATTTAATTTTTTAACTTCAGTGAAATCCAGATTATACGTAAGTAAGCATTTTAAATTATACCATCCAGTGGCATTTGCCACGGTGTGCGATTACCACTAATGAGAAGCCGATACACCGCAACCAGCGAGTAGCCCCTGCTCACTGCAACCAGAGAAAGCCCGCACACAGCAACAAAGACCCAGTGCCGCCAATAAAAAATAATTAAATTAAAAAAATTTTTTTTGTAATTAAAGTACCCATGTTACAGAGGCAGAATGGACAGGGTGTGGGGACATAGGATGGCTGTGGTGGGTGAGAGACGGGGAACCCCAGGGAAGCTGCCTTGCACATCTGTTTTGCAGACAAGAGAGGCCAACGGAGTCCCCAAGAGCAGAAGCAAGGAAGGAAGATGAAGGATTTGGTTTGGGTCTGTGGAAGTTTAAGGGCCATAGCAGAGAAAATATGCAGAAGACAGGTGGGTATGTGGGTCTGGGGGAGGAGAAAGAAAAGAGAGCGGTGGCACCATCAGCGAGGAGCGCCGTGACTGTGATTTGTAGGAAGAAGACCAAAGAAGGCCTCTCAAAACCCCAGATATTTGAAGGCGAAGTGGGGGATGTGGACCCTGCAAAGGGCCAAGACGGAATCGGAGAAGAATGGGGTGGGCCACAGCAGCCACGCGAAGAGCGTCGGGTCTCCCACTGCTTTCTCTTTCTGGAAGGCTTCTATTATGCCCTCAGGACCCAGCTGGGTGTGACCATCTTCTCTTTTTGGAGCTGCCCCAGTCCTGCTGCACCCCTCCAGCTCAGTCTGGTCAGCAATCTTGACCAAGGTGAAAATTAACCTTCTGGCAGCCCCAGGCATTCCCTGAATGGGGCTGGCCCTTCTGTGATGAATCAGCCCACCAGGTTCACCTCTAACATGCTTGAGTGACTGAGTGAAGTCGCTCAGTTGTGTCTGACTCTTTGCGACCCCGTGGACTGTAACCCAGCAGGCTCCTCCGTCCGTGAAATTTTCCAGGCAAGAGTACTGGAGTGGGTTGCCATTTCCTTCTCCAAGGCATCTTCCTGACCCAGGGATCAAACCTGGGTCTCCCACACGGCAGGCAGACGCTTTACCGTCTGAATCACCAGGGAAGCTTAACACGCCTGCTTTAGAACAAAACTGTGAATCCCTTGTCCCCACAGCTTTGGTGGGAAATGGAGCACAAATAAGTCTCAGTAATGACTCATTTCATTCCCAGTATAAGTCATCTCTACGAGTTTGTCCTCTCTATACTCCCACGGTATAGAGGGTCTCAAGGGTGTTGGACAGCTATTTCGGGAAACACTGCGAGGAGCTTAGGGGTTCCAAGCACAGGCTCAGAGCCTGACCACCTGCTTTACATTCAGGCTCCACTGCTGAGGAGCTGCACGTACCTGGGCAAGCTGGTTTATGTCTCTAGAGTTGTTTATCTTTAAAACGTACGTGCCAGGAAGGGTACCTATCTCCCAGAACTGCATAGCAGGTAAGTTACATCTTGCAAACTGCGACAGACTGGAGTTTGAGAGATACTTACTATCTGTTAAAGTGAAGTCGCTCAGTTGTGTCCGACCCTTTGCAACCCCATGGACCGTAGCCTGCCAGGCTCCTCCGTCCGTGGGGTTTTCCAGGCAAGAGTACTGGAGTGGGTTGCCATTTCCTTTTCCAGTGGATCTTCCCAGCCCAGGGATTGAACCCAGGTCTTCTGCATTGCAGGCAGACTCTTTACCATCTGAGCCACCCTGGGAAGTACCTAATGCATGTTAACTTTCCTTCTATTCTTTTAATTAAGTAAGTAATATTTATTTTTGGTGGAACAGGGTCTTTGTCGCTGTTCGTGGGCTTTGTCTAGCTGCGGCAAGCGGGGGCGATCTTCTCTGTGGGGCGCCGATTCGCGACTGCAGCGGCTTCTCTTGCTGCAGAGCATGAGCTGTAGGGAGCATGGGCGCAGTAGTTGCAGCCCTCGGGCTCTTCCTGGACCAAGGATCGAACCTGTGTCCCTCGCATACACCGGTGGAGTCTCAACCACTGGACCACCAGGGAAGCCCCTTTCATTCTGTATAAATAGAATGAATTCCCAAAGGCCCACATAGTCAACCAACACAAGTTTTAAGAGTCTTCTATGTACCTGGTACTGTGCTTGTAGTTTGGAATTCCAAAGAGAAGAAACAGACTGTGTTCCTGGGCTTAGGGGACTTTTGTTTGTGACTTTGGGTGAGTGGGGAATTGAGGCATCCTTCGGTGTCAAAGCTTGAGACACATAGATTTTGCCCAGGTCCCCCAGTGTACAGATCAGGGATGTGGGACCCAGGATGTAGCCACTAGTGCCATGCTGCCTGCAAGAATGGGAGTGGCCTGGCTTCACTGGCAAAACCCACCCTCTCTTCCCAGTGTGCTTTCCCTGATGCCCAAATTACTCTTAGCATCTCCCAGAGTAGTTCTGTGGACTTGCTGAGGCAGCTGCCAGGAAGAGCTCCCTTTCCCCAGGAGACAGCTGCTCATGCCATCACTGGGGTGTCTACACTGGGACGGACCATCTTGCACAGAAGGAGCCAGACAAAGGTGACAGTAACAGCCACCCGGACACACCAAGCTCCTAGTCTGCACACCAGCCCTTGCGATAACAGAAGATGAAGACTGGGCTGAACAGCCTTGATTCCACTACCCCCTGTCTCTGGGGCCCCTCCCTAGGCTCTGGGCTGGACTGTCTGCATTTTCCTGAGTCTGCAGAAGGGAGCGCTCCACCCAGGCACGCTCAGGACTCTGGGGCCCTCTCACCAGTCAGCTCCCTGATGTCCATGATGTCGAGGAAGACATGGGTGGACATACTGCTCCTCTGCTATCCCAGATGGTCCCCCACATTCCCAGCCTCCCAGGCAGTTCACATGGGTAGATCACGTTGGCCACTACACTGTGAGTGGAAGTGATGGGTGTGGACTCCGAGTTAAGAACTAGTGAGTCATCCCCACTCCCTCGTCCCTTTGCCAGTGACCTTGAAGACTGTGGATTGACGTTGAGGTCAGCACAGTCCCAAGATGAAGCCATTGGGGGAGCCTGAATGGACGGACGGCCAAACCCACCAGCCTCTGATATAGCAAGAAATACACCTCTGCCGCTTTGCTCTAAGTCACCAGGGTCTGTGGGCTTATTTGTTACTGTAGCACCAGCCTGTCGCATGCTGACTGATGCAGTCACGTTTGATCTTGAACCGTCTAACCCCTCATGGAGTTTGTGACCACAGGCAAGTAACTAACAGTCTCTGAGCCTCAAGTCTTCCCTGAAAGTGGTTAGCACTATCTCATCCATGGGGGCTCTTGTGAGAACTGAATGAGAAAAAGCATAATGAATGCCTGGAACAGAGACAGGACTCAGAAAATGTGGGGCTGCCCTCTTGGCTTTCTGTATACTTTGTCTTTTAGTACCCATTCTACAGATTGAGAAGCTGAGGTTCTAAGAAATCAGGTTTATCCCATAAGTTACAAGGCTAATGAGTCAGAGAAAGGGTGGGAGTCTTAGGCTAGTGAAATCTGAGGTCCAGAGGTCCAGCAGGCCATGGGGAGAGCTAAGCTGTGTGACAATGTGACATCATTTAAAGCTTTTTAGCCAGTCACACTTGCTGGGGTTTTGACCTTTTCCAACTGCGTCCAGCCTTTTCCTCTTGACCCAATTCTCTTGGCCAAGTGACAGAGATCTCAATGTCCTTATCTGGAGGGTGTGGACTTGACAATTCTCAATGCCAAGTCTTTTTTTTCCAGGCAAAACTATATTGGGGCCACTACTGAAGCAGGGAGGGAGCAAGAACAAACAACAGTTTGCCTTGCTTGCTGGCTCGCTCCCTGAGGAGGGTTGAGCTGGTTCCTAAGATGGGGTGAGGGTAGGGGTGTGTCCAGGGGTCAGGCTGGAGAGGTGGTTTGCCCACCCCTTAGGAGGTGGTGTGTGTGTGTGTTGGTGGGGGGCGGCGAGGGGTGGGTGGCGGGGGGTGGGGTGGGGGGTTAGGGGGGGCATGCGGGGCGGGGGGGGGGGGGCTCGGGGGGGCATGCATAGCCACTTGCTTTTGTCCCTGGCTCTTCAAAAGTGGAAATTGGGGTTTTTTTTAGTGTCGTTGTATCTTTTGTCCAGAATTTGTCCCAACTAATCAATGCCAAGTCATTTTAAATCCTGACCTGGGTGTGTGTTTTCTCATACAATTTTCAAACACTCTCTGCGTTGACAATCTGGCCGAAGGCGATTCCACTGCGCCCTCTGGTGGCCAG
This sequence comes from Oryx dammah, assembly GCF_014754425.2. Taxonomy (NCBI): domain Eukaryota; kingdom Metazoa; phylum Chordata; class Mammalia; order Artiodactyla; family Bovidae; genus Oryx; species Oryx dammah. Next base: position 20,727,974 of record NW_024070203.1, on the reverse strand, counting down.
TGTCTCTCAGTGTTCGGGTCCAGCTCTTGATCAAGGTCACCGTGGAATGTGGGCAGCTCCCAGGTCAGGGCAAACCAGTCTGTTGGCGGGCGCATCTCCAAATTACTTCATTTTGGAGCAGAGCAGACAGTTCCCTGTCCACACACTCTGGTGGGGATCTCAGCACCTTGCTTTTGGAGTCCTGGCTCTCCCCGCTCCTTCACTGGCAGGCGACTTCATCTCCTGGAATCTGTTTCCTTGTTAAATTCTCTTCTTCCAGAAACAGTGCCTCTTGGCAGGATTGCTGCCGGATTAAATGAGACTAACGTAGGCAAAGCCCTTAACCCACGTTGACAGCATATGAAAGGGAATTATGATCATCGTTAAGAAGCTCCCATGTTTTCTGGTGTTGCTATCGCCCTGGCATAAGACCTTCCGATGTCAGAGAAACTGTCTTGCCCATCCCCAGCCCCCAGTGGCTCTTAGTACATATTTATCAAATGACATGTATCCTGCTGCTGCTAAGTCACTTCAGTCGTGTCCGACTCTGTGTGACCCCATAGACGGCAGCCCATCAGGCTCCCCCATCCCTGGGATTCTCCAAGCAAGAACACTGGAGTGGGTTGCCATTTCCTTCTCCAATGCATGAAAATGAAAAGTGAAAGAGAAGTCGTTCAGTTGTGTCCGACTCTTCGCGACCCCATGGACTGCAGCCTTCCAGGCTCCTCCGTCCATGGGATTTTCCAGGCAAGAGTACTGGAGTGGGGTGCCATCGCCTTCTCCGAATGACATGTATATATAGACACATACATAACACTGGGCTTCCCAGGTGATGCTGTTGATAAAGAACCTGCCCACCAATGCAGGAGACATCAGAGATGTGGGTCTGATTCCTGAGTCGGGAAGAGCCCCTGGAGGAGAGCATGGCAACCCACTCCAGTATTCTTGCCTGGAGAATCCCACAGACAGAGGAACCTGGCGGGCTATGGTCCATAGGGCTGCAGAGTCCGCCACAACTGCGTGACTAACACACACATACCTAACATCAGGAATCACGGCTCCCACTTTGCAGAAAAGGTCTCTGTGTGAATCCAGGTCTTTGACAGCCAGGACCTGTGGACATCGTGGTGGGGCAGAAGGCACCCTCAGGGCTCTCGAATTTCTGCAGTAACAGGTTATACGTAGGCACCAGTACATCATGAGAAACGCTGAACTGGAAGAAACACAAGCTGGAATCAAGATTGCCGGAAGAAATATCAATAACCTCAGATATGCAGATGACACCACCCTTATGGCAGAAAGTGAAGAGGAACTAAAAAGCCTCTTGATGAAAGTGAAAGAGGAGAGTGAAAAAGTTGGCCTAAAGCTCAACATTCAGAAAACGAAGATCATGGCATCCGGTCCCATCACTCCATGGGAAATAGATGGGGAAACAGTGGAAACAGTGTCAGACTTTATTTTGGGGGGCTCCAAAATCACTGCATATGGTGACTGCAGCCATGAAATTAAAAGACGCTTACTCCTTGGAAGAAAAGTTATGACCAACCTAGATAGCATATTCAAAAGCAGAGACATTACTTTGCCGACTAAGGTCCGTCTACTCAAGGCTATGGTTTTTCTAGTAGTCATGCATGGATGTGAGAGTTGGACTGTGAAGAAGGCTGAGAGCCAAATAATTGATGCTTTTGAACTGTGGTGCTGGAGAAGACTCTTGAGAGTCCCTTGGACTGCAAAGAGATCCAACCAATCCATTCTGAAGGAGATCAGCCCTGGGATTTCTTTGGAAGGAATGATGCTAAAGCTGAAGCTCCGGTACTTTGGCCAACTCATGCGAAGATTTGACTCATTGGAAAAGACTCTGATGCTGGGAGGGATTGGGGGCAGGAGGAAAAGGGGATGACAGAGGATGAGATGGCAGGATGGCATCACTGACTCGATGGACATGAATCTGAGTGAATTCTGGGAGTTGGTGATGGACAGGGAGGCCTGGTGTGCTTCGATTCATGGGGTCTCAAAGAGTCGGACACGCCTGAGCGACTGAACTGAGCTGAAGCACCGCTTCTCCAGGACTGGAGAAAGGATGCTCTGAATTGATGGTTATCAGGACCCCCTGCTGTGGTCTTCCACTTGCCAGGCGTGTGGCACCCAGGTGGACCGCCAGCCCTGCAAAGAAGCTGGCTTGTTCCCTGACTTGTGGGAAGTGCTTGGGGCCTCCTGAGGACCCTGCCATCAACCCAGCCTGTGGCCGCTCTTGTCCAGCTCCCAGCAGCAGCTTCCAGGGTGACGGCCACATCTCTGCTGGCTTTGTAGATGGTTCTGGACTTCACACACCCCTGCTCCCCAAACTTTCTTTTGCTGCAGGTGCCATCTGGGCTGTGGGTGCCAGATGGCCCCTTCCCCTTTTCCTGTCACTGGTACCCACCATCCTGCTGCAGACGCTCCCCCATTCGTGGCAGACAGCAAATCGATGATGTGTGTTTCTTACCAACCTGCTCTCTTGGCTTGAAGGCTTCTGCCCGGATCCCTGGCCTCCACGGTCCAAAGCCTGACAAGGCCCAGGTCCCTGATTCCAAGTGGCTGAGATCTTAGTGCTTCAGGCCCACCTTTCAGTCCTGGCCTCTGGGTTCATGGAGAGCTTGCTTAAGGAGCCAGTAACAATCCTTTGCTCACTGTACTTCGAGTCAAGCTGAACTGGAGCGTGTGGCTTTGAATTGGAGCAAAACATGCAATTCCCTTGTTTGTTTCATCCAGTCGAACTGACTTTTCCACCCCTGACTGCAGCATCCCGCCTGCAGCAGCCATGGTAGCCAGTGCAGTGAGCTCTGCGGGAGGTCTGGAGATGAGGGAGAGACTGAGGGAGGGATAAGCTTCCCGGATGCAGTGCGGATGTGGTTTTGCTGAGCTGCCTTCTCTCTCTGTCTCTTCTTTGTTGTTGTTGCTGTTATTCAGTCGCTAAGTCATGTCCGACTGCAACCCCATGGACTGTAGCCCGCCAGGCTTTTCTGTCCGTGAAATTCTCCAGGCAAGAATACTGGAGTGGGTTCCCATTTCTTTATCCAGAGTATCTTCCAGACCCACGATCGAACCCGCATGTCCTGCACTGGCAGGCAGGTTCTTTACCGCTGAGCCACCTTTGAAGGCATGTCTCTTCTTATAAGGGCACTAGTCCCACTATGTGGCCCCACCCTCATGACCTCATATGAGCCAAATCACCTCCCAAAGGCTTTGTTTCTGAATACCATCACATTGGGGTGAAGGCTTCAACATGTGGATTTTGGGGGAAGCCAATTCAGGTCATAGCAGTGGGACTGGAATTGAGCATAGCCAATCTCTGAATCCTCCCCTATGCCCACAAATAAAAGTGTGGCAAGGTGCCCAGAGTCTCTGGGAAACAGGTTACCTGGAATTTGCCGATTCCAACGAGGACCTGATGTTTCAGTTGAAGACGACCAAAGGGCCGTGACTCTGACATGCGGAAGGAACATCATTGTGTCCTCCAGGGCTCCAGAGTTTGGAGAGGCCCAGTGGTGCGTGCTAAAGGGAGAGGGTGAGAGGGAAAATGCACCATCACCCTTGTCCCGTGGACGGATGCTGTTGAGGGAGGGCTGCCAGTGCCTGAGCCCCGGCCGTGTTCGGTGGGTGCTGAGTCAGAAGAAAGCAGAAGGAGAGGCCGGCCCATCCACAGTGGACTCAGAGGAACCCACGGACCAGTGCGGGGCTTCCTTCTCAAGCCCCTAGAGCACGGCTTCCTGTACCTCACACAACGTCCTGACTTAGGAAGGGATAGACTTTGGTGACTTGACTTTAGTGAGTGCTGGTGTAAACAAAACATCTTCCAAAGGCAACTGGAGAGTGGGGCGCCTCTGCTTGGTGAGTGACATGGCAGACGGCTGTGACAGGCATGTTCCAAGAAACCCACTCACTCATGCACGAGAGCAATGCCTGAGGTGAACCCCTAAATACAGGGGGCATGAACAGTGGCAGTGAATAAGGAAGAGAAAGATGAAGTGAGAGGGGGCGGTATGGAGGAAACACTGATGCTCATACACTCTCTCCTGTCAACACTTGTGTCTGTGTGCAGACCCTTATGATCGAAAGAAAAAGAAATTAGAAGCCCACCTTCTTTTCTGGTTGGCTTGTTTTTTTCCTACTTTCAAAATTTTTCACTGTTTTTTAAATGTTAAGATAACTTTTATGCAATTTTTAGAGGTACTTTCCATTTACAGTTATTACAAGATAGTATCACTCCAGTACTCTTGCCTGGAAAATCCCATGGACGGAGGAGCCTGGTGGACTGCAGTCCATGGGGCCGTGAAGAGTTGGACACGACTGAGCGACTTCCCTTTCACTTTTCACTTTCATTCATTGGAGAAGGAAATGGCAACCCACTCCAGTGTTCTTGCCTGGAGAATCCCAGGGACGGGGGAGCCTGGTGGGCTGCCGTCTATGGGGTCGCACAGAGTCGGACACGACTGAAGCGACTTAGCAGCAGCAGCAGCATCTATATTCCTCATGGTGAGCAATACATCCCTGAGCCTGTCTTCACCCCATATTTGCACCTCCCATTTCTCCACTTCTATATTGCACCCCCACCCAACTCCCCTGCACATAGCCACTGGTTTGTTCTGTTTCATTTTTGTTATATTCCCTAGCTTATTGTATTTTTTAGGTTCCACTGTAAGTGAGGCCATACAGTATTTGTCTTTCTCTGTCTGACTTATTTTGCGTAGCATCATGTCTTCCAAGTCCATCCATATTGCTGAAAATGAGAAAATTTTGTTCTTCTTTTCTTATTCCGTTAACCCTTTGTGAAACAGTCAAGCGTGTGCTTGGAGCAGCCTGCGGGATGCTGCTGCCTGTATTTCGTCAGTGGGCCCACAGCCAAATCCTGGGGGACTGGCGTTTGTGCGAAGGGTCAGTGGTGCAGAGCAAGCTGGCTTTGGCTTGTACCCAGTGGGTCCCAAAGAAATGCCTTTGCATCCTCGGGACCACCTATGGAGGATCCTGGCTGATTCTGTCCCCTGAGGGCAGCTCCCGCCTGGGACAAGGGGGCGGTGAGTTCCCACCTGGCGGCTCATCTGGTGGAGCCTGACTTCGTGTATCGCCACCTTGTGGCCGCGTGTCCACATTACAGCTCTATTGTGATAAAATGGTTGTGGGCGTGTTAGTAGCTCAGTCTTCTCCGCCTCTTTGCAACCCCATGAACCCCACCAGGGTCCTCTGTCCTTGGAATTCTCCAGGCAAGAATACTGGAGTGGGTAGACATTCCCTCTGCAGAGCTCTAGTGTGACACCAACCAGGAACAAACCTAGGGGAAGATAGGCCTCTGATGGAAGGTCAGTAATTTTTTCAGTCAACAAATGATAAGATCAGGGCCCAGATATGGTATAATTCATTTAACTCTCAATGCATGTTTATAGCTTCCTGGGTGGCTCAGATGGTAAAGAATCTGTCTGCCGTGCGGGAGACCTGGGTTCCATCCCTTGGTCTGGAAGATCCCTTGAAGAAGGGAATGGCAACCCACTCCAGTATTCTTGCTTGGAGAATCCCATGGACAGAGGACCCTGGCGGGCCATAGTCCATAGGATCGCAAAGAGTTGGACATGCCCGAGTGACTATCACTTTTACTTTCACTCACATGTTTACATGGATGGTAATTTAACACTCCAACTTTGTTTGGTCTCTAAGTCTTGTCCGACTCTTTGCGACCCCCTGGTCACATGGAGCCTGTAGCCTACCAGGTTCCTCTGTCCATGGAATTTCCCAGGCAAGAATACTGGAGTGGGTGACCATTTCCTCCACTGGGGGATCTTCCCAATCTAGGGATCAAACCCGAGTTGCCTGCATCTCTGGAACTGGCAGGCAGATTCTTTACGAGTAGCGCCACCTGGGAAGCCCCGTCCCAACTTTATTCATAAGGAAATACACACAGAGGTTAAGCGACTTGCTCAAGCTCACAGAGCTAATACGCAGGACCCTGGGCAGCCTGACTCCAGAGCGCCTGTGCTAATCTCTGCACCGTCCCGCCTCCTGAGCTGCCTTCAGGTCACCACAAACCTGTCAAGAGACTGGGGAGGTGTCGCTGAAGAGAACAGGGAGCCCAAGATCTGGAGAGGGAAGTCTTGGCTTGAGCATCATCTCTGCCTGCAACTGCCTGCTGCCATTCGCCAGCCCTGCAGGGCTGTTGAGAAAGTTCAAGACCACCCCTAGGGAGGGAGTGTGCAAACTGTAAAGTGCTGTACCAACTGGGAGGTGGTATTATTGACAGCAACTTTCCATTCTGTAGTCCCGTGATTGGATTGCTGGAATTATTCTAAAACCTGGGAGACTTGTGCCAACTCTGGATCACACTTGGCCCCATACATGGATGTGCCTATCTCTTCGGGAAGGAGGGACACTAACTCTGCCCACATCAGGCTACTTCATTCAGCAAACACTCAGTGCACTGAGGAGGCATGTGTCTCTTCCAGCCTCCTAGGATGCGTTTATTCTAGACCTCACACCCCGTCTGACAGCTCCTGCGGTGGTGCGCATTGGATAGATGAGACAGCTGAGGTTCAGAGGGCTTGGGTGACTGGCATTAGTCACACAGCAGGGAGAAGGCACAGTTGCATCTGAGCAGAGGCTAGCTCTTCATGTCCTGAGCCTCTGGGTACCTGGTCAGGGTGGACACTAACCCCGGAGGTGTCTTTTAAGACTCAAAGCATCTCTTGCATGGAGACTGTGAAAGGACGCACCAAGACACGGCCCTTACAGAAACACGACGGACACACCCGAACGATAAAATAGCTCTCTTTTATTCATTTTGATTTGGATCATTGGAAATATTCAACAATAAATTAAAAATAAAAAATAGAGCAGAGGCTGTGGAAAGCAGACTCTTGCCAACTTCATTCAAAAAAGCATCCAGATGAACACTCAGCTGCAAAGTATGGGAGCCAGGCAAGGAGGGGCGGACGAAGAAAGCGGACTTTAAAACACCACCAACCAACCCACCAACAGGACTGCAAAGAGGGGAATAGTGCTCGGGGAACTTTGGCTTTGACATGAACTGGGTTCAGTGCTAGCGCGAAGATGCACCACGTCCATGCTACCGGGGCCCAGTGGGGGCTCCTGACACAGACCCGGGTTAAAGCTAGTGTTTGGACCAGGATCTTGGGCGGGTGGGTGACGTCGGCAGATCAGAAGGTGAGCAACAGGGTCAAGTTCAACATAAGTACAGATCTCTGATGGGCTGGGAGGGAAACAGGAGGCTGGAGGCAGACTTGGAGGAAACGCGTTGCTTTGGGTAAGGATAGACTGTGTGATGCCACCTTGCCTGGTAGCTGTTCCTCACCCTCTTCTGTGCACAGGTGTCATGTACCCCCCCACGGCCCCCCAGGGGGGCTCAAAACACATTAGCCCAGACCCCACAAGAGGATGACCAGCCGATGGCCTGTAGCCAATGCTGCCACAAACCAGATGTCCCTGATGGACGCGGTGACAGCTCCCAGCTCTTTGGAGGGGTGAGAACAGTTGCAGGTCCTGATGGCGCATGGCTGGAGTCCCAGCCATCTCTGGCTTCCCTGGAGAAAGCACTTCCGACCACAACCATGTGAGGGAGGGCGAGCTGTTCTCAGACTTCCACTTGTTCTCTGGGTTCAGGCTGCCTTGAAGCGAACAGCTGAAGCAAACATCAGTGCTCAGCGTTCTCTGTGACTCCATTCCACCCTGGACCCAGAGGCCCAGTTTGCATCGAGGTAGGTTTGCCCTCTCCCTGGCCCTTCTGGCCACAGCTGAGCCTTCAGGTTTCCTCTGAACCTGCCCCTCACTCCCACCCACCATAGGAATCACCTGCCCACCCCTCGTTGCCTGGCTTCTCCCTTTTATGTCCTATTTCCTTAGATCTGGCTTCTCCCACTAATCCCAGCCTAGGTGATTTTCTGGACAATACCTGATGAAGCTGGGGTTTCCAAATGCATCCGCTCAAGAACTTTCCTCTCTGCCCCAGATCACTACCCTCTCGCCCTCCTTTCTTCTCCTTCCCATGGGTGAGGCCAGGGGCTGCAGGGGATGTGGCTGCAGGTGTAGACTTTGCTCCAGCACCAGAGAGCAGCTTCCTGGTTCCCCAGGGGAGCCAGAAGGCTAGGGCGTTGTTGGCATCTTTCTCTCTCATTAGCCCGGCCTGTTTAGCTTCAGGCTCAGCACTGATTGCTGCAGCAGGAATGCCTCTAATGCTTGCCCGGGGCTAGTCTCCAAGGAGCTCTGTCTGCGGAAAGGGCAGAGCCCTGGGCTGGTATGCTGGGCCCCAAGGAAAGCCTCCCCTTGTGGGTGCTTCTCACCCTCCGCTGGTGGCCAAACCCCCGTGGAAACATTCTTGTCCAGGTCTCCGCCACTCTTACCCCAGGTATGGGCCCCGCTGGTTTAAGGCGATGGTGTGTTAATCCTGGCCACAGTAGCTGGCTGGATTTGCTTAGGTGGCCGTTGGTAAGCCCAGGAGACAGACACAAAGCTGTGTCTGCCCCAGCTGTGGGAAAAATGCGAAGCTATCTCCTCCACTGGAAGAAGGGCGTGAGAAGGCAGAGGTCACGCTTGCCTCGGGCCCCCGTGGCGGCCTGAGAACGAAGCCGGGTGGTGAGAGGCTTATAGTCAGAAGCTTACACCAACTACGGTTCTCAGAGGGGCTGGGGAAGCCCACCTCTAGGTGGCCGAATAAGGACCCAATAACACCCTCTTTTAGCTCGAAATCTATTTCACAGTTGGTTCACTTGTGCAGTCACTTCCCTTCTCTGGCCTTGCTTTGCTCATCTGCAAAAGGGGACCCGAGGACTGAAAGGCATGTCAGAATGAACAGCCTGGTGGCGGAGAGACGGGGTGGAGGCCAGGCAGCAGCGACTCAGCCAACCCACACACCCAGCAGAGTTCCTCATGTCAAGGACTGCCGTGACCTCTAGCCTCAGGATTTATGCTGGGAATCACGACCTCACAGCAATTGACAAGCATTTGTCAGTCAAGAGGGCCTTCGGTTTTGGAGGATTTTAATGCTGGAACAGTTTTTTTTGTTTGCTTGCCCTTTACTTATTTATTTTTTTTAAAGACTTTCTGGATTCTGAATCTTTGAGAATCAAAGAAAAACTGGACCCTCTCCCCAGGCAAACATTTAGGGGAAGAACCAGCAGGGTGTGTGACTTCTAGGGACACTTGTAAATGACCGATACCCACTGTGGACCCTCCCCATTGGCAGAGGGAGACGTGGAGGCGGAGGGCAGGGCTTGCCAGAGGGCTGTGGGGCGCGGTGGGGTGGGACCCCTGGCCTCTGAGAGTAGCATCCTTCATCCTCCTCCAGCCCACAGTCACACCTTCTCAAGGCACCCGTGGCCCTTCAGGGAATGCCCTCGACAGCAAGAAATTTCTCTTTTTTTGATTAAATGTCAGTGCGTGCATGCTAAGTCGCTTCACTCATGTCCGACTCTTTGCAACCCTATGGACTGTAGCCTGCCAGGCCCCTCTATCCATGGAGATTCTCTGTGGAGAATCTGGAGTGGGTTGCCATTTCCTCCTCCAGGGGAATCTTCCCAACCCAGGGATCAAACCCGCATCTCTTACGGCTCCTTCATTTGCAGGCGGGTTCTTTACCACAAGCACCACCGGGGGCTGAGTCTATTCCCACCTAGCCCCAAGACAGTGCCGCTTGATTTGGAGATTCTTAGCCTGAGACTGAATCTAAGCCCACAGTGAGGAAGACGAAAGTGGGGCTGGAAAAGAAGGAGATACATAGCATCCGGCAAACCTACCAACACGACACCCCAGGGTCTGCCCACCAGCAAGCCCTCAAGCCCTAAACACCCCAGTACCCCACGTCTGAAGATTTCTACAAAACTGGCTCTGAGCGCCCACACCTCAGTTGCCTGCCGAAGCGAGCGTAACCGAGTCACAAAGTGCAGACGATGTCAGTTGAATTTAAAAGACAAAACAATAAATAATCAGGAAGGCGGAAGAGGAAGAAAGAGCAGCTGGGACATGAAGGATGAGGTATGACTTCTCCCCTCTGATGGTCGCGTTTCTAGGATGTTCTCACACAGGTGGCCAGGGGGGATCTGACCCTGGGGGCAACTGCTGGTTGATGCCCCCTCTCCGCCACAAAGCTCTGGAAGGTTACGGGCACCAAATCCAATAGTCTGTGAAAACAAGAATGTATGATCCATGGCTGACGGGCCTCTGGATGGAACCTAGTTCCAACTGAGCATTCTTGCAGCTCAGACACTGGCTCCGGAAACTAGAACACTCTCCCCAGCTACAGACCCAGGGGAGTGCGCTGCTGGGGTCTCCTTCCCTAAGCTGGGGTTTTTGCCACATTTCAGTCAATGCATGTGTTTCTCCCCCCAGTACCAAGGCACATGGAAGCACGTAGACCTGTGCTCAGCCGTCATGATAACCACAGAGATCAATTACTCGAGGAAACATCAGCTTGGGAAAAAGACATCTCCTGGGCATTTAGAGTCTCTGAAAACCTTCAGGGCGGGGACCCCTCCTGGACACAGTTCAGTGATCTTTGGGCAGAAAGGGGAGGTGGGGTGGCTCTCCTGGAGGTCATCTTCACCCAGAAACTTCCCAGCGAGAATCAGAGTGTTGGCCCCAGACCCCTCGGCAGCGTAGTCTCTGTGCTTCCCCCTGGGAGACCATCCTCTCCTCTAGAACATGGGACTCCTTGGATGGGGCCTCTCCAGAGTCTTCCCACCTCCCCCAGCCCAGAACAGCAGCCGGGGGGCGGGGGGGGTTCTCCCCTCCCGAGACTGGTTCTGAGACTTGCTCTGCAGCCCTGGCAGGGGTCGGCAACCTTGCTGAGTAGATGCTGCCAAATGTTGGGGTGCAAGAGGCTGCAAGGGGCACCTGGGCACACCCCTGAGGCTGGCCCTTGAAGTTCCTAGAGAAGAACAGCTCCGGTGAGAAGCTGGGGCTGGATGCGAAGTCGCACGTGGCGCATCTGTCCTCAGCCCTTCGCAGCGTCATCTTCCCTTGAAGATCCGGATTTTGTTGATGGATGCCAAGGTGGCCGTCACGTTGGACTCGAAGTCCCCATCGTGTACCCCAGTCTTCCGAAAAGCCCCTGCTGATGGGTTGTTCTCCCAGTAGTGGTGCCAGTTCCCTTTGCTGTCTGCCCCGAAGCCATACAAGTCCACCTGCCAGAGGCAAAGCACAGGCGAGAGCCGGTCAATGGGGGAAACAGCCTCCAAGAGCCGGGAACTCCCGGGAGCTCAAGGTGGCAAAGGCAAGTTAAGTGAAAGTCAAGTCCAAGGCCAGAAGGCATCAAAATGGAAGCCTATTGCTTGTCTGTGCCTGCTGGGTCCACCTCCAGGGAGGTACAACCTCTTTTCCAAGGATTGAAGAGCAGAACTTCAAAGTCCAGCAGTCCACCCCAGGCCCCAGTTCTGCCTCCTGCTGGTATAACCTGTGAATGCCAAACCACTTCTTTGAGCCTCACTTTCCGCATCTGGGAAATGGAGCCAAGAGTGACGACCGTGGAGAGGTGGGTGTGATCCACCAAGAAAAGGTACTGATCCTTTTCTTCCCCTAGGCTAATACTCACCTGGTCCAGGGGTCCTCACTCTCTGGTGGGTGGGTGGGGGGTAGGCTTCTTACATGCGACAAGCATTTACTGAGCCTTTATTTTGTGTCAACTGTGCATTAAACCCGTCAGAGTTCAGGGGGATGCTGGAGAAATTAGGGATGAGGGAGTTAGGTCTCAGTCCTCGGAGCTGCTGCTGCTGCTTTTTTTAAATCAATATATAATCTCATCTTTATCAACATGCCCTTGCCAGGATGATACTGTTTTAGAGGAAAAAAAAATTGTCTACTTAGACAAAAATATATATTTTTGGTTATATGATTCCAGGATGTTTTCTCTTTCTCTAGCTTCTATGATCATATCACCATTTAATAAATTTAAACTAGGGTAAAATACAAAATATATGAGAAAATTTTACTTGTACATTATGCAATGTAAATCCTAACTTTTCTTCCCTCAAAACTCTCCATAAAAGTATTTTTAATTAATGTGCTTCTTGGAGAAACAAGTGTTAACACAAAATAATATATTTCATGATCAAATAAGGTAGGAAGTTTAATAGATGGTTATTTTTTTGCTTTTGTTCTTTTCAAAGATCAGCAAACTTATCCTGTAAAGGGTCAAATATTAAGTACTTTTTCATATCCTATCTTTTAGAAACAAATCACAGTCCTGCCCATATTCTTGAGGAGGTGATGACAAAAAGGTGTAACAGTCCCCTTGAGCTGCTAACTTATGATAGCCACCAACTGAGCCCTCAAGAGGGGCTGACGCCAGGGCTTCCCCACCGGCCCCTCCCGTGCTTCCCCGCACCGAGGAGGGCGAGGCAACCGGAGCGGCAGAGAGCTTGTCCGACAAGGTGACCTTCGAACTGGGTCTTGGAAAATGAGTAGAAGATGACCAGGAAGGGTCTGGCATGCTAATTCGCTTCAGTCACGTCCAACTCTTTGTGATCCTACGGATCCTAGCCCACCAGGCTTGTCTGTCCATAGGACTGTCCAGGCAAGAATCCTGGAGTGAGTTGCCATGCCCTCCTCCAGGGATCCCAACCCAGGGATCGAACCCGTGTCTCTTACCTCTCCTTCACTGGCAGGTGGGTTCTTTTGCACTAGCACCACCTGGGCAGCCCAAGGGACTGGGGGAGAGGCTTTCAGGGAGAGGAACAGCCATGTGGGATGCAGCGTGGCAGACAGATTCCAGGGGTGGGGGCCCGCCAGACCAGGAGACAGCTCTGTGCTGACTGCAGACTTTTCAGGAAACGCCAACATGGCCCCGGCCACCCCAGGGCAGGAGGGAGGGGCACTCCTGAGGCAGAAGCCCATGGGCTCTGCGGCCAGCAGACAGGAGGTGGGGGCTGCAGGGGGAGTCGAGAGGCAGATATGGTTTCTGGCAGGGACCCCGGGTTTCTGTGAAGGATGGGGGCGCTGGTGGCAGACCACAGCTCCTACCTGCGATTTCCAGCTCCGAGCTGTGGAAGGGCAAGGACGGACTGCAGGCGACAAAAAGGGACACTGGAGGGTCCTGCCTGAACCCAGGCCAGGGAGGAAGTTGGGGGGGACTGTGGTCCCCTCCTGTTTCACTGCCCACAGGCAGTGAGCACCCCAGATTGCCGACAGAAACATGGGCACAGCCTGGCAGACGGTGAGGCAAGCCCATGATGGGGAAAGGCTGCTGCTGCTCCTGCTAAGTCGCGTCAGTTGTGTCCGACTCCGTGCTACCCCATAGACGGCATCCCACCAGGCTCCCCTGTCCCTGGGATTTTCCAGGCAAGAACACTGGAGTGGGTTGCCATTGCCTTCTCCGGATGGGGAAAGGCATGCCTGGCAAAATCACTGGTTCTCAGTCTTGGTGAGCAGAGGAACTCCTGGGTGCTGGGGGAACCCTTGGGTCCCTGGTCCCCAGCCAGCAGTTCCAGTGGAAGTGGGCTGGGCTGTGGCCTGGGGGCTAGAATTTAGCTGCACAGATGACTCTAATGAACAAACGAGATGGAAACTGAACCCCAGACAGCTCCGCCATTACAATCTGCTCCCTAATTCGGCCCCCAGGTCTGAGCTACCTGCTGGGCCTGGCCCTGCCCGGGGCAGCTCCCTCACCAAGAGAACACGGCTCCTTCCTGGAAGGTCCAATGGAGGAGACTGCAAGCCCCACCGTGGAGACAGGACCTGAGCTCCCAGAAGAGGCCTGGGGGTGGGGATGGAGGTCCTGACCGCAGGCGCTCTCGCGGCCCCCTGGGGAACATGAGGCAGCAGGGGATGGGGTGCGTCTTACCTCATCACAGACGTGCAGTGAGAAAATAACCGACAGGATGCCGGTGGACGGGTACCGCCCGTGGCCCTGCAGCCAGCTGTCGAAGACGTACTTGATGAAGGCCGGGTGGTAAATCAGGATCTGCGGAGGGAAGGATGCGGCCCAGGGTGAGGGGCTGGGGGAGGACCCCAGGCACGCGTCAGGTGCTGCACGCTGCTGCGTCCATGGGGGACAGCAGTGCCCGGAGCTCATATCCCTACACGGGGGGTTGGGAGGGGTATGATCTAGTGGACAATATGGACCCTAACCTAAATCATGAAAGGCTGGGCTGGATGAAGCACAAGCCTGCATCAAGATTGCAGGGGAAAATATCAATAACCTCAGATATGAAGAAGACACCACCCTTATGGAAGAAAGTGAAGAAGAACTAAAGAGCCTCTTGATGGAGGTGAAAGAGGAGAGTGAAAAAGCTGGCTTAAAACTCAACATTCAAAAAACCAAGATCATGGCATCCGGTCCCATCATTTCATGGCAAAAAGATGGGGAAACAATGGAAACAATGACAGACTTTATTTTTGAGGGGTTCCAAAGTCACTGCAGATGGTGACTGCAGGCATGAAATTAAAAGACACTTGCTCCTTGGAAGAAAAGCTATGACAAACCTAGACCACATTTTATTTTTTTTTTTATTTTTTTTTTTTTAGACCACATTTTATAAAACAGAGACATTACATTGCCAACAAAGGTCCGTATAGTCAAAGCTATGTTTTTTCCATCAGTCACGTACAGATGTAAGAGTTGAACCATAAAGAAAGCTGAGAGCTGAAGAATTGATGCTTTTGAACTCAAACTGTGTTGGAGAAGACTCTTGAGAGTCCGTTGGACTGCAAAGAGATCAAACCAGTCCATCCTAGAGGACATCAGTCCTGAATATTCATTGGAAGGAATGATACTGAAGCTGAAGCTCTAATACTTTGGCCACCTGATGCAAAGACCTGACTCACTGGAAAAGACCCTGATGCTGGGAAAGACTGAAGGCAGGAGGAGAAGGGGATGACAGAAGATGAGATGGTTGGATGGCATCACCAACTCAATAGACATGAGTCTGAGCAAGCTCGGGGAGTTGGTGATGGACAGGGAAGCCTGGAGTGCTACAGTCCATGGGGGTCTCAGAGTCAGACACGACTGAGCGACTGAGCTGAACTGAAGCTAAATCACGGATGCACAGAGGATGCTGGAATAGAGGGTGAGACCACAGACAGAAAGAAAGCAGAGAAAGGTGAGGAAGGAAGGGGTGAGAAGGTGGCATCTGAACAAAGTCAAGGAGGCCAGGAGCAGGACATGAGGCTGCAGGAGAAGGTTCCAAGGGAGCAGCATGGGCTGGGGACAAGGACACTCCTGGCACCCTGCAGGAAGACACCAAGCCACCCGTCCGGCCTGACATGGGCCTGAATGACCTTCAGCCCCTAAAATGACCTCACATGCCAGCTGTCCCTCTCCTAGTGTCATAGGTGGGGAAATCGAGGCTCAGAGACACTAAGTAACATGCTCAACGTCACACAGCCACCCCCGGGGGGACAGCGGCACACAGCATCAGTGAACAAGCTGTGTGTCTCTGGGCAAGTTGCCTGGCCTCTCTGAACCTGATCTCTTCATCTCCACGCAACACTTCATTTCCACCATCCCTCTGCCCTTTGCCCACGTCTTACCCAACCCCACACCAGGGCCTACTGGGGAACATAGCAATACAGAGAGACAGGAGGTGAGGACTGGCTTTGAGATGCTCACACCATAGGGGCAGTGGCTCTCAAACAGTGTCAGCATCCTTGGGGGGCTTGTAAAAACCCAGAGCTTCTGATTCAGCGGATCTGGGGCAGCCCGAGGATCTGCACTGGTGACAAGGGGCTGGTCCAGGGTCCAGGTTTAGGGAAACTTTCCAGGGCTCGTCTCTCCACTCTGTAAGTGGGGGCCCACCCACTGCCACCAACCCTGGGGGCCCAGGGGCTCTCTGCAGCCAGATGCAGGCAGAGTCGGGAGATGGCTCTCTCTGTCATCAGGCGGAGGTTTGAAAGCGAGGCTGAGCTAGAGGGCAAGGCACCTGTGCCTTGACTCACCTTATTCTTTTTCACTTTGATCTTGGCGGGGACAGGAACATAGGTACTGCAGGAGGAAAAGGCAGGTGGTTAGCATAGGGGGAGGGTCGGCTGTCTGGGCATCGGCTGGGGAGGAGAGGGCTGGAGACGCAGGTAGACCACGGGGAGAGTCAGGAGGGCCACGGGGAGAGTCAGGCGGGCCACCGGGAGAGGCAGGCGGACCACCGGGAGAAGCACTCTTTCACCAAGGGGCTCCACCTCCTGCAGTAGCCCATTATGGACACCAGAGGGCGATGGTGGCTAACTTGAGGCCCTTCTGCGGAGGCCAAGCTGAGCCCTAGCTGATACAGCCCCTCCTCTGTCCAAGCCTGCTTCCCTCACTGCCCTGCACCCTGAATCCCTTGGGTTTCCTAACCAGGCCTCAGACAAGGAGGCTCTCAGCCATCTCGGCACTAAGCCCCTTTTCTTTCAGGCAGGAATGGGACCGGGTGAGAGCCTGGCTCTGTGTAGAGGCCAACCCTCCAGGTCTCCCTGGAGGACAGAGGTCAAGAGAAGGACTAGCGTGAGCTCAGTGAGACGCTTGCCAAGCGGCCGGAACAAATCAGATGTGAACTAACTTGCCGATGCTCCAGGCAGGACCGGTGACTCACACCAGAGCCTACATGCTCCTCACCCAGTCTCCCTAGCCGGCCCCCCAGCCCAGCTGGGGCCGCTTTGACAATGTGAGAGGCGGGTGCTGTCATAATTGGGGAGCAGCACAGAGATGAGAAAGTTCAGCAGGGTCCACCTCCTGGGGGACTTGCAGGGCGTTTGGGGAAGCAAGGGCAACCCACTCCAGTCTTCTTGCCTGGAGAATCCCCTGGACAGAGGAGCCTGGCGGGTTACAGACCATGAGGTCACCAAGAGTTGGACACGACTGAGCAACTAACATTTTCACTTTTCACTTTGGGGAAGCAAACCCA
This sequence comes from Oryx dammah, assembly GCF_014754425.2. NCBI lineage: Eukaryota > Metazoa > Chordata > Mammalia > Artiodactyla > Bovidae > Oryx > Oryx dammah. Next base: position 20,711,148 of record NW_024070203.1, on the reverse strand, counting down.
CGAGGTCTATTGTGTTGTGGCGTGGGGAGTCATGAGCAGGAGGAAGGCCAGAGCTCGGGGAGCATTGGGGTGATGGGAGGAGGGGTACCAGGAAGAGCCAGAGGCAGCCTGGGGGCAGGGCTCTGCTGTCTAGAATGAGGCTGTCTGGGGAGGCGAGGTGCGCCTGCAGGACAGCATGAGTGTGGCTGTAGCGGGTGGAGCCCCCACCACGGCAGGGGGCTCAGAGGCCCTCACTCAGCAAGGAGGAGCAGTGACCCCCCCCCGGCAGTGACCCCCCCGCCGTGCAGACGCCTCAAGGGGACTTACTGGGAGATGGTGCCCGTGGTGGTGGCGCTGATTACCCACTCCAGATCGACAGTCTTGAAGGGGACCAGGACCATGCTGACGTTCTCTGCCAGCTCCCTGAAGCTCTCGGGGTACACGAGGTGGTGGGTGGTCTTCCTCCCGACGTCGGCCTCAAACCCTGCAGTGGGGGCCTTGTTCATCCTGGGAGGGGGAGGGAGAGACGACAGGCATCATGTCAGCATCAAAGCTGACTTGGAGGGTCAGCTTTAGCTCAGAGAGGCTGTGCTGTGTCCCAACTTCCTCATCTGTAAAATGGGCACAGGGAGGGCATAGGTCAGATGCTTTAGCTACTTTTTTCTCATGTATGATCTCAAGTGAGCCTAACCATCTCCACTACCAACAGCTGACTCTGTCCCGCTGCAGTGATGTACCTCATTGACCTTTAACGATAACTGGTATATGTATTTCATGGTCCTACTTTTACGGCCAAACTAATCTGAGCATAAAGAATTTATCCCAGAACACAAGAGCTACCCAGTGGCGGCCTTGAACTCAGGGCCTGTCAATCCTAAATCTGACTCTTTCCCCCTCACCATAGACATTCCCACTGGACACCAGTACACTGAGGCCCCCTGAGGCCAGGTGAGTGGTCTAAAGACATAAAGTCAGAGTCCACAGACATGGGGGACAGTTCTAGAAGGGGTCTGAGGATGGCTGCCTGAGTTTCTCACGCTGGGCACTGGTGCCCCGGGTCTGGTGCCTGGTGTTGGGGTGAAGAGAAACCCAGGAGAGAGGTTGGCATCTTCCTGGAACATTCATTTTACTTGGAGACAGGGAAACCTATTTTTGCATTAGAAGTATAGGTTATATTATGGCCTAGATGGCCAAGCAGGGACGGACTGCAAAGATGAAACAAGAATCTCGTTAGTCTAGTCCTCCAGCCAGGCCGCTCCAGGCCAAGTTCCTGCCCACTGGGTGTGTCTCTCTGGTTTCAGAGAGGCCTTGCTGATTCATCCCCATCCTGCAACGCACATGGGGAAACTGAGGCCCTGGGGAAGTCTGGGCTCCCTGACTGGAGTCCTGACCTCCTGACCCTGAGCCATGATGCCCGCTGCAACTCCAGGGGCCCAGGTAGGGGCAGCGGGGTGGGCCAGGGGGCGAGGGGCTGCACTCACCTGAGCACAAAGTCGTGACTGTCTATCTGAGGCCCGTACCAGGACTCCCTCAGGTTGCCCGAGTTGCCCACGACGGCGCAGCGCCGGCAGCCCACCGAGCCCTTCTCCAGCAGGGGGTCCACGTCCCCGGGCACCACCTGGAACAGCTCCTTGATGGTGTCATTCAGGTTATTAGGCTGCTTCTCCCGCTGGAGCTTCTGTGGGCAGAGGATGCGGGACGCAAGTCAGCCGGGCTGGACCCCGAGCTCCTCGGAGCTGGTGACCTGGCTCCTCCAGAGGCACCTGGAGACAGAGCTCCACCTCCCCCACAGGAGCCACTCGGGGAGACGGGCAGGCCAGAGACCATTCATTCAGTCTACAAATGCTTCCTGAGCACCTGCTATGCTTGGTGGGTAAAGAATCCCCCTGCAATGCAGGAGACCTAGGTTCAATCCCTGGGTCGGGAAGATCCCCTGGAGAAGGGCATGGCAACCCACTCCAGCAGTCTTGCCTGGAGAATCCCAAGGACAGAGGCTACAGTCCATAGTCACAAAGAGCGGACACGACTGAGCGACTGACACTTTCACTGTCATGAACGTGGTGCAGCTCCGGCCTCTTGAGACTGGGTGGGATGAGTGAGGCACATGGAAGAAAGGTCAGGCCACCCTTCGCGCCTGCCTCCCCTGCCTCGGCTCTGCTCCCCATCCTACCGCTCGGCAGCCTCAGCCCAGGACCACTGGGGTCTGTCCAGACCTAAGAATCAGTGCTTCGCCGGATGCATCAAGGAGCCACTGTCTGGTTAACAAATTATTTTCATGTCCACACCCAAGGTCAACTACCCTGGGAACTCCCTGACCCCCAGGCACGGGCAAACACTGGGTTTATCCTGAGGGTGGGCAAACACTGGGTTTATCCTGAGGGTGACCAGCCACCTGGTTGGCCCAGAGTTAAGGAGTTTCCCTGACTTTTACTAACCTGCCTGCCAATGCAGGATACACGGGTTAGATCCCTCACGCAGGAAGATCCCCTGCAGGAGGAAATGGCAGCCCACTCCAGCCTTCTTGCCGGGAGAATCCCAGGGACAGAGGAGCCTGGCGGGCTACAGTCCACAGGGTTAGACACAACTGAGCACCAGCAGTGGGGGCGGGACTTTCAGGGACGAAAGTGGGGCGAGTGGGTGGCCGTAGCGAGGCCCCCTCTGACCACCCACATCCGCCCACTGCACGGTGACCACATGCTGACAGAGACCACTCCCCCACTCAGAGTGGTACCTGCAGCGATCTCCTAAGAAGCATCGCAATTCAGCACAAGGAAGGAGGATCTGCGTCCGCTGAGCACGTGTCCTGAATCCAAAGGGGAACTTGAAGCCAGGCTTTTATAAGCCCACCTTAACGTCTCTCCCCCAACACCACCCCTGTCTCAGAGCCCTGGAACCTCCACCTAGGGAAAGCCCAGTCCCTGGGGCTGGGTTGGGGGAGGTGGCTGTGGGGTGAGTCCCACCTGTCTCACCAGCCTCAAAGACAGGGGAAGGGTTGCTGGAGAGAAGGGTGAGGTTAGCTGTGGCTCTGGCCACTGTCTAAGAAATCAGGGACCGGGGATTGTGTGGGGAGGTCCCCGGGCACCTGGTCACCACCTGGGACGGGAGGAGCCAGCATCCACAACAGGAGGCACAGCGGGAGACCCAGATGGTGCCGTGGGTAAGGCCACCTAGCATCTCCTCTAGCCTAAGACACGGCACATGCGTGGGGAGCCGTGGGCAATGACGTCGGGACCACGGGCACTCACCTACTGTAAACATCACACAGGATGGTAATCGTGAAAAGAAAAAGGGAAACTAACAAATGCTGGTGAGGACCTGGAGGATCCAGAGCCCTCGTGCCTTGCTGGGGGGAACACAAAATAGTGCAGCCACGGTGGCAAACCGCTTGGCAGTTTCTCAGCGATTCCATCGCTAAGTATTAAAAAGAACTGATCAGGGACCTCCCTGGTGATTCAGTGGTAAGGACTCGGCGCTTGCACTGCCAAGGGTCCAGGTTCAATCCCTGGTCAGGGAATTTAAGGTCCCACAAGCCGCGACCAAGAAAAGGAGAAAGAAACCTGAAATCGGGGTCCTGAACAAGGTCACCTGTGTTCAGAGCGGCATTGCTCACAATAGACAGAAGGTGGAGACAACCCCAGGGTCCCCTGGCACACGGATGAATAAACGAAGTGCAGAGCATCCATGCAATGGGACATCACTCAGTCATTAAGAAAGAAAGAAAAGGGACGTTTCGATGTCCAGTACCAAAGGGTGAATTCTAAAGCACACATGCTAAGTGTTATTTCACTGACTTACTTGCCAGACACAGGAGGACATGTTTGTATGATTCCACTTACAGGAGATACTAAGTCACCAGATTCATCAAGACAGAAAGTAGAATGGTGGTTGCCTGGGGGATGAGAGGGATGGTATGGGGTGTCGCTGGGATGATGAAAGTGCCAGGTATGGGTAGTGGTGATGGTTACCCAACATCATGAATGCATTTACTGTCACTGAATTGCACACTTATAAAGAGTTAGGATGATAAACACTGTGTGTACGTGGTGATGGTTTAGTCACTCAGTCGTGTCCGACTCTTTGTGATCCCACGGACAGTAGCCCACCAGGCGCCTCTGTCCATGGGATTCTCCAGGCAAGAATACTGGAGTGGGTTGCCATGCCCTCTTCCAGGGCATCTTCCCAACCCAAGGATCAAAGCCAAGTCTCTTGAGTCTCCTCCATTGGCAGGTGGATTCTTTACCACTGCTCATCTGGGGAGCCCATGTGATGTCTATTCTATCCCAAGACAAAAAGCACATCCAGATTAAACACTTGCTCCTATAGGACCTCCTGGGGCAGCTCCAGGCTCCTGAATACATGGTCACCTGGGGATCTCGCTAACATGCAAGATCTGGGCGCCAGATTCGGCACTTTTTACAGACTCTCAGGTGACGCTGCTGCTGGTAAAGTGGGGACCACGCTCTGACAACCCCTGGGATTGAAGACCACAGCCAAGCTCCCCATCAGGAACCCACCCAGGAAGGGCCCGGACATCATGAGGATGCACCCAAGACCAGAGAGAGTCCTCGGGGAGCATGACGCTGCATGCTGGGTTAAGGAGCCACGTGGCATTCTTCAATCCAGCGCTTAGCAGTAGTTAGTTACTAAGCGCCTCCTACATGACACACATGCCTGCTTTGTCTCAAGGGACCCAGAGTTTGAAGGCTCAGAGCTGGCAGGATACCCGTGTTGGGAGGACAGCCTTTCGTTGTCCCATTCGCCTATTAGCGACTCACTCCTTGATTCATTTTAAAAAGCTGTTGCTCAGTCACTCAGTCGTGTCCAACTGTTTGTGACCCCAAGGACTGCAGCATGCCAGGCTTCCCTGTCCTTCACCATCTCCCAGAGCCTGCTCAAACTCATATCTATGAAGTCAGTGACGCCATCCAACCATCTCATCCTCTATTGCCCCCTTCTCCTCCTGCCCTCAATCTTTCCCAGCATCAGGGTCTTTTTCAATGAGTTGGCTCTTCTCATCAGATGGCCAAAGTATTGGAGTTTCAGCATCGGTCCTTCCAAGGAATGATCAGGGTTGATTTCCTTTAGGATTGACTGCTTTTAAAGAGTAAGTTTATTTTAAAAGGCAATCTCATATCTCTGCCACACGTGAAAGCCAAGAGTTACTTGGCAGAAGTAAAAAAGTAATTATCCAATATGATGAAAACAAAATCACCTTATTCACTTCCAGCTCCATCCTGTTGCTTGCCCAGGCAAGCCGCCCTGTCTTCACTATTAATAGAACTGAGACGGGCAGGTGTTAAAAGGCTGCATCACGAAACAAGGAGGCACATGTAACCCTTGCAACTTCAAAGATGGAAAGAGAATTAAAGCAGGGATGACTTCCTCCAACCCATGCCTGACGCGATGCTCTTAAAGGCCCTGCCCCCGTATCACCAGGAATCACGCCCCGGGCCCCAGCTCACACTCCAGGAATCTTGGCTCTGTTCCCGACCTTCATGGGCAGGAGAGAAAACTGAGGTCCAGAGATGGAAAGATCCAGGCCAGTGGGGGAGGGCAGAGCAGGTAGAACCGGGGGCAGCAGGGAGTCTAGCTGTGTTTCTGGGGATGAGCACCCTAAAGCGTTCCCTCACTGGCTTGGGGAGCTGAGGCCGGTCACACCCTGCTGCGTCCGTCCTCCCTGGGAAAGGACCTCCTGATTTCTCTGTCTTCTGTAAATGACAATGCAAAGTCCCAGAGGGCTGCTGACAAGCACACAGGAGAGAGTGGGGCAGAGGTTCAAAGTCGCCTCCTCCCCTTCTCCTGACTAGTTTCCAAGGACTGTAGTGTATTTCCCTGTCTACAGTCAGGGCTCAACCAGTGCCTGCCCTTTGCTGGTAGGGCTTGTGTCTTAGGGCAGAGCCTGGAGGCAGAAGCTGAGACAGCCAGCACGACCTTGATATGAAGGACGTGGGGGATTTTGTGATCCCCAAGGCACCTGGGCTGTCAGCTTCCAGCCCCTAAAGCCTCCATCCCTGGTCCGGCCTCCCTGCTCTCTCTCCCATGTGGGTCTGGAGAGGCTGCAGTGGGCAAGAAGGCAGAAAACAACGGTGCCTGGGGGCAGACGGCACAGCCCCAGGCCTGGCTTTGTACTGACGGCCGGGTGACCTCAGTCAAGTCCTTCACCTCGACCTGGAGACAGAAGAAGAGGGAGCAGACCAGAGGGGAGGAGCGGTCTAGGCCCAGCCCCTCTGACTGATGCATCCAACACCTTCCGTGGCCTTCTGCCAGCCCCCCAGCCTGCAGGGCATTGCCTGCCAGGCTCTGTGTTCAGCGTCCTAGATCTGGATTTGTCCTGGATGCCTGGGGGCCTTTAGGCAGTGCTGTGGTGCCGCCTGGGAGCTCTCAGGATGGTTTTGATTTCAGTATTCTGTGTCTCTGCCTGGAGGGACAGAAGTGCTTGTCAGATGTGGTGTCCCGATTCTTTATTCAAAACATGTGGTCTGTGTTTTGTCAAGGAGCCCAGAAGCTCGAAAGGGCTGCTCCTTTCTGTTGATTTCTATTGGTGAGGCCCCTTCTTGCTTCCCCTCTTCCCCTGCAAAGTTCCCTACCAAGTGGCCACCAGAGGCTAAACTCCAGCAAAGAACGACTGCAGACAAGCCCTGGGGTAGGGATTTAAAAAAACGGGTAAAATGTTAAACAGCCGTGTGAGAAAATATTCAGCCTTCATACCTGCTGAAAAAAATGCGAATTCATTACCCCTTTCCCATTAAAGCAGCACAAATAACTAAAAATGTTAAAACCTAATGTTTGCAGTGTTGTAGAGAAACGTAGTGAGGAGACTATTATGACTTCAATCTGAAACTCAGCAAGATGAAGTTCCTCAGAATCATTCTTGATATAATATAGGAAATTAAGAGCAAAAGCCAGGGACCCTGGGTGCCTACCACCCATCACTCAGGCTTGTGACTGTCCATTTTCCCTTCTCTCCCACCATCCCTAGAAAGGGAAAGCTCTTTTTTCCATCTAAATATATTGACATCTACTAGATGCTCAATACATTTTGAATGACTGAGTACTTTTCACTCTCCTTCAATCCATTTTGCATTTGACAATCAGAGTGACTTTTCAGACAACTAGGTCAGACCATGGACCTCTCCTGATTAAAACTCTTGAAGTTTTCTGCTGCACTTAGACACAAATGCCACACTCTTCGCTTTGGGTCTTGCCTGCTCCCAGACCTCCTCTAGATGCAGCAACCCCCGCTCACGGCCACACAGAGCTCCTCTACTCACCTCCCCCCGCCCCCCAAGACACCAAGCTGATGCAGCCCCAGGGCTCTTGCACCTGCTCTCTCTGTGACCTACTGCACTTTCTCCTGATCCTTCCACAGCCTGCTTCCTCTCTGCCTTTAGTCTCCACTCAAGTCCTGGCTCCTCAGGGACCTTCCCATTGACCCCATTTATAGAGGCTTCTGCCCCAAGCTCCTCCCTATCACAAACCCCTTTGTTCCTCCTCCGAGCACTTCTATCTGAGCCTATCTTGTTTGTTTGTTATCATCTCTTTCTGCCAGAATATAACTGCATGAGAGGAGGATTCTGTCTTTTTGCTTCTCAGTAATAGTTAAATAGTGGCCTCTAAAAAGATATGTCCAAGTCCTGACCCCTGGAACCTGTAAATGGGACTTTATTTGGAAAAACAATCTTTGCAGATGTAGTTTGGACTTCGAGATGAGGTCCTCTTGAATACAGAGTGGGCCCTAAACTCAGTGACAGGTGTCCTTACAGAAGAAGGAAGATAGGTGCTTAAGACACAGAGAAGAGGTCCGTGTGAAGATGGAGGCAGAGACCGGAGGGATGTGTGTACAAGCCAAGGAATTTGCAGCGACCAGCGACCCTCAGAAGCAGGGAGAGAGGTGTGAGATGGAGTGTCTCAGAGCCTCTAGAAGAACCAGCCCTGCTGATCTCAACCTTGATCTCAGACTCTGCCTCCAGAAACAAGAGGGAACGCACGTCTATAGCTTCAAGACACCTTCTACGTCACCTGTTTCCGGCAGACACCGGAAACACCTACAGAACCCTCGGCTCTGATTTATATAGAGTGGATTCTCAATGCATAGATGCTGAATGAATGACTAATATTCCGAATCTCACCAAGCGCCTGGCAGGGCCCCCAGTGCACGCCAGGGACTGAGCATTTGGCCGTCAGGAGTCCGCCACCCTGCCTCCCACGAGACCCACCCACAGCCCCGGTTCTCACCAGCCACCAGTTGTAGGTGTCTTCCTCCAGGAGCGCGTTCTTGGCCGTCAGCAGGGGCTGCATGGACCGGTTGAACCGCTCGTCGAACCAGGAGGAGACCCTGCGTTGCCCGACGCAGCGAGTACAGGTACAGGGCCTGTTGGAATACTTCATGAGCTTCTTGAAGTTCTCCGAGAGTTCGTGGACCATCTGCTTGGGGAACCAGGTGGTGGCCAGCATGGTGTGAGAATAGTTCAGGAAGAAGGAGGTGAGGAAGATGAACAGGAGGAGGAGCGTGAGCACCTTGAGAGTTCTTTTCCTCATGGTCGCCTTTTCTGCCTTCCTGAGGGGGCGGGGCAGGGATGGGCTGGAGGAAACCAGGCCTAACTGGGGAAGAACTCCCAAGAAAGAGCCCAGAGATAGAGGCTCAGTCGCAGGGCAGGACAAGACAGGGACGGCCAGGGAGATTTAGAGCCTCCTGACGGCCACGGCTGCAGGCTGAGGGCCACTAGGCTGTGCGGGACATCCCCTGCAATACTCAAAGGCTAAGTGGACCACTCGTGGTGGGTTGGCTCTGCTGGCGTGCAATTTGTTTCTTCAGGAAATAAAGTGGCCTGTTTCATCAGCAATCTTCAAACAGCCGATAACGTCTCTTGATGAAGCTTTAATCAAGACTTAATAACCGTGATTTCCTTTCCCATCCAAGGGGGTGGTGGTGACAGCCCAGGGTCCCTCGGAGGTGAAGATGTTACAGGAAAGGCCGCGGTGCAGGACAGAGGGAAGCTGTTTCTGCCATCGCCCTCTGGAAAGGATGGTGCGTGACAATCCTTAATTAGAACTGGGTCTTACCCATGCTGTCACCAGAGATGTGGTGGGGAAGCAGCTGGCTTGATGAAGGCACTGGGGGCTGTCTGTCATCTACACAGAGAAAGAGGAAGAAAACAGCATGAATGTCTATTCCCTTCGTTTCTCTCTCTCCACTTCCTCCATTTCTGCTCTGTTGCGACACCACCGATATGGCAGGTGACAATTTTTTAACCTTTTGAACTTCAAGTGTGTGCATGTGTACAGTGGGATGTTAATACCTATTGTGCAAGGTTGCCAAGAGACACGGAAGGTGTCCCCCCCACATCTTCCCTGCACCCAGAACCTAGTACATTGAAGCACCTGACCAAAGTTTGTGAAATGAGTTAATAATGCACGTATGGTGCTGGGCACACAGAGCTTGCTGAGCACAAGCTACTTTCTCTCTCCTTCACTCTCTTTTGGATTCTGAAGTTCAACAACAACCAAAATGCTACTCTTAGAGGGTAGCCCAGACTTCTACCTGGCCCAGGTTCAAGTACTGGTTTACTAGCTGAATGGTTTGGGGCAATTTATTCAACCTTCCTGACCCTCAGTTTTCCCTTCTGTAAAATGGGACAATAATACCTCCACTTATGGGATGGGCCATGAAGATAAGACACAAGAGATTCAGGCTCGATCCCTGGGTTGGGAAGATACTCTGGAGAAGGAAATGGCAACCCACTCCAGTATTCTTGCCTGGAAAATTCCATGGACAAGAGCAGCCTGGCAGGCTACAGTGCACAGGGTCACAAACAGTCAGACATGACTGCACACACACACACACACACAGACTTTCCTTTGCCATTTTCAATGTATGAATGGATATTCTTGGATGAGCCACTAAGAGCCAGAGAGGATGGTGCATTTATGCATATCTAATTCCTCAACTAACAAAGTATATTGTCACCCAGATAGGGGTCTCCCAAGTTATCCAAAGAAGAAACTGAGATTCAAAGAGATTAAGTGGCTTTGCCCAAGGTCATGGGGAGAGGAAGAAGTGAGATCTGAGTCTGGATCCCAGACCTTCTGAGTCCATGTACCTGGAGGGGCTGGGGTACCAAGAAGAGGGCAGGAGTGTGCCTTGGATGGACACCCTGTCCGTTAATTGGGCCGCAGATGACCATACTTGGAGGGATACAGAGAAAGCTGGGAGCCATTTATTCAGAGAAAGCACACCGGGACGCCTCAGAGACTCGTAACACAAGTCCCCACAGCTCCCTGGCTTTTGGGCTCCTGCACAGCACAGCACAGCTGTGGTCACACCTCTGCACTTGAACCTGACTCCCTTTGGTCCTTGCTGAGCATATGCCCCTGTCTCTATCCATCTGATCAATTACCTTCGCCATCCCAATGTGTAGGCTGTCAACCAGCTGTATTTCCGCGCCCCCCCCGCCCCCCCCCACACCCCCAGGGAAGTGGCAGTGAAAGGAAGATTGACTACTTTCTGGTAGAAAGAGGGGCAGTTCAAAAATCCGATTAGACCCACAGCGCTATCCTGGAGATAGCCAGGGGACAAGACATGTTGTTCCTACTGCTTCCTCGAGGCCTCAGCCCAGGGGCCAAGGTCTCCCCATTTGCCTTCTGCTCCACTTTGTACTCGTCGTGACACCGTGACTTGTATGGAGAACCTAATGGTGTGCAAAGCCATCCCTTCCAGCCATCCCCTGCTCCCTCTGTCCAGCAACCAACTCTGTCATCTGAGTCAGATTAACCTGCTTATCCTCAAGGGCGGGCTCTGATTTAACTTGGCAGGCAGAGGGTTCCCACCCCTCCTACTGCAGTAATTGGTCCAGGGATGGGCACTCAGCCTAATTCATCTGGAGTGAAACTCCTGACTTTTGCAGAGGAGGGGGGAAAGAGACGTTCTTTGGCTTTGGCCAGTTTGCTGCTTGGATGTGAGGTCTGGAGTTGTACCAGACACTTAGCTCCCTCACTGGAAGAGGCGATTGGTGTTAAGTCCCTACTTGATTATGGCTGCCACCCTCCCTGGGCCTTGACTTTTCAGTGACATCAGAGAATAAATCCCCTTTATTGTGTAAAGCAGACTGCTTGTAACTTGAAGCAACATGACTGATCCACAGGTCACAGTTGTTCTGGCCTCTGGGCACCCAGCCTGGCCGTCCCTACCATCCAGAAAATCCACCCCACCCTGCTTGGCTCCCTTGACTCTGGGAGGGAAGTCTGCCCGCGCCTGGTCTGAGCGGAGGCCTCTCCTGGCTTCCACTGCATCCTGGCTCCTCTCTGCCTGTGCTGGGTGCTTGTCTGTCTCCTCCCTGAGCTGGGCGCTCCATGAGGATGGACACTCAGTCGCACTCATTGTCGTGGCCCTGACATCGGGAACCCACAGGGTGTAAAGGGATGCAGACGTAAATGAAGGGAAAGAGCCACCGAGTCAGAGGAGAGAGCTGGGCCAAAAAGCACACGCTGAGTCTGAAGACTGCGATTCTCACCAGGCTGCTCAACCCCATTTGCTGTGTGACTGTGAACAAGTGCCTGACCCTCTCTGAACCATCCCTTCAACTGGAAAATGGAGCTGACAACACAGATTCTGCCCACTTCTTGAGGCTATCAACCAAGGTACGATCTATCCATTCAACTGATTCACTCAATGCATATTTGCCAGGGCCCTGTGCTGTGCCAGGCTTTGGGCTGGGTGGCAGGGATCCATCATGAAAGATTCTAAAGTGGGAACTTCCCAGGCACCTGCAAGGCCCCAGCACCTTTGGAAGAGAGGATGCTGGTGTCCTGGGATCCGAGAGGGGCATGCATGTGGGTGGGGCGGAGGGTATGCGGGATTCAGAAGCCAGGATCAAGACTGAGTGTCTCTGAGCAACATGGAGACTCACTGGAGGGTCTGACTCACAAAGTCTCATTACATTTGTCTTTGTAATGAGCAGAGCCCATGATGCTCTTATGAACTCTGTATCCTGATGCCAAGGACATCAGTTCACTGAAACATAATTACTGAACCATGTTGATCAAATACAACTGTGAATGAGAAGCTAGGTCCCTTACAATGTCCCAGCTCCACGAGAGGTATTAACATTCTACCCTGATGCTGGAGGGAGGGGGCAGTGAGCGTTGGGACAGAGGGCAAGGCCCAGCTGCAGAGGCAGGGGGGACCGTGACACCCTCCTCCCATCCATTCATCTGGTACATCTTGGTAGCTGCATCTCCGAGGCCAGGGTGCTGGTTCTAACCCCACCTACCAGCAGACCCTTCCAGGCTGGTACCCTCAAAAGCCCTCGAACAAAACTGCCGTGGAAAAGTAGGAACAGCCCTCCCCCCGCCCTCCTCCCTCCCACCTTCTCCCCTGCCCCAGGGAAGAAACAAAGAATGCGTGACTTCTGTTCTCTATTAAGTGAGGCAGCCTGCAACACATGGGGAACGCCAGCCAGGGCCCCTGAGATGGGACCGAGGCCAAGGCGCCACGGGCCAAAGATCTCCCTGAGCCAAGTGCACAGCAAGGAAGGCTGGCTACGCCTCCCCTAACAAGGACGAGGAGAAGGAGGGGAGGAGGACCCAGCTCCCAGTGCTGTCTGCAGAGAGGCAGTCATGTCTCAGCCACGGACAGGAGTTCTGGGGGATGCACAGAGGAGGTGCACAGAAAAGATGGATAATTTGGAACGGTGGCTCAGAGGGTAAAGCGTCTGCCTGCCACGCGGGAGGCCCAGATTCAATCCCCGGGTTGGGAAGATCCCCTGGAGGAGGAAATGCAACCCTCTCCAGTATTCTTGGCTAGAGAATCCCAAGGACAGAGGAGCCCAGTGGGCTACAGTCTATAAGGTCGCGAAGAGTTGGACATGACTGATGAACTTCACTGGGGGACGCACAGAGGAGGTGCGTGTCACGGTCCTACAGGGTCACCCCTCAAAGTTGACACAAGTCAAGCCCCTTCAAGAACTCAGAAAGGATTCCCCGAAGGAGGGTCCCTAATGAAGCTACCCTCCCCTCCTCCACCCCCAACAATAGGGAGATAGTGGTGATTACCAGCCACTAAGAGAAGAACTGCTTCCAGTACTTGGCAAACCAAATGAATGGACAGATTGGGTTTGTGAATGTTTGGTTAACGCCTGCTAAACTTCCCGCTTGGGAAGATCCCCTGGAGGAGGGCATGGCAACCCACTCCAGTATTCTTGTCTGGAGAATCCCATGAACCAAGGAGCCTGGTGGGGTCACAAAGAGTCAGACTCAATTGAGTGACTAAGTACAAACTACACGGTAGCTCTCACAAGGCTGGGATGTTATACTAGCTTTCTGCATAGCTTCCTGCCCTACGTTGGCTGCTGAAGTGACCAAGTGAACACTAGGTTGCTGGTAATATTCACACTTCTGATAAGGAGTGTCCTCCATGGGATCCTCAAGTCAACTGGGTGAAATAAGCCAAAGGAGCCACAGGGTCCTGAAGTCAGACAGAACTTAGACACAACATCAGACATGTTTCCCTGAAATGAGAAACCGAGGTTCAGAGAAGGCATGTGACTTGTCCAAGGTCGTACAGCAAGATGCCAGCAAAGCCGGCACTTTGCTCCAGGCTCCTGCCTCCTCCTGGGCTGTCCTCCTAAACACAGCTAACTGTTCTACTTCATTGGGACCTGCCCTCATGGCCCTCATTTCTTTTCTTGTCATTTCTGTGGGTTTCAAATCTGTCATCTTTCTGACTTCCTGAGATGGACACTACCTTGTCCATCCTCTCTTCCGCTGTGTCTACTCTGTTTAAATTATATACTACATTTATTCCAGTTACTGTATATTTTCAGTTTTAGAATTGCCACCTGAGTAATATTTTAAATAAGTTCCAGTTTTCGGGTGAAAATCTGCACCTTGTCACCTGTCTGCCTGCAATGATCCATCACGGTCATTTTAAAACCATGTCTTGCCCTCATGACATCTGGAGATGAGGGTCTATTTCTCTTGTCTGTTTTCTCTCCTTATCTCTCTTTGGTCATTTGGTTCTGTCTCCCAGCATGCCTGGTTAACAGTGGACAGAGCACGGGCCGGAAGTGTAGCAGCTGAGGGCAAGGCGGTCCTTAGACAGGAAGGAATCTGTTTGCCCCTGGAGGCAGGTAGAGCACAGGCACACTCCGCCTGTCCCAGCTGGTGATCAGACAACCAGGCTGCACAGCCTTCATGATGACTAGTTATTCCTGGCTTGCCCTTACTTATAAGGAATAGCCTTTCTTTTTTTAAGAAAAATATTTTATTCATTCATTTTTGGCTAGGTCTATGCTTTGCTTTGATAGGCTCTTCTCTAGCTGTGGGCTTCCCTGGTGGCTCAGACGGAGAGTCTGCCTGCAGTTCGGGAGACCCGGGTTCAATCCCTGGGTCAGGAAGATCCCCTGGAGAAGGAAATGGCAACCCACTCCAGTACTCTTGCCTGCAAAATCCCATGGACAGAGGGGCCTGGTGGGCAAAGTCCATGAGGTCGCAAAGAGTCAGACACCACTGAGCGACTTCACTCTCTCTTTCTTTCTCTAGCTGTGGCGAGTGGGGGCTGCTCTCTAGCTGTGCTGCACGGCCTTCTCACTGCAGCAGCCACTCCTGCTGTGGGCTTCAGAGTTACAGCTCCCAGGCTCCAGAGCACAGGCTCGGTAGTTGTGGCACGGGGGCTTCTCCCACGGAGAAGGAAACGGCAACCCACATCAGTATTCTCGCCTGGGAAATCCCTAAGGACAGAGGAGCCTAGTGGGCTACAGTCCATGGGGTCCCAAAGTCAGACACAACTTAGAGACTGACTACCATGCATGGATATTTGAATTGCTTCCACCTTTAGTGGACTATTGAGCCATTTTATTGGTGGCTCGGTGGTAAAGAATCCACCTGCCAATGCAGGGGACCCAGGTTCGACCCCTGGGTCAGGAAGATCCCCTGGTGTAGGAAATGGAAACCTACTGCAGGATTCGTGCCTGAAGAATTCCATGGACAGAGGAGTCTGGTGGGCTACAGTCTAGGGGATCATGAAAAGTCAGACATGGCTGAGTGACTGAATACATGGGCTTAGTTGCTCCACAGCCTGTGGGATCTTCCAGGACCAGGGATGCAAGCAGAGTCTCCTGCACTGAGCCACAAGGAAGCCCAGGGCATAGTCCTTCTTAAAGGGAAGCTGGGAGGCTACGAGTTTGGTAGGCATGCCTCTTCCATGTACTCTCTCACTTCCAGTTTCTCTCTCCCCTATACTGTGAGACTATCAAAAGCTCAGTCTAGCTTTTCAATCTCTCAGCTGCTGTTTTCAGTTTGTTTCCTTAGGCTCTGGTCCCATGCAACTTAAATTCTGCCAAATGCCTTGAAAGGAATAAAAAAGGTGCAGAATAATGGCCCTCTTCCTGAGGTTTCTGTTGCTTTGCTTCTTGGCCCCTTCATTTTAGCTGACCTGGGAGTCCTGTACCCCATTTTTATTTCGTTTCATTATTACTATTTTTCACTCCTCACCTCTTGAGACTGCTCAACACTGAGCTGCTTCTCTCTGCTTGTCTTCTGGAGCTGCTGGTCACTGGACACTTGGAATCCATCTGTTCTGGTTCTGTGCCGGTGGATCACGGCCAGTGGTTGTTGGAATAAAAAAATGGCCCAGACATACCTGGGTTCAAATCCCAGCTCTTCCTATTCCCAGTTCTGTTCTCAGGGGTAAGGCATTGCAGCTCTCTGACACTAGGTTTCTGAATCCACAAAGTGGGACTGTGTGCGTGCTCACTGATTTCAGTTATGTCTGACTCTTTGTGACCCCATGAGCTGTAGCCCACCAGGCTCCTCAGTCCATGGAATTCTCTAGGCAAGAATACTGGAGTGGGTTGCCATTTCCTCCTCCAGGGCAATTTCCTGACATAAGGATCGAACCTGCATCTTCTGCATTGCAGGCAGATTCTTTACCCCTGAGCTACCAGGGAAGTCCACATAGTGAGACTCGTAATGCCCGAAGGCAGGGCTGCTGTGGGATAAAGGGATTTGCACAAAAGCGAGCAGCTTGGTTTGAAGGCACAGAGCAGGCACCTTATAAATGTCCGTTCTCTTCCCTCCCTGAGTTTCAGATTCCTCATTTGTAAAAAGTCCAACAGATTCCCTGGCTTGCCTTACTGGCGGGGTTATTTAAAAGACTGAGTGAAATCAGGCATGAAAGAACAAACCGGGGGAATGAGGAAAATGATGATTCCGACTTGCTTCATTAGCTGCTTCCATGCGTCGAGGGATGGGACAACCAGCCCTTCACTTCTTCCTGCTCTGCTGGCCAGGACCTCTGAGGATCGGCAGGGAAGAGGGTCCCAGAGCAATGCATGGGCTAGAGTGTAATGGGTATCTGTGGTCATTCACGGGGCCCTTCTCTCTTCAAAGGGTTACCTGTTGGAGCATTAACTTGTGTGCAACATGAGGGCTTTTAGGGCATCCTGAGTCTTCCTGCTTGCACGGTCCCTGCCGGCTAGCATCTTCTGGACTGGGGATTCTGTCTCTGCTCTCTCCTCCGCATTGTAGGAGCTGGAAGGTTAGAAATGACACTTCCCAGCTTCCCCTGACCAGGGGGCTCTGCAATAACAGAGGATAATCAGCACGGAGGTAGGCTTGTCCTCCTTCCTGTGGGGGCGGAGGCTGCTCTGTGGACCAACCCCTCTGCCTCCCTCCACCTTCCAGTTTGCAGGGCATCTCCACACTCTGAGCTGGCTTTTTTTTTTTTTTTTTGAGAGTTACTTTTTAAATTTTATCTTATTTTTGGCTGTGCTGGGTCTTCATTGCTGTGCTCAGGCTTTCTCTAGCTGTGGCGAGCTGTTACTTTTTGTCATGGTGCACACATTTCCCGTTGTGTGGCTTCTCTTGTTGCAGAGCAGGGGCTCTAGGGAGTGGGCTCAGGAGTTCCGGTGCGTGGGCTTAGCTGCCCCTCGGTATGTGGGATCCTCCTGGAGCAGGGATCGAACCCGTATTCCCTTCACTGGCAAGTGGATTCTTAACCACAGGAGCACCAGGGAATCCTTGTGATGGCTTCTTGTGGCTTCCTGGCCTCTGGGCTCCAGCCTTCAGCATCAGGACTTATATACCTGAGGGCACGGCTCCCATCACCTTTCTAATGTCTGTCTAAGCCCCAGATCCTCTGAACCAAATCCTTTTGAAGCTTCTGCCTCAGTGACGCTTCATCATCACCTGGGGATAAGGCGGTGCCCACCTCACGGGCTTCCCTTGTGGCTGGTAAAGAGTCCGCCTGCAATGTGGGAGACCTGGGTTCAATCCCTGGGTTAAGAAGATCCCTTGGAAAAGGGAAAGGCTACCCACTCCAGTATTCTGGCCTGGAGAATCCCATGCACAGAGGAGCCTGGCAGGTTACAGGGTCCATGTGACCACGGGGTCACAGTCGGATGCGACTGAGCAACTTTCATTTCACTTCACACTTCACACACGCCTCACGGGGCTGGGCTGAGAAAGGCTCCAATCAGTGCAAGCAGAGCTCAGGGGTCTGCGCCCAGCACACAGTGAGCACTCCCTGAATGTTGGGCTTGACTTCTGACATCCTCCAGCGGCTTCTGGTTTCCTGCAAGGAGGGCCATCTAACACCCCCACCCGGCCCTCTCCTTTCTGCCCACTTCACTGAACAGACATGGAGACTGAGCTCAGAAAGGGGAAGCAATGCATCCAACGACACATGGCAAAGTCCAGAGCCGAGAGGGGAGCCAGGCGCCTGACTCCAAGACCGCCTGGATCCTTAGAAGGAAGCCGCTCTGTTCATGCAGCTGCCCTGGTATGGCTGTTTCCACACTTGCCGGGGGCAGGAGGGTGGAGGGCGTCACAGGCTGGGATGGACAGGGAAAGGAGCCAGCAGGGGCTGAGGGGGCCGCATCAGGCACTGATTAATCTGTCATCAGGGGACATCACCTGCTTATGGAGGCTCTCCCTTTGCAGACCCTGTTTACCCACAGTACTGGACAGTCACAGTTCTAGGGCTGGGTACCAGCTCCATCTTTCAGAGGTGGGAACAGAGGCCCACAGCTGTCAAGGGACAGAATCCCAAGGAGCTGGGGTACTGGGAGAGGGGGAGTGCAGCAGGTGGGGGCCCTGCCCTGAGCCCCCCGTGACGTCCGAGCTGAGGGAGACCGACAGTGACCAAGCCACAGCAGCAACATGAGGATCTGCGTGCAGCCAGTTCGGGGCCTGGCAGAGGGCAGATGTGACCTCTCCTCTCCCAGCTTTTGCTTCCTCCCTGGTCAGCATCTCCAGGCCAGCCCCACCCTCTGAGTCACACACAAAGTTGGCAGCCAGGCTCGTGTGGCCCAGCCTGGACCTGGACTAGCTCTGTATATGTCTCTCTCTCCCCTGGCTCAAGAAGGACCAGCCTTGGCTGCAGCCAGACCCAGATCGCTCCAGAAAACATCATCCAAGAGCAGCCCAGCTTGAGTGAGGTGAGACCTGAGAGATGGCTTCAGGGAGAGGCAAACAGGCTGTGACGATAAGTAACACAGAAATCCTGCCTGAGTTGCCAGCCTGCCAGCTGGCCATATAGAGTTCACACTTAGACTGCAACGTCAACCACAACTACATCATCAACTCCTGCCTGAGTCTCCAGGCTGTAGGTCTGCCACTCGGATTTTGAATCTGCCAGCCCTGCGTTGCATGTTGTTGTTGTTTTTCAGTCGCTAAGTCATGTCTGACTCTGCGACCCCACGGATTATAACCTCCCAGGCACCACTGTCCATGGGATTTCCCAGCAAGAATACTGGAGTGGGTTGCTATTTCCCTCTCCAGGGGATCTTCCCAACCCATGGATCAAACCCGCATCTCCTCCTTTGGCAGGCAGGTTCTTTACCACTGAGCCACCAGGGAACCCCATGCCCCCCACCACCGCCCACCCACATGGCATGAGCCGATTCCTAAAATTTAATCTCTCAATATACACACACATCTGTTGTATTGGATTTTTTCCTCTGGAAAACCAGCTGTTACCCTTTGCTTCGTGTGATTGAAGAGAGAGCTGGGGGTGAGTCGGGGGCCCCCTAAGAAAGTGGTAACGGCCAGAGGACCACAGGATGGGCCAGTAACTGGGCAGAGAGGACAGGGGCCTCCGGGCAAAGGAAGCTGCAGGTGCAAAGGCCTGTCAGGAAAGCAGATGGGTTGGCAGGAACTGAGAGAGACGGTCAAGCCGAGCAGAAACCCAGAGAGGAAGATGCAAGATGGGGTAGGGGTGGGGGTGGGTCAGGCAAGGACTGGAGCCACATACCAGGGGGCAGGGGAAGTCTCTGCAGGCTTTGCAGCAGAGGGGAGGTCAGGCTCTGGAGGGTCCCGACTTGCCAGTCTTCTGGGTTGGGGCGCCACAGGGCACCTCCCACGCGCAGCACCGCCCCTGCCCAGCAGGCCCTGGGTTCCTGGAAGGGTCGAAGCTGTGTGGCCCGGCCTCCCGGGGGCTCGGGTGGTGAGCTGGGCACCTTGGCTTTCCTTACCTCCACTCCTGGCACTCTGCTCTGTGCCCAGGGCTGCCCTGGGGCCTCACCCGTGAGCTCCCATGCTGGTTGGCTCTGGGCCGTGTGGGCACAGACAGGAGACTGAAAGGAGGATGGGGGCTGAGGCCAGACGCTTACGGCTCTGGCCCCTCCCGACCCCCGGTGGGGCAGCCTAGACCTGACGGCCTCTGGCTCCTGTAAATGGCCCTCTTCATGCGATGGCTCTGTTTGCGGGTCTCAGTCCTCTTCAGCCCCAGGATGAGAAACACCCCATGGTTTTTCATCCCCAGGGGCCACACCATGCCCTTGAGAATCACCCTGGCATTCACCTGCCCTGGGTGGCCCACTCTGAATGGACCCTGTACATCCTGCAAAGATCATCCCCTGTAGGCGTGGTCCGCAGGGAGCCCCCCCCCCCATGGAGCCCCGCCCCTACCCCTTCTCTCCCCAGAGAAACAGCTGCTTCAAGAACAGCCGGGGCAGCTCGGAGGGCTTTTCAGGAAGTTGGCTCAGGCTCTTTCTGGAATCCTCCCAACACTGCTCCCAACGCTGCCCGGGACCCACCCATCAAGAAGCCTCCTTGTCCTCCTCCGGCCAATGAGACAGCCTGGGGCAGGGACAGCACTGGGGTAGGCGTCCCTGTGGGTGCCATGCAGGCTCCAGGCTCACCAGATTCCAGGTTCCACTAGGGGGCACCCTAACAAGCCCTGCCTCCAGGCTCCCAGGGTAACACCCACCAGCTTCCTCCCAACGCTGCCTCCTGCTGGATAACAGGTGAGTCACTGGCCCAGGCCCCTTTAGCCGTTGACTGCTCTGGGTGGTACCTGGGATTTGACCCCACCCACTCCCGAGGCCCTTTCTGTGAACGATTCACCGGCTGTCTCCCACTCGTCAACTCTCTGACTTCTGCTGGACTTAAATATCCAGGTATCAGACAGAATCCTCATTGTTTTTTCTGCGGACCAAGGCTTTTGAGCTGTGGTGTTAGAGAAGACTCAGTCCCTTAGACTGAAGGAGATCAAACCAGCCCATCCTAAAGGAAATCAACCCTGAATACTCATTGGAAGGACTGGTGCTGAAGCTGATGGTCCAGTACTTTTGCCACCTGATGCAAAAAGCCGACTCGTCAGAAGAGACCCCATGCTGGCAAAGATTGAAGGCAGGAGGAGAAGGGGTGACAGAGGATGAGATGGCTGGATGGCACCACTGACTCAATGGACAGGAGTTTGGGCAAGCTCTGGGAAATGGGGAAGGACAGGGAAGCCTGGCGTGCTGCAGTCCACGGGGTCACAAAGAGTCGGACACGACTGAGCGACTGAACAACAACAAGGCTCATAGAACATCCCTAACCAGATCTGGTGGCCACAGGGAGTGACCTTCATCCTATCTCCCCGTCTATTCATGCAACCCACCCATCCAGCTGTGTCAGTATCTGACGCTTTCTTTGCTGGACACCTGGCAAGGCACCTAGAGGCTCTCCAGGGTGGACACCCTTCAAAGACATGTGGCTTCTTAGGGACCAGCCCGGGTGTGAGTGAGACAGTCACAAGTCGTCTGCGGAAGGTAGTATTATCATCACCTCCTTGGTACAGGGCAGAGCTATGGTCATATGACCATGGAGGAGCTCTTCAATGCCACCCTCCTGGCTTCTCACCTGGGCACGTGAGGACACCTGTAACACCTCACTGAGCACCACCACCTCTCTTCACTGCTAGATAGTGAAGCCCGCCCATGAGGAGCCAGCATCACGAAGGAGGGAATCCCAAGGTCCTCAGGGATTTGGAAGCGGCAGGTTGGTAACAACCGAAAGGAGGAGGGACACAGCTTCTGTGGAGCATGGAGCTGGACCTTGAACACAGCAGGGGCTTGGGGCTGATGGAGGCGATCGGAGAGGTAGCAGAAACCAGGTGGCTTACAAACAGTGAGTTGGTGGAGGTGGTGGTGATGAGGGGCACAGTTCTGGAAAGCGAGGTGTCCTTAGGAGTGACTGTGGTAGGTGGGGGCCCAGTGATGGAAGTCTGTAGGAATGCAGACTTTGGGATAAAGGCAATGGGGAGCCAGCGATGGTCTGTGAGCAGCAGAAGGCATCCACACAACCAGCACGTGGAGCCTGGACTGGACAGTGTGCACACCGTGCCCCCTGGAGTCTGGAGAGCAGCCCTGCCTCCATCTTGGTGCCTTGGGAAACCCATTTTGGGGGACTTCACTTTTCTCCATTCCTTCCTGCAATGACTTTGCCCATTTCCTGCACACCCAAGAAGTGCGGCAGCTTGAGGGAATCCTCTCTAGGACTTGTGAATTTTCCTCACCCTAGTACCTCTTGCTTGCTCCTGTGTTGGGGAGCTGGAGGACAAAGCAGAGGTTCCCGGACGCACCAGCTGGACTTCAGAGCAGGCAGTTTGGAGAAGCACCCGTGAGAAACATGATTAACCAGGATTAGGGTCATATGAGAAGGAGCTAGATCAATTTTCATGCTTTGAGCTGCACAAAAGGGAATTTAAATCCACAAATCTCCTTATGTGTGTAGACTGAGGGATGCTCAAATCGGAGTCCAAAGACATGCACACGAAATCCAAAGTGTGTAATGTGGTCAGGAATCTCAGGAGTCGCCCTGTGTAGGCACCTCCAGGCAGACACCAGGTCCCAGAAGAAAGGGGTTTCCCTGCTTTGGGTGGCGGAGAAGTCACGACAAAGGAAAGGTGATTCAGAAGGGTGAAGCCCCCACCACACCCTCATCTCGGGGGTCTGCCCTTGGTTCTAAAGAGCTGGGGGTTCCCTGACTTCCTCCCAGGCCTCCTGACTTCAAGGGGAGATCTGAACTCTAATGATTAACAAGGGGCATCCAATCAGCTCCTGAAGGGGGTTGAGGGGATTGATCTCTGGTGACGCCCAGAATGAGGGTTCAGATTGCAGGATAAACCCAGTGGCCAAAGAAGCAAGAAGCCCAGCACCCACCTGTGTTCGGAAGTCAAGGGTCAGAGGACTGTCATGGTGTCCAGTGGGGTGACTGGGATAAAACTGGCCCAGCTCCCCACCCTTGGCCAAGCCCCGTTTGGGAAGAGAGGAGGGGCTGCTCTGTGTATTCAACCCTGCAGCACTCTGGGCCCAAGTCACCCAGGTGGGGCCCCCTCCCAAGCCCTGAACTTGGGGAAGGAGGGACACCTTGTCCCCTTGATGAGGGGCTGTGCAGCTGTCCACCGGGAGGACTGAGAGCAAAGGTGTCTGAGCAGATGCACAAGGATGGTGTCAGGGGCTGCAGCGAGCTCCTGGGGCAGCTGAGATTAGGCAGCTTGCAGGCAGCAGAGGCCCAGCAAGCCGGGCAAGAGCAGACCAGGGACGACCTGCGCACGTGGAGGGCGTGGCAAGAGTCCTCAGAGCCGGGAGCAGCAGGGAGGCTTGGAGCCATGGGAGAGGGGAGTCCCCACGTGAGTATTCCCCATCTGCTCCCACAGCTGGTGAGTCCCAGAGAAACCAGTGCTGGTGTGTGTGTCAGGGAAGGGGCAGGGGACCTGTCTCTAACATCCACAGCTGTGCATCAGGCACCAAGCTGGGCGCTTCTCCCAGGCCGTGAGGGGGTGATGCTGCCTCTGTCAAGGTCAAGGCTGAGGGCTCTTGTTCGAGGCCACCTGGCCAGGGATGAGCCTGAGATGCAACCGAGGGTCAGAGCCTTCCTGAGGCTGCCGTGCCTGTGGGAGGCCCTGCCCTGCATCTTAATCCCCCTTGGGAGATGTGAAGGATGTCCACAGCCAGGTGGCCGTCTCCCGCTGCTGGAGTTTTGGCCCCTTGGCCTTGTATCTCACTCTGTAATTAATGAATGCCATCTACTAATAATAAGTGCTCATTGTCCAAGGCCTTATTTGACCAAAGGGGCTCAAGCAGTTAAAGCACACGATCATGGTCAGCCATCGGGCAAGCAGGGGATGGAGACAGAGAACTCAGGCCAATTTCTGTTTCCTGTGAGGGAAGTAGAAAGAGGACAGAGGGCTGAAGTTCCAAAGCATGATTAGCTATGTGACGAGCCACCCTGACTACACTGATCCTTTGTGTGCAGAATCGGAACCATAAAAACCCAAGCCTTGGAAATGAGACAGAGACGAGCTGTGACCTCCACAGGGGCCAGTAGCCTATCTGACTCCTCCTCTGTATAGAGCCTGTTAAGAGCAGACATACCTTGTGCCCTGACTGTGTGCTGAGTGTACCTCTCAGGATTGGTCTAAGAGCTAGCTTTCTTCCTGTGAACTTACTAAACCTATTAATATGCCCATTTTACACATAAGGAAAATGGAGGCTCAGGGAGGTTAAGCCATTTGGCCCAAGGCTGTACATGTGGAGAGAGGGACACTAAAAGGTGATCTAGCATTCAAGAGCCTGAGCTCTGCACCTAAGCGTCTACCCCCCAGCCTGAGCTGCTCTCACAACTGGAGTGCTAGCTGGAGCCCAACACCCCTACTGTGGGCGCATCCATGCTGCCTGGAAGGTCACACACCCACTCACCCCTACTCCCACTCCCCCTCCTCCCTACAAAGTGCTCACAGCTACTACCCGTCTATGCAATGGGAGAGGCGAGTCAAGCAGAAAGGCAGGAAAGAGTGAGCTACGCCGACCATCCCCTCCCAGATGGTGAATACTCCCCTTGTGGCCACAGGTGCTTGGGGACAAAGCCGTTCTGCTCCAGCTCCCCAGGCTGAGGGCGGGAGACTGCAGGGTCTGTCCCCGGTTGCCCATCAAAGAGCCTCCCACTTGGGGAGCGTGGCACTTTGAAACCCTCTCGTTCTGCCTAATTTGCTTTAAAGCACAGACTTCCTTTCATCTTTTCCTGAAATGCCACGGTGAGAAGCAGGCTTTAAAGAGGCTGGCTGCTGCCCTGGGGTTTCAGAGGCTGGCCGGGGTGGCGGGTCCAGGCGTGTCTTGGGGTCTGGTGGAGCGTACCTGACACCAGGCAGGGTCTCCATCCGAGAGTCCCTGCGCTTCTATTCTGCCAGCTGGGAGACCTCACCCAGCCAAGGGGCAATGCGCATCCTTGTGTTTGAGTATCCTGAGCTGACACAGGGACCACTGGAGTTTGTGGGAGGGACACTGGGGTAACTACAGCCCTCCTCAGATATACAATGCAGGATAAGAGTGATGGATAACGAAATCAAGCCTGTTTTATGGCAAGACAAGAAAATTTTCCTCTGGAGAAAAATTTAAACTCAAAGGTTATCTTTGTCCATGTGGGCCTGCTCCTTCCATTATAGTGTGCATTGTGCGTCCCTATTAACCAGACCATCTTCCTAACCTGGGGATCGAAAACCCAGGTCTCCCGCATTGCAGGCAGATTCTTCACCATCTGAGCCACCAGGGAAGCCCAACTAACATTTTCATTTTAGTGTGCGTGTTGCACATCTGTATTGACCAGATCTGCTTAAAAGATGGGAGGTCCTGATCGCTCAGAGGGTAAAGAATCTGCCTGCCGTGCAGGAGACCTGAGTTCAATCCCTGGGGCGGGAAGATCCTCTGGAGAAGCAAACGGCAACTCATTCCAGGATTCTTGCCTGGAGAATCCCATGGATAGAGTCTGGTGGGCTACAGTCCATGGGGTTGAAAAGAGTCACACACGACTGAGCGACAACACTTTCACCTTCTTTCACTTCCTTAGAAGATTCCTCCTTCATCTCATCAAGGGCCACCACATTCCTCAGGAGATAACCTTTCTTCTTAATCTTGTGAGGGTTCACGAAGACCCATAACCCATTGCTTGCTTTGGATGTATAGATCTGGATTGTGTAAACTGTCCATAACATGTCATCTGACGTAGAACTTTTTGTCTCTAAAACGTGTATAACTGTGCTCTGACTTCTAACATGAGGAATAGTCCTCTGAGCTTTCTGAAAGACTGTCTCCTGGGTTATGATCCTCCTGCCGTGCTAAGTCGCTTCAGTTGTGTTGAAGAAGAGTCAGTTCTTCACATCAGGTGGCCAAAGTATTGGAGTTTCAGCTTCAGCATCAGTCCTTCCAAAGAACACCCAGGACTGATCTCCTTTAAGACAGATAAGATGGATCTCCTTGCAGTCCAAGGGACTCTCAAGAGTCTTCTCTAACATCACAGTTCAAAAGCATCAATTCTTCAGCTCTCAGCTTTCTTTATGGTCCAACTCTCACATCCATACATGACTACTGGAAAAACCATAGTTTTGACTAGATGGACCTTTGTCGGCAAAGTAATATCTCTGCTTTTCAATATGCTGTCTAGGTTGGTCCTAGCTTTTCTTCCAAGGAGCAAGTGTCTTTTAATTTCATGGCTGCAGTTACTATCTGCAGTGATTTTGGAGCCCAAGAAAATAAAGTCTCTCACTATTTCCATTGTTTCCTATCTATCTGCCATGAAGTGATGGGACCAGATGCCATGATCTTAGTTTTTTGAATGTTGAGTTTTAAGCCAACATGTGATCCTCAGGTTGGCTTAAATAAAATTTTCCATTTCTTTCTTAGATGGACTATTGATGATGCTTTTTTTTTTTTTCGTCCACTGGGGCAAGATCTGAAGAGGCGCTGCCTCAGCTGTTTTCTCTCTTGCTCTATTCTTTTGCTCTCTGGGAACCTGACCCTTTTCACCTTCACGTCCTCGCTTCTCCCAGTGAATGACCAGCATCTTTATCAGGGAAGATCCTGGCAGGTGAATTTTACACAAGTGTCTGCATGTGTGCTGTGAACTAGAGCTGGAACTCAATTTCAATTTCAGTTAAGAAAGAAATAATCCAAAACCTAGAAGGGTGAATTATCAGGGTGAGTTTGCTTCCTCACATTAATGCAAATAAGTACATGGTCTTCTGATTCAACATATATGCCTAGGTGCTTATTTCTTTCCTATTTTACAGGTAGATAACAGGTGTAGAGAATAAGTGCCTACTGATAAGCCATGACCTAGGAAATGGTACCAAGAACCTTCACTCCCTTTTGTTTCCTGAACTCAACCTCTGAAATTATTGACTAAGTTATGTTGCTGTTATTGTTCAGTCGCTAAGTTGTATCCCACTCTCTGTGACCCCATGGATTGCAACATGCCAGACTCCTCTGTCCTTCACTATCTCCCAGAGTTTGTTCAAATTCATGTCCATTGAGTTGGTGATGCCATCCAACCATCTCATCCTCTGTCATCTCCTTCTCCTCCTGCCTTCAATCTTTCCCAGCATCGGGGCTTTTCCAAGGAGTCAGTTCTTCGCATCAGGTGGCAGCCAAAGTACTGGAGTTTCACCTTCAGCATCAGTCCTTCCAATGAATATTCAGGACTGATTTCCTATAGGATTGACTGGTTGGGTCTCCTTGCAGTCCAAGGGACTCTCCAGAGTCTTCTCCAACACCACAATTTGAAAGCACCAATTCTTTGGTGCTCAACCTTCTTTATGATCCAACTCTCACATCCATACATGACTAAAACCACAGCTTTAACTATACAGAAGAACCCACCCTGAGATGAGGCTCCAGGCATGAAAGGAGTAGGGTCTCCCCCACTTCACAAGTCTCTCATCTCTGACCTAGGACTCCTCTGTGTTCTGCCAGCATCCCCAAAACACTAACAAGTTAGCTATTAGCTCATAAGTGGAATAAATCAAACCCCAGACCGTACACCCATTAGCTTGTAAGTGGAATAAATCAAACCCCAGAGCTTGCTTTCCATATCTTAAAGTATTTTGCTATCAGCCCAAATCCCTTGTTGATGGAGTGGCTGTTTCCTGTCCCCTCCCGGCTGGTGAATTCCATGTCTCCAGCACCACTTTCCCAGGAACTTCCCTGGTGCCCTCGCCCCCTCCTTTTCCCCAGAATTCACATGAGGCTAGGATGCACTGGATGGAATGGAATACACCAGAAGAAAATTTGCACTGATTAAAGGAGAGACAGACATTAGCTTTAGTTAGTAAACAAAGGATGCGTTGAGCCAATGAATTTGGAGTAAACATTGTGGAAAACAGAAAACATAGAAAAGTGAAAGTTTCTGAATGTTCACATTTTTGTGACCTTGAGAGTGAACTCAGTCACAGACTCTCTTGAGTTCGACCAGATGTAGAAAACTGGCAGACTGAGCCTTAACTGCTCTGAAGGCACAGGCTGTGTCTCTGGTGCCCTTGGCCCTGGCCCCACACGGGGGCCTATTATGGGCAGATGGACAGGTGATTAGCTCAGTGACGTGGATGGGCTTGCTGGTCGACCACCAGGCTGCCTACTCCCTGCAAAGGAAGCAGGGAGGGCTGAGCCTCATGGTACAGGAGCTTTTTGACCCTTTCTTATGAGAAACGTTCAACTAACCAGGCGGAACTGCTCTCTGATTATTCTTTTTCCAGCTGAATGAAATTCAGTTCATGGAAGACTTAATAAGTCCTTTTGGGCCCTGAAGAAACAGACATATTCCTCTGCTCTGGTAAATGAGTTTCTGGCTCTGCAGCCCCAGGTCTCAGATCAGGGGGAGGTGAGGACTATCTGGCGCTCTAATCTGAATGCCTGAGGCAGGATGGCCAACGTCGTGCCCTCTTCACTGGGCACCTCTCCGCTGAGAGCTCCAGGTCTACAGAATCAAAGGGGCGCTGCTAGAAGGCTCTGTCCCTGGGCTGGGCTGTTGCCTGCCTTGGAGGCAAAGGCTTGTGGCATTTTCAAGATTGCAGAGGATCACAGGGAGGATCAGGCCTTTCCACTTTTTCTTCCCCCCAGGTGCAGACATGAAGGCTCTAGGAGAGGATGTGACCTGTCCAAGGCAGTGAATGTGGTAGCAGCAGGAAGATTAGAAGCTGGTGTCCCTCACTCCCAAAGCATGTCCCTTCCAGCACACCCGGGCTGTGAGCTGCTCCGGAAGGATATAGACAAGCATCAGTATCAACAAGGATGCACAGGAAACAAACGGAGCCCCGAGGGGACAGGGTCTGCTCAAGATCACAGCCCGCTAATGGCCAAGCCCACGCCTCCACCCCAACCCTGGGCCCTGCTCCGTGCGCTGGAACCTCCTCTCCTGTGCTCAGCTTGAGGTCAGCGGTGCAGCCCCAGCCTACTTTCTTGCTCTGTTCCTGTGATTTTGGGATCCAGGTTCCTGCCCTGCTTGGAAAGATGAGCTTGAACTAGTGCACCACAGCACGCTGAAAACTCAGTCTTGGTTCAAACATGCATTATGAGAATAAATGCAAAGCAAGAAGGTGAAACTATTTCAAGTGTCACCCAAGAGTACTGTGCACTGTGCTTAGTAGCTCAGAGGTGTCAGACTCATGGACTGCAGGCCACTAGGCTCCTCTGTCCATGGGGATTCTCCAGGCAAGCATACTAGAGTGCTTACCATGCCCTCCTCCAGGGGATCTTCCCCACCCAGGGGTTGAACTCCTGTCTCCTGCATGGCAGGCAGATTCTTTACCGACTGAACCACTAGAGAAGCCACCCAGGAGTGAACTGTGCAAAGATGAAGGGATGAGACCAGCAATTTCTTGTTTTAGTCGCACCTTCCCTCGGCTCCATTCAGTTCTGTCCGATTTTTCTTACCATGCAATAGCTACTCCCTGCCACAGCCCTAGACACGTGGAGGTGACGGATGGAGGGAATAATGGTGATGATCAGGAGCTGTGTTGCTGGGAAGGTGGGGAGGCAAACACCCAGACCATCAGGTGCCAAGGGTGCGAGGTACAGTAAGCACATGCCCTGCCCCAGGGCCTTTGCACGTGCTCTTCCCTCCACCTAGACTGTCTTAGGGTGGAGCCCACAGGGCTCTCTCCCTCACTGCATGCATGCTTCTGCCCAGCCACTCTCCTTGGAGAGGCCTTTTCCAATCACCCTAAGACAGGATCGCTCTAGGGATCTCTCTTGTCACTAGCCCTTTTGTTCAGCTGCATTTTCCCTCACAGCCTTAATCACAAAATGACACCCCATTGTATGCCAGTTCCTTCTTTCTTTGTCTATCTGTCTCCCCACCAACCAGGGGGGCAGGAACTTCACCAGCGTCCCTCACTGCTGCGTCGATCCCACTGAGAACCACACTGGGGCCTCAACTGATCCGTGTGGACTGACAGCAGGGTGAGAGGTGGTCCAAGCTCAGGGAGCAGAGGTTCATTCTGGTGTGTGCACAGTGTGAGTGAGGGGTCTCGGTCACTTCCCAGTCTCGGTGTCCTCACACGGCAAATGGGACAATTCCAATGACAACTCTGACCCGTGAAGGGGTGGGAGCAGTGCCCTCTGATCCCTGGACCTTGTGTCTGGAGGTTTCTGGTCCTCGCTAAGCTCTGCTGGTCCCCGCCCAAGCAGATCGGCCATCCTCAGGGAGAGGAAGTCAGAGCCCAGCCTACACTTCCTTTGATTTTTGCAAAAGCAGCAAAGCCCAAAATACTACAAAACCGCACTGTGTATTTGTACGACACTCAGAGGTGTGGCCTGCAGGTGTGAGAGCTGCCTGCTGAGTCCCTCTGTGGCCGGAATACGATGGAGGTACACTGCCTGTGCAGAGGCCCCTGGCCCACTGTGGGGCCCACAGGTCTGGTCTGAGTCTCTGACTGACCTCCCTGGAGTGGGGGTGGCCTCTGTAGGTCACGGGAGGCTCATCCCTGAACCCACGTGTACATTTGGCTCTGGGCCTGTCTTGATCAGGGTACAGCATTGTTTTGATCATACGCCATGTCTCCCTCAGTCCTCTGCCCCCGTGGCTCTTCCCTGTCAACCCAGGAATCTGCAAGAGCATCATCAAAGGCTCACCGATGCTGCAGCTGAGAAACCACAGCCGGGGGTCAGTCTTAGCTGTACTTGGTCCATAACCCACTGTACAGATGGACAAACTGAGGCCCCCATGAAGAGGAGGGACTTAGTGAAGTCCACACTGGGTGATGTGGCAGAACCAGGCTTAGAAAAAGGCTTCCGGACAAGCACATCAATTGTGGTTTTCATGTTTTCTTTAAACGGAATCTCACCCAGGCAGAAACCAGCTACTGAAACTCAACTTTTCTGGGTCACATGGCTCGGGGGGGGACCCCTGGCCGAGCTGCTGGGCCTCCTCATTACCTCTAAGGGGATTCAAAAACCAAAACCGTCAGTAGACCACACCCAAGGTCCACACTGGTGGCCTATGAACATCACACCCACTTCTACCCCAACTCCAGGGTTTTTCTTTGAGGAGTTTGGAGACCAAATCAGGTAGTTTGCATATTGTCATGCTACTAAATGCGGCTTGTTCATATTCAAAGGGTTCTCAAAGATGAGTTCCAGGAAATCTTCTGAAAAGGCAGAGACTGGTTTCAAGGATGAGAAAGAGGAGATGGAAGAGAAGAGACGTGAGAAGCAGGAGGACCGACACAAAGTGGATGTAGTCAGAGCCAAGGCGAGGCTGCAGGAGGAAGGCTGGGAGACAGCATCAGTACCTAGTGGGAGCCCATTTAGATGCGGGGGGAGGAACAGGGGGCTCCAGCCTGCACTCACCGCCCTGCCCTCCGTCCCACCATGGGGGACGTTCCTACTTTTGGAATCACAAAAAAAAAGACCCACTCATCTTCAAAACAGTCTATGGATACAGTCCGCACATAGGGTATCTGATCTTTACAATAAGGGGGTATAACGCATTTCTTATTTGTATCTGTTGGAAACGTTGATGAACTTGTGTGTCTTAGACACTCAGTCCTGTCTGACCTTTTGTGACCCCATGGAAACTGTAGCCAGCCAGGCTCCTCTGTCCATGGGATTCTCCAGGCAAGAATACTGAAGATACTGATGTATTTGAATGTGGCAAAAAGTGGAAGTAGTTAACCAGGACAGTTCAGTGATTAGACACACACCCCATTATCTGAACACTGTACAACCAAGTAGGATTAGAAAGGCTTGCCTTCTAAACGCCCTGTAGGCATGGAGAGCCTACTCTGTTCTGGATGCTGCAGGAAGCACAGGAAGAAATAAAAGTCACCAAGGCTTTTTAAAAGTCACCAGGTCTCCCACACTCAGGTGGAAGACGACGATCCAACAGCTTAAGGCACAGAAAACAAGGCAATTAAGAGCACAGATTCTGGTGTCCGAGAGCTGGGTTCAAAGTCCAACTCTGCCACTTACCGGCTGTGTGATCTCAGGGGAGTCCCTTAACCTCTCTGAGGCTCTGTTTCGTCATCTGAAAAATGGCCAAAAGAGAGAGGAAAAAAAAAAAAAAAAAAACACGAAACTCAGTCTTACAAAGAGGGCGTGAAGATCTAAGGAGAGAGCCCAACTCGGGCTCAGCTCAGACACAGAGTGAATGCTGAACGCTGATGAGAAGCGACAAGAGACGTGGAGGGCAGAGGGGACAGCAGTCACTTTCAGAGTCTTGGGGGTGGAGGAGGTCGGGGGACCCGAGGGTGCAGGCTTCCTGTTCCACACCAAACATGAAAGCTCCGCGCTGCCTGATCGCTAAGCTGGCTTCCTGCTCTAGAGCGAAGACAGGAGGGCGTGCTCGGACCCGGCGACCGCTGTGCGTTTGCGCCCTGCACTGAGTTTAAGACACTTCACACGTGGGTTAACCTACAGCTTCCTGCCGGACAACGACAACACCCTATGGTGTTATTATTATTACACATAAGCCTGCGGGCTTGTAGCAGCTCCAGCCTCATGCTCCACCAGCTCCCGTCACCTGTGAGGTGTGCAAAGTGCTGTCCCTCCTGGGGGTGGGGGTGAAAACTCAAACCCCCGGGGGCCACTTTCTCTCCCCCTGGCCTGAGCTCGCTGACCTCTGCCCATCAATAATGGATGACCTGTGCACGTTAGTGTCTGCACAGCAGTTACCCTGGCTGGCAGGAGGGAGTCACTGCCTAGGGTGGGGCCAGCCTACCTCCGACTCTCCAAGGAAACCATATGAAATGCAGGGCATTTCATTTTTTCACTGAAGCCCTAGTGGTAAAGAATCCTCCTGCCAACGCAGGAAGCATAAGAGATGCGGTTTCGAACCCTGGGTCAGGAAGAAATGGCAGGAAGAAATGGCAACCCACTCCAGTATTCTTGCCTGGAGAATCCCATGGACTAGAGGAGCTTGGTGGGTTACAGTCCATGGGGCTGCAAAGACCTGGACATGATTGAAGCGACTTAGTACACGCACATAGTTGATTTACAGGGTTGATACCTGCACTGTAAGCCCCACCTCTCGGGGTTGGTAGGAGAGGTAGATTTTGAGATCGTACCCTTAAAGCTTCCAGAACCATTCCTGGCATGTAGTAGGGATGTTAAGAAAGGAGAAACCAGTACCTCTTTCCTCCCTGGGGCTGTCCTGGAGGACAGGCAAGAAACCTGAGTGCCTGCAGGGGCAAGCGTTGGTAACTAGAAGCTGCTGGCCCTTCCGCAGGTAGCACTTCACCCGGTGGGGCAGGTCTCGGGTTTGAATTTCGTCAGCGAGGGTCAGGCAGGGGGATGGGGCTGGGTCTCCGGGGCTGGGTGGCCGGAGAGTCAACCAATTAGCCCAGAGAGCCTTTCCTGGGTGGCTGCTGCGTCTGTTGGCTGCTGGCAGCTGCCTCTTCCTCCAAAGGACTGTCCTGGCCAGACAGGAGCTGGCCAGCCAGGGAGGAGATCATGCCTGGCCCCTAGTCTATGATAGAGGGAATCAGAGCTGCTCAACGGTGACCCCTCTTTGCCTCCACGTGGAACTAGCCCTTGGTGGGTGCCCTGTGCCCCAGGGGTCAGGCTGAAGCTTGATTCCATCCCGAGACACCTTCCTGCCCAGCCTCTGTCTTCCCCCTGCCCTGTCTGTCTCCCCTCACTGCCTCCTCAGTAACCCACATGCCCCAAATCCTGGCCTCAGGCTCTGCTGGGAGAGATCTGCCCCACCCTGGGTGAGGCAGGTCTGACGTCAGGAAGAGAAAGCCTCAATGTGAAGTGCTCTGAAGTTCCGAGAACTTTTTTTGCAGAGCGGGGAGGCTCCCAGGGCCACCGTCTAGTCCAAACGCCTGGCTTTATAAAGAGCAATAGAATGGTGCTGTTGACCCCACGGTGAACGAGGAAACAGCCTTCTCCTCTGGCAGCTCGGTCATCACACAGAGCAGAGCACGGGAAACACTTGGGCAGCCAAGTCAGGGGGATGGCGTGACAGTGGGGGACAGGGAAGTGGGCCCTGGGGTGAACTCCAAGCTGAGCTCCTGAATGAGCCGGCCGTGCAAAGGCAGGGGTGAGGAAAGCAGAGAGCAGGTGGAGGGGAGAGTCCATGCAAGGCTGTAAGGCAGGAACGAGCCGGGTGTACTCTGCCCGAAGCCCAGCACTTTGAGCCAAGGGATGATTTTACAGGACGAGGAAGTAGGGCCTGATCATGCGGCTCCCCTCCCCCGGAGCGGGGGGAGCAGAGGCTTGTCACCCAGCAAATTAGCAAAGACGAGCAACTCTTCATGACCCCAACTTAGTCACCTTCTCTAGTTGAGCTCTGTCCTTGGAAAACCAGTGCATGCCTGTCCCACTGGGGTTTCCCAGGCCAAGTCCATCTTTCACATCGAATATTTCAAAGCCAGTGATTAAGGCTCGTGAGTCAACCAATTAGTGGCCCTCGGAACATCAGTTCCACTTTCCAAAGAGTTTCTTGGGCTTTCACGTGAAGGCACCCAGCAGACATGAGGCTGATAAGCATTTCCACAAGGCCCATAAATCTGCC
This sequence comes from Oryx dammah, assembly GCF_014754425.2. Lineage (NCBI taxonomy): Eukaryota > Metazoa > Chordata > Mammalia > Artiodactyla > Bovidae > Oryx > Oryx dammah. The sequence continues at coordinate 20,677,122 of NW_024070203.1, read as the reverse complement.
CGCCTTCAAGTCATCCCACATCAAATGGATGCGGCACAGGAAGCGTGGGGAGCACCTGCTGGGGAGGAGTCAGGGCGGAGTATTGGCTTTTGGGCGGGGTGCTCGTGGCCATCCAAAGGAAGCTGCAAGTCCTGTCGCTCGCTGGCTGGGCAACCTGAAGCCAGAGCTGAAAGCATCTGGAGCCTCAGTCTCCTCCTCTGGAAAATGGGGACAGCAGGAACCACGAGAGAGTGGACTGAAGGCTGCAGGAAAGCTGGGTACAGGTGACTGGTCTTCATCACTGACAGTATCATGAGCCTGGACTCGGAGGTCCTCCTCTGCCCGGGGCGCCTACCCCAGCTGGGAGCAGCACGGGGACACGGGGCAAAATCCATCATGGGTTACGGACAGAGCCTGGAGTAGAAATCTGAGGGCGCCCGCCTCCTATTCTTCCTTTCTGAGTCCTCACTTTGTACTTCACACAAATAACCTCTGACCTTTTCAAACAGGATTTCAAGTGATAAAAGTGTTTGTTGCCACAAGCACACAAAGGGCAAAGAAAGGAAATCCTTGTCATTTCCCTCTTTAAATCTGCAGCCTTAATATCCAGCACCCTGAATTAAATCTTTTTGATATACTTGCACATTTGGGCAGTAAATACTCATCTCGGGTTTTAAAAGATCGACAAACACAATTTGAAAATTCTCATCAAGGCAAAGCTTGCTAAGGGACAGAAAAGCAAGGTTATCTGGGCTTGGAACTTTCATTAATGGTGTATGGGAAGGTAGATATGCAGGAAACAGAATGGAATTGTTCCGGAGCATCTAATAACACAGAAGAGTGACTGTCTTCAAGGAACACCTGCTATGTGTGCGGCAATTTTCACAATAGAACGTTTTAGTGGATGTTTTACTGTGTAAAACACTTTATGTGGATAAAGCTATTCAATCTTCCAAACAGTCTAGTATCAGGTACCTTTTCATCACCCCATATTTGGGCAAGCACAGAGAGGTGAAGTCACCTGTCCAAGGTCACACAGCGAGTTACGGCAGAGTCAATACCGGAAGCCAGATTGCCAGGCTCTGGAGCTGACACCAACAGTGACAAGCGATCCTAAGTTCTCTCCCTTCCTCTTTCTACAGACCTTGATGGTGCTATATCATCATTTCCATTCTTAGGAAAGCCCATTGAGTTGCAGAAGGTGAAGGGCTTTTCCCAGGTCACAGGCCAGCTATGAGTCAACTCAGGGACAGTCCAGGTCCCAAGCCTTATTTCTGCCATGTGTCCCGAGGCTAACCAAACCGGAAGTGGGTCAGAAGTGAGCTGGGAGGAAAGAACAAAACCATTCAGCCTGTTCAAATTCAGAGAACCAAATGGACCCTTTGCCAAACCAGTTTGGGTTTTCACATGAACAATTAAAATTCTTTAACAGGAAATTTGTATCTTAGGCACAGCACAGGGTATAAGGAGATCTTTGAAACTAACACTTTCACTTTTCACTAATTAGAATGATTCAAACAGCAAAGTGATGTCATTTCAAACCTATCAGAATCTCGAGGATGACAACATCTGACCTACCCCTGACCTCTAGTTTCTCCCAGCCCACAAGGCACACACCCAGGAAAACCTCCAACTGCGATTTGGGACTTGCAGACTCTCCCAGAGTGGACCAGAGTCTACGCACTGGCTCAGCATCTCCCGGGAGCGTGGTGCTCAGAGTGGCCGTGTCCTCCTTGTTGTGGGAGGAGAGTCAGCGGGTGAGACCAGGAGGAGTGAGCCCCGGCTTGTCCCCTTTCTCCCTTCTAACAGATGCCCAGGCTCCTTCGGGTGGCTCCCTCCTCTCCTCCAAGTGCCCTCTATGGAGTGGTAAATACCCAAGCCGCCTGCCTACAACATGAGCACAAAGGGTCCCTGGAGACTCCTCAGACTTCTGTGTTCCCTGGGCAGTGAGATGCCGTCCTGGGGCCCCGACCTCTGAGCACATGTGCGAGGCTGGAAGGAATGAGGTTGTGGGGGGTGCAAGAGCCTGCATTCCAGGTCCAGACATCACTTGGGTCTGCCCTCTGAGACCCTGCCTTCCTAGTCCAGGGCTCAGGGCTGTCTCTGCACCCTGGGGCTCAGCCAGTTTCATAAAAAGGGAGGCGACACTGCTAGCATCCACACTGGCTTCCGCCCATCCTGTCGGCAAAATCCAAGTCCCTCTCACTGTCCAGCCCACCCTCCTCACACCTCACCGTCTGGGTCACTCACCCTCCCTTCCTTGATGTCTTCTGGGGTGATCCAGCCTCCTCCCTCCACCCCACTGTCTTCATTTCCTGGACCTCTTGTTGCCCCACCCACAGTCTTGGCCTTGCAAGAAGGGCCTGTCTCGGGGGTGAGATCCTTGCTATTTTCTCGGGGGAGAGCACCTCCCATGAAAGGCCAGGCAGCTGGCCCCTCCTCCAAGAACCACACTCCTAGAGCCCCCAGCCACTTCGGTCTGCCTCGCCCTCACACTTGCTCCCCTGCCCTCTCTGCTCTCTTTTGGCTAACTCCACAACTGCACTTGAACTCACCAAGTTCAACCTGCCTCAGGGCCTTTGAACTTGCTGACTGAGCTGACTCTTACTCATCCTTCCTTTCCCAGCTCAGATGTCACCCTTTGGTGAGAAGGAATAGAAGGGCAAAGAGTTTACATTTCTCCAGTTTTTTCTTTGTCAGTTTACACCCATCCACTTGATTATATTGACATAACTCCGCGACAGCAGCGGAGCAACAGTGATGAACACGGGCAGCCCAGGGTCACAGCTGCGACATGGGGAGCTGGAACTGCTCATGATCAACTCCAAGCTCAGGTTCACTTCTCAAAGCCATGTGGCTGACCACAAAAGAGAGGAAGCATCTCCCCAGACCGCCTGAGATTTCACAGGCAGACTCTAAAGACACCAGTTCAAGGGTAATCAGACTGCCCAGGCTATTCGGCTGGAGGGACCCTTGAGAACGAGGCCAGAGCTGGTCTCTGCACCCTTGGAGCTTAAAGCATTAGTTCAGCAAGTACACAAAAAGCTCCCCTGGGGGCAGAAGTGCCCTGGCCATCCTGCCCACTGCGCACCAGCTGTTTCCTGCTGATTGGTGATGGATCAGAATTTGCTGTCTGCTACATTCTTTTTCAAGCTTTTATAGAAACCATTCCAGGGTCGTTTACGACAGCCCAGTAGCTGAACAGTCCCAGCGAGGAGGCCTAGAAGCCCTGATCTTACCCCCAGCCTCTGCCATTACCAGCTGTGTGACTTAGAGCTGGTGCCTTTCCTTCTCTGGGCTTCAGGTCCTGCCTCAGAACAAGGTGAAGTTAGGAGCTCGTTGGGATGGGCTCAGTCGTGTCGCTCAGCATGTCTGACTCTTTGTGATCCCCTGTACTGTAGCCCTGTTACCCCTGCCGGGCTCCTCTGTCCATGGGATCCTCCAGGCAAGAACACTGGAGTGGGTTGCCATTCCCTTCTCCAGATGATCTTCCTGACCCAGGGACTGAACCCAGATCTCCTGTGTTGCAGGCAGATTCTTTACCACTTAGGCACTGGGAAAGCCCACTGGGATGTCGGACCATGATTTATCTACCCAGGAACTTTGGTTCTGAGCCTCAGTTTCCAAATCTGTCAAATGTGCTAAATCAGAGGATGTGGAAACTTCTGCCTCACAAAGGTATTTTCTCTGTGCCATATGTGTGTGTGTAAACACGCTCAGTGGCTCAGTTGTGTCCTACTGTTTCGTGACACCATGGACTGCAGCCCGTCAGGCTCTGTCCATGGGATTTTCTAGGTAAGAATACTGGAGTGGGTTGCCAGTTCTTCCCATAGAGGATCGTCCCAATCCAGGGACTGAACGCAAGTCTCCAGTGTCTGTTGCACCGTAGGCAGATTCTTTATTGCTGAGCCACCAGGGAAGACCCCTGTGTCGTACAGCCATTGACAAAACTCTGAATTAGCTATAACTTTAAAAAAACAGAAAGCTTATCATAAAAATCTGGCTCTCTAGCTTCTTTCAATAAAGGAGGAGAAAATTATGAAAGGCTGAGCACCCATTCCCCAGAGCAACAATTCCCTGCAGTGAGCAGCAGCCACGACCTTTGGTTAGAACTTGCTTGGTCTCCCAGTTTGCCGCAGGCCTTACTCATCCCTATTGTCTCTGTACAACCCACATGGTCACTGTGAACAGAGGGGACTAGGACCCATGGATGAAAGGTCCTGAAGGTCCCCTTTGCTCCTGCTTTTGGTGACTTTCCTGATATTTTTCATCCTCACTAGTGCTCCCCTGCCGTCCCCTGGGGTAGACAGTGGAGGGCCACCAGCTTGAGGCTGTGACCTCCAGGGCTGTCTCCCCTGTGCTATGGAAGAGGGAGGCCCTGCCTCTGCCAGGATTCCGATCCCCTGGTCAGTGGAAAGATGATCGCCTCCAGAACACACCAACCAGCCATCAGGCCACAGGGAGCTCCCTGCTGCCGCTACAGCCTCCTATAATTACCTGCAGTGTGTAATAAGGCCCCGCTGAGAAACCTTAGAAAGGACCCCACAAGGAGAAGTGTTTCCTGGGTAATTTCCTGATCATAGAACTTCAGGGTTAGAAGGGACTTGATAAAAGCTTCTAGACCAACCCACCATCTGATGCTTCGATCTCCTCCAGAGCGGCTGACATGATACCTTCCATCAAATCCTGATGATCTGCCCATCAGGAGCTGAAAATATAAAAAAGGCAGCAAAGGCGGCCCTGCCCGCAAGTCCTCCGAGGCTGGGGAGGCCAGTCTGGCAAACAGACAATGAGGAGGCAGGATGTGCTCAGTGGTGTCTGACTCTTTGGGACCCCATGCACTGTAGCCCGCCAGGCCCCTCTGTCCATGGGGATTCTCCAGGCGAGAATACTGGAATGGGTTGCCATTTCCTTCTCCAGGACACAGGATGGCATGGGCTCTGATTCTCAACAGCCGCCACGAACTTAGCCCATACTATACGCCAAACGCTCTGCATAAATCATCTCAGCGAATTCTCAAGAAAACTCTTCCTTGTTTGCAGGTGAGGACTCTGAAGCTTGCTTGGTCAAGGTTGCACAATTTATAGGTGTTGGAGCAGGCTTTGAAGCCAGTGATATGAGACTCCAGAACTGGGTCTGTAAACACAACCTTAGCCTGCAATTCTGGAAGGGTGGCTGGGGAGCAGGGAGGGGAGGCTGGGACCCAGAGCCTGCCGAAGGGACAGATGTCTGTCCTGAGTCCAGAAACACGCACAGAGGAGAGAGTGAGCCCAGAGTGGGAGAGGAGCCAGGCTGAGGGCAAGACAGGCCCAGGAGTCTGGGGCCTCAGTAGCAATCAGGGAAATGCCAGTAAAAGCAGAATGAGACATCACTTGACACCTATTAGCCTGGCAAAAAATTAGCAGGCACTGTGATGCCAAGTATTGGTGGGTGGATGGGAAGGCGGACTCGGCAGGGGCCCTCAGACACGATCTGGCGGTGCTGTGGCAAAAGTTACACGTAGGCATCCGCTATGCCCCAGCAGTTCCGCTCCCAGCTATGCAAAGTGTTCAGGAGTCTATCTGGACCGCTCTCATGCATGGAAGAAAAATTCTGGTTCACAAAGAATTTTTTAAAACATGCGGAAGTGTTTCTGTTATAATGCCAAGGGGGCAGGAGGCAGAAAATACATGGGATGAAAACAGAGCCACCTCGTAGGGTAACCCAAGAAGGGCCCGGGATTACATGCTAGGCACGTTTAACTCAATAAATCAATGTGGTCAAGTCTTGTTACTACAAATAATCATGTTTTAGGGACCTTTGATCTGAAATTTCCAATTTCCCCTGTTCATTCAATACATATTTACTGAACACTTATTGTATGCAGGTAATGGATCAGGTGGTAGGGCAATGTGGGCGTTCAGTTGCTCAGTCAAGTTCAATTCTTTGCAAATCAAACAAAGAGTTTTCAAAGTCTATCCCATTGACTGTACCCTGCCAAGCTCCTCTGTCCATGAGATTTCCCAGGCAAAAATACTAGAGTGGGTAGCCATTTCCTTCTCCAAGGGACCTCAATCCAGGGATTGAACCAACTTTGAACCCACATCCTGCATTGGCAGGCAGATTCTTTACCACTGAGTCACCTGGAAAGCCCTACAGCAAGGAGTAAAATGGATGAAGAGAGCTTAAGTTCCAGGTGAAAGAGAGAATCATCAGAGAAATAAATGAGTAACAGGTCAGATGTCCAGAGACCATCCATAGAGAATAACGAACAGAGGATGGGCAGAGAAGGCAGGTGTGTGCCCACACAGCTGCACTGCTTTGTGAATGAAAGTGTTAGTTGCTCAAGCTATCTGACTCTTCACAACTTCATCGACGGTAGCCCGCCAGGCTCCTCTGTCCATGGAATTCTCTAGGCAAGAATACGGGATTGGGTTGCCATTCCCTTCTCTAGGGGGTCTTCCCAACCCAAGGATTGAACCCGGGTCTCCCACACTGCAGGCAGATTCTTTGCCATCTGAGTCACAAAGGAAGCGATATTCAACAATGAATTCCATCTTGCTGGAGGCAGCCCCCTATGCCAGCAGCACAAAAGCTTCAGTGTCCTGCCTCGTCTGCCTTCCGGGGGGTTCTAGTCTTTCTCGCTGCAAGTGAAACTTAACTGAGCTCATCAGGACGCCTAGAGCTGCTTCACATTCATCAGAAAGAGAGGCTGAGTCTCGTCCAGCTGGTACCTTTCCTTTGAGTCGGGTACAGGTGGTTTCAGATTCTTTCAGCAGCAGCGCAAGCCCCACACAGCAGAGGCATGGTTCCTCCCAGCTCTGCTCACCAGTCTCCAACAAGAGGACCTTCACGTGCAGCATCCAAAGCCTCAACAAGCGCTCAGCTTCTGCCCTGGGGTCACAGGCCAGGAATCTTTTCTCAGAAACAACTCGACATGTGGACAGAGTTTTGTACCCGGAGAGGTTTACCATCATGTTATTTTTTTTTCCTTTCAGTCTCATTGAGATGTAACTGACAAGATGCACTATAAGTTTAAGGTGTACGACATCATGGTTTGACTTACATACATCAGGAAATGATAAGTTTAGTGAACATCCATCTTCTCATACAGATACAAAATTAAAAGAAACAGAATAAAACTTTGTGATGAGAACATTTAGGATTGAGCCTCTTAACATTTTTTATATCAGTATATAATACATGGGCTTCCCAGGTGGCGCTAGTGGTAAAGAACCCTTCTGTCAAGGCAGGAGACATAATGAGAGGCGGGTTCGATACCTGGGTCGGGAAGATTCCCTGGAGGAGGGCAATGCAACCCACTCCAATATTCTTGTCTGAGAAAATCCCATGGACGGAGGAGCCTGGTGGGCTACAGTCCATAAGGGTCACAAAGAGTCGGATACGACTGAAGCGACTTAGCATGCTTACATATAATAGGCAGCAGTGTTAATTATGCCTTCCCCAATGGCTCAGCGGGGAAGAATCTGCCTGCAATGCAGGAGCTTCAGATGAGGGTTTGATCCCTGGGTCGGGAAGATGCCCTGGAGGAGGAACTGGCAACCTGCTCCAGGATTCTTCCCTGAACTCCCATGGACAGAGGAGCCTGGTGGGCTGCAGCCTGTAGGGTTGCAAACAGTCAGACACGACTGACCAGGAACACAATGAGTGTTAGTTATATTTATCATGTTGCACACTACATCCCTAGGACTAATTTATCTTATAACTGGAAGTTTTTACCTTTTTCTTTCATTCACGTCTCTGTCCCTTACCTTCCCATCTCTGGTAACCACAAATCTGATCTCTTGTTTGAAGTGCAATTTTTTTTTTTTTAATTTTTGAAGTGTAATTGACCTACAGTGCCATGTTAGTTTCTGATGCATAACATGGAGACATTTTTCTCTATATTTCAAAACGATCACCATGATAAGTCTAGTTTTGATATGTCACAATACAAAGATATTATATAGTTAGTGCCTACATTCCCCACACTGAATATTTCATACCTGTGACATTTACTTTGCAACTGGAAGTGTGAACCTCTTAATCTCCTTCACCTATTTCTTTTCTCCCTTCCCTCCTTCTCCTTGGCAACTGCTAGTTTATTCTCTGTTTTAATATCTCTGCTTCTGTTTCATTATGTTCATTTAATGTTTTTAGATTCCACCTAAGTGAAATCATACAGTATTTATCTTTCTGTCTGACTTATTTCACTTAGCATAATACCCTCTAAGTCCACCCATATTTCATTTTTTATGGCTGAGTAATATTCCACTGTGTGTGTGTGTATACACCACATATAATATGTATATATATATCACATCTTCTTTATCTATCATCATGTTATTTTTAGTAGTAAAATGCCACAGAGCTCCAACATGCTCCACTTTAAGGAAATTACTAAGTGCACCATAGTCTGTGCAAATATCTGTTATACTGTGCAAAATTCTGCATCTTTAATAATGCTCATGAAGAATTTAAAGCAAGAGGAAACATTTGCTATACTCTTAAATTGTTAAAAGACAATGGAAACAGTATTAGCATTAGATGACAGTTTTAACACTAGAGGAACTGAAACATATACAGTGAAAGAGAATTCTCTGAAATGGTAAAATAGGTACTTTCCTGGAGGGGTGGTTCTGTGGGATTTTTTTCCCCCCACATTTTCTTCTCTTTTCAGGACTCTCTTCACTGATCATGGCTACTTTTATGATCATAAACTAGAACTACCAATGCTCCCCAACCCTAAGAACTGCTGGTACCTTCAAAACTTTCTCCAGCCACCCAATGCTTGGCCCCGGGACCCTGACCTAACGATCTCCCGAGGCTGTATTTACTGAGAAGATCTCCCAGGATTTGGGATTTCATTTCCAGAAGCTTAGACCCAAAGAAGAGAAGGAAAAACAGGATGCAATATACGATGTCAGCAAAGGTCTATGAGAATGCAGGCCCAGCCAGGGTGGACCTGGCTCCCGGGAAGGAGGACTTGGACACACCATCCGTGGATTCTGAGGCTCCCTAGAGCCCACCCAGCCCCCAGAACCTCTCTCCAATCCAAACTGAAAGCCCGGGACAGCGTCACTTTCACCCAGGAGCACAGAAAAGCCCTTCCTCATCTTTCGAAGCTCCATCAGGGCTCCACACGGGTGAAGCTCCTTGCACCGTCCTTGTGGGGACATATTACAGTGTCATGTATCATATGCCACAGCAGAAGTTCCAAGTCTCAGAGAGGTCTCTCGACTTGCCCGAGGCCACACAGCTGGTAAGAGACAAGACCTGGGATTCAGGCTTCTGCTCTGACCCCTGGAGGACTTCACCCCACGCCACAGCTGGCCCAGGAGCCCAGCGCTGGCATCCAGAAGCCTGCGTTCCACTCCCAGCAGAGTCACTCAGCAGCTGTGGAGGTTGTGCTAGTTAACCCCGGGGAGACCAGGTTCCATCTGTGAGCTGGAGGTAAATCTGATGCTGACCCTAGGGCTTAACTGCTAAGCCGCTGGTACATTGTAAGCACATGATCAATGCTGTTGCTCTTGTTGTCACTTTCATCCTCCCCGGAGTAAGGTCACTCTCTAGCGTCATGGTGTTCGTCAGTACACTGCCTCCTACCCTTCTAAGCCCCCCACCCCAGGCCAAGGAAAAAGCATCCCTGGATCTGTCCCCAGTCCTGTTGGCTCATCGGGTAAAGAATCCGCCTGCAATGCAGGAGAGTCAGGTTCAGTCCCTGGGTCGGGGAAGATCCCTTGGAGAAGGAAATGGCCACTCACTCCAGCATTCTTGTCTGGGAGCGCTGCAGTAAAGAGACCGGGACAGAATCACAAGAGGAGAGTCAACTCTGAGACATGAGCGGAGTGTTTCCAAACTGTTTCTTGGCTCAGTGTGGCTGCCTTCTGGCCAACTGTGCTCCGTTCCCGTCTAATTCCAAACAGATGGGCCGGGGCCCCAGCCCCACCCTGCTCAGTCGCACCCCCTCTAGGGGCCTCCAGCCTTTGGACTAGAACCGAGGAGAGCCGCCCAGCTTCCTTGGGAGGGTGTGGTGCAGCCCTTCCTGGGGGTTTGCACTGTCCTTCGAACATCCCACACGCAGAGGACCAATGGGCCTGCCCTGCCCCGGGTGTGCCTTTGCACACGGCACGTGGTGACAACCACTCAGGTGCACGGCTGTTGCTCCCTCCATACTGAGAGGCAGGGAAGCCTAGTGGTTAAGCACATGAACTCCTGGGCCAACTTCCCCAAGTCTGAATCTGGCGCTGCCAAATCTTTGCTGGGTACCCCTGGGCAAGTCTCTCAACCTCTCTGTGCCTTTTTCCCTGTGTAAAGAAGGGGTGGTGATGCTAAAACTAGCACCAACCTCAAAGAGGGCCCTGCAAGGATGGAACGCCCGGCCAGAAAGTGGTAGAAGCAGGACACAACCCAGCAGCATGCCCAGGACAGCGCTTTAACCACCAGGCAGCACTGCCGCCTCCAGCTGACATCACCGTTCCACAGGCAAGTTGACGCCCCAGCTTCCTTTAGTCCTTCCAAAGGTAGCCTTACCTTGCTTGGAAGACAGGTCTGAGCTGTGAGCAACGTGCTTTCTGACAAGTCCCTAAGCTGAAGATTCTACCACCTTTGCAGACACAACAACTTGCCAGCCCTGGGCACCAGAGACCCTCACCCTCCTGTTCCCTCTTCATCACTCATTGCCTAGCAAGCACCCAGGGTCCGGGCTCCCACAGATTGTCCAAGATCAAGGGGAAAGGAAGCTGGAAAGAGTGGATGATGACTTCAAGGCTCACCAGGCATCCGGAGCCAGCAAATCCATGCAGAGGCTTTATGAAAGGCTTGGTCTAATCACAGAGTTCGCTTCAACAAGCTAACGTCTTCCTTTCCATCCAGACATCTGTCTCCACACAAAGAGGGCTTCCACCCAGGGGCTGGGGGCCTAATTGCTGCGGGTTCCTGAGATACAATTACTTGTCAAAGAGAAACAGGGCGAATCCTGGGACTTGCAGGCAACAGAGAAACCACTGTAAAACCCTGCAATTACAGGGCAGGAACAAAAAAGGGAGCTGTCACAGCCCCTGGGGTGTAAATAGCTCAGCGTGGTTTCCTGGGTTTGCAGTACTGCCCACGCCGAGGTCAGAGCGGCCACTCACAGGAGGAATCATGGGAGAGGTTCTGCAGCAGAGCGAAGTGGGAGGGGTGCTCGCGGCTCCCTGGTGCAGAGGTGATGAGGGAGGGAGGAGCAGGGAGCAGAGGAGGACAGGGGAGCAGAGGGCACACCTGCTGAGGACCAAGGACTCTGGGATGGCGTGACACTCACATCCGTCATTGCACTGAGTTCTCAGAACAACTCAGCCACCTGGGGCCTTGTAGCACCACTTGCCAGATGAGAAACCAGAGAGTCAGAGACTTGCTCCAGCCTATCAGAGTACAGGAGAAATATCAATAACCTCGGATATGCAGATGACACCACCCTTACGGCAGAAAGTGAGGAGGAACTAAAGAGCCTCTTGATGAAGGTGAAAGGGGAGAGTAAAAAAGCTGGCTTAAAACTCAACATTCAGAAAACTAAGATATGTCATCCGGTCCCATCACTTTATGGCAAATAGATGGGGAAACAGTGAAAACACTGACAGACTTTATTTTCTTGGGCTCCAAAATCACTGCAGATGGTGACTGCAGCCATGAAATTAAAAGATGCTTGCTCCTAGGAAGAAAAGTTAAGACAAACCTAGACAGCATATTAAAAAGCAGAGACACTACTTTGCCAACAAAGGTCCATCTAGTCAAAGCTATAGTTTTTCCAATAGTCATGTACGGATGTCAAAGTTGGACCATAAAGAAGGCTGAGCGGGGAAGAATTGATGCTTTTGAACTGTGGTGTTGAAGAAGACTCTTGAGAGTCTCTTGGTCTGCAAGGAGATCCAACCAGTCCATCCTAAAGGAAATCAACCCTGAATATTCATTGGAAGGACCGATGCTGAAGCTGAAGCTCCAATACTTTGGCCACCTTATTCGAAGAGCCAACTCATTAGAAAAGACCCTGATGCTGGAAACGGTTGAAGGCAGGAGGAGAAGGGGATGATAGAGGATGAGATGGTTGGATGGCATCACTAACTTGATGGACATGAGTTTGAGCAAGCTCTGGCAGATGGTGAAGGACAGGAGCCTGGCTTGCTGCAGTCCATGCAGGGTCACAAAGAGTCGGACACGGCTAAGTAACTGAACAACAACAGATACTGATTCTTGAGCCCAGATCTGGCCGGATCCAGGCCCAGATACCCATCCATGTTAACTAAGGTGCACAGCCATATTGCCACTGCCTGGAGAAGGGGTTGAGTCTTAATAAAGGCTAAGATGAGAGTTTGTAGTAGTCTGGGTTGTATTTTTCTACAAGTCCCAAGCCAAGGGAGAAGTTTGGGTTTGGTGGATAAACTCCTGGACTGGAAATCAAACCTCAGATTCAAATATTGCCTCTGTCACCAATGCTGTGTCATCTTGGCCAAGTTACTTCAGTTTTCTCTGCAACCATGTTCCAGCTCGAGAAAGGGGGCTGGGGTGGAGGGTGAATTCAATCCATTCTGCTTCCCTCCAGCTCTGTTTGCGTTCTCTTGCATGTCAGTTTGCCCTGGGGATTATGAGCCAGAGCTCGGTGTCAGAACACTGGGTGCAAATTTGGGCTCTGCTCCTGTGTGGTTCAACCTCTATGATGCAGAAGGTCTTGTGTAATGTCAGGATAATAATATCCACAGCACAGGCAGTTATGACAATAATGTGTGTGAATAGTAAACAGTGTGTGAATCGAACTTGGAACACACAAGGTGCTGTGTGTGCTCCTGCCTAAGTATATGTCAGGACTCAAGCCACTCAGACCCCAGAACATTCTAGTGCAGGACGTGATCCGCTTACCTCCTGGGGGGTCTCACACCTCAATGCCTCCTTTCAAGGACTAAGAGCAGACAGGAAGTTCCAGGTGCCCGCAGCCCCCATCACAGCTCTGTGGTTATGGCCGGGTGTCTCAGAAGTCTGTGGGCTGCGGCCAGTGGGGAGGCATTCCTAGGCTGTCAGGGGTCGGGAGGGCTGAGCCGAATCCTCCCAGGGCCACCTCGAGGGGATGGCATGATCTGCACCTGCTTAAAACCAGTGCAGCAAAGATGTACCTGGAGGAGGGGATTTAATGACTCGCCCAGGGGTCCCAGAGCCCATGACCGGCCCCTCCCCAGCATTTGGTGCTGGGAAGGAAGGGGCAGGGTCCAGCCTGGCTTGCTAGGCTCAGGACCTGCAGGAATGTCATCGCCTCGCTTGCTGACCCGTCCTGTGTCCTGGCAGCTGGCCCATGCCAGTCACGGAGGGTGCGATGCTGGGTGCATACACTGTGCTCAGGAAGAGCTCCTGCCCAGTGACGGGGAGCCCACGGCAACAGCAAACAGGATGCGCGTGTACCGGTCAAGCTGTTTCCCTCTGCAGCCAAGGCTGAGTTAAGACCAGGATTCCGTGAATGGCCACCCGTGGGCCCGATCTGGCCGGCTGCCTATTTTGGTAAATGACGTTTTACTGGAACACAACTATGCCTGTTCATCTCTGTACTGCCTGTGGCCACTTCTGTGTGGTCATGGCATATCTGAGCAGTCACGACACAGATGATCCAGTCCACAAAAACGAAAATGTTTACTATCTCCGGCCGTTTACAGAAAGAGCTCTCTGCCCCTGCTCCAGACCTCCAAGGGCTCTGAGGGCTGGGCCGCATGAATCCTTCTGACACATCAAAGCTTCCTCTCCTCCATGGGAGGTGAAAACAGCCACCAAGAGGGGAAGGGCCGGTGCTAAAGGGAAGGGAGCATTGAGGACTGAGGACCGTTTCCCTAGGAGGTGGCCCTTCTGTTGAGTTAGTAAGGGCTTGTAGGGGACCTGCTGGGTGAAGAAACAGGAGAAAGGACTTCCCTGGTGGTCCAGTGGCTAAGAATCTGGGCTCCTAGTGCAGGGGTCCTGAGTTCGATCCCTGGTCGGGGAAGTGGATCTCACATGCTTCAATTAGGTGTTTGCACGCTGCAACTAAAAAGCCTGCAACTAGGATGCGGCACAGCCAAATATTAATAAGCAAGTAAATAAATATTTAAAAAGTAAATAAAAGAAATAGAGGAAGGGCACTCCAGCCAGAGAGTTGGCCAGGCAAGGACGCATGGGTGCTGCAAATACTGAGCTGGGAGATGGGTGCACGTGGGGGCCACAGAAGCACCGCACAGTCAGGCATTGAAGGCTCTGGGGGCAAATCTTGCAGTGGTGGGTCCCCCTCTCCAGCTGTCTCCAGCCACAGTGAAGATGACACACACAGAGTTCAGGCTGCCATTCCCTGCCTCGTGGAATTTAGCATCTTGTGGGGGAATGTGACAGGCAAATGCCAGGCAGAACGTGCTGAGTGCCTGGGAGGGGCACAAGAGCATCTGAGTGGGTTCTGAGGAAGGGGAGAGGTCAAGGTCCATTTGGGGACAGGATGAAAAGGATCCTAGAGGACAGATGGAATTTGAGAAAGTCCCTAGGGGCTTAGAGGTTGGGGGTGGTGCTCCTGAACAAGGGTAGGAGGTCATGAAACCCAAGACCAGCTGCCGCCCACTTGGTGGACAGAAAATTGAAACACCCAGCTAATGGGCCTTTATCTGGTAGGCGGATTAATTTCCATCTAAGCTGGAGGATGCAAGGCTAGGGGCCAACGTGGACGACCTCGGACGTCCAGAGGAGGGGCTCCAAGCCCGGTCAAGGGCTTAGGGCTGGCTTCCCAGAGGAGGGGAGGCTGACTAATTACAGGAGGAGGGAATTAACCTCAGGAAGTCACTGAAGTCCATCGAGACAAGGGTCTCCCAAAGTCCAAGGTGAAACCCCTATAATCTGCCCTCCCCTTCCTCCCTGGTCATCTGGCCCCTCACTCACTCTGCAGGGGCCCCTGAGTCCACTGCTGGTCAGACCCACCAGTCACACTCCTCCTGACCTAGGGCTTGGCCATGGTGGTCCCCGGGTGCCCAGCTGGGTCAGATGCTCACGGCCTCCAGGTCTCGGCTCACCTGTCTGCTCTCCGTATGGCCGCCCCGTCACCTCTACCGGCGGTCCCCTCAAATCCTCTCCTCCCCTTGCTCCTCTCCCTCACAGCACTTACCGTCTTCCTACAAATCTTTGAATCCCTTACCTTTGTCTTTTATCAGAAGTCATATATTATTACATTTGCCAAGGAATTGACTGAAGCAGCCCTGGCTTTCTGAACCCTGCCTGGCACAAGGAGGCATCCAGTCAATATTTGTTAGTAGAATTAATGAAAAAAGCAAGAGGAAGAGCAGCAACCAGCACTTTATTAAAAGACCCTCCTCCCAAATACCTTCTTCCTGTGCTTGAATGCTGTGGCTGGATAATTTATGCTGACCTATGTTTTTTTCCCTCTCTTTGAACCGATGTGTATTTTCAAAGGCTAAGGGAATGCATATGCCTTGGCAAAGCTCACACTGAGAGCTTCTAGACAAAAAGCATTTCAGGAAAACATTCCCCCTGTGAGCCGTGCTGCTGATAGAGCAGCCCGTGAGCCCCCAGGAGCTGCCTGGGGTTTCTGGGGACTCTCTGGGGCCAGGCACCTAGGACCCCCACTTTGATATCTGCCCCAGCGGCCAGCTGTTCTCAGGCGGCTAAATGAAGACAGTCTCTTCACCAGCAAAGGGAGGAAGAGAAAATGAGAAGGACGGTCTGGAGTTGTCAGCAAGCCCTTGATCGGGGCTCCAGGGAGCACGAGGGGGACAGACACGTGGCCCCACAGCTGAGTTAGTGTCTGGCCATGCTCCACAAGACAGACCCTGAGCACAGTGTGACGGTCCCTGCAGTGCCCCGACCTGGGTGCAGGGTCAGAAATGCTGCCTTAGGATGCGGTGCTGGGCTGGGGGATGAATCGGGAGATGGGGAGAGAGATACACACTGCTATGTACAAAGTAGGTAACTAATGAGAGCCTGTTGTGCAGCTCAGGGAACTCTCCTTAGTGTTCTATGGGGACCAAAAGGGAAAGGATGTATGCACTCATATAGCTGATTCACCTTGCTGGACAGCAGAAAGCAACACAACCTTATAACGCCACTACACTCGAAAAAAATTGATTTAAAAAAATATGGCTCTGTTTAAGATTCAAATTCTTAGAAATGAAGTGAAATGGGTGACTCTTGCTGTGGTGACTTAAAATTGTGTTTTATTCAGTATGTACATGTACACACACACATAGTACATGCATGCTGTATGATATGTACACATGCACGCACGTGGTATGACATGTATACACATACATTTAGATGCATATAGTGTTCATAGAAAGTATGATACGTAGACACATGTGGATATACATATAGCGTGTCTGCACACATGTATATGTGGACACATGCATTTAATAAGTACCTAGCACTGTTCTTTGACTGTAATACAGATTTGATCATTTAATTCTCATAATGATCCTGAGAAGTAGGTCCTACTATACCATTTGATAGAGGCTGGAAGCGAGGCACAGGAGTTACCTATCCTGCCTAAGGTTGCCCAGCTGGGTGCAGGCGACCCTGGGAGCTGGCCTCCCCTCCCCTCTCAGCAGTCTGCTTGAAAAGCCAGGCTCTTAACCATGCACTTGTGCTCTGTCAATCATGTTCCAGGGCCGCCAGGGTGTCAATGAGCCCCTTCCAGGGTGTCCATAAGGGCAAAGCCATTTTCACGGCAAGACACCACTCGCTTTTTCATTCTCACTCTCTCAGGAACTGACTGTTGCCTCTGTTCCCCAGAGACAGGCAGCGTGGGGTTCCAGCACAGACCGAGGCGACAGCCGACTGAGAGCCCAGCTGCTTTCTTCTGAGCCAGACTCGGAGATTAGTAAGATGATGCTACTTTTCTCACTAAATTTCTGTTTCATTTGGAAAGCAGCTGTTTTCCATTATACTTATATTATCAGGCGATAGACCTATTATCGCCAATTTTAAATAAAGCGATAAATATGTAAAGAATGTCTCCTTAAAAGACAGAAGACACAAAAGCTATTTGAGACCATCAGTAACATTTAAGACCCTGTAACGAGACCTTCAAAACCAACGGTTTAAGAACAGCTGCTATGCTACCAACTGTCCCTCGGGGTTTTTGAAGAGCGCGTCTTGGCATTTCCTGCCCAGCTCAGGACTGGCCATGTTGCAGGACGCACAGAATCCCGGGGCCGTACTTACAGAACAGCAGGAGACCCTCCCCTGCAGTTGCTGTGACAGCCAACCTGCCTCTTCCTCTGTGCAGGAGTGTGTGACAGAGTGTCTGTTTGTGTGTGTGCATGGGGGGAGGGACATTGGACCCGGCTGAGCAGACGCACTCGCCCTCACAAGCTCTTACTGTTGCTGCCTCCAGCCTTTGCACGGGTCCCGCTCCCAGTTCAGCAGGAACTGTTTTCCAGCTCCCATCCCCTGGTCTATCTTCCTCCCTTTCTTCCATGACAAAGTCACAACTGACAATACGTGACAGGAACAAACATTCTCAGGATCTCTGTCCTGGGAACTTAGCCCAAGGACACAGTCCAAAGAAATAAAATGCTAAAGCCACTAGACGTTCCGTGCAGTGTTGTTTACAATGATGACGCCGCCGCCGATATACACTAACATACTTTATACAGAAGTATGCTGCCATAGAGATGACTGAGTCAGTGGTACTGCCACCTGGCGGGTCATTACACAACTATACAGGGTGACAGCCGTTCAGGAAAACTCCAGGAACACTCACCGAGTAACCCCTCCTTGACCTGGATACTGGGGGCTCAACGGGGAAGGAGATGGACCCTGCCCTCAAGGAGGTTTCAGTTAAGTGACTGTCTACCTGCTGAGGTTTCAGACTACAGGAAGCCACTTCCAAACATCTAACCACTCCCCTGTCCCAGAGTCTTCCCTTCAGTCCTCCTCCTTTTCTGACAGCCAATCCCCCAGCACTGGGGATATTTTTAGGGCCTGTTCAAAGTGTTTATGAGAAGGCCATTGAGCCACAAGGCGGTGTGCCTCTTCCCTGCACAGTGCATGGGATATTTTGGCCAAGTGCATTTCAGACAGGCTGGCTCTGGGTCCCTCCCATGTCCTTCTTCCACTTTCTCATGATCCAAATCTGAAAGGGCTGTGGTGTGCTGTGGTATCCTGGCAAGGTATGCTTGCTTAATTTAGGCTGAGCATGTAAATCTATAAATAGCAGGTGTTCTGAAGGCAGCCAGGCTGAGCTGTGAACCACAGGGATGGTGGACAGTCCCAACATTAAACAGCCAGTGCCTCTAGATGTGGGATTCCCCATCTCCAGTTCTCCAAAAGTGGGAGGTGGAACAAGTATGGCAGGCTGAGTGATGCCCCAGAGGGTGTCCAAGGAGAAAGAAATGATCCCCAGTGGGGAGCAGGCCCGTGTCCAGCTCAGCAGAGAGGTCAGTGAGCTGGACATCATGTTGATCAAACCAACAGCCAGGGCTGGCTCTGTGAGGCTGAGACAAGCGGACAAACCGTGCCCACTTTCAGCTGCTCATGCTTGGCCCTGGAGATGCAGAGCTGCATCTGGCCCAGCTGACTTCTCAAGAAGTCCCCACGAAGGATGAATCACACATTCCTGTTCCTCATTGAGCTCCTGGGCCAACAGGGAAAACAGACACACACACAGGCCAGGCACCATAAGGAGTGAAGTCAGCAGGAATGAAAGTCAGACACACACACATACACGGGTACACACACACACGGGATGTTTGGGGGAATGTACAGGAAGCAGGGAGGAAAGATTCCCAGAAGTGGTGCTTGAATTGAGTTTTGAAGGAAAGATGATTGAAGCAGGAAGATAAAAGAAGGGCATTGTAGGTGGAGGGCAGAGCAGATAAACATCATATATTCCAAGTCCTGGAGACAGCAAAGCTACTTCATTTAGTATGAATGCTATTTAGGGTAACGAGAACACAGGAAGCATCTGTATCTCTATCTGTATCTATAGCCATGGTACTGTGCACCGTGCTCAGTCGCTCAGTCGTGTCCCACTCTTTACGACCCCATAGACTGTAGCCCTCCAGTCTCTTCCTTCTTTGGGATTTTCCAGGCGCGAATCCTGGAGTGGGTTGCCATTCCATTCTCCAGGGGACTTTCCTGACCTAGGGACTGAACCTGCATCTCTTGCATCTCCCCGCATTGGCAGGCGGATTCTTTATCTGTGTAGTTGTAAATGCCTGACAATTAGCTCTTTTGATTGCAACGTAAGTGCCTGACATTAAGCTTTTAATTGTTTAGGCATCTATGTCGTAAACACACAGCCACAGATATACAACGAAAGTGTCACGTGGCCCCACCCATTAAGTTCCTCTTTCTAGAAAGTCTGGGTGATCTAGATAACTGACCTTTCTGAGTGCCCTTGCTTTCCCAACCTACGCTTGCTTTAATTCCCTCTCTTTTGTTTCAGATTTGCCAATGAGGAATGACCTTGCAAAACACTAGCCCCTCCCCCCACCAACCCTGGCCCCAGTAAAGGCAGAACCCCCTGGTCTGTGCATGCCCCCCACCTCCCTGTGTGGCCCTGGGCATGCCATTTACCTCCAGAACTCATGAACCAAAAACCTTGTTCGTTTTTGTTTTTCCCTAAGTTCCCTGATGGTCATTGCTGAGGTGCATCTTGAAAACATAATAAGAACCACAAGGCCAGAGAGTAGTGATAAGGCTGAGGATGTTGGCAAAACACCAGGTCATGGTGGCCTTGTCTGTCCTCTGGTGGAATTTGGACTTGGTCCCTAGACCATAATGGAAATGGTCAGTGAAAGAAGGAAATGCACAACTCGATGCCCTTCAGGAACAAAGGTTATTGGTGAACACCCAAATGCTTATCAGCCAGGCAGGTCTGAATAGAACAGAAATTGTTTTTTGGAGAATAACTCAGTCTGTGGGCTTGGCTTCTAAAAGGACGTTATTTTGCTAACAAAGCTATGTTTTTTTCCAGGAGTCATGTATGGATGTGAGAGTTGGACTATAAAGTGGGCTGAACGTTGAAGAATTGATGCTTTTGAACTGTGGTGTTGGAGAAGACTCTTGAGTCCCTTGGACTGCAAGGAGATCCAACCAGTCCATCCTAAAGGATATCAGTCCTGAATATTCATTGGAAGGACTAATGCTGAAACTCCAATACTTTGGCCACCTGATGTGAAGAACAGATTCATTGGAAAGATTGAAGGCAGGAAGAGAAGGGGACGGCAGAGGATGAGATGATTGGATGGCATCACCGACTCGACAGACAAGCTCCGGGAGATGGTGAAGGACAAGGAAGCCTGGCATGTTGCAGTCCATGGGGTCGCAAAGAGTCAGACACAACTGAGAGACTGAACAATAACAACAACAACAAACGTCTGTGCTTTGGGTGGATGCCCTCCTGTAGCACTAGTGTTGTTAAGGCCTCTGGGCCTGACAGCAGCAGCTACCCCTGGGGGTCTGTGCTGTAACCAGACACCTTCCCCTGCTACCCTCACAGCTCACCCACATCCCACCAGCACAGCTATAATGTAATAACACTTATAACAGGGCTGTAACTTATCCAGCATTGCCTATGGGCCAGGCACCGTGCCCAGCTTTCTGCATCATTGTCTCATTTAATTCTCACAACCCCTTGTAGGTGGGTACTGTGACCATCCCATTTCTTACAGATCAGGGATGTGATCTGTAAAAAGTCTGATCTGATCCCCAAAAGCTGAAGAGGGACAGACGTGGGTGCTGCCTGGCAGGTGCCACTCCAGGCCTTGAACCTGCCACAGCCTGCCTGATGCCAGGGGGGTCTATCTCCCCTGGTGGGTGGGACTAATCCTATCAATGGAGAGAACAAAGCTCATCAGGTTAAGGACACACGGCTGGCAATCAGAGAGCCATCCTGAAGCTTTTTCTTTGAAATCCAGGGACCCTGCTTCCTCCCTTCCAGCCTGGCTGTCCACGGGGGCTGGATGTTTGAACATTCAGGGAGGAGGGCACTCCCTGCAGCTGTCAGGAGCTTGACCTTTTCTAGAAGATGGTAATGACGTGAGGTGTGGCTGCTGACGACCGTGAAGAGCCAGGAGGTCTGTGGGTCCTTGGTCCATTTTAGAAATGAGGCAACAGGTGCAGAGGGGGGCTGGATCTGAGGGCTGGGGGTCAATCAGAGTCCCAGGAAAATACGTCCAGAGTCACATGGAGGGAGAAAGCCCAGGCAGACCTTGCAGTCAGAAGCCGGACGATACTTCTGCTTTGCAAATAGGGTCACCTGTACCATTTTTCCAGATTCCACACGTACGTGTTAATATACAATAGAGAGAACAAACGTATGGACACCAAGGGGAGAAAGTGGGTCGGGATGAATTGAAAGATTTGGATTGACACGTATACGCTGTGTGCATGCACGGTCAGTTGCTTCAGTTGTATCCGACTCTGCGACCCATGGACTGTAGCCCACCGGTCTCCTCTGTCCAGGGGATTCTCTAGACAAGAATACTGGAGCGGGTTGCCATTTCCTCCTCCAGGGGATCTTCCTGACCCAGGGATTGAACCTGGGTCTCCTGCACTGCAGATGGATTCTTTACCACTGAGCCACCAGGGAAGCCCCATATATATGCTACTGTGCATAAAACCGGCTTCCCAGGTGGTGTTAGTGGTAAAGAACCCACCTGCCAGTACAGGAGATGTAAGACACATGGGTTTATGTATGAAAAAAATAGTGAACTGAGAATCTGTTGTATAGCACAGGGAACTCTATTCAGTGCTTTGTGGTGACCTAAATGGGAAGGGGATATATGTACATGTGTAGCTGATACACTTTGCTGTACAGCAGAGACGAACACAACACTGCGAAGCAACTATACTCCAATACAAATTAGTTTAAAAAGAAGCTGGACATAAATGAGTGGCAGGAGAGCAGAGCCCATGGCTGAGCTCGTCATCATCACATGCCCAGAACCAGGCACATGATGGAGTGGGGTAAAGCCTGTTGGATGGACGTGTGAACCAATGGGCCATTATGACCATCCAGGAGAGGGCACAGAGGCTGAGAGGGGTTCGGGCCCTGGAACACTGTCGACAGTGCCATTTCTCACATGTTCCACGGTTGCACCTAATCAAAGCGTTTCAACGTGCTGGTAAGAATTCTCTGTATGACCTAGACAGGTGGGATGAGGTAGAAGGTAAGAGGGAGGTTCCAGAGGGAGGGGACACATGTATAGCTATGGCTGGTTCATGTTGATGTGTGACAGAAACCAACACAACATTGTACAGCAATTATCTTCCAGTTAACAATAAATACTTATTTTTTAAAAAAGAACTCTCTGTAAGGATCAAGTATGTGATATCCCATTCAATGGATGTCCTTTAGCCACTCACCAATGTTGGACACTCGGGATATTTCCACAATGTTGCTATACAAGAATTAGGCAGTGAGGATCAAGGAGAGGCAATGGAGCCAGCCCTGCCTCTGAAGCCCTGGAGGCAGATTAGATACCTTAAAAGCCCAACTCCACTCGTTAACTGTGCATCTGTGAGCAAGTTACTTAGCCACCCTGGGCCTTGGTTCCATCATCAATAGAACAGGAAGAATGTGGGCAGCTGGCTTTCAGGGTGGCTGTGGGGGTAAAGTTGTCAATATTCAGGGCTGTCAGGAGAGCCTGGTCAGCCCTCTGTAAGTGCCCACACTCACCCCACCAGCGCTTATACCCCTAAGTTCAGACGATTCCACAGAACATCGTCCTGGAAGTGGGATAGCACGGTCAGCCTGCAGAATTCTAAAGAGAGCACCTGTGAAAATCCCGGCAGCATTAAGAAAAGTCTTTAGCCCAAGCACAAAGGCTCAAGGGACCCAGAAGACGAGGCTGCCCTACTGTACAGCAAGTTCCCTACATATGAACAAGTTCCATTTTAAGAGCACATTTGTAAAGTAATTAGCCTCTAATTAAAATAAATAAATTAATTTAAATTAATTTTTAAAAATAAATAAAAACACATTTCAAATTAAAATAAAAGGGGAAAAAAAAGCACATTTGTAAGTCGGAAGTCCAACTAAGTTAGCTTAGGCACCCAGATAACACAATCTGCTATCTAGTACTGCACTGTAGCAGGCTTATAGAACTTTTCACACAAATAAGACATACAAACAAACACAAAAAATAAAGAACAGGTTTTTTTTTTTTTTTTAATCTTACAATACCTTGAAAACTACAGTACGGCTACATTGCCGCAGCTTCTATGCTTGCTTCTGGACATCCTGAGCTTGAGATAAACTACAGTACAGCTATGTTGCCGCAGCTTCTGCGCTTGCTTCTGGACATCCTGAACTTGAGATAAAAGGCACCGCACTACTGTTCTCTATACGGTGCTGCACAGTAAGGTGCACAGAAGACAACCACTTGTAAAAGAGGCACCTAGGTGACCATGACAATGTAGTCAGACACATGGACTAATTTTCATGATTTACTAACTTGCATTCACACGCCTGCATCTTTGCAAGTTCCCAACTTGAAGGTTCGTATGGGGGGCCTTACCGCATGGACACCAGAATTCCTGCTGCAGGCCTTTCTGCCAAGTGTTCATCCAGCCTCCTGCAGGAAACAAACCCTTCTGCCCTTTCACCTCCCCCACTGGAGGCCTGGGCCAGGCCAAGGAAGCCTAAGGACCAGGGACCCTCAGAGGATCCCCATTAAGCTAGGGTTTGTCTTTTAAATTCCTAACCTTATATTCTTTTCTTAAAGAGAACGCCTAAATTCTGTTAGCTTCCAGCCTCACAGAACTCATAACTGCATGTCTACATATCACTAATTTGTCCATCTGTTTCTCCCATTAAATTTTATTTTTTTTAAGTTTTTATTTTATATTGGAGTATAGCTGACTAGCGGCGCTTTCCTGGTGGCTCCGTGGTACAGAATCCGCCCGCCAATGTAGGAGACATGGATTCGATCCCTGGGTCAGGAAGATGCCCTGAAGAAGGAAATGTTAACCCACTCCAGTTATTCTTGCTTGGGAAACAGCATAGACAGAGGAGCCTGGTGGGCTACAATCCACGGTGTCGCAAAGAGTCAGATGCGACTTAGCGACTAAACAAGAACAACAATAGCTGATTAACAATGCTGTGATAATTTCATGTGGACAGCAGAGGGGCTCAGCCTTACACGTACAGATATCCATTCTGCCCTAAACTCCCCTCTCATCCAGGCTGCCACCTAACATTGAGCAGAGTTCCTTGTGCCCTACAGTGGAAACCCACTAAATTATTAACATGTTGAAGATAGAGCCCTTGTCTTATTCTGTTATCCCTCCAGTGCTTAGCCCAGTGGCAGGCACCCAGTTGTGCTCGCTGAATGAATGCATGAATGAGGGAGTGAGAAGGAAAAACCTTCTGTGAACAGAAACTTGTGCATTTCAGTTTTTCCACTTGGGTTCCCTCCTCAGACTCGCCCAGGACAAGCTAATCCTTTTCCACCTGACAACATCTCAGACCCTCAGAGAGGACTCCTGCCTTCCTGGGACACAGCCCTGGCTTCTGTAACGACTGCTCCTTTCTTAAAGGTTATCAGCAACAGAAATTCCACCAGCCTTTCCCTGCTGTCCATTTCCATCCCCCTAACGACTGCCAGGCTATACTCTTATCTAGCAGAGTGCCTTGGCCTGCAGTTTGCCTGTGGGCTGGTTGATGAAATTTATTTTCGGAGAGGAAATGCTTGAGTTCTGAGGGAGAGAATGCACAGGTGACTCTTTAGGCCTGAAAGGACTCATGGCAGGAAATGGGCCTGGCTCTGGGGGTGGCAGGAGGCCACAGCCCCCGGGGGAGAGCAACTGAGTCCCCTCACCTGTCCTTAGATCAGCAGCCCCTGCTCACCGCCCCCTTCACTGTTTTATCTGCAGTGGGACTCAGTTCCTTAAACATCTCAGAGTCACCTTCCTGGGCCACCATGTCTACCCTGGGATCCTCTCAGGGCCCCCTCTGCCTGCCCGCAGCCCTGCCACTCACAGATCCATTTCTTCCTGCTCAAGGCCAATCTCCTGCCTTCCCCCGCTCGTTTGCCAGCACGTGAACTCTCTGGGTCTCTGCCTAGAACAGGGCCTGGTGCATCAGGAGATCTGAGAGCTCTCTGACTCAGTTCTGATTTGCCTGAAGCCCAGGTAAAACTGGCACGGATCCACTGCACATTCTGCATATATTCTGCTGAGAGCTGGGAACACAAATGTAGTTGCATTAAGGCCTCTGTGCTTAAGTAGCTCGCTCCCAGAAAACCCCAGTGCGAGAGGAAATGCCCGCTCCCCAGAGAGGCCCAGTTCTGTAATCACACCTTCAACCAGATCAAGGTCTCTGGAGGCCTAGGACAGCAGCCACATGCCACCCCCCAGGAAGCACACAGGCACACCGCAATCACACACGGATGCACATTTCCACCACGTGCATCGTCGCACGTCCTGTTACATGCGACATGGCTCTATCAGTGATGTAGTCATAAGCACAGCTCCTGG
>NW_024070203.1:20633767-20651687 GCF_014754425.2 Oryx dammah | reverse complement strand
ATGCGACATGGCTCTATCAGTGATGTAGTCATAAGCACAGCTCCTGGGGTGTGAAGCAAAGGAGACAGTGTCCACCAGCATCGTTTGGCTTTCTTGCTGCTGTGAGGGCCTGAGATCCCCCGATCCACGGGGACAAATGCTCCCCCCACCTTCTGCTCTGTTTCTTCCTTCTGAGACTGTTCTGTCTCCCAGGGCCATCTGATCAAATGTCAGCCTGCAGATAGGCACTCTCTGCAAGCATGCCACATTCGCTGGCTGCATCACTTGCACAAGTTAAGGAAATTTTCAGAATCTTGCTTCCTCCTCTGAACTTGGGCCACTGGGATTTTGTGAGCAGTAATTGCCAGGCAGGGGTCTGGACAGGATCTGATCCATAGTTTGGTAAATGTGGTGAGTGGTGGTGCTGACAGCAGGGGCGGGGTGACTCTAGCATTTAGATGTGCATAAAGAACATTCTGGCGTCATCAGTGTGCATGTAAGGTGGTTTTAACACACAGATAGGTTGAGTTAGAAATGGGCTTCTCAGGTGGTGCAGCAGTAAAGAATCCATCTGCCAAAGCAGGACACACAGGTTTGATCCCTGGGTTGGGAAGATCCCCTGCAGGAGGGCAAGGCAACCCACTCCAGTATTCTTACCTGGAAAATCCCACGGACAGAGGAGTCTGGCAGGCTGCAGTCCATAGAGTCAAAGAGCCGGACATGACCGAGCGACTGAGCACACACCCACATGTGTGTTAGAAATAATCTAGATGGTGTGTATATGTACATATAGAAACACGTGTATATGATGTGGGTGGATATATATGTGAAGATGTATGCATATGTCTAAGAAGATGGATGTGTGTACAGCCATGCACACACACACACACACACACACACACACACACCCCACACACATTTCACATTGCCCAGCTCCATCTACCCAGAGGGCCTGGGAGCAATGCTACCCTAGGAATAAAGGACACGCCTTGTCACCAGATGGCACTTCTAAATAACATCCTGCACTGAAAAGCACCAGGATTCCTTGAAAAATACTAACTCTGAGGCTGGGCAGAGGAAGCACAAAATGAGGCTAGAATATTGTGTCTCACCAACAAGTAAGAAAGTGCTCAAAAACCAACAGAGAGATGTTAAAAAGATGCCGCAGCCATCCCTCACTGGATACATTTGGGACAACTTTAAAATATCAAAAGAATGATATTTATAATGATAATGATAACAAAGGATTAAAATTTGTTAAGTACAGTTAAAATCTGCCAGTTCACAACCTGCATAGAGAAGGAAAGGAAGGAGGAATGTTCTTTTCTATGGTGGAAAACCAACTAACAAATGAAAAATAAACAATGAGATGAGAAAAATTGCTATTTGGTAACCATGCTGATAATAAACTGATGCAGGCAAGAACCATCAATAGATGCTAAAGCTCATGTGGCAGATTAAGGAGTAAAAGGATATTTACAGAGTCTTAGAGACGCTCCCGGTAAGATATTTGATAATTACAAAGATGAAATGGTAACTTCACATGGAGACACCTTGCAGAGGCCACCTCAACCAGGTGACAAATCAATGTCACCAGCTCTGAGACAGACCAACATCATCCTCCTAACAGGAGGCACTGAGGACCCAGCATCAGTTCCGTGAGATCCCTGGCAAGAGCCCACGGTCTCAATCGAATCACAAGGACACATCAGCCAAACACAAACTGAGGGATATTCTGGAAAATAATTGGCTTGAATGTGTCAAAAAAGGTCAGTGTTGTGAAATACAAATCAATGTTAGCAGCAAATCAATGCTAAACTTCTGACTCAGCTGTACTATGTTTATAATAACGCTGTGATTTCAGGAATATATAAAATGCTAACACTTGAGAAATCTGGGTAAAGGGTACCCATGATTTTCTGACTATTCTTGCAGCTTACTTGTAAATTTGCAATTATATAAAAATGAACTAACTGAAAAAAACCCCGTTTTTAATTGAAAAGAATGCTCAGGGTTTAACTTTATTTAATTTTCATTTATTAAAATTTAAATAGCCACAGATGGAGTGGATGTATGTGGACAGCTCAGCTCTAGACCAGGGACCAACACATTTTTTTTTCTTTTTTGTCTTAAGGACCGGTCTGTAAATATTTCAACCTTTGGGGCCACACTTTCTCTGTCGCAATGGTTGCTGTGGTGTGACATACCACAGATAGCCCTGATGAATGAGCATGGCTGAGTGCCAATAAAACTTTATTTGTAAAACATGGCCAGGAGGGACTTGTCCTGTGGATCACAGGGTTTGCTGGCTGAGCGCTCACCCCAGGACACGCCAGACTGGCATTGCACCAGACTGTCGTTGCAGCGCTCCTTTGGGATGACAGGCACTTGTCATAGAAGGATCTCCCAGTTTTCATGAGAGCACAAAGACCTCTAAAAAACAGAGAGGTTGCTTGATACTCTAAGAGGCGCACGTTTCTCCTTGAGGGAGAAAGCCCTCCCTCTTTATGGAATAACCAAGTTGCAAAGAGATCAAGAAACAGGGGCAATCTCCCCCACCTCCATCTTCTCCCCACAACCTGATGTAATCCACAGAAGAAACAGGAAAGAGTTTCTCACTGGTGTTAGTCAGTTGTTACCTCAATGGGCTGAGGGAGTGTCCATCTCTGCTCTTCAGACGACTGTCCTGGACACAAAGCTCAGAGTGTCTGCTCACCACAGCCTCTGGAGATGCTAATCACTTCCACTGGCATTTCCACATCAGAAAGGTTGAATTTGAAACCAGTACCAGCTGGAAGTAAAGACGATAAAAGTTTGTCAGCTTTGACATTTCACTCACCGCCTTTTGGAGATGACTCAACATAATTAAAAGGCATTCACCCACTTCCCCATTCACCCAGCCAATGATTTATACATCAAATATTTTGTAAATAAACCCCTATTCTGCTCCATGCTCAGAGTCAAGTCCCAGAGACAGAAAGGTGAATAAAGTATAGTTCATACCCCTCCAGGAGCTCAGCCTGGTGGAGGAAACAAATAGACAGTGCAGGGCAGCATGACATGAGGGTGTGGTTGCTATCTGGGAAGAAAGAGCCAACTCAGTCTGAAAGACAAATTTGAAGAGGAGATGGTATTTTTAGGTGCCCCTTGATCAGGATATAAGCAAGATGCTGTTTGGCAAAAGAAAAGCCTTGGGGGAAAATGTCTTTCAGGACAAAGATAAAGAAATAGGTAAGATGTGAAGGCGAAAATTGTGAGATCAAAGTTAGGATAAACCAGGCTGAGGCTGGACAGAAAAGGGCTTTCGAAGACCTCGTCTGAGAACGGGAACAGAGACCCTCAGTTGAGTTCTTCCTGTGTGCCAAGCACTGCAATGTGCAGACCATGGGTTTTTTTAGCTGACACTCTCTTGAAATCCAAGGTGCCCAGATTGATTATTCCCACAACATGGGTGGGCAGCTGAAGCTTGGAGAGCTGACATGAGTGGAGCTGCCCGGCATGACAAAAGCAGTCAGCGGCAGAGAGGAGAGTGTGACAGGACACACCCATCCTGTCTGCTTCCAAAGCCTTCATCTCAGCCACTGCGAGAGAGGATTTCGGTGAAGGTCCCCTATTACTCACATCACCTTGCAGCATCCCCTCTGTGGTGGGGCTTTGCCACCTCTCCCACCACAAAGTGAAAACCGTTTCTCCACCCTTGGAGTCTGAACTTGGCCATGTGGTCTGCTTTGGAACAATAAGCTGATGTTAACAAGCTTGACACAAAGAAAGGCTTAAGAATGCTTAGGTGGAGGACTTCCTCTCACTTGCTGCTGGGAATCATTCTGCAGTCACAAGAGCACATCTGAGCTAGCCCCTGGAGGATGAAAACCAACCAGCACCGGGAGAAGCTTCAGCCCTCCCAGCTGAGCCCCAGGCTTGCAAGTGAGACTATTACAGGCAGTTGAGCACCAGCCAAGTCGACCAGTCCAAAAGAAACACCTAGTCTACATACCCACAGCATCAAGAAAAATAATAAATGTTTATTGTTGAAGGTGCTAAGGTTCGAGACTGTTTGTTATGCAGAGAAAGCTAGCTGATACAACCACCAAGTTATCCTCACACTGCTAGCAGTGAGACCACATGATTTTTATGTCAGAAAGAAAAGTCAGCCTGTGTTGTCCAGTTCAGCCTGATTGTCAAGAGACGATGACGGCCAGGGATAAGGCTGGGCCGTGGGCGAGACGAGGGGAAGATTCAAGAACTATTTTACACAAAAAATCAATAGGATTTAGAGATCAGCTGACTCCAGATTTGTCTACAGGCATCTGGTGTTGATGATAAACAGACTCTATTTGGAGGTCCCGATGTAGGCAGGATGTTTATACAAAAGAAACACAAAGTGGCCAGAGCAGCTAGGGGAAGTTCCCGGAATGAAACTTTTTTTTCAGCCCCTTTTCTGGAAGAATGAAGGCGGAGGCTCACTGCCCCCAGCCTCCAAATGGTGTCTGCCACCTCCTCCAATGCCAGAGGGGTCCTTGTACACTGCAGCTCACACCTTCCTCCCTCCCATTACTGACTCACACCATCCCCACCCACACTCTACTCACCCTTCGGGTCTCAGTGTCAGCGCACTTCCCAGGGACATCTCTATTGACAGGACAGACAAAGCCAGGCACTGCCATGACACATTCCCAGAATTCCCTGTGCTCCTGCAGAGCACCGGCCACAGCCCCGTAATTCCACGAGGCGAGAGTGAGGCAACTGTCCTAGACGTCACTCTACAAGCCACCACCCAGCTTCCCCCCGGGAGAAACTCAATTACTATCTCCTGAGTCAGAGAATGAGCAAAGCAATTCATGCGCCACACTTCCAAGATGTTTGCTTTGACACCGGCATGCTGTCCTTACCCTGAAATGGGTTAGGGAACCTTACAGGGACTTCATGGTTTCCTGTGCTGATCTTCCCTGGTTCATTCTATTGTTTAACAAGAATTTACTAAGCTCAAGCCATCACCTCAATTCTATCACCCATTGTTCTCATGAGACTGAAGCCCTTAGGAGTGGTGGAAAGGTCAGTATTTTACTGACTTTACCTATCACTAGATTTCCCCACCCCCACTGGACACTGTATGGGTGAAGGGGGCACTCAGTAATGACTATACAATGAATGAGTGAGTGAGCATCACTACCCACAACAGCCAAGACATGGAAGCAACCTAAGCATCCATCAACAGACGAATGGACAAAGAAAATGTTTTATATATATATAAAACAGAATATACAGCTGTGTGTGCGTGTGTATATATATATATATATATAAAACAGAATACTACGCAGCCCTAAAGATGTGAGATATATAATATATATATAAAAAACAGAATACTACTCAGCCCTAAGATGTGAGATATATACATATATATATAAAACAGAATACTACTCAGCCCTGAAGATGAGATATATACATATATATATGTAAAACAGAATACTACTCAGCCCTAAAGATGTGAGAGATATATATATGTATATATATAAAACAGAATACTACTCAACCCTAAAGAAAAGAATGAAATAAAGCCATATCAACATAGATGGACCTAGAGATTCTCATATCAAGTGAAAGTAAGTCAGACAGAGATAAATATCACATGATATTAGTTATATGTGGAATCTTTAAAAAAATGAACTTATTTACAAAACAGAAATAGACTCACAAACATAGAAAACAAATTTACATTTACCAAAGGGGAAAGGGGGGACAGATAAATTAGGAGTTTGAAATTAAAATATACACACTTCTGCATGTAAAATAGATAACCAACAAGGAGCTACTGTATAGCACAGGGAGTGATACGCAATATCTTGGCAACTGTATTGGATTTCCAACCCCAACCAGCAAGCTTGCAACCATGAGGCCTTTAAAAACTGGATCTGTGCCCCCCAAGCGTCACCCACCTTCCAGAGCCTGGGGTTCTCAGCTGCTCTACCAGGAGGGACCCAAGGCACTGATTACACAGAGAAGGAGAGGACCCCACTTCCTTACCTGCTGGGCCCAGGAGCAGCAGCCTCAACAGCTACTTTGACTCTCCCTGATTTCTGATTTTAACTGATCTTTAAAATCTCTTCTTGTTTTGCATAACTGTATGATGTATATTTTTGGCTTTGCCGGGTCTTCGTGGGTGCGCAGGTTTTTCTCTAGTCTTGGTGAGCGGGGGCGACTCTCGAGTTGGAGCGCACAAGTTTCCCGCAGCAGCGGCTTCTCCTGTTGCAGAGCACGGGCTCTAGGGCTCACAGGCTTTACCTGTCGTGGCGCACGGGCTTAGCTGCTCTGTGGCATGTGGGATCTTCCCAGATCAGGGATTGAACCCTTGTTTCCTGCATTGACAGGCAGATTCTTTACCACTGAGCCTCCAGGGAAGCCTTAAAAATCTCTTCTAAAATGCCACATCACTTTCTTCCCTATGCCCTCCTGCCCTGCATCTTCTTATATTCCTCCTACTTTCCCAAGGCTTCCACTAACTCAATTCTTGAAAATGGTGAAATGTGTTCATACACAGGGACTACATAGGAAGACGGATCAGATGTAATCCTCATTTTTGGAAAGGGTGCAGAAACGCTCATGTGACTCTCCCAGGTACAAATGAAGAAACTGAGGCCTGGAGAGGTGGGCCCATGGATCACATAGCTGAGAACAGGGCTATGGGAACACGGGCCAAAGGCTTCTGATTCTAGGCTCAGGGCTTGCCCCCTCATTTCTCTCCATCCAACTGGCAGCAACCAGCTACCAACCAGGTCCTTAATGGTAAACTGCTGGACTTAAACCAGGAGACCTGAGGCAAGAAAAATGCCCACAAATTCCAGCCGGTGCACAGATTAGGACAAATTCCAGTCAAACGAATCAACGAGTTCTCACTTCTCCTAATCTGGATTCATAAATCATACCTTCTTTGCCCCTGTTAGTGCATCTACCACCTGAAATTCCTTTCTTCTGTGCAATAGAATGCAATAAATCTTATAAGAGAACGTGTTCTCCAAGTCTGTTTCTTCTTAGGATAGAGCAGGGAACAGTATATGAAACTCTCCATCACACCTGGAGTATAGCAGTTTGCTTAATAAAGCATAGCCTTTCTCCTCCAAGTCCAAAAAAAAAGATCATTTGAATAATTATTAACACTGGGCCTAGGTGAAAAAAATACTGCTGTGCTTTTAAATTACAGGAATCTTTTCTCAGAGGCCCATGGTCATATCATGTTCCAAAACAGTGTGGCTGGCTGCTAGGTATGCCAAGCAGAGGAGGCCAGCCACACAAAGTCTAGCTGTGTGAGTTTAGAAAAACAGCCTTTCTCTGAGTCATAGTTTACTTACTAGTAAAATGGAAACTGAACCTCCCTCAATGCTTCACAGGGCTGTACTGCAAAGCAAGAGAATAAGAAACAACATGAAGTTGCTTTAATAAAAATTATAAGGTAAAACTAGCAGTAGTGATAGTAACAGGTACCATTTTTAAATGTTTGTGAAGATTTTGCCAAACTAAGCCCTTTGTACTCAGAAGTTCAGTGGCTCCTCATAATGGTCCTGTGATGTGTGCAGTATTATTATCTGCAGTCGCTGTGTAGGTGAGTAAGTGGAGGCTTGCAGAGATGAAGTAACTTGCTCATGGTCATAGTAAAGAGTGGAGCCTGAATGATAAACTGATTCCTAGCTGGACTCCATTTAAGACCAGGACTAACACAGCTCCCTTCAATCAGCACTTACTGAGCTTCTTCTGTGCTGTGCAAGTACTCTGCTCTGTGCTGATGGGGACGGCAGTACACTTGTGGGCTCTCCCACTGTGGGAAAGAGGACTTGGGCAGACAGTAAGAACCACCTCATTCTGTACCCAGTGAAAGAGGGCACGGGTTAACTGGGTGGTTTCTTAATCTGAATTCCTGACCAGCATTCAATGGTCATGGAGGACGAGAAAAAGAACTGAGACTGGCTAGATCAGCTTGCAATGGGAACAGATGACGCAGAAGAGCAAGGGTAAATGGTGAGATGCCCTAGAAAAGCCTGGTGTAAGTGCTAGAATGTCCAGAGCAGGACTGAAAGTGAGGTATGAAGGCAGAAATTCTGAGTGTGCAAACCAGAGATGACGGAGCTAACTAATACTGAGAGCAAAAGGAAGCTGAGTTCAGCAGCTTGGCCCTCTCCAGGGTTTCACTGCACCTCCCCTGTCTTGGTGTGTGGGCTGAAGAAGTCAGTCAGAACTCGGGCAAGAAGCAGGTATGTTCACCAGGCTGGGAAAGCTAGCATGCACCCTCCCTCTCTGAAAGGGTTCCACATGCTGGAGTCCTGAGAAGGAGTGGATTTCTGAATCCGGTGCCTGACTGCTAAGTTCTGGCTGCTCTGCCAAGGGAGATATTATTATAACAACAGCTACCATGGAACGCATCTGGACAACAAGGCCAGAACCACAGTCACATTCCACGTGTGTGATTTCATTCAACCTGCGCGGCCAGCCTCTTGAGGGTGGTAGTCTTATCCCCACTTCACGAATGTGGAAACTGAGGCTCTGAGAGAGTTAGGTATCTGCCCACAGCCACACAGTTAGAATTCAGCAGAGATGTGATTCAAAGCCAGGGCCATCTTGAGCCCCAGGCTTCCTCTTCACCCTCCAACCTGGCTGGGCTCCAGAAGGGTATCTTCCTGCACCTCAAATCCCACAGGTCTGGGATGGGAGGGACAGCATGGTCCCTTGGTTTGTCCAGTTGCCATCCATGGCCCCCCAGTTGCCTCTGCAACCAGACTGGAAATCCCCAAGTGGCTTTCGCTTTCTAATTTCTCAACATCTGAGTACAATCAGCTCTTGAACCTCAAAGAGATAAAGTCACCACTTCTCACACTGGAGCAACGCAAACACTCCCACACGGACTACCCAGGAGCTGCTCAGTCCTCTGCCTCCCACCCACTGTAAACCTCAGTCTGCTGGTTCACCTAAAATGTGGGTTCTGCTCACAGGAAAAGACACCTTGATCACGGCTGGAAGAGGGCAGAGCGGCTAGGGGCACCAAGTGGGTGCCCTGAAGTTTTCCTCTCTTTCTCCTTCTACTGATCACATGGCTGGGGAGATGCCCTTGGCTCCAAGTGTGGGTCCCACTCCAGGGTCCCCCATGCCCAGGCTCTCCCATCTGTCAGCCTGAAAACCGTCTGTTCTCTGGGCCTTTCCCACACTGCCTGATTCATCTCAACTCTCAGCCAGAAAGATGGGTGGTGGTGTCCCCAGAGTACCGGTGGGGAGACTGAGGCTCAGGCATGGTAGACACTTGCCCCACACTCCACAGCTAACAAACAGTGGACCTGTTCTCTCCCCCAACACCAGCCTCACTGACCTCTCTGCCCCCGATGGTTTCCAGGGCAGGAGGTGCCCTCGTGGACTTTCTTGTGGGGTACCCTGATTTTGCCTGCAGAGGAAGGAGATGGGGGGCTGGGCAGCCTCCCCGGGGCCTGGTGGGCACTGCTTTGTGTCTGTCAGAACTGGGAGAAATCGTGACATAGGCGCTTGTTTGTTTTCTAGGCAACCACGGCCAAATGAAGGAGGCTGAACGACGTACTTTGGGGCAAGACAGTGGATGAGGGGAAAGAAAGAAGGAAGAAAAAGAAAGAAGGGAGAGTGAGAGAGAGGCAGGGGAAAAAACCAGTGCTGACGGTGAAAACCTTGGGCTGGAGGACATGCTGGCATCACTCAGCGTCTGTCCTGTCCATGGCGAACGTGACCGAGTGCCACCACTGAGTGTCCTATTTATAGTCCTTTGAAGTATCGTTTGGTGAAGGAGGGGCTTCATTCTTTCTGGCCTCTTATCTGATTCCTGGATTTCCCTGGTAGCTCAGCTGGTAAAAAATCTGCCTGCAATGCTGGAGACCCCAGTTCGATTCCTGGGTCAGGCAGATCTGCTGGAAAAGGGATAGGCTACCCCCTCCAGTATTCTTGGACTTCCCCTGTGGCTCAGCTGGTAAAGAATCTGCCCACAATGCGGGAGACCTGGGTTCAATCCCAGGGTTGGGAAGATCCCCTGGAGAAAGGAAGGGCTACCCACTCCAGTATTCTAGCCTAGAGAATTTCATGGACTGTATAGTCCATGGGGTTGCAGAGTCAAACATGACTGAGCGACTTTCACTCACTATCTGATTCTCAGAACAACTGAAGGGAAGTGGAAGGAAGCTGCTGTCACATGGGAGTAGACGGGACACGTGGAGCTGTGCTGGCAGGGGACCAGTTCCCACCTAGGGGGCCTGAGGTCAAGTGGCCCACTTCCACGAGCCTCGGTGTTCTCAACTGTCAAAATACTGATAACAAGAAGGACCGAAAAGCCCTGTTTAGAAGGTTAAATGAGTGCAGAGTGTCCAGAAGTGGTATTTCCTGGGAATGCGACTTAGGGAGGAGAGAAGGGCAGAATTCACAAAAACCAACACGGACTTGCTCAGAGGGAGGTCTCAGGGAGACTGGGGGTCAGGAGGGAGGTCTAGGAGACTGGGGAGAAAACACGATGGGGATCACTAGAGGAGGAGGCCTGCCCAGTGGGGTTACCCAGGAGCCCTTGGCATCCGGGTCTGTGCCTGCTGCCGCGTCCCACGCTCTGCACATTGGAAGCTCGTCTCCAGGACACCTCGAGGTGCCCAAGTCAGCTGTGACAGCTTTGAATTCAGGGCTGGTTTCTCACTCTGGCTCCGCCTGCTAATGAGGAATCATCTGGGTCAGGCCTCCACCTGAGCTATCTCAGTGGTGAAATACAGGGCAGGGAGCGTCCAAAATGTCATGTCTGAAGCCTCAGGAGGACCCTCTCTACTACTAGTGTCCAGGGGCCACACCATAGCTTCTTAAGCCCAGAGAACTTGGCCAGCCTTAAATTCAGACTGCTCCAGAGATGCCCCACCCCCACCTTACCACCTCCTTCAGGAAGTCCTCCGTGGATGGAAGCTCTGTGTGAGGAGGAGCTCTCTAATCCACAGAGGTGTCCAGAAATCAGAAGGCCATCATCAGTGGAAACATTCAAGCAGAGGACCATTGACCACTTGGTAGAGACAAAGTGAGGAAACAATTCAGGGGAAGCTAAGCAAGGCATTGCTTAACTCGAAAGCTGATGATGATCACAGCGTGCACTCTGCAAGCACTTATAAAGCAGGCACTCGGCAGCATCCTGTTCTAAACACCTTCCGAGTATTAACTCATCTAGTACCTACCAGGTGCTGGGTGCTATTATTATCCACAGTTTTAGAGATGAGGTGATGGAAGCACAGAGAGGTTATGAAACACACTGAAGGTCACACAGCAAGCCAGTGGCACAGCCAGTACTTCCACTGAATGAATCAATGAATGACTCAGTCAATGAATAATTGAAGTCTGGGAGTAGATGAAGGTTGAACAAGGGCAATGCTAAGGATCTTTGCAAATGCTCAGATTTGACAATTCTTTCTGATTTCATGCTCTTTAAAGGTACAACCTTTGTAACTTGTTATCATTCAATCAACTCACGCACAACACAACTTATGTTCCGAGAAAAAAAGAAGCCCCTTCACTCCATTCCCGAGGCAGGTTTCCAAGGACATAGGGGCATTTCGATATTCCAAACTGCCTCCAGGTCCATCACATCTTTTCTCCTTGTTTGGACGTTTGGCATTGTAGAGATGTTAGGGGAAACACACTGATTGAAGCCCCTCACCCTGGCCAGGCGTCATAGTAACCGTTCACGTGAGTTATTTCACCACTGGAGGTCGTGGTAAGGAACATGGAACTAATAAGCCACCACCAACAAGAAGAATTCGGGAAAGGTCAAAAGGAGACCCCATGTGTCCTTCCACCTCCCAGAAGCCTTCTTGCCAGCATCCATGTTGGCTGAGCTATGCGTGCACCACCAGGAAGGACTCTGAGTCAGAGTGATTGGCCGAAGACAACCCGGAAACTAACCGCATGACTATAAAACCCTGGACTGTGAGCCTCGTGTCAGAGCAGTTCTCCTGGGTCCCCTTACCCTGCTGCTCTCCGCCCGGGCACCCCTTTCCAATAAAGTTTCTTGCTTTGCGTGTCTCTTTGGCACCTGTGTCTCCTCAGACAATTCATCTGCAAGCGTTAGATAAGAGCCCACTCTCGGGCCCTGAAAGGGCCCCCGCCCCCACTTTCTGCAGCGAAGACATCAGTTTAACTTCTATAATCCTACAGTTCACGATGGATTTTTGCATAGCTCAGTTTGTTCCCTGTCATAGAATACAGACAGAAAATAGAAGCGGCCCTTATGCTGGAACCGATTTTTCAAACCGTTCTGAGAGGTGTGTTTTTCATTTGAAATTACCCTTAGGCGGTGGTGCACAGCCTCACTATCTTCTAACCTCTCCTTTTCATTTTAATTTCCTTTCTTCACCAAGAATATGCTTCGGAAACAACGAGGAATACCCCCCACTAAGACATTCTTGTTGGTGGCAGCTAACGTTTCAAAGCAACAGTTTTGATTCATCAAACTCTCCACCAGGTGGTAGGATTAACGGTGTTTTCAAGGAAGAAGAACAGCAAACACTTTCTCCATTGCGAAGGTGTTATTAGTGTGAAGTAAGTCAGGAAGAGAAAAACAAACACCGTATGCGAACGCGTCTATATGGAATCTAGGAAAATGGTGCTGATGACCCTATTTGCAGGGCAGGAATGGAGACGCAGACGTGGAGAACATACTTGTGGACACAGCAAGAGGACGGAGACAGTGGGACAAGTGGAGAAAGTGGCATCAGCATAGACACACTGTCATGTTAAAGTGGACAGCTGGGGAGAGCCCAGCCTGGCCCCCTGTGATGACCTAGACGGGTGGGGTGCAGGCAGGGGAGGGAGGCCCAAGAGGGAGGGGACGTATGTATGATTATGGTTGATTTGTGTTGTTGTACGGCAGAAACCAACACAACATTGTAAAAATTAAAAAAGTAAACATATAAAAAGGGGACGCTTTTAGTGTCACAACAACATCATTTACAGTTCATTTTTCTTGCAGCAGACTGCCCGAGAGACACCTGTCTAGGAACCTGGTTAGGTCTACATGCCTGGTGACAAACCTTACACCAAGCCTTCCTGCCCAGTCCTTCTTCAACCCCTGGGCACTGTGTGGGCTCTCTGAATTCAGTTTGTGTGGACGAGCCAAAAGATGAGAGCTTGCAGTCAGCAATGCTGGGAACCACGCGGAAGATCAAAGACTCCAACCAGACTGCGTGTGTGCCAAGTGACTTCGGTCGTGTCCGACTCTTCCCACCAGGCTCCGAAGTCCATGGGATTCTCCAGGGGATCTTCCTGACCCAGGGATCAAACCCACATCTCTTCTGTGTCCTGCATTGGCAGGCGGTTCTTTACCACTAGCACCTCCTGGGAAGCCCACTCATGTCATGTCGTTCAGCCGCCAAGTCGTGTCTGACTCTTTGCGATCCCGTGGACTGCAGCACGCCAGGCTTCCCTGTCCTTTACTGTCTCCTGGAGTTTGCTCAAATTCATGCCCATCAAGTTGGTGATGCCATCCAACCATCTCATCCTCTGTTGTCCCCGTCTGCTCTTGCCTTCAATCTTTCTCAGCATCAGGGTCTTTTCCAAAGAGTTGGTTCTTCACATCAGGAGGCCAAAGTATCAGGAGGCCATTTAGGAGGCCACCCTCTAAAATGTGCAGGCAAGCTTCCCTGTTCCCAGACTGTCTGTAGGCATATTCTCTCCTATCGCCTTTCTTCTAAACTCTGTTCATGTTATGGTTCTATGACTTTGACTCTATGCACTCGCTAGCTGACTCTCTCTCCTGGGAAAAAATTATTTATGGGCAAAATAACTAAACAGTAGGGAAATTATCTAGCAACATGCCTGAGTTAGTGGTTGAGAGCTCCTTTCTGGAGGTTCCACTGTCATCTGCCTACCTGAGTCTCACCAGCAGACCCCACTTCGACAACCCCTCCCTTAAGGCCTCCCTTGGGATGGCGCTCTCTGGCTTCCTGCTAATACTAAAGCTGGTTCTCAGCCTAGTCTGTTTCTGCTCTGGGGCATTCATACACTCTTTGCATGATCTGTGAATGGCAGTTGTGGTTGTTATGTGGTGGTGTGTTACATAGTGCTGTGTCATATTGTGTTGTTACGAAGTTTTGTTCCTTAAGTTGACTGTAAGATCTAATAAGGATGCTGAGATCCAACTTATGGGATTTTCTGCCATTGTTCTCAAACTTAGCCAAGCAGAGAGAGGGAGCACGCGTTGAGGTGGAGACAGCAAAGGCCGGGATGCAGGGAGGTGGCAGCCACCTCTGGGGGTTCCAGAGGGTGAGCAGAGGAAAATGTGTGATGGGGATTCGAGGTGGCTGGATGTGTG
Source organism: Oryx dammah (assembly GCF_014754425.2). Lineage (NCBI taxonomy): Eukaryota > Metazoa > Chordata > Mammalia > Artiodactyla > Bovidae > Oryx > Oryx dammah. The sequence goes on along the minus strand of NW_024070203.1, from coordinate 20,637,382 downwards.
GGCTTATTATTCCTTGGCCTAGGAGTCACCTATTTTCCCATGAGGGTAGCTCCAGGCACACGGAAGATTTAGGCGAGAGCAAGACTTTGAGTAAGTCACTACATCCATAAAATGGGGAGAACCCGTGTCACAGTGGAGCACACAGAGGGGACGGACTGAGGTCCACGCAAGGTCGGAGCTGCAGATGTTGGTGTGCAGAGGTGGGCATTTCAGAGAGCGTTTGCTTTCAGAACACTGGGAGCTCTCTGAGCTAGACCAGGGTCGGGAGGGAGAATGCAGCTCTTCATGATTTGGCCAGATTCAGGGGATTTATTTTGGGCTCCAGTCTGGTCTTCCAAGGAAAAAGGTTTTTTGAAGGTTTTTTTTTTTCCCCCATTTTCTTTTCTTTCTACTGAGCCTTTTATTTCCGAAAAGGTAAATGCCCAATTAGAAGGATTTTCATCTTTCATGCAGAGTTGTTTTAGGCTTTTTGAACATGAAACGATCTTTTGGAGTCATTCCACCCTCTCAGAGAAGTAGCCAGGTTTGCTTTGGTTGTGTTTTTCGGTTGGGTTTTTCTCAAGAGCTTTCTGCTAAGTAAATATGCATGAAGGGAATTTTTAGCCACTCCGGTCTGCTGGTTCCATGTGGATTCCAATGGATGAATATTTAATGCAGCACAATCTATTACAATGATATCGATATTGGTTTGATTTTTTTTAAGGTATCTAGTGAAATTCGGAGAATGTATTTTCTCTGTTCACCCAAACAGGGACTTTCCAAAAGTCATTTGCAACTTTTTCTTTTTCTGCCACATAATTTGGAACTAATGTTTTCTTCTCAACTCTGAATGACTATAAATAACTTTTAGTTTATACTTTATAATCTTGTATGGGTTCCAGAATCAGGCCTAGTTAGATAGCTTTTATGTATCTTAGAGGAGAAAAAATATATATGTACATACACATAGAAGCAGATGAAATGGTCCAAACATCCTCAGGTATTTTTGGAAGGGAAAAAATCTTTAATATAAGAATATTCAAATAGTATTCCTTGAATATTGAATAGGTTAAAAGGACACGATGGCACACAACTCACTTCTATACCAACAGGTCTGGATCTAGACCTTTTCAGGAAAAAAAGCTAGCATTTGTTGAGAGCCTCTCATTTATCTTTCACATCAACTATCCAGAGTATCAGGGCTTCCCAGGTGACACAGCGGTAAGGAATCTATCTGCCAAGTAGGAGACACGGCAGACTCAGGTTCAGTCCCTGGGCTGGAAAGATCCTCTGGAGGAGGAAATGGCAACCCACTCCAGTATTCTTGCCTGGGAAATCCTATGGACAGAGGAGCCTGGCGGGCTACAGTCCATGGGGCTGCAAAGAGTCAGACATGACTTAGCAACTGAACAATAGTAACTATGCATTCAAGAAAATACCTTTGCTCTCCAGCAGTCTGACTTATGCCTAAAAGAATTCCCCAAGGTACTCATGGATTGTCTCCTCAATGAATCTTTCTGTGGGTCCCCCAAGGCAGAAGAATCCTTTCTTCTCTGTCAAAACCCTGCCTCAGCCCATGCACATTTCCACTCCAGTGCAAACTCCACCGGAGGGTAACCCTTCACGTCCGCATGTAGGGGACAAGGATCAACCATGTGTCCAGCACCTTGCACAGTGTCAGGGACACAATAAGTTCCTAATAAATGTTGGTTCAACTGAAATCAAAATAATCCAACAACAAAACTTAAAGAAATAAGAAAACCCATTTCTGATACCAAGCAGGACTCTGTGGGGCTCTTGGGCATAAAAGATGGACTTCGCCATGAGAGTCTGCTCCTCAAGGCTCCAGGAGAGAGAGCAGGAGGCACACAGTAGGCATGGGGTGGGCGAGGCTTGTCTGTGATGCCAGGGAGGCCTGGAGGGTACTGAGGATGAAGCTGGAGGCAAAAACAAATGGTGTGTGGGGGTGCTGCCTTCACAAGGAAAAGGCTCAAAGGGCCCCAAGGTGATGTCAGCAGAGCTCCGAGCCTCTCATTTCCCACAGTGAAACTGAGACCCTGAGCCTGAAACTGTCTGGGTGCCAAGTGGTCAAGCCATTGCTCACTGGCCCTGAGGCCAGAACACAGGCTCTCGCTGGGGTCTGAGGCTGGGCTCCTGTAACCAAATTAGGGCGGGGCGGGGGCACCCAGATCCTCTGCTCAGTCAGGGCGGGGGTGAGGTGGGGGCCAGTTCGGCAGGATCCAGAGGGTTCCAGAACTGGAAAAAGTGCATGGAAGCCTTACCCTAGAATGATTCTTAGTGCCCAGGCCAGCTCTTCACCCGCCCGTGATGGGTGTGTGCAGACATGCACGGAGGACTCGCTGGGAAGCCGTGCAAGGTTTTAAGTGGATTTTATTTTATTTTTTTCTTGGCTGTTTTTCGTGATGTGGGAGGGGACTTCAGGGGAGGGTTAAGGTTTAGATACTATAAGGCAAAGCCTGTTCAGATACAAATCCTCTGAGTCAGCAACAGACTCAGGCAAGGTTAACTGACCAGAAGATTAAGAGGCCCCTATGGGGCCTCTATGGGGCTCCCATGGGGCTGCAGACAGCTGGCCTCCAGCTGATGCTCCTGGGGTTGGCAGTGGAGAGAGGAGACAGACACCCATCTGCACAAAACCCTCCCCGCCAGGCCCACAGATGGATCCAGCCCACCAACACTGGTGCACGGAGAGCTCCAGACAGCCGGTGCTAGGACTTCAGGACCTTAGATCTGGTGAGCCCAGCCTGTGCCTCCAAGTGGAAACGGTCCTGAGGTGAGCAGGAGGCCACTGCTGATAAGAGCATGGAGGAGCAGCATGCGCACCCCCTAGAAAGAAATTCCTCTGCCCAACACTTTCTGTTGTTTTCTCCTTTTTTTTTACTCTAAGCCCAGTGTTCTAGGGGAGTGCTGGTCCCGTCACCAACAGAGGAGGGAAGTCAAGGCAAGACTCTGCTGGGGCCCAGGCCCTAGCCTTGCCGGGGAGGCAGACCTGGGGAGGCAGACCTGGAGAGCAAATGCAGGCCTTGCAAAACACAGGACGGCATATTCCCACCCACGTGGGATTCTTCAAAGCAGGGAACGGCTCCCCCCGCCCTACTTATTCTGTTATTTATTCCACAAAATAAATTTTTCATAGGATGAAATTCCTTTCATGTCCAGACTTGAGGTCAAGGCATATGAATATATATACAAAAATAGTGTGTAAACATATGTATGTATATATACTTATACACACACATTCACACAATTCATATAATATTTAGTCTAACATATTTGGAAGGTAATAGCCATGACCCCATTTTACCCCCACTTGGCACAAGATCGGGACATGTTAAAGTGGGGGATTCGGGTTAGTCTCTTCAGCTACCCGCAGGGCTGCAGAAAAAGGCCAGGCCATGTTTGAGGGCAGTAACGGAAGGTGCTAGAAGGTGCAGGAAGCGGCTCCTGGCACGGAGTCTCCAGCGCCCCTTCCCATCCCTGTAGCCAAGCGGCAGTTTCCATAGTGGTCGGCAGGGGGCAGTGCACTTTGCCTTTTCTGAACCTGAGGACCGCAGTCGCTCAGCTCCCCAGGGACACAGACACACACACACACACACACACACACACACACACACA
>NW_024070203.1:20577978-20633757 GCF_014754425.2 Oryx dammah | reverse complement strand
ACACACACACACACAGACACACACACACACACACACACACACACACCCGATGGTAGCGCCCGCATCTTCTAAGAATAGCCCATCTTTGAGCCCAGCGCACAGTAGGTGCGCGAAATACGTCTAGAAGTCAAAAACTCTGGACAGGACAGATGGATGCGAATTCAATAATAGTAAACGTGGGGAGAAAGAGGGAAGAGACACCGTGGCCTCTGCCAGCGCCTTCCCAGGAAGGGACCTTTTCACACCTTTCGCACCTACTGTGTGCCAGACGCGACAGCTGGACCACCCAGTCCCCAGCGGACCTCATTTTCCGAGCTGGCGAGTACCGCTCGCCCAACACACACAGCCGCAGAGCGGGAGTGGGTGCTCACTGTCTCCCCGGGGAACCATCTGGGCGCAAATCCACGTGGCGTGGGATCCAGGAAGGGGATGGGCCGGGAGGGGCGAGGGGTTCCCGGAGGTGGGCACGTGAAAGCCAAGCGGATGCCCCATGCGGGGCCGCAGCCAGGAGGTCACTGCCCTCAGGGTCAAGGCTGTCTCCCTCTGCGGGACACGCAGAGCCCGCGAGACGCAGTGACCCGCCCAGCCCCCAGCCACGCGCACACTTGCAAGCGGACTCTCGTCCGCTCGTCCAGCGCCCCCACCGAGCCCCACGCTCTGGAGGCTCTGTCCGCGATCCTCGCGTAGGAGGGAGGTGGGACTCGGGTCTCTGGCGGACGAGCAGAGCCCAAAAGATCCCAACACCCTTCCCGGGAGACCAGGCCACGGGATAGAGCGTAGGCGCCCTGGGGCATAACTGTGCCCCAACTGTGCCCCGCTAGGGAGGAGCCTCAGTACCCATCTCAAGTTCAGCCGCGCTGCCTCCCGCAAGGTCAAGCTCAAACACACTCCCGCTTAGTGAAAGAAGGAGCTCAAAGTTGCGCCACCGTCCCGATTTCGACCAAGGCTGTGCCCCCATCTGGGCACTCTGCCCCAATGGCACTGCTGCCTGCTCCCGCGCCCGCCGGCGGAGCTGCCCCTGCCCCGCGCAGGTCACACAACCCAGACGCAGACAAGTTCCTAACTTTTGTCAGATTATTTCGCGGCAGCTACGGCGCCTAACGGGATCCCGGGTAGACTCAGTTTCGAGTTGCCACGGGCCACCCCCGTCAAGCTCCCTTTCGCCCACCCCAGTCCCTCCCTGTTCAACACGCCACGTCCAGCTGGCCTGCCCCGGGTGCCAACTTCTCCACCGTATCCCGAGCAACGCGGGCCTGCGGTGTCCCCGGGGGCGATGGCCACCTCCCGGATCCGCGCCTGCTCGCAGCGGATTTGGACGCTCGACTGGGATCACTGGGCGGCCTCCGCGCGCCCCCGCACCCCGGATTCCGCTCTAAAGGGTCGCACGGCCCCGTCTCCTCGTGGGGTCTTAGCCCACAAGCGACCCCGCGGGGCATTTCGCTTTCGGCGGCCCCAATCGGCGAGATGCCAGCTCCGCGCGCCGAGTGCAATGTCACTGGGGCCACCCCAGGGACCGCTGCCCCAGACCCGGCGTAGGCTCCCTAGAGCTCCCAGCAGCTCTTTTTGAAACGGCTGTATACCCTTGAGCCCGACCCTCCGCTCCGACCTCCTTGCTCTCCCAAAGACCCCGAAGACGCCGCTGCTAAGGAGGGGGGCTCCCTGCGTGTGCCCTCCTCCCTCCCGGCGGCAGGGTCCTCAGTCCACTTCCACGCCCCTGTCACACACTCCCAGATCCTTCCCCATCGCCTCTGTCCCCGGGTCCGGACCATCACCCCCTCCACTCGGAGAACACACACGAAACTGCCCGAGCCCCAACTCGGGTGGATGGAGCCCCCCGCGCACCCCCGGCTCCGCGCGCTCACTCACCGCGGCCGGAGACACGCGGAAGTTTCCGGGGCTCTGGGGCTGGGGGTGGGTACGGGACGAGGAGATCCGGAGGAGAATAAAAACGAGGGTGTCCCGAACACTCGGCCCGTTCCCAGCTCACATCGCCCCTGCCTCCTCTCTCTCCGCCTGCTCTTCCTCCCGGTCCTCCTCTTCCTCCTCGCTCTGGTCTTTGTCTTTGCAAAGTGTCGAAACTGTCTGGCATAGTGGAGCTCCGCTGGCGGAGGCTGGAGCCGGGGGAGCGGGGAGGCGGGGTGAGCAGGGGGGCGGTCTCGGGAACACCTTCCCCCGGGTGGAATGGGAGGGGGAGGCGGGCGGGCCGGCCGGGGAGGGGCCGGGGCCAGGAGCCGGGAGCCGGGGCGCGCCGGAGCCGAGCGGGTGCCTCTCGCGCGCGCCGCCCTCCCCTTCCTCCGCCCAGAGCCCGCCCCTCGCGGCCCCGCGCTCCCCTGGCGGCCGCCCCACCTCCCACCCGGCCTCGGCTCAGCTTTCCCCGGGCTCCGGGCTGCAGGCGAGCCGAACCGAGAGCGCCGAGCCACGTGGACTGCAGCCGGCTCGGCGGCAGGAGGCCCGGCGGGGGAGACGCTGGAGGCGGCGCGGGGACCGGATCGCCACCCAGAGCGGGGCTCTGTGGGGACGGCCGCCGCCGGCGGGCTGGCAAGGCTGGGGAGGTGCGGCCTGGGGGGGTGGCCCGCGGGCTAAAACCCGCGAAGGAGGCGGCGGTGCTCCGAAGAGCCCGCGTGGGTGCGCGGTAGCGGGAAGGGGCCGATCCCCCTGCCGGCGGTGGGGCCAAGCCACCTACTTCCTCTAAGGGCGCGCGAGTCGCGGGGGGACTGAGAGCGGGGGTGGAGGGAGCGGGGCTGGGCGGCTGGTGAGGCCCCGGGGTGGGCGCCCAGATGAGAGCCCGGAGGGGCCACCGCGGCCCGGCCCCCCGCCCTGGCCCTGCTGCCCGCCGCGGCTTCTTCCCTCCCACCCGCCGGGGCTGCGACGTGATCCAGAGCAGGGCGCGCCAGCCCGACTGCCAGGACCAGGCCCCCTTTCGGGGTCAGCTTTGCGGATTTGGGCCCTTCCTCCCGGGGATTTTCCAGGCAAGAGTACTGGAGTGGGGTGCCATCGCCTTCTCCGTCCTTTATAGGGAAGTGGGGCGGTGCTGGCGTCTTGCTGTGTAGCAGAATGCCAGTCCTACAGGCTAAGTGCTGGACACAGGATTTAAGAGGCATTACCAAAAAAAAAAAAAAAAAAGTCTAGTTTTACAGCTCTTAACTCCTTATTGGGGCTTTTTCTCTTTCACAACTTTTTGGAGGAATGCTACGAGGAAAACGGCCCAGCTTGGCCTAGGGGGTCAGTCAATTCTTGCAGTGCCCCCGGCCCCAGTCGGAGAGGCCAGCCTTTTGCAATGGAAGGCGAAAGAACAGTCTTAGCTCTTCATCAGAAAGAGATGTAGTGGATGCTCCAGAGTAGGGCCGGTAGGACCAGACTTCTTGGTTCCAGTCTGCAGTGCCACTCCTTGGATGTGTGAAATTAGGCTAGTTTCAGAATCCCTAAGCTTGCTGCCTCTGTGCCTCAGTTTCTCCATCTGTGAAAATGGGCGTAATGCGATCAGTCCCACAAGGTCACTGTGATGACTAAGTGAATGCATATATGCCCAATACTAAAAACTCTATACAGCATATTGATTAAGTGCCCAGTAAGAGTGTGTTGTGCCAGTGGTGGACTTCTCCAGCCCCAGGTCCCTGCCCACAGCTGGGGAAGCCTGGCCTAGGGAATGCGGTGCTGGCATTGGACAAGTCCTTCTGGGACATGAAGGAGAAAAGGAGAGATACTTTGAGCTGCAGAAAAGATAATGATTAAACAGGGCAGGGGAGAAACTGAGAAGATTCTCTACTAGAAAGGGAAGGAAAAGAGAAATAAAGATGTACAAAGGGCAAGAGAGGCACTGGAGGTAGAGGATCCGAAACAGAAAGCATACATACGAATCTGCAGGAGTTCTTCCAGGAGTCCTGCCAAACTGCACCAGGGCACTGCCATCTGGCTATGTTTCCTGGCCTCCAGGGTTTGCAAGAAAAGTTTTGGGTATTTTATGACCTAAGGCCTCTTGCTTGAACCTGTTGGCTTTTGGTTCAGTTCTGGGTGGGTTGGGGCAGGGGTGGAGGGGAACCTTCTGGCCTGCAAGGAAGCATCTTGTGGGCTTAGCTCTTCCTGAGATGAGTGCTCTTGGCATTCCCCAAAATGCTTTCGCGTACGGGATGAGGGGAGCAGAGGTGTTGCCTAGAACAGCAACATCAGCTGCTGTTCTCGGCAGTGGCAGCATCTTTGGGCCACAGGAACCTTCTCACATGGACCTCTGGGACTTAGCAACTGGGAGCACGGCTTGGAGCTTCATCCACATCCAAGTCATCGGAAATACAAGAGCGGCAACGATCATCTTGCTGTCTTCACAGGGACAACTGCCTGCAGTGCCCTGTTGGTTTTCCTGATTATAAAGTTGGTGACTTTGGCCTTCTGATTTGATTCAGCTTGCTGGGGGCAGGGAATACCATGTGTACTGCTCCTGGCTGACTGCAACGCCCATCTCCGTGCCCAATAAAGAGTTTCTAGCTGAATTAATAAAGGAATGTTTACTGCAAGGATCAAATAGTATAATGTACAGAAAAGCACCTTACAGAATGGAAAAGGCGTCAGTCATTAAGACTATCCTGTTATTTCCTAGCAGGGGAGAGGATCAGATTGGGCAAGTAAGTGCCCGAGATCATCCAGCTGTTCTGCCCTGCAGCCAAGAATCAAATTTGGCTCTCAGTCATAGCCCTGGGCTTTTGGCAGTTCGTTTAGATGACTCCACAGTGAGATAGAAATTTCTTATTAAGTGACTCTGATGAAACATGCGTATATCATCAGCTTACTGCTATAAAAAGATGCTCCTCAGACACATCTTTTGCCAGCCTCTGATGGGTTAACCTGCCAAGGCTTTTTCTGACCCTATTTCCTTTCTTTTTACAAGGGTTTTCTTTTTCTTTTTTTTTTAACCAGGTAGCTGAGAAGGGCTCTCTCCTTCTCCCTTTTTTCCTACAGTCGTGACATTTGATGAAAAGCACTTCTGACGCCCTGGCCAGTTTCCAGGAGCCCAGATCTGGGGCTGTGTGTCAGGAATGTGTGTCTGTGAGCATTCCAGGTTCTCAGCCTGTGTGTCTCCCAACACGGCCGGCCGGTAACAGTCATGACTGGAGTGTCTGCACAACGAGCTCCCGGGAGAGACCCGTCATTGATTTAAGCTCGCCATCACCCCATCCACCCCCACAATGGCTTCAGAGCAACAGCAAAGCTCTCAGTAATAATGGTTAAGAAAATTGATTCCATCCTCTCCCGGTCCCCTTTCTTGGCACATCAGAGTGGAAAGATCCTATTGGGCTCTGATGCCATCTGGGTGATTGTGCAGAAAAGGAAAGAGCTGCCTTGCTTGTCAGAGGTGAGTTCAGAGCTTGGTGTTTGGTTTTGGGCAGCGTTTTGCTTTGGATTCTTGGGGCTGTAAGGACCTAGCCCAACTTTTCCTTAGGTATTAAAAAAAAAAAAGTTAGAGATGTACAGACTGATGCTGAAAGTGAGGCACTAGAAGGGGGAAGGTAGCCTGTGTCTCTGCTCTGGCTCTCTCTGTCTCCTTCTCTCCTGTTTCTCTCTGCTCTCTCCCCCGCCCATAGACTTTCTCTGTTAAGTCCTGGGTTCACCCCCAAAAGCTTTATGTTTGTGATCCCAGTCCATCCATATCGTGGCAACTGGTCAACCACTCCAGGTTTTAGTTTTTCCAGGAGAGAAATCTGATTGGCAGGTCTCACTCTGTTATAGGTCAACTAGACTACTGAACAGGCTGCTAACGCAGCATTGATTCAGGAGTCGATGTGTGGACGGAGACCTGTATAGGAGATTGCAGGGAAGGTAGGACCCGTGACTCTTAAGTCCCGTCCCAACCCTGAAAGTCTCAAGGCATTTGAGTCAACGAGAGTAAATAGCCATACCCTAAACCACTCACATGTATTAGAACCAACAGCTAAGGCAGCTGATTAGTCTTGTCCAATCATGACTCCCCTAATTTCTTTGCAGAATTTGGCTCAGGAATAAGTAGATTTAACCCCTATTTGGATCAATAAGATAGAAACATACTTGGGTCTTACAGGGAAGAATTTCTTAAAAGTATGTCTTAGGAAGCTTCTCTTTATTCCAACTGGACTGAACAAGAAAGTGTTTTTTTTTTTGTTTTTTTTTTTTTAATGATTTACTTATTTGGCTGTGCCAGATTTTAGTTGCAGTGTGTGAGATCTTTAATTGCCGCATGTGAACTCTTAGTTGTGGCGTGTGGGATCTAGTTCCCTGACCACAGATTAAACCCAGGCCCTCCGCATTGAGAGCACAGAGGCCTAGCCACTGGACCACCAGCGAAGTCCCAAGAAAGTATTTTTAACTCAGTTTCTCTAGAAGACATCTTAGGCCCCTGCGTGCATGTGTGTGCGCTAAGTCACTTCAGTTGTGTCTGACTCAGTCGGGTCTGACTCTGCAACGCTTTGAACTATAGCCCACCAGACTCCTTTGTCCGTGGGATCCTCCAGGCAAGTATACTGGAGTGGGTTGCCATACCCTCCGCCAGGGCTTGTGCCCCTGAAGAATACAAAACTGAAGCTAGATAGATCCACAGACCAGATCACACTGTACCTGAAGTCTACATTCTAGCTTTTCTTTTGTATGAGTAAATACGGCTATTTTGTTTGAGTCACTTTAGGCCCTGCTTCTGTTACTTGCAGCCAACCACTTGATAACCTATATACAACTACAGCCAGAGTGATTTTTCTGAAGTCCCCCTTCAAGATAGTCACCCCCTCCAAGTCAGTCCCAAGCTTACAACCCTTAAAACTTCAATTGCTCCCATTGCCTTGGAAAGTAAATCCAAACATCTGAGCCTAGCAACTAAGGTCCTCCTTGATATGGTCCCAGTGTATGTTTCTTACTTGTCTTCCATCCTTCCTTTTTATGAACCCCTATATAGCAAACACGAGTCAGCCCAGAAGTCCTGACATGTTTTGGGCCCTTGAAATCAACATAGATCTCTGTGTTGCTGGGCTGGTAAAGAGTTCCCTAGTACCTGTCATGGGGCTCTTCAACTCTGGAGGTGTTTAAAGGTCCAGAGTTCTAACCAGGGCCTGGTGTGAGGGAGCTCAGCTTTTGGGCTGCATTTGCTGCATCAGCCCAGCCTCCCGCTCTTCTCAGCTGCCTGACCCGTCAGGGACCAAGGCTCCTAAACACCCCCCATCCTGCAGTCCAGCCTTCCTGGATGTGTTGGTTTCCTAGGGCTGCCAGTACAAATGACCACAAACTGGGTGGCCAAAAACAGCAGAAATTTATTTTCTCACAGTTCAGGAGGCCAGAATTCTGAAATCAAGGTGTCAGCAGGACCGATTCCTTTTGGAAACCCTGAGAGAATCTGTCTCCTGCCTCTTGGCTTCTGGTGGCTTCTGGCAGTCCTTGACCTTCCTTGGCTTGTGGAAGCTTCTGTCTTCATATGGCTATGTGGGGGGAGTCGGTATGAGTCTCTCTCTCTTTCTCTGTGTGTGAGTCTATGTGTGTCTCTGTGTGTGTCTGTATGAGTCTGTAGGTATGTTTTGTGTGTATCTCTTTAAGTCTGTGTGTGAATGTCTGTATGTATCTTCTCCTCTTGTAGGGACACCAGGATTTAGGGGCCCCACCTTAATCCACTATGGGCTTCCCAGGTGGCTCAGTGGTAAAGATTCACCTGCCAATGCAGGAGATACAAGAGATGTGGGTTCAGTCCCTGGTTTGGGAAGATCCCCTGGAGAAGGAAATGGCAACCCACTCCAGTATTCTTGCCTGGGAAAATTCCATGAGCAGAAGAGCCTGGTGGACTATAGTCCATGGTGTCACAGAGTCAGACACAACTGAAGCAACAGAGCACACACACATGACTAATCCAGTATACCCTCCTCTTAATTTATTTAACGCTTACTCCTTGGAAGAAAAGTTATGACCAACCTAGATAGCATATTCAAAAGCAGAGATATTAGTTTGCCAACAAAGGTCCATATAGTCAAGGCTATGGTTTTTCCAGTGGTCATGTATGGATGTGAGAGTTGGACTGTGAAGAAAGCTGAGCGCCGAAGAATTGATGCTTTTGAACTGTGGTGTTGGAGAAGACTCTTGAGAGTCCCTTGGACTGCAAGGAGATCCAACCAGTCCATTCTAAAGGAGATCAGCCCTGGGTGTTCTTTGGAAGGAATGATGCTAAAGCTGAAACTCCAGTACCTTGGCCACTTCATGTGAAGATTTGACTCAGTGGAAAAGACTCTGATGCTGGGAGGGATTGGGGGCGGGAGAAAAAGGGGACGACGGAGGATGAGATGGCTGGATGGCATCACCGACTCGATGGACATGAGTTTGAGTGAACTCCGGGAGATGGTGATGGACAGGGAGGCTGGTGTGTTGCGATTCACGGGGTCGCAGAGTCGGACGCGACTGAGAGACTGAACTGAACTGAACTGAACTGAACTAATTACCTATGCAATGGACATGAGTTTGAGCAAAGTCTGAGAGATAGTGAAGGACAGGGAAGCATGGTGTTAAGCAGTCTGTAGGGTTGCAAAGAGTCAGACATGACTGAACAACAACAACATGTGCAAAGACCTTATTTCCAAATCAGATCACATTCAGAAGTTCCCAGGGGAACATGAATTTGGGAGACGCTATTCAAGCCATTATACCAGGGATGCTCGACCTTCCTGCTCACCTCTCTTCAAGGCCCTGCCCTTGAGTGCTGGTTCCCCTCTGCACACCTCCAGCTGACCTCCAGCCTTAGAGATCCTTTTTGTCATTTTTTTCTCCTAGTGCTCTCAGAAGCACACAACTGTCTCCTTTTTCTTATGCAAATAGATTGAAACAAGATTTCAAACAATTCCTACTTCTGATTTCCCCTTTGGCAAAAGTCTTTGAGTCAAAAACAGTCAAGGCCTGGTATGAAAAGGGAACACACAGAGGACAAAAACCACAAGTAGTATATAATAGGGGGTCTCACCTTGCCTGTCATACCTGTGTTCTCACGCAATGCCAGTCCTTCTAGAAAACCCACCACCACCAGGCTCTGCATACGGACTATCAGTGCCCTTGAAAGCTCTCCATCAGCCTGACCCTTGCGGTCTCACTGACCCCCTCCAAGAAGCTGGCGGGATTGTTATTCCCTCTGTAACTTTAGTCCCTTCCCTTCGTGATATCCTGTTGTGTCTTTCTTAGACTCTGCTATTCCTTTGTGCCTTTGTAGTTTATTTGCATATTAAGCTACATTTCCAGTGAGATGGAAAAGTCCCAGAGAAAAGGAGCGAACAGTTCATCCAATGCAAATTTACTAGGCACCTGCTAAGCGTCAGATGCAAAGTGCTGGGGATGAAGAGGTGGACACGACACAGTCCCCGTCCTCCAGGAGCCCACACTTTTCAGGGGACTGACTGTGGCTGGTTATTTCACCATGTTTGGGCAGTGCCATGATAGGCTGATAAGTGGGTGTACTGAGATCACGAACAGGTTGTTGGTTTGCCACTTTAGGAGTTTTGGGGTGAAATCTGAAACCACCCCTGTACATGGAGCCAAAGAGAGACCAAAGAGAGAAGAAGGCACTCCAGATTGGTAGTTGGCAGGTTTAACAAAGAAGGACACTTACTCAGGACTTATTTCAGGCAGTGAGAAACAAGTAGATCTCTGCCCCCACGCACCAGAATCTTAGGAGTTCATCATCAATTAGTTGCTCTGTTGTGTCCGACTCGATTCTCCAGGCAAGAATACTGGAGTGGGTTACCGGTTCCTTCTCCATAGGAGTTCATAGCCTTAAAGGAGCTCGGTGACGTACACCATTCCGAGGGTCTCAACCACACATGCTCTCTCAAGCCTGCATCCTTAAAAACAGTTGCCATGGTGGAGATGATGGACAGAGTGTACATCCCTAGGACAAGCGATGCCGAAAATTCAGCTTCTCTGTACACTGATGCAGAATCAAATCTCGGAGACAAGGTTTTGGATGAAGTAGGAAAAGACAGTTTTATTGCTTTGCCAGGCAAAGGAGAATATAGCAGGTTCATGCCCCACAAACCACGTATCCCCACTTGGAGAAGATAGTGAGAAGTTTAATATTAATTGTCCCAAGAAGGCATAATCAGCTCTTGGACATCCTTTTGCTGGGTTGGTGGTGAGGTAAGCAGGAGTCCACATCATCAACCTTAAGGTCCAACTGATCTGGAGTCTACATGTGTGTGCACTCCTGGAAGGGGCTTCAGTATCTGCACAATAGCTCCAAGACATCATCATGTGCATCCTTTGATGGGGAACCAGGCCCTTGTCCCACTCTCCCACTCTCTCCCTTCTCTAATTAACAACTGCTTGAATCTGCCCATTGGAACTCGGGGAAGGTCCTGGAGGCTGAATGAAGGTAGTTTCCTATAATTGAAGAAATGGGGGACACAGAAAGGCCTTGAGCCCGGGACCCTCACAGTATCATGGGGGAGGGGTGAGGAGCCTCAGATGGCCTGGGTCCAGCTTTCCGGTCCACTGGAGGTCATGTCCTGGCCATGGCCTCTGCTGACATTTTCTTTTTTGTGTGCCTGGTTTTTACATTTTTATACGTCCCCCCCTTTTTTTTTAATGTGGCCTTCCCTGGTGGCTCAGAGGTTAAAGCATCTGCCTGGAATGCAGGAGACCCGGATTCGATCCCTGCATCGGGAAGATCCCCTGGAGAGGGAAATGGCAACCCACTCCAGTACTTTTGCCTGGAGAATCCCATGGAGGGAGGAGCCTGGTGGGCTACTCCATGGAGTCGGACACGACTGAGCGACTTCACTTTCACTTTCACTTTGAGTGATCAGCGATGAGCTTTCCTAGCATGAAAGTGACCTGTTTGGTAGCTCCCTGACTATACTGGAGGCAGGTACATGTAAGACACAATACAGATTAAGATAATGATTTTTTTTTCGCCCATGCCATGTGGCATGTGGGATTTTGGTTCCCAAGCCAAGAATTGAACCCATACCCCTTGCAGCTGATGTTCAAAGTCTTAACCACTGGATCGCCAGGGAAGTCCCAATAATGATTTTTAAATTAAATAACAGTTTTTTTTTTTTTTTAATGGAATGTCCCATGATCGGAACCATTTTTTTAGGCTGGAGAGTGAATCACTGAGTATTTGTGTTTGTGTTTTTATGTGATTTAATAAAGATGATGTATTAGTAGACTTGGGATTTCCTAGGTGGGTCAGTGCTAAAGAATCTGCCCATGATACAGGAGAAAAGGGTTCAAACCCTGGGTCAGGAAGATCCCCTGGAGAAGGAAATGGCAACCCACTCCAGTTTTCTTGCCTGAAGAATCCCATGGACTAGAGGACCCTGGCGGGCTACAGTCCATGAGTGACAAAGAGTCGGACATGACTTAGCAACAACATCCCATTAGTAGACTTATCAGATATAAACATATAATATTTTGTTTGGATAATGCATAGGTAACTCTTTGTGTGGCAATAATAATGTTTAAGGCCATTTTATTTGGGAGTGCTGCTTTTTTTTATTAGAGATGTTTTCAGTTCAGTTCAGTCTCTCAGTCGTGTCTGACTCTTTGCAACCCCATGGACTGCAGCATGCCAGACCTTCCTGTCCTTCACCAACTCCCAGAGTTTACGAAAATTCATATCCATTGAGTCGGTGATGCCATCCAACCATCTCATCCTCTGTTGTCCCCTTCTCCTCCTGCCTTCAATCTTTCCCAGCTTCAGGGTCTTTTCCAATGAGTTAGTCCTTCGCATCAGGTAGCCAAAGTATTGGAGTTTCAGCTTCAACATCAGTCCCTCCAATGAATACTCAGGACTGATTTCCTTTAGGATGGACTGATTGGCTCTCCTTGCAGTCCAAGGGACTCTCGAGTCTTCTCCAACACCACAGTTCAAAAGCATCAGTTCTTCAGTGTTTGGTAAGGGCAGGCTTTGTTGACTATCACTTCAGGGTTTTTCGTGAATTTAGTAAAAGGTTTCATATGTATGATAATCTTTCCCAAACCAATGGAGGGAATAAAAAAGGTGGCCAGGCCAACTGACTGCATGAGTGAAAAATAAGATCTGTCCACCTGGCCTTAAGGAGAGGGAGGTTGGCTGCTTTAGGAAATCGAGCTGGTTGTGAATATCATACATGTTGGCACTAGTAGGAATTAAAACAATTTTTTTTTAGGATGTAGGGGCCACCATAGGAATACAGGTAGGGCATCTGGAGGGCCTACGTATTTTGTAGGGCGTAGCAGCACTCACAGTTGAAGAGCTAGCAGGACTGGTGGGCAGGGCGTTCCTTTGCTAAAAATAGGCATGCTGCTTCATCAAGTGAGAGTCTGAGCCATAGCAGAAGCGGATCAATGGAACATATTTTCAACCCGCTCCTTGATAAGAAGGTTTTATGGCATGTTGTTTATTTCTGGGAGGTTTTCTCTGGAGGAGTGTTGTGTATATTTTTAGGAGCTGTTGCTCTAAGCGGGTATATGCAATTTCTGTTCCCTTTTAGCATTTAAGATGTATATGGGGGTATTTTTGCTTTCTCTTTTGTTGTCTTTTGCCACAGTGCCCCATTTTTAGCCCCTGGGTTCTGAGAAGGAGCATCCCAGGAGAGACAGGTAGAAGCCGCATGCCTTTTATGACCTAACTTCTGAAATAGCATAGCATCATTCATCCTGCACTATTCAGCGTAGTCACAAGCCTGTCTAGACACTAGGGAGGGGCTCTAGACCTGCCCCTTGATGGGAGAAGTGTCACAGTTTGCAGCCTGCTTTAGAAGGGCACACAGCCTCATGCAGCTGCATTTTCAGGACTGATTTGCACAACCCAGGTGATGCCAGACTCACAGGCAGCAGGGGGTGATGGAGACGAGGCATGGATGAGATCCCCTGGGGACATTGTGGAAAATGAAAAGAGGGATGAGGAC
The DNA here is from genome assembly GCF_014754425.2 of Oryx dammah. Classification (NCBI taxonomy): domain Eukaryota; kingdom Metazoa; phylum Chordata; class Mammalia; order Artiodactyla; family Bovidae; genus Oryx; species Oryx dammah. The sequence goes on along the minus strand of NW_024070203.1, from coordinate 20,620,888 downwards.
AGAGCCCTGAGTTCATGGCTATTGTCAGTAAATTATTCTGGTATGAATAATTTATTCAAGAACATAACTCTCTACAGGTAACCCCCCCGGTTGGTGATTCTACTGTCTGGCACCAAGCAGGAGAAAGACCCCAGTTATCTGAGTCTCCAGTGATCTCCTGGAACCAAACAAAAGATAATTAGGATACTAATTAGAGTCTGCTTCCCAAGCTTCAGTGTGCACAAGGCTAACTTCAGGAGGCTTCTACTAAGCATAGCCTCCTGCAATCCATTTCCAGAGGTTTGGAATTCAGCAAACCTGCAGTAGGGTCCAGGAACCTTCCTTTAAACTTCCATCTCTAATATGGCTGCAGGGCCTGGGCAGGCATTACAGTACTTAGCCACTCAGCCACAAATCCTGAAGGGGTCATGGACAGTCTTTTTGATAAGATGTCCTGGTTCCAAATTCTGGCTTGGCTACTTTGTAGCCATCTGACTGCTGCCAATTTCCTTCTTCTGATTCCAGTTTTCTCATCTGTACAATCAGGAGGCTGAGTTAACCAGTGCTCTCCTACTGTGCTGTAGGGGACCCAAGTGGTTCCAGATTGGGTTTGCCATCTGCATTAATCCATTTAGCGAATGTTTGCTGTCCTCTGGGCCCTGGGCTGGATACTGGGGATATGGCCCAATCAATGGCTGATTATCATTATGAAAGATATTTCAAAAGAGAAGCCCCAGGGGTCTTCCCAGCTGGTCCAGTAGCTAAGATTCCATGCTTCCACTGCAAGGGGCACAGGTTTGATCCCTGGATGGAGAAATAAGACCCCACATGCCCCTTGGCACTGCCAAAAGAATAAAAACAAAAGAGAGAAGCACAAGAAGAGAGGGCGCTGACCAAAGCAGTTTAAATTGCTATGCTTGTGCTTCCCATTGGATTGCCTTTGGGGCAAACCTTCCCCAGGATGGAAAGCACTGGCTTTGAAAGCACTTAGGTGATCTCTACGGGTCCATGCAAGAAGAAATCTTTTGTTCTACGATGTTTTTCCATGATTTTACTTCTGAGTAAAGTCAAAACAGGCAGAATGCAATTACTGGATTTGAAAGCTGTCTTAAGACCCCAAGGTTATCACCTTTATTCTTGAAAAGAAATTGTGGGGCTCTTTAGGGATCAAAAATGTTCTGTATTGTGGTTTTATGGCATGTAAAAGCCAGCCCTGACCCTGGGAAAATGAGTGAAAGAACAGAGAGAGAAGGGTGACATGTAGGCCTGCCTTTTGGAGGAAGCAGCCAGCACAGAGGGGCAGGGGGCGGGGCTCTAGACTCTGCTGAAGCCCTTGTCAGATGAGTCACACTTCCTCAGTCTGCTAGTTTCCATCTGCAGAATAGGTATATTGTTCCTGCCTCTCAGTGCTCTTTGAAGGAGAAAGATCATATGTAAAAAATTACCATTTCACTGCCGGATACTTAGTAAGCACTCAATAAATGATGGCCATTATTAATTTAAGTGTCTTTCTAATCCATATGGTACTTGTTAACATTCCTGCAGATGTTTTATAAGTGAGAATAGAAAGTCATGCAGGGTAAGAGTTGCCCAGTATCTGGGTTTTGCCAGGCCAGCAGCGTCTCTCTGGGGGAAGAAAGCCTTGTAATTCTTCCTTTTTAAAAATACATATATAAAACAGATAACTAATAAGAACATACTGTATAGCACAGGGAACTCTGCTTAACGGAGGGCAGTGACCTGAATGGGAAGGAAGTCCAGAAAGAGGGGTGTATGTATATATGCATGGCTGACTCACTTTGCTGTACAGTAGAAACCAACACAACCTTGTAAAGCAACTATGCTCCAATAAAATCAATTGAAAAAATAAAATACATGTCCATGGTGGTGGCCTTCAAACTTTGGGTTGGCCTATTTTCCCCCTCAAAGAAGAGCAAGTTATTTTTCCCAGTTGAAACCTAGAATATTCAAATGTAGGGTATAAGTGGTCCATGTTTAAAAAGAATGAAGATGGCATCCATATATATTATTAAGAAATAAAAAAGAGGCCCTGAAATTATTTCTTTGTATTTTTTATAGTTTAATAGGTTAACGTTCCTGGAGACTAAATCTGCAAACATCTTTTTCCCCCCTCTTTTGATAGTTGAAACAATACAGAGAGTGCATAGAGCTGGAACCCCATGAATAGTATGAAAAGCAAAAAGATATGACACCTCTATAACTCAGTGGTTTATAGAGTGGAACTGCATGTATAAACTTGTGCAAAACATTTAGCTTCAGCTTGCTTGTGCCTAAAATAAGGATAATGATAGGGGCAACCTGAATGTGCCATGCACATAGTAGGTGTACAGTAAGTTAGCTATTGTTACCTCTGTGTGTATTGATGTACTAAATAGTTTAGTGTTGACATATTTTGAACTGCAAACTCATAAAATATAAATTAATGTTAGCTTCCTGCACTTAATGATCTGCATTTAATGATTCTGGAGGCAGATATATCTACCTTGAGATTGTTCTGGGAGCCATGGCATCAGTTTTAAGAGATGTGACATCTGCTACTAATTCCAGGTGTCAATTTGGTAAAATCATTTAAGTCATTAGGGTGCTTTAGGATTGTGGTCTACAGCCAGATAATTCCATTCAGCAGTAAAATGACTGACTGGTGAGGAACTCTACTCATGAAGGAAAGATTCAGAATTTCATCTATACAAATCAGATGATAGTATCTATAGCAGTTAGGATTACACTTGGCTGCAGAAAACCCAGAATAACAATGGCTTAATCATGTGAAATGCTGGGCTGAATGAAGCACAAGCTGGAATCAAGATTGCCAGGAGAAATATCAATAAGCTCAGATATGCATATTATACCACCCTTATGGCAGAAAGTGAAAAACTAAAGAGCCTCTTGATGAAAGTAAAAGAGGGAGTGAAAAAGTTGACTTAAAACTCAACATTCAGAAAACTAAGATCATGGCATCCAGTCCCATCTCTTCATGGCAAATAAATGGGGAAACAATGGAAACAGTGAAAGACTTTATTTTCTTGGACTCCAAAATCACTGCAGATGGTGACTACAGCCATGAAATTAAAAGATCCTTGTTCCTTGGAAGAAAGGTTATGACCAACATAGACAGCATATTAAAAAGCAGAGACATTACTTAGCCAACAAAGGTGCATCTAGTCAAAGCTATGTTATTTCCAATAGTTATGTTTGGATGTAAGAATTGGACCATAAAGAAAGCTGAGCACCAAAGAATTGATGTTTTTGAACTGTAGTGCTGGAGAAGACTCTTGGGAGTCCCTTGCACTGCAGGGAAATCAAACCAGTCAATCTTAAAGGAAATCAATCCTGAATATTCAGTGGAAGGACTGATACTGAAGATAAAGCTCCAATACTTTGGCCACCTGATCTGAAGATCTGACTCATTAGAAAAGACCCTTATGCTTGGAAAGACTGAAGACAAGAGGAGAAGGGGACAACAGAGGATAAGATGGTTGGATGGCATCACTGACTCCATGGACATGAGTTTGAGTAATGTCCAGCAGTTGGTGATGGACAAGGAAGTCTGGCTTGCTGCAGTCCATGGAGTCGCAATGAGTAGAACATGACTGAGCAACTGAACTGAATCAGGCAGAAGTTAATTTCTCTCTTCTACAAGTCCTGGTAGAAAGGCTGATATGGCATTCTATTGCCTCAGGGACCCAAGCTGCTTCTTCCTTGCTGTTTCATGAGAGTGTACACCATCCATCCTTAAGTTTACCTCCTAGTCCAAGTTGGCTGCTGTTGCTCCAGCCATCAGATCTTTATTACAATTATTAATTATTCTAGGCATTTAAAAAGAGATAAGAGCATGTCCTTTACCTTTCAGGATACCTCCAACAGTTTGCCCACACTAATATTTTCTTACATCTCATTGGCCAGGTCACTTGCAGCTGCCTAGCTACAAGGGATGCTGGTAATATGGTCTTTATCCTGGGAATGTATGCTGAGAGAAGTGGGTATTTAGGGACAATTAACAGTGTGTGCTGCAGGGTTAAAAGGAGACAGATCACTCAATTTTGACCAAGGGCAAGAGTGCAGAAGCTAATCCCATACACAAAGTATGGATTCAGAGTTGCTTGTGGCCATAGTAACCATGAGAAGACTGAATATGCCAAACACCATGAAGAAAAAAATTGTCTTTGCATCTCAGATCCTGTATTCTAGCCAGAAATCTCTGGTTGATAAATTCCTAAGTTTAGGATGGTACTTGCTTGTGATGTTTATTCTAGTGCTAAACATTTTTTCACCCTGGGAAAGTTTAGAAATATAGAGTGATGGGAAAGTAAATCACAAAGATAATACTTGTGGGCAAATCAGCAGATGTTTGGTATCTGAAATATATGATATAATAAAAGAGTGTTTTTCTCATATTAAAGACAGATTAGCCTGATAATGCCTCTTTAAAATGTGAGTAGCAGTTTAATTTAGATATGTAAATTTTTATTGGAAAATTTTAAAAAAGAAAATTTGCTACGTTTGATTGTTTAGAAGAATCAGCATGTGTGTGAGTGTGTGTGTTAGTCACTCAGTCATGTCCTAACCTTTTCAACCCCATGGACTGTAGCCCGCCAGGCTCCTCTGTCCGTGGAATTTTAGAAGAATCTAAGAGTCTTTAACTTTGATTTTATCACTTCACTAGATGTTTTGAATACTTGGAAGGCTTTTGCTTATCAAACCGGTATAAATGTCGGAAGAGATTTAATGTATTGAGGTTTCTTATCTGGGCTCATTGTTTAAAGCTATTTTGGTTTCTTTAAACATTGACTAAGAGACTATGTGTCTCCCTGTTAAAATATAGTCTATGTTTAAAGAGATTTGTAAGTTGAATTCAAAGGCCTAAGGAAAAAATGGATTTCTAAATTATTTTCACATTAACACATTTAAAAAATCAGTCTTAAATATTTTTCTACATGCAAAAGCAGCCTAGTAATAATAAACACTGACAGCTTCAACTTTTTTTTGAATTTTTTATTTTGTACAGCTGCTGCTGCTGCTGCTAAATTGCTTCAGTCGTGTTGTACTCTGTGCGACCCCATAGACAGCAGCCCACCAGGCTCCCCCAGCCCTGGGATTCTCCAGGCAAGAACACTGGAGTGGGTTGCCATTTCCTTCTCCAATGCATGAAAGTGAAAAGTGAAAGTGAAGTCCCTCAGTTGTGTCCGACTCTTCATGACCCAATGGACTGCAGCCCACCAGGCTCCTCCATCCGTGGGATTTTCCAGGCAAGAGTACTGGAGTGGGGTGCCATCACCTTCTCCAATTTTGTATGAGAGCATAGCCAATTAACGATGTGATAGTTTTGGGTGAACAGCAAAGCAACTCAGCCACACATATACATGTATCCATTCTCCTCCAAACTCCCCTCCCATCCAGGCTGTCACATAACAATGAGCAGAGCTCCCTGTGCTCTACAGTAGGACCTGGTTGGTTGTCCATTTTAAATATAGCAGTGTGGACAGGACCATCCCAAACTATCCCTTTCCCCATCATTCCCCGCTGGCAACTATAAGTTCATTCTCAAAGTCTGTGAGTCTGTTTCTGACAGCCTCAACTTTTTAAAAAACTTTTTATTTATTCATGTACAAATAAGAGGGTTCTGGTGATAGTTGTTTTTTCTTTTAGTAATAGAGCTCTTTTTCATTTGTTTCTTTATTTGTTGCTTCATATTACACCCTTATGTGGAATCCAGTGTTGGCTGTGTTTTGAGAAATGACTCCTTTCTTTCACATAATCCAGGAAGACTTTCAGTCCAGGGACCCTCCCCTTCCTCATTTACAAGATGGCAGGCATCCCAAGCTGGGCCGGTCACATGTGACACATCTCTGAAGACATCAGTCATTCTTTATTCCCTTCTGTTTTTACCTTCCTGAATCTTGTTTCTTAGTGTAGGAGTAAGAAGCACTGACTCAGAATCCAGATTTTGTGTGTTCAAATCATGGCTCTGGTGCTGCCTCACCCAGTGACTTTGAGTTCATTACTGAACCTCTCTGAATTTCAGTTTCCTTGCAGCCATGAAATTAAAAGACGCTTTCTCCTTGGAAGGAAAGTTATGACCAACCTAGATAGCATATTCAAAAGCAGAGACATTACTTTGCCAACAAAGGTCTGTCTAGTCAAGGCCATGGTTTTTTCCAGTGGTCATGTATGGATGTGAGAGTTGGACTGTGAAGAAAGCTGAGCACCGAAGAATTGATGCTTTTGAACTGTGGTGTTGGAGAAGACTCTTGAGAGTCCCTTGGACTACAAGGAGATCCAACCAGTCCATCCTAAAGGAGACCAGTCCTGGGTGTTCATTGGAAGGACTGATGCTGAGGCTGAAACTCCAATACTTTGGCCACCTCATGTGAAGAGTTGACTCAGTGGAAAAGACTCTGATGCTGGGAGGGATTGGGGGCAGGAAGAGAAGGGGACGATGGAGGATGATGCTGGATGGCATCATCGACTCGATGCACATGAGTTTGGGTGAACTCTGGGAGTTGGTGATGGACAGGGAGGCCTGGCGTGCTGCGATTCATGGAGTCACAAAGAGTCGGACACTACTGAGTGACTGAACTGAACTGAACTGAACTGAATGTATAAAATTAGCATCATACTAGTGTCCTGTTTAGTATTTAGCATTGTGGTTTTAAATTTATTTTTTTAACTGGAGGGAAATTGCTTTACAATGTTGTGTTGGTTTCTGCCTACAGCAACGCAGATCAGCCATAATTACACATATACCCCCTCCTTCTTGAGCCTCACTCCCCTCCCCCCATCCCACCCATCACATACCACCCTTCTAGGTCATCACAGAGTGCCAGGCTGGGCTTCTTGTGCTATACAGCAACTTCTCATCAGCTATCTATTTTACACTATTTTTACATATTTATGTATGTCAATACTACCTTCTCCGTTTGTCCCAGTCTTTCCTTCCCCCACTGGGTCCATGAGTCCATTAGCATTTAGCATTGTTGTAAAGATTAAATGAATTAATAATACGTGCAAAGCTCTTGAATGGTGACTGGCATAAAATCTGTGCTCAATATATGTTTATTATTATCATTATCTAATATTACTGAGCTTTCCTTTCAGTTATATGAATGAACCCACATTTTCCCATTGGATTCCTTTTTCCTCCTTACTTTTTAACTGTGAATTATTTCTATTCCTTGCAAGCAACATTTTCTGGCTGAAATAACCCCAGTGGAGGGAAAGATATCCTAGGTGGAGGTGGGCAGCCACTTGGGCCCTCTACCTGCCACAGCTGTTTTAGGTCACCTCCATGCGACACAGCCAGTCGTGGACCCACTGGACCCATTCGTGGTGAGGGCTCCTCCTGGTTTGTGTGCTCAGATCCCCTTCTCCAGACATATCTGCCATCCTGGCCATAAGGATCATGTACTGAATAATGACCTCAACTTCTGGACAAATATCCAAGGAGGGTCTATGATTGCAAGAGTCTCTTCTTGTTAAGACAGAGGAACAGGGACCTCCCTGGCGTCCAGTGGTTAAGACTCCATGCTTTCACTGCAGAGGCAAGGGTTTGAGCCCTGGTCAGGGAACTAGGATTGCACAGGCCAAGCAGTATGGCCAAGAAAAAAAAAAAAAAAAGACGGAGGAATAAACTCATAACTGTACAACGTATTCAACAAAGGTCAACTTTAGAAGGAGAGGAGAAAGAGGAGGAGAAGAAGTGGGTGGAGAAGGGGAGGAAGAAAACCACCACCCCATCTCAGGACTGCCTGGGGCTTCTGCGGAACTCTTCCTTGTGTTCCTCTGTGAGCCCCTCATCTATGGGATAAAGGGGACAACTCCTTAGCACGGCGTGCAGACTTTCTGGGGCCGCTTTGGCTGCCTCTCCACCCCCAGTTCTGCTCCTTCTCACCTCTTTTCATCGTATTTTATGTTTCATAAGTTTCAGACTCCTACTACGTCTTATTTAATCCATGCTCTCTCATACCTCCACTTCTTTGTGTATTTCCTTCCCTCTGTGCCGTCTTGTCTAGCTGGCACTGACCCCCCACCTTCAAGCCTCAGATCACACTTTGTCTTCCCTGAAACAGTCCCTGACTCCCACAAGCATGTGGCTGAATCACTGCCCTATGCATCTTATTGTTGTTGCTGTTGTTCAGCCACTAAGTCATGTGACCCCATGGGCTGTAGCCCACCAGGCTCTTCTGTCCATGGGATTTCCCAGGCAAGAACTGGAGTGGGCTGCCATATCCTTCGCCAGGGGATCTTTCCGTCCTAAGGATCGAACTTGCATCTCTTGTATTGGCAGGCAGATTCTTTACCACGGAGCCACCTGAGAAGCCTCCTATGCATCTTATACATCTCCCCATTTGTGCTGGTCAGATATGACCTCTTTGTGGGCAGGGTGTGTGCCTGTCTTCATTATTTTGTACCCACTGCCCACCTAGACCCTGACCCAGAGCTGGTGTTCCTGAATATGAACTGAGTGTGGTCTTCCCCAGACCACGCTGATCTTCTCAGATGTGCTTTCCTTCCCTGAGCCCAGCTCTTAGGGCATCACCCCTGTTGGAAATGTGATTCATTTTCTCAGTCTCCTCTTATATGATGAGAAGAGACACTATTATCCATTTTCCCGGCTGGTTCTCCAGTGCCTAATACAACAGACTTTAAAAGGTTCTCAAATAGGGATTTCCTTTGTGGCGCAGTGGATAAGAATCTGCCTGCCGATGCAGGAGACACGAGTTCAATACCTGGTCTGGCCACATGCCACAACTACTGAGCCTGCGCTTCACAATGAGAGAAACCACTGCAGCGAGAAGTCTGTGCACCTCAACGCAGAGTAGCCCCCGCCCCCACCCCCAGCTAGAGAAAGCCTAGCTGCAACGAAGACCCTGTGCAACCAAAAATTAAATAAAATAACAAATTTTAAAAGCACTCAAATACCATGCACTAGATAGAATAATAAACCCATCCACCGATCATTCTGAACATCTGAGTCTAAGCCCACACTGCTCTTAAATAAAGTAATCTCTGCCAAACAGATGGCCTGCCATGTCCTGCTCACCCCAACTCCAGGACCTGTCTGAGCTTCCCCGAGAAGCAGAAGTGTGTTTCCTGGAATCTGTAAATGCCAGGGTTTGGTGTCAAGATGAAATGTTTCTGATACCCATGAGCAATGATTCTGGTCCTGAGATACCAAAGCAAAAAGAAAAGAAAGCCTGTCAATGCCACTCTCTGGGGACAGTGTGACAACATCAAAATAGACTCACAGCAAATGCTGTCCGCTTGGACTGAAGGGAAACGCTGGGACTTCTGTAGAGATGAGACCCAGAGGACAGAGATGATGTGCTCCTCTCTCTTCCTCACTCCCCCAACTCCTCCATCCTCCAGTGACTCTTCACCCTTGTCCCCCTTCATGCCCACAGAGAAAGTTTGGGGCTCTGAGTTTCTGCCATTGCTATTCTTCTAAGAAGGTGACAAAGGAACGCATGTCTTATTTATTTTATGCAATCATTTCTTTAATAAAATATGAAGTATTTTATAGTAACATAGAGACAACATCTTGCAAAAGAAAAAAAAAAAAACACTTTAAAACACCCAAACCAAGCATTCATCTATCCAAGTTTATTGGAAAAGCTGAAGTAGCCCCATGGACTCCTGTGCTGGGCGACCGCCCTGGCTAGATTCAATACTGGGTCTGGGAGACAGAGAGCAAGCAAGGCAAATCTAATCCAAATGGTATTTTCCCTCCAGAATCTGTGCTCCATTACCTGGACCCTTGTATTCCAGCCCACAGATCAATCCATCTCCTCTCATAGTCACCCCCAGACTGCTGGGCAGTTGTCCCTCTTTTTCTTACAAGCCATCAGGTATGCAGAAGCACACAGTCAGTCATCTACAAATTGCCAAGATGCAACCAGCTCCTTCTTCATATCTTAAACACTAGAGCTTAGATCTCTATAGTTGCAGTTATTCAGCTCTAAAAAAGGACAATTATTACCTGGTAGGGCTTTAGATGGGGAAACAGTGGAAACAGTGGCAGACTTTATTTTGGGGGGCTTCAAAATCACTGCAGATGGTGACTGCAGCCATGAAACTAAAAGACGCTTACTCCTTGGAAGAAAAGTTATGACCAACCTAGATAGCGTATTCAAAAGCAGAGACATTACTTTGCCACAAAGGTCCATCTAGGCAAGGCTATGGTTTTTTCAGTGATCATGTATGGATGTGAGAGTTGGACTGTGAAGAAGGCTGAGCGCCGAAGAATTGATGCTTTTGAACTGTGGTGTTGGAGAAGAGTCTTGAGAGTCCCTTGGACTGCAAGGAGATCCAACCAGTCCATTCTGAAGGAGATCAGCCCTGGGATTTCTTTGGAAGGAATGATGCTGAAGCTGAAACTTCAGTACTTTGGCCACCTCATGCAAAGAGTTGACTCATTGGAAAAGACTCTGATGCTGGGAGGGAATGGGGGCAGGAGGAGAAGGGGACGACAAAGGATGAGATGGGTGGATGGCATCACTGATTCGATGGACGTGAGTCGAAGTAAACTCCAGGAGTTGGTGATGGACAGGGAGGCCTTGGGTGCTGCGATTCATGGGGTCACAAAGAGTCGGACACAACTGAGCAACTGAACTGACTGAACGGAGGGCTTTCAAGTCAACCAGATCCAGGTCCGCATTCTCCCTCTCAGCTCACTCTGCAATCACGCACAAGTTAAATTAACCTCTCTGAGGCTTCTCTTTCTCATCTACAAAATACAGGGAACTCACTGCAACCTCATAGACCTCTTGCGAGCATTTTGTTTGTGTGTGAGTGTGTTCAGATTAGGGAATCTCTGGGCTCTGGGACCCATGTGGCCATTCTCTGTAGGTGGGAGCACATGGCCCAAGCATGTGGATTCTGGAGCTGCCCCACCTGGGTTCAAATCCTGGCCCTGCCACTGTGGTCCCCAGTATTCATATGGTGAAGTCCTAACCTCCAGGGTTTCACCGTGGGGCTGTATTTGAAGACAGGGTCTTTAAAGGGGTTTTTGTTCTTTAGTTGGTAAGTCATGTCCACCTCTTTGCAACACCATGGACTGTAGCCCACCAGGCTCCTCTGTCCATGGGATCTCCCAGGCAAAAATAGTTGAGTGGGTTGCCATTTCCTTCTCCAAGGGATCTTCCCAACCCAGAGAATGAACCTGCATCTCCTGCATTAGCAGGCAGATTATTTTTTTTTAACCACTCTGCCACGTCGGAAGCCCCTTGTGAGGATTAATTATGGCATAATTTATATAAAACTCCAAACCATCTGCGCAAGATCATAAGACCATCCCTGCCCCACAGGGGCGCTGGATTTGCATGAGTATCTGGGTTATTTTTAAAATATACAAGGTCAGAACTGCTCAGACACTCGATTTTCGCTCAAGCCTTCCGTTTTACTGCTCAGGAAACTGTGGCCCAGAGAAACTCACAAATTGCCTTAGAGTCCCACATGCCAATTCAAGGGAGAAGCATTTGTTGATTTGTACGTTTAATAAACACCGTACTTATGCTGTATCAGACACTGTTCTAGGTGTTTTGCAAATATCAGAACATTTAATATTTACAGAAAGTCTATAATATAGGAATTATGATCATCTAGGCTTTATAGACGAGGGAAAGAGAAGGGTCAGTGACTTGCCCAACTACAGGCTTGTAATTAACAAAAGAGGGGTGTAACCCAGGCAGCTGGCTGCAGAGCCTGTGCACTGAACTTTGAAGCACAGTACTGACGGTTCAAGTTCTAAAGAGCTTCTAAAGAAGCTTTTCAGGCTTCTTTAATTTTCATCTACAGCCAGTGCTGCCTCTTCTTTCCGTCCCCTCCCCTTCTTCTTCCCTCTCTCTCCCTCCCTCCTCTTCAGGCTTTTATCTTTCCTAATTAATAATAAAGAGAGTGAAATTACTTTTTCTGAGAATTCCCCCTGAGCAGGGGCTGAGCAAAAGCCTGTGCGTTACTACTTGACTGGAAGGGAGAGGTGGGAGGAGGAAGAAGGCGCCCATTGGCTCCCACTTCCAGGAGGTCAAAGCTTTGCTCCCTGGAGTGTTTATGCTTCAGAATTGCCCAGGCTGTGGATGTGGATTGCGTGCAGCCAGGCTCCAGGGGTCTCTCACCTCAGCAGCAGCAGAGACCCCTGGTCGTGGTAGGAGGGGCTGCAGCCCTGCAGAGTTGGAGCAGAAAGGTGACCCACGGTGAACGGAGGAGGTGCCTGGGGACCTGGTCCCCAGGGAGGGGAGGGTGTGCGATACCCCTGCCCCGAGGAGCTGCTGAATTCTCTTGACCTCCAGATCTAGCCAGGAGTCCCCAGTCTATGGTCCTCATTCCCATTCCATCCTTAGTTGTCTGAATAATTTGGGGCGGGTCTCTTAATTTCTATCACTTTCCCATTTATTAAATGAAGATCAAACAAGCAAAGGGAAAGGAAAAGGACACCTCCAGGAAGACACAGTGGATTGGTGGTAAAGCCAAATGAAACATCTAGCTTTGGTGGTGACTTTGGTGTGGAGTCCTATCCCAAGGTCACAGGTGCAGGGCCTTGCATGAAGGTCACCTCCAGAACCAAGAGAGCCCCTTTACAACCATTGCCAAAAGCCTCCCTCATCATCACTAGCCAGCTTCCTGACCCCGTATTAGGTAAGAATGTCTACTCCAGTATTCAGCCTATAGCACCCTAACCCTATAGCACCTTAACGTTAACATTCTGGCAGAAATTTTCTTTGTCTTGAGGTTATAAAAATTGCTTCAGTTCAGTTGAGCCAATTGACTGGCTCAGTCACTCAGTCGTGTGTGACTCTGCGACCCCACAGACTGCAGCACGCCAGGTCTCTCTGTCCATCTACCCAAACTCATGTCTATCGAGTTGGTGATGCCATCCAACCATCTCATCCTCTGTCATTCCCTTCTCCCCCTGCCTTCAGTCTTTCCCAGCATCAGGGAATGAGTCAGTTCTTCGTATCAGGTGGCCAAAGTATTGGAGTTTCAGCTTTAGCATCAGTTCTTCCAATGAATATTCAGGACTGATATTCTTTAGGATGGACTAGTTGGATCTCCTTGCAGACCAAGGGACTCTCAAGAGTCTTCTCCAACACCACAGTTCAAAAGCATCAATTCTTTGGTGTTCAGCTTTCTATATAGTCCAACTCTCACATCCATACATGACCACTGGAAAATCCTTGACTAGATGGACCTTTGTTGGCAAAGTAATATCTCTGCTTTTAAATATGTTGTCTAGGTTGGTCATAGCTTTTCTTCCAAGGAGCAAGCATCTCCTAATTTCATGGCTGCAATCACCATTTGCAGTGATTTTGGAGCCCCCCAAAATAAAGTCTGCCACTGTTTCCACTGTTTTCCCATTATTTTGCTATGAAGTGATAGGACCAGATGCCATGATCTTAGTTTTCCTAATGTTGAGCTTTAAGCCAACTTTTTCACTGTTCTATTTCACTTTCATCAAGAGTCTGTTTAGTTTCTCTTCACTTTCTGCCAGAAGGGTGGTGTCATCTGCAGATCTGAGGTTATTGATATTTCTCCCAGCAATCTTGATTCCAGATTGTGCTTCATCCAGCTCAGCATTTCTCATGATGCACTCTGCATATAAATTAAAAAGCAGGGTGACAATATACAGCCTTGACAATATACAGTACCCCTTTTCTTATTTGGAACCAGTTGGTTGTTCCATGTCCAGTTCTAACTGTTGCTTCCTGACCTGCATACAGCTTTCTCAAGAGGCAGGTCAGGTGGTCTGGTATTCCCATCTCTTTCAGAATTTTCTGCAGTTTGTTGTGATCAGTCAAAGGCTTTGGTGTAATCAATAAAGCAGAAGTACATGTTTTTCTGGAACTCTTTTGCTTTTTCTATGATCCAACAGATGTTGGCGATTTGGTCTCTGGTTCCTCTGCATTTTCTAAAACCAGCTTGAACATCTGGAAGTTCACAGTTCATGTATTGCTGAAGCCTGGCTTGGAGAATTTTGAGCATTACTTTCCTAGCGTGTGAGATGAGTGCAATTGTGCGGTAGTTTGAGCATTCTTTGGCATTGCCTTTCTTTGGGACTGGAATGAAAACTGACCTTTTCCAGTCCTGTGGCCACTGCTGAGTTTTCCAAATTTGCTGGCATATCGAGTGCAACACTTTCACAACATCATCTTTTAAGATTTGAAATGGCTCAACTGGAATTCCATCACCTCCACTAGCTTTGTTTGTAGTGATGCTTCCTAAGGACCACTTGGGTTCACATTCCAGGATGTCTGGCTCTAGGTGAGTGATCACACCATTGTGATTATCTGGGTGGTGAAGATCTTTTTTGTATAGTTCTTCTGTGTATTCTTGCCACCTCTTCTTAATATCTTCTGCTTCTGTTAGGTCCATACCATTTCTGTCCTTTATTGAGCCCATCTTTGCATGAAATGTTCCCTTGGTATCTCTAATTTTCTTGAAGAGATCTCTAGACTTTCTCATTCTATTGCTTTCCTCTGTTTCTTTGCATTGATCGCTGAGGAAGGCTTTCTTACCTATCCTTGCTATTCTTTGGAACTCTGCATTTAAATGGGTATATCTTTCCTTTTCTTTTGAAAAGCCTTGGCTCTCCTTGAGTAGGCCTGCTGTTCTAACAGCATCCTGTCCTGCCCATCAGGAGGTGTAGGCCCACAGCACTCTCAGTGTCTGCATTATCTCTGCTCTTGTTCTTAATAAACCTCCTCCTTTCTGCGGTACTCTGCGTCTGGAAAATTCTTTCCCAACCCACATTCAGATTGCCACGGAAAACTGGGATACTTTTCAAGCAGCATTCTAGAAAAAGAAGCTTTTCACTAGCTTCACAGCAGCCACCAAACAGACCCCCCATTACAAACTTGAGCAATCTATGAACGGCTGTGCAGGCCCTTGCATCACAGCCATATAACCAGACAAAGATTCATCTCAAGTCAAGAAAGTGAGTTCTCCAGGTCCTTAACTTCTGAATCGTCCAAAAAGCTTTACTCTCAATTTGTAAACTATGCCCCTGCCTCCAGAGAGCATCAGTAATTCACCAATAGTCCCTTTTTTAACTTAATGTGACACAGATCGATCAAGTAGTGTAGATGTTTCATATAAAACGTGAGGTTAGAAAAATGATCATTTATGAAGCACAGTTTAAGTACCAGACACTATGCTAGGCGCTCTATTTTCATTAGAACTGTGAACATATGTTATGTGCTTCTGTGTTCTGGGCACCGCTTCTCACAGGATAACATGTCACTCATTC
Source organism: Oryx dammah (assembly GCF_014754425.2). Lineage (NCBI taxonomy): Eukaryota > Metazoa > Chordata > Mammalia > Artiodactyla > Bovidae > Oryx > Oryx dammah. The sequence goes on along the minus strand of NW_024070203.1, from coordinate 20,605,650 downwards.
ATTCCTCCCAGCAGCCCAGGGAAAGGGGAATCGGTGTGAATATTTCTCATTTACAGATGAGGAAATCAGGCTCAGAGAAGCTGAGTCTCTGGCTCCACAGCACGCAGCTGGTGTGAGGTGGAAGTGACAGTGTCCATCAGGCATCTGGCTCTAGACTTCATGCTCTGCACTACTGCTCGCTGCTATTTCAGACTCACTGCGACCCTGAGCTGCCAAGCAGCGAACTTGTCTATAGGACAACGTGCAGACTTTCTGAAGGATGGGCTATCCAGCCCTCCTCCCCAAACCCAACAACCCTTTCCATTCTGTGTTCTCTGACAGTGCTGGGAAAGTTACCTTTTAAACCCTGATCAGCTACATTCTAGTTCTCTGACCTTGACTGGCCATCTTCACCTCTCTAAGGACACCTCTCTACGTCCTTATCTGCAAAAGGAGGGGGGAAACCTCTTCCTTTGCAAGAGTCTTGTGAAATACAACCAGACAGCCTATGTGAGAACCCTTCATTCCACGCCAAGAACACAATGGAATTCAGCTAGCGCCTGTTTTCTTCCTTTTCCTTTCCTGAACTTCTGAACTTCAGCAGACATTAGTTTGCAACTTACCTGAATGCCTCCTACGTACTTCCAGCAAAAACACCGTGTCTGCAGGAGCCCTAGGAGTGAGCCCATTCTGTTACATTTATCACTGGAATGGATCCTCTTCCTGAGTTGAGGGTGAAGCTTCTGAGTTTACTTCTTTGTAATTATCCCCTTGCCCAGTAGTTTCTGACAGAGGCAGGAGATTATTAGATAAAACCCCTTCATTGAATCCATAAGTGCATAACCAAACACAAGCTTTTCTGACCCCTCAGTGGAGCGTGATAGTGACTCAGTGACTTGAGACTTGTCTTGGCTTACCTGTGCATGCCTGAATTGATCTCCAGGGGGACTTAGTTGGGAAGGATTGTTTCTCAGCTTCTCTGCAGTCGGTTCAATTCAAGGAACATGTCATTAAGAGGCAGAACCTGACGCGCTCGGAAGACACTCTGCCTTGTCCTCATTTCTGGGAGCATCATGTCAGCTCTTCCACACCCCTGCCCAGATTAGCTACTTGAGAAGCATTTTGAATGGGCAGGCGTTTGCCCATGTCCTTTGTCCAGACTGACGACTCGGCAGAAAAAGAAGTGCACAGGCTCCAAGACCGAATAGAATTTGGGATGCTTGCCTGCCACACTCTTGTTCTCTCTCTCACACACGCTCATGTAGATAGATGCTATATTTTCTAGGATTAAGAGGATGCAATCTCACTTTTAACTAGCATGGAAATAGTGAGTTTGCCCTGTCCTTCCAGCTGTTTTTTTTTTTTTTAATAGTTTTATGGCTGCTTAATCGAGGTTTGCCATGGAACACTTCACACAATCAGGAGGGACGTGCCCTATGCACCCTTCTAAGTGCTCAAGTCAGTTTCAGCCTAAGGAGAAGTAGTGTAATAGGTAAGAACAAATCTGACTCCATACTGGATCTGTTTCTTTCTCTTTTTTTCATTTCATTTCCTTTTATTTATTTTAAACTTTTAATTTTGTGTAGAGGCTTAACAGATTAACAATGTTGTGATAGTTTCCAGTGAACAGCGAAGGGACTCAGCCATATGTATATACCTATCCATTTTCCTCCAAACTCCCCTCCCATCCAGGCTGCCACGTGACATTGAGCAGAGCTGCCCGTGCTCTGCCGTAGGTCCTCGTTGGTTATCCATTTTAAATGTAGCAGTGTGTACATGTCGATCCCAAACTCCCTGACTATCCCTTGCCCCTATTCTCACCCACTCACCCCCAGCAACCATAAGTTGGCCCAGAAAATTGCAGGTGGGACCCAGCAGTCTTATCTGCAGGGCAAGGGCAGGAGCCAAGGTTGCTGTGGCGATATAGGGGACTTCCAAAGAGAGACACTGGGATGTTGCGTAAGAGTCAATGTGGCTCTAGGGTCAAGCTAAGTCAGAAATTCAGACAAACCAGAGAGAACTGAAAGAAGAGGGGCGGTTACCCATGACATAGGGCAGAAAGGACAACTAGATAAATACACCACCAGAAACTGACTATTGATCTCATAGGGACAGCAAAACATCTTGTCTTGCCAAAGGGTTTGAGTTCAGCCGTTCGTTGCCTGAAAAGCAAAGCAGATCCTAATCTTTTCTGGTTAAATGACAGTTTAAAAAGTTTGGGGAGGTCTGCGGTTGGTTCATGATGCAGAACTGAAGTATGATGGTGACTTTCACTATTATTTTTATTTCTAATGGCAAAAATTCTTCTTGAAATTCTGAATGATATATCCTCAACAAATGTTTCTCAAACTGTTACACAGGTATCTCAAGGGCTCTTGTTAAAAGGCAGAAATCTGAGTCAGCAAGTCTGGGGCAGGGCCTGAGACTCTGCATTCCTAACTTGCTCCCAGGACATGCAGACATTGCTGGACCGCAGACCACACTTTGAGTAGCAAGCGTCTCCACACCACACCTATGTGCGCAGTGGCCTGCATCCAAACAACTTCTAGGATCTACTTAGGGTTACTTTGTGAATGTGTTTTGCAGCTGGGTTATGGCAGAAAGAGCCCCAAACTAGGGAACAGGATATCGTCTTGAGGTAATGTGACCTTTGGCGAATTATTTCAGCTCTCGGTGTCTCAGTTTCCTTACTTATAAAACAAGGCTAGTGGGAGGCTTCATTGAGCTCACATGTGGAGAGACAGATGGCACATTTGTACACAAACCTGGGTCTAAAAAAAAAAGGCAGCCCCCTGCCCCCTCAGGACCAGGCTCATGTGGGGTCCAAACCAAGTCCTTCTCACGGCCCCTCCAGAGGCACTGTATTGGACCGAAGGGACCTCAAAGGCAAGCCCTCACTCCAAGCCCTTTTGGGGTGCCCCTGGTGGCCACGGGCTGGAGCCCCTGGTGTCCTGTCTCGCTGATTCTCCCAGGGGGAGCGCTGACTTGGTGCTTGAGGGTTTGGCAAAGCAGTTTCTTTTCGCACCCTTCCTCACCTGATGTTCCCCCTCTTCTTCCTCCGGGTGTCCTTTCTCCCCTCTCCTCTGTCATCACCGCCTTCCCCACGAGACTGTGTGACTGCCCGCCACCCCAGGTTCCGCTTGGAAGTTTGCCATCCAGTCCGAGCAAGAGCCTTCCAAAGTTCTCCTGCTGCACAGCCCCCTCCAGCATGTGGAGCTGGGACCCCTCCCGAGCCCAGCAGAGAGGGAAGGATACTCTGCAGGGGGTGCCATCTTAACCTCTGTCTGTTCAAAGAGCTTTTTTCACGAGCAGCCCCCTGCTCCCTCAGGACCAGGCTCATGTTGGGTCCAAACTAATTCCTTCTCATGGCCCCTCCAGAGGCACTGAATTGGACCAAAGGGACCTCAGTTTCCTGCAAAAGGACCCGGGTTTAAATATCAGCCTGAGGATACCATGAGTTATAAAAGAAAACAGAGGGAAGAAAATCCAAGAAAGAGTGGCTATAGGGACTTCATCACAATAAAATACTTTTGTGCATCCAAGGAAATGATCAAGTGCCTTCTCTGGCAGTCCAGTGGTTAGGACTCCATGCTTGCACTCCCGAAGGCACAGGTTTGATCCCTGGTCGAGGAACTAAGATCCCACAGTTCTCACAGCATGGCAAAAGAGAAAAAAAAGGACATTATCAAGAGAGGAAAAATACGAACTCTAGAATGAGGGAAAATATTTGCAAATCACATATTGGTGAATCTAGTATCCAAAATATGGAAAGGACTTTTACAGTGTAATAAACACACATGTACAAAGATAAACAACTCAATTAGAAAATGGGTATGGGAGTGGAATAGATATTTCTCCAAAGGAGGTAAGCACATGGTGAACAAGCACAGGAAAAAGTACTCCATGTCATTAGGCATTAGGGGAATGCAAATCAAAACCCATGATAGCCCTTTACATCTGCTAGGATGATTGTTAAAATTGCAAAAAAAGGAAAAGAGCCAGAATTGTCATGAATGTGGAAACACTGGAATCCTCCCATACTGCTGATGGGACTATAAAATGATTCTGCCACTGTGGAATGGCTTTGGGGGTTCCTCAAAAAATTAAACATGGAGTTAGCATGTGACTCTGAAACTCTACTTAGATAGATATCCAAAAGAACTGAACAAATTCTTGTACATTAATATTTACAGCAGTATAATTCACAATAGCCAAAGGTGGAAACAACCTCAATGTCCATCAGTGGATGAATGGATAAACAAACTGTGGTCTACACATGCAATGAACTATATTATTCAGTGATAAAGGGGAATGAAGTTCTGATACATGCTACAAGTTGGATGAGACTGGGCAATATTAGATAACTGAAGCTAGCCAATCACAAAAGAACAAATATTGTATGATTACCTTTATATGCAATATCTAGAACGATAAATCATACTGATAGAACAGACTCATGGTTGCCAGGAGCTAGGGGAGAAGGCAACAGAGGATAAACGCTTCATAGGAAAGAGGTTTTATTTTGAGATGATGAAGATACTTTGGAACTAACTAATGTAAAAGGTGTAGAACGCAGTGAATGAAGTAAATGTCACTGAATTGTACACCTTAAATAAAACGGTTAATTTCATCTCAGTGGGAAAACAATATTTGAAGAACTAAAGGATACCAATAAAAGTTCTTTATTCATTAGAGACAAAGCTGAGTGTGTCTAACTGTGTGCCTTTGGGCAGGTCCCTTGGTTTCTCTGAGCCCATGTCCTCTGCTGTGTAAAAGGGGAATGTTTGCCCGCCTCACTGAACTGCTCTGACAATTCCATGATAATTCATCTACTATCGGGTGAAGCAAGAGATATCTCCAATAAGAAATAAAATGATGTCAAATGTATATTTTATGTCAGTCTGAAGTGAATCCTATGCAGTTCCTTCTTCTCGCAGATAAGCTCTGTGTTGCTGTCTCATATATGGTCACTTAATTACACCCTCCCTGACATCTGCCTCTAACTATCCATCCCCAACTCTAAATCTTAGTTCTTTATCATAAGCCCCATTAAGGGAGAGATCTTTCACCTGCCCCAAACTTCTCAGTGCCTGGCCAAAACCAGAACATAGAATAATGACAATAGCTGTCATTTTGGGGATGCTTCCAGTGAGCGGGGTTCTAGGCCAAGCACATTATTCACAGAGTGTTTTATGAAATTCTTGGAACATTTCTTTAATGTACCTAGGTATCACTAAACCCATTTTATGGACAAGAAGAAGGGTGCAGGTGGGTGGGCTCTCCAAGGTCACACAAGGTGAGTGGTGGAACTGAAATTTGGTCCAAACCAGAGACTTCAGTCCTTCAGGACCACAGCCTGAAGATTTTTAAATGCTTCACTGGACTGAGTTGGACTTGTTTCCAGGACTAGATCTTCGCTTTGAGTGACTCTTGGCAGAAAAAGAAGACAGCAGGCTGACACAAAAAGGCACCCAGTGGACAGCTGAGAGACTTGTACCCTTGACCAAGCTCTGCCGTTTTTCTTCCTGGGCTTTGGCTTTTCCATCTGTTCGATAGGAGGACTGGATTTCTGTAATGCTATGAATGCCTGTGAGACACTCACTATTGAGGGTTGAGAACTTCAAGCTTCCCTGGATTTTCTTGGAGATCCTCATTTTGTTTTCATTTTGTTTCAAGAGTTTTCAAGACTTAGAGAGTCATTTCACCATCTGAGAAATGGCCCCACTAACCCGTGGAGTCACCTAATTGTCAGGCAAGAAATATGACGAGATTCCCTCGACTCAAAGTGGTGGGCTCATCACGGTACATCTACCTCTGTGCTCCACCCAGCACTCCTGAGCTGGTGGAAGGGTTCCATTGCCAGCTGTCTAGGACCTCTTCAGTGTGACTTGTCACTCAGCTCATAGCTGAATCCCTCCCTAGGAGCTACCCATGGACAGGAGAACCTGCCTCCCCCAATATCACACCCCCATCTGAAGGCTGTCTGCTCCAAACAACTAGCCTGTTGCGGGAGGGGGGTGAACTGCAAAGTCAAGCTCCTGCCCGCCAACTCAGCTTGTCCTCACAGGACCAGGCAGCACAGAGGCCTTGCCACAGACTGCATACATTGCACACGTCATGACACAGGGGTCAGAAACCATAGCCTCATGCACACACAGACATGCATGCAGGCACATTGAGTGGGAATTCTTAAAGCCTGTGTCTTCGAGGGTGAAAAATGTAAGTATTAAAAAATGAAAGTATCCATTGCTCTGAGAGCTGCTTGAGATTCCTGGAATGTTAGGAAATGTGTTTACAGTTTAGGCCTCGGTTCTGATATGACCCAGAAATAGGGTCAAGCAGAGAACCTGGTTTGTAATGGGTGTCAACATGCGTCCATCAAACATTTACTGAGCACCTAACCTTCACTGAATTCTCCAGGCAAGAATACTGGAGTGGGTTACCATTCCCTTCTCCACGGGATCTTACTGACCCAGAGGTTGAACTCGGGTCTCCTGCACTGCAGGCAGATTCTTTACCATCTGAGCTACCAGAGAAACCTTGTTTTATATATTATATATAAGTATTAACCTTGGCTAGGCATTGAGCTGGGTGCTGAAGAGTATGAAGGTGAGCAAGACAGAGTCCTGGTCTCCATGGAGATTTGGAAAGACGCACATCAATGCAGGGGCAGACCATTCCCTGGGAGAAGTGCTCCGTGTGCATCAAAAGCAGAAACTCTATGAGGGCAGAGGCTCTTATCTTTCCTGCTCACCACTGTGTCCTCGTACATGCTACGGTCCCAGGCACAGAGCAGGCCCTCATAAACCTGCTGGATGGTGAGCACGAGGGTGGCACTGACTCTACTTAGGGAGTCAGGGAGGTAGAGGAAGTTGGCTAATATAAGAAACTGGGTTCTCACGCATTTAATTATTGGTCCATTCATTCATGCATTCCTGCATTCATCCCTCCTTCATTCTTTATCCCTTCAGGTGTTAACTGAACAATTTGCTTTTGTGATGGGAGGGGAGATGAGTAACAGCTAAACAGCCACAAAACTTGGAACATGTTGCAACAGGGCCAGAGTCCAATGGGCCCCAGAGGAAGAAAGGTCAAACAGTAAAGGGAGGGCGTGAGGCTTCCCAGAGCTGGTGGCACTCAAGCTGGCTTTTTAAGGGAAAATGGAAATTTTCAGAGTCTCAAAGGGGCTGGTGTGAGGCTGTCAGTGAGAATGTGGGGCAATTAAAATGGAGATTCCCAAACGCTGAAACCGCAGTCTTGGTAAAACCGACAACACATCACAACGTGACCTTGTGCATGAATGTGCTTTACAAACTGTGACACACCCTGGGGAGGACCAAAGAGAAGACTAAGCAGAGTATAAGAATGTGCATGTTGTCTAACATGCTGTCTATTCAATCGCTAAGTCTTTGCAACCCCACGGACTGGTAGCCCACCAGGCTCCACTGTCAATGGAATTCTCCAGGCAAAGATACTGGAGGGGGTTGCCATTTCTTCCTCCAGGGGATCTTCCCAACCCAGGGATTGAACCTGCGCCTCCTGCGTTGGCAGGTGGGTTCTTTACCCCTGAGCCACCAGGGAAGCCCATAATAAAACCGTACGTGCTGGTCCATTTTGGCTCGACAAGTCGGTGGGAAGTGCTGGTGGTGGTGTTACTGCTTTTGACATTGCAGTCACACGCAGAGCTTGCCATCGGTCAACAAAACCCCGGGGTATTAAATTTGACAGAGATGAAACCGCAGAGGCTTCATAATTGTCTGGCTTTTTGGTTTTCTTGTTCCTTTACTCTCTTACACACTCATTCATGCATGTCCGTGGATCTTTCTTCATAAGAACTCTAACATGTAATCGCCGTGTGTAAACCAGCCAGTGCAGAGTTAGGACCTCAACCCCTGGCCAGGACCCACTCCCTTCAGCTACCTCGAGCTCCCCATACAGTCTCCACGGTGATTCGAGACTTCCCAGGAACATCGTCAAAAATCTTCAACTGCTATGTTGAAAGTAGGATCCAAAGAGAACAAATGACTTGTCCTTATACTGAGCAGAAAGCCCCAACATCCTGTTTTAGGGAACAAGACTTTTCCTTAAAATACCCAGGAAATCCAGCCTCACAACTGGCAAGGCAAGAAACTGGTCCTGAGAAATCAGGCAGGGCCCCGCCCCTCACAGTCAGGATGGGGGCCTCTGCTCCAGACCCTTGTTCCCCGACCCCCAGCCCAGCTGAGATACTGCTGATGGAAAGCCCACAGGCATGAGGCATTAAGCAACCAGCCTCTAAACCTGCTGCTGCTGGGTAACAATCATATCTTCTTGAGCAACGAATTTGCCTCCCGAGCCTCAGTTTCCTCATCCATGAAATGGGAGCATTTGAGAGGCTTCAGTGAAACAGCATAGGTCAAGCCCAGTGGGTCTTGGATAAATGCTTGTTTCTTCTTCCTCATGGCATCAGAGGTTTGCCAGAGATAGTTTCCATCTGACCTTGCAATTTCAGACTTGTCATGAAAGAATTAGTCACAGGCGTCTCTATGGCCAAGGAGCAGCATTTTCCTTTCTTAAATCATTACCACCATAAAAAGAGTCAGCCTTTTAAAGTTACCCAGTGGCTCGGTGGCTGCTGTCCTTCCGTTGGCCTCTGGATTCCATGAGGGGGTGGTTTGTGGGTACTGGAACCTCCTGGAACAACAAGAATACCAAGAAAGACTAGGAACAAACAGTAGAAAGTCTCCCAACATGCCCTCTGCCCCTTCATGGGGCTGTGTACTGGAAGGAGAAAACTGGGCCCAAGGAATGATCACAATCTTTTGTTTGTGTATTTTTATGTCCCTTTATTTATTTTTGGCTTTGCTGCATCTTCATTGCTGTATGTGGGCTTTCTCTAGTTGCAAAAGTTGGGCTTCTCATTGCAGTGGTTTCTCTTGTTGCGCAGCACAGGCTTCCGTAGTTGCAGCGCCAGGCTCCAGAGCACAGGCACAAAAGTTGTGGTGCATGGGTTAGCTGCTCCACGGCATGCAGGATCTTCCTGGACCCAGGATCAAACCTGTGTCTCCTGCATTGGCAGCAGATTCTTAACCCTCGAACCATCTTGGAAGTTCCAAGCTGAGTCCTGAAGGTCAAGGAGGAGCTGGCAGGTGAAGAATGTGAGCATGTGACCAGGGTGGATGGACTGTTTTGGGAAAAGAACCAGGGTGGAGGTGAAGGCCCGGGGCTTGGAGTGAAGACAGGCGGTCCGCATTGCCCCGAGTGGTGCATGCGTGGTGAGACAGGGCTGGAGATGGAGGGGGCGGCCCATCATGGAGAATCCTGGAAGCTCTGCAGGGAGCTGGATACTTTCTTTGCAAGTTTGAGGAACTGTTGGCAGGCTATAGTGAGGGCAGGGTAGTATCCAAGGTATATTTCTGAATGAATAGCTTGGAGACAGGGAAGCTTGTGTTTACAGGGCCAAACCAGGGGCAGGGCGGTTGCTGAGGAAACATCACTAAAATCCCATGAGCGTGGAGGTGGGGAGCTGGGCCCTCCCAGGTGCAGTGGGAAAGCACTGGGGTGGGTTTATTGGATTTGGGGGGAACGAAGGAGGCATGGGGCAGACCTTAGGTATCTGACTGGGTATTTGCCAGAATTAGGGGGCCATTCTCTGAGAGGGAGAGAAGACAGGAGCTGGGTCCTGGGGCCACGTCTTCCCAGGCCTCCCAAACTCCTCTTGGTTTGGATGGAAACACAGAAATTCAGTTCCCAGAAGGTTAGTTTGATGCCTGTCGTCGCTGGAAGGCAGAAGAAGTTGCATTTAGTATTGAAGAGACTGTGCTTCAAGTTTTGCTGAGAAACATCAACTCCTAACACATCCAAGTTGACCCCCAGTATGTATGTGCATGTGAAAGTCGCTCAGTCATAACTGACTCTTTGCAACCCCATCCATAGAATTCTCCAGGCCAGAATACTGGAGTGGGTAGCCGTTCCCTTCTGCAGGGGAATCTTCCCAACCCAGGGATTGAACCCAGGTCTCCTGCATTTCAGGCAAATTTTTAACCAACTGAGCCACCAGGGAAACCCAGATTTGACCCTCAGAGTCAGTCCTGATTAAAGAAGCAGGAGGTGGTCAAGCATTCAGACCCCGGACCTTTTCGGATCAGCCCCCAGGTGGTCTCCCCCACTTCATTCTCTGTGACAGTGGACTTGCTGTGTCACCTCCTTGCTGGTTTCTTTGTTGCTAAAATGCAGACACTCCCTCAATTTGTGGGGTGATCATAAGTATCGGACGAGATGGTGAACGCAACATGTTTAAGACCACGATCAGCTCCTGTGAGCTCAGACAGTATTTCTCCTTCTAATAAATCACTCTGGTGGACAGATTTCTCACCCATGTCTTCCCCTCACTGGGGGAAACCCAGAAGGGAAAGAAAATGGTTTTTCGAAGCCAAGCAGTCACTTATTGGAAGAGGGAGTTTTCTGTCTCAGTCACCCTGCCTCTGGTCCCGATCTCCCAACTCTCAGCTTGGGGCCCTTTGGGATATCCTTCTTAGCAGCAGCCCATCCACTGGGACCCTGAGAATTCTCAGGTGGCTTCTGGGATTCCGGCCATGGAGTTTCTTTGTGGATTCAAAGCAAGAGATACAAGCCAAGAGCATACATCACCCACCTGACCCAGAGACAGCTGAAGCCGCTGCAAAGTTGGCTTTTACGGGGCTCTTCTGCAAACATGGACAGTCAAGGATAGAAAAAAAATAAAATAAAAAAAAAATATATATATATATATATATATATGTTTGTCTCCTTTTTTCACCTCCCCAGTGTTAATGGCCTCTTGGTTGCATACGCGTTCCCCCATGAGCTAACAAACTTCAGTGGTTGCATTCAGACACAGCCCCTGTATTTAGTGTTTGCTGAACACGCACCATGAGCACACAGAGAGCCTGGGGCTTTCCTGTGTCTGTCCTCTCTGAGGCCTCATGGCCTTCGTCCTGGTAGGGTGCACAGTCGAGGGGGCAGTTTCAGTAACTTGCCCAAACAGGTAGGATGACCAGGGTGGGAGTCAGGGGCCCCAGCTCTGTCTGCTGTCTGGTGACCTTTTCACCCCAGTAAAATTCCCCTGTCCTGACAGAACTGACTGGTTGTTCAAGCCATGTTGGTTTTACCCTAGCTTGCTGTTCCTTCCCTCCATGCTGCCCGTCACCTGTTGTTTCCTCGACTGACACTAGACCCATTTAGCGGCCCTGTGGTCAGACTGGTTGTGCACGGGCAGGTGGAAAAGTCCTGATGATCTCAGTCCTCCCAGGATCTTTTAGGTTCTGGGGGTCCTGGTGCGAGTCAAGGAGCTGCAGTGGGAGTCGGGCTGGAATTTCCCCCGATCCCCACACTGGGTCCTTCAGGGATGTACCCGTTAGTTTCTCCCAGAGGGGAAGAAGAGTCAGGCTGAATCAGGATGTATTATGATGAACAGATGCGTGCTAAGTCACTTCAGTCGTGTCCAACTCTGTGACCCTGTGGGCTGTAGCCCACCAGGCTCCTCTGTCCATGGGATTCTCTAGGCAAGAATACTGGAGGGGGTTGCCATACCCTCCTGCAGGGGATCTTCTCCACCCAGGGATGGAACCCATGTCTCTTATGTTTCCTGCACTGGCAAGTGGGTTCTTTACCACTGAGCCACCAGGGAAGCCCATGATGAGCTTTTAGCAGGAGACAAGTCCTGTGGGGGCATACAGGTTTAGTGAATTGGAGCTGAGCTGGATTCAGACCCCACTTCTAACACCTTTTAAGTGAGGAAGCCCTGATATCAAGGTTGGCTTAGTGTCTCCAAGTCTCCACCTCCACATTTGAGAATGGGACTCTGACAAAAATTTTCAGGGACTGCAGCGAGGATTAAAAATAATCTACTAATGCAAAACCATATTCACACTCAACTCTTGACCTCAGATGCCAGGCACAGAGCTGGTGGTTAGGTGTGGCTTCCTAAACTAGGCTGCCTGCGGTCAAGCCTGGGCAGTGACCTTGAAACAATTTATTTATCCTAAGTCTCAGTGTCCTAAGCTGAAGACAGGCATAGTAACAGCACTTTGCAGGCTATTTCGAAAATTAAATATACATAGACCAGCTCTTAGTCCAAGAATAGATGCTGAGAAAGCCAGTAGAAGGAGGTGCACTAGGGAGTGGCCAGAATTTTAAGACAAGTCCTAGTCACCAGAACCCCAACGTCATGTAGTTCTGACTTAATTCTCACTGCACAGGGTTGCTGTGAGTGAGAGAATTAGTATAGGAGAAAGCATTTTGCTACACTGTAAAATGCTCTGCGAGTACAGAGCTTATGAGCTTGTGATGGTCGTCTTTGTCGTGGTTGTCTGGGTCCATCTCTTCTGGCTCTAAGACCATCCTGACACGTGAGAGAAGCCGGGTCAGTATGTGTCACATTGATGGGGTTCCCTTTGTATTTGCTGAAATGCATAAGTGTCTTCCAGGTGGGACTAATTTCCTACGACTCTGAGCCCCCACACTGGGTGTGGAGTCCAAGTCCATTACATTTTCCATTACATTTCAGCTGCTGTGCTAATGATAGCTCCTGTGGACAGTGCTTTGCCAACTTTCCAGCTTCACTCGTGTTCACTAATATTATCATCTACCGAGGGGATCCCAAATGTCATCTGCCCTTTCCTGGGAAACGATTGCTGGCAATATCCTTTATCTAACATTTTTAACGGGCAGCTTGCTGTATTTGAAAAAGATATGGAAATTAAACCATCTCCAGGAAGCATTTCCCACCTCCCTCTCTCTAAATCTCTGCATTTGCCCAATGCCCTTCAATTAAACCTGAAATCAAATCAAGTTCCCCTTGAGTGGTCATTTTAATATCTGAAAGTTTCCCAGGAAGGAAGATTAGGGGGAGTGATTGATTCCACTGTCTCCGCAGAAGCACTCTTGAATGTCTACATGGCTCAGTGACGGGCCTGGAGGACAGCCTCAGCTGCCATAGGTCCCTCTCCTGCGGTCTGACTCACGCATAGTCTCTCTCTGAACATTCTCGCCTGCACGATGGCTGGTGCCTTTTATGTCTGTCCTGGTTCCAAGCTGCTCAGGGGGCAGTCTATCCTCCACGTCTACTGACACTTCATCCTGGACTCTGAGTAGGGCGTCTGTTGTCCTCTTTGCCCAGGATCCCTCCTCAGTCCTCTGATCAGGGAGCCCTGATCGTCAGGGGGCACCACCTGGCATGCAAGCTCAGTCCATGCAGCCCCCACTGCCCGTGACACAGAAGCCAAGGTCCCAACAGAGGTTTCTCAGTTCTTGCGCCCTCCTCTGATGGGCCCGCTCCCCCATCACTCATTTGGGGCAAGCAAGCTAGGGGATCTGTGCTGCCTCTCAAAGCTGTCAAATCCATCCCTGCCCAGGGCCTTGGCTTGGCTCTTGGCACTGCCGTATTCCCTCTGACCCCAGAGACTCACTCAACTCAGTCTTTAATAACTTCAGCTTCTGCACAATGTTGTCTCTTTTTGGGGTGGAGGGGGCCTCCAAACAACCTTTTTAATGTAGCAACTGCTGCCCCCTCCCCACGCCCCACACCCCCTTTTTTTGTTCATTTTGCTCCCCAGCATTCACACTTTTGCATCCAGAACCTGGATATATTCTTCTCATTTGTGAGTTCACTGAGGCCAGGGAGCTCTGTTTTTTTGTTTGTTTGTTTGTTTGTTTTGGTCCTGATGGATCTTTATCTGCCAGTGTTCCTTAATGAAGGTTCTGAAATGAATATAGTCTGTAAAGGCCTGATGGATGCCTCTCTGACTCTAGGGATGGGCGGATAGCCTAAGGCTGCCTGTATCTGCTGGAAGAAGGGATAAGCCCAAGGAGGTAGAAGGCTCAGGCCACACCAGTGAGAGTCAGCCCGCTGGCTAGGTGGAAAGAGGCTCTTCTCTTCTCTTCTCTGGAGCTGCTGAGTGAATAGTATGTGGGCTTCCAGCTACAGAAGGCCATTTTACTGTTACTCAGGGCAATGTGCCCAAGGAGGAAGCCTGGTGAGCAACCCAAAACTGAGAGATGGAGAGAAACCTGCCTCAGGCCTTTGAAGTAACTCTTCCTTCTGTTAGCTCTCCTGGATTCATCTATACCTGAAACTCTGCCTCTATTTGTATTTCAACTTGTTTACTTCAGTCAATGAAATCTCTCTTTTGTTTAAGCCAAATTGAGTTGGGATTAAGCCCCTTGCAACAGAAAGAGCTGTGACTAGTTTCAGTTAAAATGCTGCCTTCTTCCTCCTGGATGACCAGATGTTTGTTTGCTCTCCTCTCTTGCCCTGCACATTGCAGATTTCTCCTTGATAGCTCTCATCATTGTGTTGTCTTGTATTATCAGCCCATCTGCTCTTCACCAGTCCCAGCCTTCCTTGAGGGCAGGGCCACATGTAAGTCATTTTTAAGCATTCTATAGCTAGAAGAAAGGCACATTTAGGCATCCCACACCTAAAACAAAGTCAGATACATAGCTGATGCCCAATAAATATTTGCTATGTGAATAGCTGAATGAATGAAACCAGTTCATTTCAGTCAACTGGGTAAATTTCCTTTAGATAATCTTGTATTTTCAAACATAACCCAAACACCTTTTCTGGCCTCAGCAGACTTCTCCAGTCCTGATATCTTTCCAAGTGCTTGTAACTTCTCAAAAGACTGATGCAGGACAAGCTGAGATGGCTGCTTTATTCTCTATCAGACACCAGCCCCCATCATTTAGAGAAGTGGTGTTTCAAACAGATTAAGTTCAGCAAACTGAGCCCCGCAGTGAATTAGAAATTCCTTTTGATTAAAAAAAAAATACCTTTTATTTCAAACACGCAGAGTCGAAGAGTGAGTTTATGTTTTTAATAAGCTGTTCCATATTCTGGATTTGATTTTATTTTTCAAAGCATAATGAAAGGAAAACTAGGAGTGGGGGAATAATTTATTAATATTTGTCCACATGACCTGAGTGTTCATGAGTGAATTATATTTGGATGGGAGGAGGTTGGTATGAGCATGGGTATTATTTAATGATTCAGGGGGATGCTTCAATCTCCTAAATCTTAGATCAGTGAGAAAGTGATAGGGAAGGCTGTCTTGTTTTGAACAACAAAATGATGGCCAACTCCTGGTTTGGAAGCCTCCAGTTCTTCCCCTGGCTCCATGGGCAGGTGGCCCCATTGTTAGTCTCTGACATCCTGGTTCCCAGCCTGGTCCAGCAGGGGCACAGGAATATCAACAGCCTCCAGAGGAACTTGAAACCTCCTCTTTCAGACTTCTGATCCCATTTCCTATAGAGCATTGGCAGAATTATCACAGTGGGCCGTATACACTTATTTGTACAGCTGATTGAATAGCATCACTCTCCTTCATGATTGGCGCAGGGGTCACATCTGTTTAACTGTTGCCATTGTTGTTTCTATGCTATGTTTGTCCAGAGCTTATCATAGAACCCGATGTGCATAGTAAGTTTTCCCAAGTATTTACTCCGCACTGAATGAATGGAAAGGGCAGCTCTGGGACTGGGGCAGGGGTTGCCTGCACCTGGCTTCTGTGTGGACAGTGATAGTTGTCCATGGTTCTTTATGCTGACACACAGAGTCCAGCAGCTAGGATGAGCTGACCATGGGGGGCTGAATTTCCTTCATTTCCTGACACATACATTGACAGCAGACAATGGGAGTCAAAGTGGGGGTAGGGTTGAGGTAGAGATGGGGTAGATGTATCAAGTTGGTTTATTTTTTGCTGTGCTAAGATTTTTTATTTTTAAATTAATAAAAATAAAATTAATAATTGTAGATATTCAGATGACATCACCCTTATGGCAAAGAAGAACTAAAGAGCTTCTTGATGAAGGTGAAAGAGGAGGGCTTAAAACTCAACATTCAAAATAAGGCTCTTGGCATCTGGTCCCATCACTTCATGGCAAATAGATGGGAAAACAATGGAAACAGTGACAGACTTTATTTTCTTGGGCTCCAAAATCACTGCAGATGGTGACTGCAGCCGTGAAATTAAAAGACACTTGCTCCTTGGAAGAAAAGCTATGACAAACCTAGACAGTGTATTAAAAAAAAAAAAAAAACAGACATTGCTTTGCCTACAAAGGTCCTTATAATCTAAGCTATGTTTTTTCCAGTAGTCATGTATGGATGTGAGCATTGGATCAAAAAGAAGGCTGAATGCTGAAGAACTGATGCCTTCAAGCTGTGGTTCTGGAGAAGACTCTTGAGAGTCCCTTGCACAGCTAGGAGATCAAACCGGTCAGTCCTAAAGGAAATCTATTCTGAAAATTCATTAGAAGGACTGGTGCCGAAGCTGAAGCTCTAATACTCTGGCCACCTGATGCCAAGAGCCAACTCACTGGAAAAGACCCTGATGCTGGGAAAGGTTGAAGGCAGGAGGAGAAGGGGGCGACAGAGGATGAGATGGCTGGATGGCATCACCGACTCAATGGACATGAGTTTGAGCAAACTCTGGGAGACGGTGATGGACAGGGAAGCCTGGCGTGCTGCAGTCCGTGGGGTTGCAAAGAGTTGGACATGACTGAGCGACTAAGCACAGCACAGCACAGCATAGTTGATTCACAATGTTATATTAGTTTCAGCTGTATAGCAAAGTGATTCAGTTAGACATATATCCATTCTTTTTCACACTTTCCTTGAGGAGACGTATCCCAGAAACCACATGCCTACAGCTTAGTATTAATTCATTTGTAACCAGGCACTCTAAACCTATGTACAGAAACCGCATGCATACAGCTTAGTATTAATTCATTTGTAACCAGGCACTCTAAACCTATGTATAGAAATAATGCATATATGCATGTTTCTATAATTTATTTCTACTAACTAGACATTGAGAGTACTATTTGCAGCCACTGAAAATATATAAATCATTTGTTTTCCTAAATTATACATGGTGTATTTATAACAAGCACACATAAACTGAGAGTGCATGTTATAAATACATAATCCTGCAAGGAGATCCAATCAGTCCATTCTGAAGGAGATCAGCCCTGGGATTTCTTTGGAAGGAATGATGCTAAAGCTGAAACTCCAGTACTTTGGCCACCTCATGCGAAGAGTTGACTCATTGGAAAAGACTCTGATGCTGGGAGGGATTGGGGGCAGGAGGAGTAGGGGACAACAGAGAATGAGATGACTGGATGGCATCACTGACTTGATGGACGTGAGTCTGAGTGAACTCCGGGCATTTGTGATGGACAGGGAGGCCTGGCGTGCTGCGATTCATGGGGTCTCAAAGAGTCAGACACGACTGAGCAACTGAACTGACTGATTGACTGTCTTCTGACATTTATCAGCTCTTTGCCGTGTGCCAAGCTCTGTGCTAAGCCCTTTATAAACATTATTTCATTTCATCTTTATAGATATCCCATGGAGAAGATATAAGGAAGTGGTTTTCAGTGCCTGCATACTCAGTTGCTGACTCCAACACCCATCATCTTCAAACTCTTCCAGGGCACTCTGCTCTGTTTGCAGACCAACCAAGTGGGTTCCAGGGGTCTCAGGACAGCCATCCAAGAAGGTGATAGCGTGACAGATGCTGTTGGGAGTAGAAACTTGCTAGGAGCCAGGTGACTTGAAATGGTAACATTTCCCTGGGGAACGTGGGCAGAGCTCTGGCTGCTACAGAATCACAAAATGTGATGATCTGCAGAAGATCCTGGCACAGTTCAGAGGTGGGTTTCATTAATCATCTATGCGTTTGCTGGACCAAATCAAAGAGCAAAGTCCAACCAGTATCCCACTGGCTCTCCTCTTAATGTCTGGTACTTCCTTCTTGGAGAGGCTCCTCTGGCAGAGAGATGGAAGACTTCTGATTCCTGCAGCACGGAGACCCAGCCCCAGGGCACTGGAGACATGCCTGCTCATTCTGCTGTAGATTAGAAATAGGAGGGAGCAAGTTTCCAAAACAGGTAGGTCCAGAAGACAGTAATGGAGCCACACTCAATAGTTGGCCCATTGAGTTGAGACTTTCCCCAGGTCCTCCTCTTCCTGAGTCCTTGGTCCTTTGATCCTCACTCCAACTCTATGAGACATCATACACCTCCCATTCCCCTTTTCCACCCAGAGAACCTGAGGCTCAGAGAGACTGTACAATTTCCCTGAGGTCTTAGAGCTACTCAAAGCCAGAACAGAAATTCCAGAATTGATCTTCAAACTTCACTTCATCACTTCGTCCTTCATTTAACCTAAGAGATCTGGGAGATGGGAGGGAAACTCTCACATTGCTAATTGGAAAGAGACCGTGAGGATATTACTCAATCTGGAGAATGCACTCTGAGATCCCCAGGTGCTACCCTTGGAACTTGTCCAGCTGCCCCACCCTGGAAGCAAATGAGACTTCAAGGGGGAGGATAGTCTCTCTTGTTCACTGAATTAACCTAGGTCAACTTATTTCCCACTAAACTCCAAGCTGCAGTTCAGAAACTCTAATTAACACTCAGAAGCAAGGATGTGTCCAATGGGAATGTTTCAAGAACACACGCATGTAAGCTTGTCCTCCAAACTCATTCCTAATACTAATTAGCCCCACAAGTTCTCCACGGGGCTTGCATGTTCATTTGGAACCTGGTAATGAACTCTGTCTCACCCCAGCCTCAGAGAACAGGGACACACATCTCTTTGTCTCCATTAGTAGGGTCCCGCCAGTGTCTAGAGGGGGCTCTAGAATTGTCAGTGGCTCTCCATGGCCTGGCAGGGCAAGTTCAAACCCTTCACAAAGGGGTTCTGCTCAGTGGGCTACCCCACATTCAACTCTGACAAGATGGGTCAGTGCTGGGACCACTGAGGCCCTGCATGCAGCGGCCACTGTCTCAGCCCACAGTGTGTCATTGAGCTCCAGCCCTGCTACACTAGGCTCAGATGGGAAAGTACATTCTGGAAGCTTCATGCCTAGAGATGGAGGTCTTCACAAGGGTGTGAGGTTGGCAGGTGGGAAACCAGACATCTCCTCCCAGCAACACCCCAGTTTGTCCCCCTGGAGCTTATCATTTCTTCTCTGGAGCTCAGTTTCCTTAGCTGTAAAATGGAAAATTAATCCCCACAACCTTGTCTCATAGGGTGGTGGTGAGAACCAAATGAGTTAAAAACTATCAAATGCTCAGAAGTGTGCCTGACACAGAGTGAGTATGACGGGAAATGCTAGCCCTTGGTGGCGAGATTTCCCCAATTCCATCCATGTTTCTGCCTCTTATTGCGCTTCTGACAGGGACTGTTACCTACAGCTATCCACCAGGGCAGGCTGATCAAAGCTCCCAGGTGGCCACCTATTCAGGGTCTCCTGTTCATCTCTCACTTCTTCTCAAATCTGTTCTCATCCTTCAGCCATTGTGATGTCTTTTAAAAATAAATCTATAGTGTCACTCCCATTACTTGCAATTTTATCCCAGGTTCTTATCTACCAGTAAGACCTACTTAGACTAAGCTCTCACTACCTCTCCCACCTCATTTCTTCTCTCTCTCTTTTTTTTTTTTTTAGCAAAGCAGATTGAGCAATTTTACCTTAAACACATAAATAAACATTCATTCAGCTATCGTTTGTTAAAGGTCAAGATTCTTTTCTTTGAGACTGTTTCCAATGATTAAAACTTAGCTTACCTTTCTCATATAAAACCACATGTATTACATAACCCAAAATTCCTAGGTATAATTTCGCTAAAAAGAAAATGAGAATGTAAACAATTAAAGAGAAATCTGAATTTGAAAACTTCCTAGTTAATGATTTTCTCCAGTCTTTTAAAAAGCTCTCGAGTGCTAGTGTTAAGTTGCTTCAGTTGTGTCCGACTCTTTGAGACACTATGGACTGTAGCCCGCCAGGTTCCTCTGTCCATGGGCTTCCCCAGGGAAGGATACTGGAGTGGGTTGGCATGCCCTCCTGTAAAGGATCGTGCCCACCCACAGATCAAACTCTTGTCTCTTATGTCTCCCACATTGGCAGGCAGGTTCTTTACCCACTAGTGCCACCTCCAACACCTAATTTGACTTTATTATCATTATTTTTTAACAATTTGCTTTTATCAAGTCTGTAAAAAACATTCATTTTAGCTTTATAGGAACAAGTTTGTTCTCTAACATTTTTCATTGGCTAATATCATGTAAAGTAAATTGCATAATTAGTAAGTGTGTGCTAAGTCACTTCAGTTGTGTCCAACTCTTTACAACCCTATGGACTGTAGCCCGCCAGGCTCCTCTGTCCATGGGTTTTCCAGGAAAGAATACTGGAGTGGGTTGCTATGCCCTCCTCCAGGGGATCTTCCCAACCCAGGAATCGAAACTGCATCTCCTGTGGCTACAGCATTACAGGCAGATTCTTTACAGCTGAGCCACCAGGAGAAGCCCATAATCAGAATAATGGACAAAGCTGGCACATTAGTATGAGAGCAAAGACAACTAAGTCTTTGTAAGTATATTATCCAATTGATGTGAGCCACTGGTGAGCTCAGCTTTCAGGGACACCTCCCGCCTCATTTCTAACTACACTCCGCTTGGTTCCTGCTCCTGCAGTGACCTGTGACCTCAGGAGCTTGCTGCTGCCTCAGGGCCTTTGCATCTGCCTCCCCTTCCTCCTGGAAGCTTCAGGTCTCATTTGAAAGCTTACTTCATTAAAAAGACCAATAGAGATGTGTTCGCAAGAGGGAACAGGGTGATAAGAGATTCAAAATGCTGATTTAAAATAATAGTTTTATGTATTTTATGGCTGATTCATGTTGATATATGGCAGAAACCAATAAAATATTGTAAATCAATTATCCCTCAATTAAAAACAAATCCATTTTAAAATAAGGTAAAATAACTGTTGATGAGCAGAAGCACTTTAATCCAGGGACAGGCAGCCAGAGGTGAGGGGAAAGGACTGAAATTGGGATGGTCAAGCTTCTTAGGGGCTGTCATGCGGGAAAAGGAACAGATTGGTTTTGTGAAACTTTGTGAGGCTACCTAGGAAACCAGGCTGAAGGACAGGAAACCACGGGAAACACACTTTTCAGTTTAGCCTGGGGGAGACCATTTCCCATCAGAGCTGTCTAGAGCTGGGTGAGCAGCGTCAGGGAGCTTGGAAAAATTCCAAACGGAAACTTCTAGGTTTCCTGGCTTTGTTCCTGGGTATTGTGTTTCTGGGTATTGAACTTTGATGTTGGAGAAGACTCTTGAGAATCTCTTGGACTGCAAGGAGATCAAACAAGTCCATCCTAAAGGAAATCAACACTGAATATTCATTGGAAGGACTGGTGTTGAAGCTGAAGCTCCAATACTTTGGCCACCTGATGAGAAAAATCAACTCATTAAAAAAGACCCCAGTGTTGGGAAAGATTGAAGGGAGGAGAAGGGGATGGCAGAGGATGAGATAGCTGTATGGGATCATTGACTCAATGGACGTGAGTTTGAGTAAGCTCCAGGAGATGGTGAAGGACAGGGCGTGCTGCAGTCCATGGGGTCACAAAGAGTCGGACATGACTGAGCAACTGAACAACAACATTGTGTGCCTAGAAGTCACTGCCGAGAACATAAAAGACCCTGAAGAGGGTATGGGGGTGGGGTGGGGCCAGCTGGCCAGTCCAGGATTCCTCATGTCCTCTTCCTTTGCTGCTGCTACAACGTGAGAAGTGTGAGGATGAGGCTCCAGTGTTCTTTAGGATGCAGGGTCTTTCTGCCCTCATTACAGGGACATAGGAATATGTGGCTTCAGAGTTTTCCAGGACATGTTATGAAACAGAAACTTTGTGGCGCAGGAACTGCCCCTCCTCTGCCCTGGGCTCCCACGGCACCTTGCACATAGGGGAATCACCAAGAAATAGATGATATTTGCTCCATGAGTCTTGAGGCAATGTTTGGCCCAGAATAATATCAAAGCCAAGATTCACCATTGTTTTTATTATTATTTTTTCCCCAATTCTTTGAGGCTAGAGAAGCCAGAGTTGACTGAGTCTTTTGGGTAGATTAATCACCATGGGTTATTAGACATATTCTAGGAGGTGGGAGAGTAGAAGAGTGTGTGTGTTTTTCATGAACAACTTACAGCTGTTTTTTTAAATATCCATTTATTTATTTATCTGTGCTGGGGTCTTAGCTGCAGCATGCAGGATCTTTAGTTGCAGGATGTGGGATCTAGTATATGTAGTTTTATATGAGAAAGGTTAGTCTAAGTAGGTCTTCTTGGTAGATAAGGACCTGGGACTTAGTTCTCTGAGCAGGCATCAAACCCTGGGTCCCCTACATTGGGAGCACAGAGTCTTAGCCCCTGGACCACAAGGGAAGTCCCCAGCTTAGAATTAGTGAATCACTGGGTGAACCGTCTTCTGTAAGGCAGTCAAGGGGACCCGTTCCTTGTTAGCAAGGCCATCTCTTCTCCTTGACAGTGGCCCATCCAGGGCAGGAAGTGGATCCTTGCACCCCGACTACCCAGGATAGGGCTGACACAGAACAGAGGCTGAGCCAACACAGGCTGAGGGCTCCGGGCCCAGTACGCTCCCTGTCCTGCTGACCCTGCCCTCATCTTGACTTTGACCTGGCTGGAAAGGCAGGCAGGCCCTGGCAATAACCAGCAGGGATTTTTTTCCTGGGAGAAAGCTCAGCTGCAGGCCACTGTCAGGGTAGAGGGAGAATGACTCAGCGGTGTTGAAGATGCTCGGCCACTGGGAGGATTTTGTAAAGTGGCTGAGGTTTTTTGGGGATCAAAACATCAGATGGTGATTCGTGGTGACAGGAGCACCTGGAGTGGGCGCTCCACACCCGACACCCCATCAGAAGGAGCCTCTCACACACCCGTCTGTTCCCGAGCCTGGGGACCTCCGAGTCTCCAAGTCTGGATGCAGGGCCAGCCTTGGCCGCTCTCCAGTGAGGCTGCTCTGACACCTGTTGTGTTTTCCCAGCAGTGGGGATTGACAGTTTTGTTCTCCGATGAGCCTCATAGGCACCGTGTGGAAGGTCAGAGCGTCCTGAGGCTTAGGTAACTTTTCATCGCCTTCTCCCACACCCACCAGGCATGGTGCTGTGGGACACACAAGTGCCTTCAGTTCAGTTCAGTTCAGTTCAGTTCAGTTCAGTTGCTCAGTCATGTCCGACTCTGTGACCCCATGAATTGTAGCATGCCAGGCCTCCCTGTCCATCACCAACTCCCGGAGTTCACCCAAACTCATGTCCATCAAGTCGGTGATGCCATCCAGCCATCTCATCCTCGGTCGTCCCCTTCTCCTCCTGCCCCCAATCCCTCCCAGCATCAGGGCCTTTTCCAATGAGTCGACTCTTTGCATGAGGTGGCCAAAGTACTGGAGTTTCAGCCTCAGCATCAGTCCTCCCAATGAACACCCAGGACTGATCTCCTTTAGGATGGACTGGTTGGATCTCCTTGTAGTCCAAGGGACTCTCAAGAGTCTTCTCCAACACCACAGTTCAAAAGCATCAATTCTTCAGCACTCAGCTTTTTTTATAGTCCAACTCTCACATCCATACATGATTACTGGAAAAACCATAGCCTTGACTAGATGGCCCTTTGTTGGCAAAGTAATGTCTCTGCTTTTTAATATGCTATCTAGGTTGCACCTTGCTGCTGCTGCTGCTAAGTCACTTCAGTTGTGTCTGACTCTGTGCGACCCCATAGATGGCAGCCCACCAGGCTCCTCTGTCCCTGGGGTTCTCCAGGCAAGAACACTGGAGTGGGTAGGTTGTACCTTAGAGACCTCCAAACCTGGATTCAGTCCTAGCATGGCTTTCTTCCTTTCTTTCTTTTTTAAAAATGTATCCTTTATTAATTTCTTTGTTTTTAAGTTTTTGGCAGCACAGTGAGACATATGGGATCTTTGTTCCCTGACCAGGGATCAAACCCATGCTCCCTGCATTGACAGCACAGAGTCTTAGCCACTGGACAACAAGGGAAGTCCCTTGGCTTTCTTTATAAGTCAATCAGTCTCTCTAAACCTTATTCTTCCTCTGGAAAAAAAAGAAAAGAAAAGAAAAAAAAAAGGTGTTAATATCCTCATGGGGATGCAGTGAAGACCAGATGGAGAAAAATGTCAGAAGTCCAGGTCTAGATGAAAAGAAAGCTCAGACAACACCATTCCTTTTTCTCATCTCCCAGGACTTTGAAATGTACTCCCCATCAAACAGCTGCTCTTATCTTTCTCTCCCTTGACTCAAGCTGGTTTGGGGCCTGCATGCTCTTTCGTCTCTCCTTGCTGGGTCTAGAAGTCCCATCCCCTTTATGAAGCCTTCCTACCTGCCCAGCTCAGGCAGGGTCATGACTCCCTTCTTTGTGGCCCAGGACCTGGCATTTTCTATATTACTAATATTTTTAGAGTTTAGGCATTTTTAACTGCAATGCAACCCAATGGTACTAAAAAAAAATCAGCAGCACATTAAATAGATATCTGGGTACTCATGCATGCTCACAAGTACAATTCAATTTTTTAAGTCCTTCTTACCCAAATGGTTCTTATGACTGGCAAATGTCTGCCACCCCTGAGCATGAGACCACTCACAACCTTGCTGCTATGGGGAGGCTCCCATCCTTTCTGTCTATAGGAATCCCAGGCACGGGGCCCCTGTGACATCATGGGCCATTTTTTGTAGCTTAGTAGAACACACTATCATTATGTGCCAGTTATTAAAACAAACCTCTTGTCTGTTCTTTCCTTGAGATGTGATTTATAATAGCGAAATAAGGATGGTCAGGACCCTGACATTCTATACAGAAATGCAAACTCCATCAGTGGAAGGTGGGAGGACCTGTCCAGTGATCCAGCGATTAACAGTAGAGGGTCAGTGGCAGGAGGGGTTTTGAGGATGGGAGATCAGAGTTGGGCTCCAAGGGAGCCTGTGGGGAGCATGCAAGATCTGGGGAGAGGCAGTTTACCCCTGGACAGATGCTTGAGAAGTTCTAGCTGCTGAAGCAGGGAGCTCCAGAGGATCCAACTGATGGCCCAAGGTGCTGGGGTAAACATGGTACAAAACAGACACAACCCTTCTCCTCGAGAAGTAAAAGGGTGGAAGACTGGAAGAAGAGGACGGGAGTCCTTGGGTGGCCTGCACGTGGCAAGGACGGATGGCTTCCCTGGGGGAAGTTAGACGGACTTGAAGGGCCCACTCAAGAGACCCCCCTGGTAGGCATGTGGAACCCAGAAGAAAGTGTCTGCGGGCATCTGTCCAGGAGAAGAACGGCATGACTGGGTGCGGGAGTGTCCATGTGGGTCTCTACAGAACCAGTCCCAGAGCCAGCAGTTTAATCCCCGGGAGGCAGAGAAACACGCACAGCATCAGCTAAGTACAAAGACTCTTGCCTCCCTGTCTGTCTTCTTTCCTCTTGGCTGCTGACCCTGAAGGGCCAGAAGCAGCAGAGAGAGTGCAGAGGGGCTGCCTAGCCTGCAGAGTCCAAAAACTCACTGGGTCCATTTTCTTACTACACGTTCCCAAGTCATGGCGCGGCCTTGACTGATCAGATTGGTGTGAGATGGAAGTTTAAACGTCACTCTGGAACCATAATTATTCCTGAAACTGACCTTAAAGCTCACAGTTCTATCTGAGGTACCATTCAGGCATGGGGAAGGGAGAAATGATAGACCGTCTGAGGCAGGCTCTTTTGTAATTGTACCCTACCAAATTTAGCCGTTGAATAGAGTAATTAC
Source organism: Oryx dammah (assembly GCF_014754425.2). Taxonomy (NCBI): domain Eukaryota; kingdom Metazoa; phylum Chordata; class Mammalia; order Artiodactyla; family Bovidae; genus Oryx; species Oryx dammah. The sequence goes on along the minus strand of NW_024070203.1, from coordinate 20,580,057 downwards.
CAAAAAAGAGTGATGCTCATAAAAGCATCCTCCCAGAATTCATCTGTTGTTTGCTTCCAGTTTTAGACATGGAGATATTCAGTCTTCTAGTGTATTTCTATTATAGCACGCATCATTTTGCAAAAGGTGTGTTTTTCACTGCTTCCTGAACCATGGTTCACAGGGGCTCACTGTACTGCATTAGACAATGGGATTCGGAGTTGGATGAGGCATTGTCTGACCCAGTGAGCTCTGGCCAGCTTGAGAGACCTGCAATCAAATGATGATGCAAGCCCCTGGACACCTACAAGGGCGGAGTGCTTTTGAATACTCCGAGACAGGTCCTGAGCCAGACTTTGGGTGAGCAAGGAAAGCTTCCTGGAAGAATAGGTTTCTTTCTTTTTTAAGCTTTAAAATTTACTTTTCGAAAGCAAGTAAATTTGAAATAAGACATTCAAATCTCCTTCTACAGACATCGTTTAACAAAAATAGTGAATGGTTAAGAGTAACTTCTATGAGTATAATAAAGACTTTAATTTAGTTATCCCCTGGTTTTCCCTATTCATCTTTGTTTTTTAAATGCATTATAAATTTATACATTTATAAGTATATATTGCATTACACACAATATATGGTTTTATACATGAATATATTTTTTCATTTATTGCCTTTCCATTTCCCTTCCCAGCAGTCACACTATTTCCCTTTATTTTTAATTATATATATATTTATATGTATATATATACATCTATGGGCTTCCCTGGTAGCTCAACTGGTAAAGAATCTGCCTGCAATGCAGGGAACCCCAGTTCAATCCCTGGGTTGGGAAGACCCCCTGAAAAAGGGATAAATTACGCACTTCAGTGTTCTTGAACTTCCCTGGTAGCTCAGATGGTAAAGAATTTGCCTGCAATGTGAGAGACCTGGGTTCAGCTCCTGGGTTGGGAAGATCCCCTGGAGAATGTAGGTGAAGTAGGCATGGCAAGCTACTCCAGTATTCTACTCCTCTGTCCCCAGGGACAGAGGAGCCTGGTGGGCTATAGTCCATGGGGTCGCAAAGAGTCGGACATGACTGAGCTGCTAAGCACATATACATATACATATATATATATATATATATATATTCTTTTTCAGATTCTTTCTGGAAGAGTAGATTTCTAAGCTGATTCCTCTTCAGCTAGTAGAAATTATCACAGAAGACAGCAGAGCACAAGAATAGACTGGAGGTGCAAAGGCCAGGAAGGTTTGGGAGAAGTGTACCGTGTGGCTGGAAAGGGACGTGTACCGGGAAAGAAATGAAAAGAAGCAGGAATGATGAGTTACGGGCAGACAGCTGATCTTCTCTTAGGTTTTGCTCAAGGCCTCTTCCTCGTGCAGGTAGGTGAGTCCCTTCCACTACAGACAGATATGTAAAGGTGTATGACATGGTCAGATCGTGTTGCTAAAAAAACACTTGTAACAGCTTGGAGAATGAAGGGTGTGGGCTGGTGGGATAACAGTGATGCTCATTCTAGAGAGTGGGAACAAGATGGGCTGCAGCTGCCTTAATCCAGAAGAGAAAATTGGCCTACACCAAGGAGATGGTGTAGGAGACAGGGATCAAGACCATCCTCATGGAAAAGAAATGCAAAAAAACAAAATGACTGTCTGGGGAGGCCTTACAAATAGCTGTGAAAAGAAGAGAGGCGAAAAGCAAAGGAGAAAAGGAAAGATATAAGCATCTGAATGCAGAGTTCCAAAGAATAGCAAGAAATAAGAAAGCCTTCTTCAGCGATCAATGCAAAGAAATAGAAGAAAACAACAGAATGGGAAAGACTAGAGATCTCTTCAAGAAAATTAGAGATACCAAGGGAACATTTCATGCAAAGATGGGCTTGATAAAGGACAGAAATGGTCTGGACCTAACAGAAGCAGGAGATATTAAGAAGAGGTGGCAAGAAGACACGGAAGAACTGTACAAAAAAGATCTTCACGACCCAGATAATCATGATGATGTATCACTAATCTAGAGCCAGACATCTTGGAATGTGAAGTCAAGTGGGCCTTAGAAAGCATCACTACGAACAAAGCTAGTGGAGGTGATGGAATTCCAGTTGAGCT
>NW_024070203.1:20329854-20577968 GCF_014754425.2 Oryx dammah | reverse complement strand
ATCACTACGAACAAAGCTAGTGGAGGTGATGGAATTCCAGTTGAGCTATTTCAAATCCTGAAAGATGATGCTGTGAAAGTGCTGCACTCAATATGCCAGCAAATTTGGAAAACTCAGCAGTGGCCACAGGACTGGAAAAGGTCAGTTTTCATTCCAATCCCAAAGAAAGGCAATGCCAAAGAATGCTCAAACTACCGCACAATTGCACTCATCTCACATGCTAGTAAAGTAATGCTCAAAATTCTCCAAGCCAGGCTTCAGCAATATGTGAACCGTGAACTGCCTGATGTTCAAGCTGGTTTTAGAAAAGGCAGAGGAACCAGAGATCAAATTGCCAACATCCGCTGGATCATGGAAAAAGCAAGAGAGTTCCAGAAAAACATCTATTTCTGCTTTATTGACTATGCCAAAGCCTTTGACTGTGTGAATCACAACAAACTGTGGAAAATTCTGAAAGAGATGGGAATACCAGACCACCTGACCTGCCTCTTGAGAAATCTGTATGCAGGTCAGGAAGCAACAGTTAGAACTGGACATGGAACAACAGACTGGTTCCAAATAGGAAAAGGAGTACGTCAAGGCTGTATATTGTCACCCTACTTATTTAACTTCTATGCAGAGTACATCATGAGAAACGCTGGACTGGAAGAACACAAGCTGGAATCAAGATTGCTGGGAGAAATATCAATAACCTCAGATATGCAGATGACACCACCCTTATGGCAGAAAGTGAAGAGGAACTAAAAAGCCTCTTGATGAAAGTGAAAGAGGAGAGCGAAAAAGTTGGCCTGAAGCTCAACATTCAGAAAACGAAGATCATGGTATCCGGTCCCATCACTTCATGGGAAATAGATGGGGAAACAGTGGAAACAGTATCAGACTTTATTTTTTGGGGCTCCAAAATCACTGCAGATGGTGATTGCAGCCATGAAATTAAAAGACGCTGACTCCTTGGAAGAAAAGTTATGACCAACCTAGATAGTGTATTCAAAAGCAGAGACATTACTTTGCCGACTAAGGTCCATCTAGTCAAGGCTATGGTTTTTCCTGTGGTCATGTATGGATGTGAAAGTTGGACTGTGAAGAAAGCTGAGCGCCAAAGAATTGATGCTTTTGAACTGTGGTGTTGGAGAAGAGTCTTGAGAGTCCCTTGGACTGCAAGGAGATCCAACCAGTCCATTCTGAAGGAGATCAGCCCTGGGATTTCTTTGGAAGGAATGATGCTAAAGCTGAAGCTCCAGTACTTTGGCCACCTCATGCAAAGAGTTGACTCATTGGAAAAGACTCTGATGCTGGGAGGGATTGGGGACAGGAGGAGAAGGGGACGACAGAGGATGAGATGGCTGGATGGCATCACTGACTTGATGGACGTGAGTCTGAGTGAACTCCGGGTGATGGTGATGAACAGGGAGGCCTGGAGTGCTGTGATTCATGGGGTCGCAAAAAGTCGGACACGACTGAGCGACTGAACTGAACTGAAGGCGATGGTTGTGGGCATTAAACAGTTGAGGTTCAGGAGCAGACGTTACTTGTCCCATTTGCAGAGAGGAAAAGTGGTCTTCAGAAAGCATAAGAAACTTATGGTCCCCAAATTAAATTAGATCATTGCATTCTTATCTCTGTGGTCTCTAGAGAGGAGGAGGTGGAGGAAAGGGAGCAAAGAGGCAGAAAAGAATAGAACTGAAAGGAAAATGAAATGCAATGTCATCAAGATAAGCACGGATTCACCACTGAATTATCACATAGGCTGAGAACCTTCTCTGTGTGTACTAATGAAATGGGGGAGACCCAGGCATGTAAAATGGAACACTGCCTTTGGTTGCTCTTATTGGTGACTCAGCCTCTCCATTTCCCTAAGGTGTGACTAGTCATTTCATGTTGTCAGATTTCCACCCTGATAAAGGGCAGGATACGGTCTGTGCAGTTTTCATGTAAATGTGTTTTCCTGATCGCATAGGTCATCCCTTTGCCCCATGGCCTTCAAATGATCCTGAACTGTAAAATCTTAGTGATATTCCCCTGACCCCAGAAATGTGTTTTTCATCCCCCATAGAGTTAGATACTTGGAAATGAGCTTCAGGAGCATCAAGCTGGTTGTCAGGAGGGGAATCCACTGTTCATTTTGTTAGTCATTACTTTTTAATCTGAGTATACTCACACTTCTAATTGGCATCATAAAATGTCTCTGGAGAGAGAGACACTCAAAACACTTAATAGCTATAATGGTCCTGGATAAAAATAATGAGGTGAAAAAAAACCCTCTAAGTTTAAAAAATATGCTTTTCCTTAAATGGTAAAATCCATTAGAAATAAGTGGAAAGGCATTCACATTCAATGCATATCTTTTATGGGCTGGTTGTGTTGCATATATCACTCTCAAAATAATTCACAAAACAGGATGCTAAGTTAGGTAATATTGATCTCATTTTAAAGAGTGAGAAATGGAAGCTTAAGAGATTTTAGTGACATGCCTAGGATCAAGCTGTTATGACTCTGGAGTAAATGCTGTTTCCGTGACATTGGACTCTGATTCCAGACCAAGGTCAATGCCACGGGCAGGTGGTCGGTTTATGGGTTTAGCTGCAGTGGAGAAATTTAGGTTGGATGTCAGGAAGAACCTCCTGATTATTAAATGGTGGAATATATGAATAAAATTACAGATAGCTTTTACTTATTATTTTGATTATGATTATAGAGGTTTGCCAGAGCAATTTCCTTGAGAAATAGTTTGCACCATTGTGCCCACTGTGGTACCAGTACAGTTCTATGATTATAATAATCACTAATCATCTTCTGTGTGCTTAATCGCTCAGTCATGCCTGTCTCTTGGTGACCCCATGGACTGTAACCCACAGGGCTCCTCTGTCCATGGGATTCTCCAGGCAAGGATACTGGAATGGGTTGCCATTTCCTCCTCCAGGGGAATCTTCCCAACCCAGGGACCGAACCCAGGTCTCCCGCATTATAGGCAGATTCTTTGCCATCTGAGCCACTAGGGAAGCCCAAACATCTTCTGGGCATCTTCTGAGCATTATCACAGTAGATGTTTTCAAAGATGACCTCTTTCTATTCATATAAACTCTTTAGAGTAAGTATTATAATTTCCATTTACACAATGAGGAGCCTGAATATCAGAGATACCAGGAGACTTGCTCAAGTTCACACTGATTAAATATAACTCTGTCTTCCCTGAGGATGTGTGTTCTTTGTAGTGTCAGGAGGGCCTGAATATGCACTTTTCTCCCTTGACGACAGAAGGATGAATGGTGTGAATTCATCACTTTTCCAATCAACAAGATGGCAGCTCTTCAATGATGATTTCCATATAATAAAACAACCTATGAGGATTAGATGTTGACCTACTTTACCAGGGAAGAACCTGGGTGAAATAGTCAAGCCATCCCTGCAGTTTTTGCAGGGATCCCTTGCAGGGATGTGTCCTTTTCTTTTGCAGATCAGAAGAACCTCCACATCCCTTGGTGGTGACCCAAGATAAGTGCTCAACAGAAGCCTCCCTCCCTACCTCTTGGAGTCTTCAGTCTCATTACATCTTAGTTAACTTGACCCTCTCCTCAGTTCCCATGGCCACTGCCTTGCATTAGCCTCATATCTCCCCCACTTGAATTAGCCTTCAGAATCTCTCCACTGAAATTGGTCCTCCACTTTCCTGCCAAACTAATCTTTTCATTTTTTAAAAAATAATTTATTTTTAGTTTCTTTTTTAATAAATGCACATTCATTCTAGAAAAGCTTGAAAAAAACACAAACACACAAAATCATCACAGACAAAAACCAAAATTAGATTTTGGACTATTTCCTTCCAGTTGTTCTGATGTGAACATCTTTACAATAGCTGGAATTAAATATCGGTTGTTACTAGGGTGGGCGGGATACTGGAGTCCAAAGAGATTCAACATCAAAGGAAAGAACCAAATGGGAGAGACCAAGCTGTCCTTCCCGCCTCCCTACCCAGAGGGAATCAGGACCTACAACCGTAAAGTTAAATATGGATATTTTTCTGCATGTCCAGCCAGAGAGTCCCTAAGACCAGGTGCAGAACCTTCCAATAAAAAAACTATTATTTTTTCAAAATATTTTCTTAAATTCATCCATGCAAGAAAATGATTCTTCCCACTAATGGAAGATTTGGCTATGTGATTTGCTTTGACCATAAAATAAAAGTGGAAGTAATATGCACTGAAACTATTGAATGTTTTAAGGTATTCCCTGATCTCTCTTTTCTCTGTTTTGAATCAGGTCTGTCCTAGGTAGGGGCTGCTCCTTAGTCTTGGCGTGAATAGGTGTGGAACAGAGATGTGTCTTACTTGTAGCTTGAGGTGAAGATGATTGTGAGCAAGAAATGAACCTTTGTTGTTGTAATCCACCAAGATTTTTTGGGGGTGGGGTCATTTGTTACTGCAGCATAAGCCTAAGCTGATTGATACACTTCTGTTATGTCATGCAAAATAGACACATAAATCCAGGATAAATTTAAAGCTGAAGATTGAGAAAGTCATAATAAAACATTTGAATTATGTTCCAGGACATGTGGCAGATGCGAGTGTAAGACACGCTGGGAAAGAGCACATTCTTGTTGAAGTGGAAATTGGTCTAAGGGAGGAAACAAGAAGATGAGACACACTATTGACAGTGTGAGCCATGGCTTATCCAATGCTTCCAGTGCACCAGTAGCTCTGCTAAGTGAGGTCCCCTCAAGTTCCAGAAGGCAGATGCCCATTGTTAGCAAGATTTTAAAGATCAGGATTTTGAGGGTAGGGACATTAGAAACTAACACACTCACAAAGCTCATGCATAGCAGAACTATAATTCATGCACGGGTCTCTCTCACGCCAGCATCTGCCCACTCTCACTCGTAAGAGTGGATTCCTGACCAGGTTACCTGCAGGGCTGCTGATCAAAAGGTAGCTCCTGACTTTGCTCAATGTTATGTTACTTGGATGGGAGGGGAGTTTGGGGAAGAATGGATATGTATACACATGGCTGAGTCCCTTTGCTGTTCACCTGAAACTATCACTGCATTGTTCATCAGCTACCCTCCAGTACAAAATAAAAAGTTAAAACACAAACAAACAAACAATAAAAGGCATCTCTTGACCTGGGCAACTGAGGGGGGTTGATATGGAAAGATTCATTATAGCAGTTAGCAGACCCTGAAAGCGCTGGCCTTTTTTCATTTTGAGGGAAATCGCTTAAGGAAATGTTTGATGGGTTTGTCACAGTTCCAAAGTATAGATTTGAAATTAGAGGCAGTATAAGAATGTAAGGTGAAGAAAATTATATCTGCTCCAATCCTCAGGATTTTTTTTTTTTCTGGTTGAAAAAGTAAAACAAATCCTAATAATTATAATTAGTTAGAAAGTGAAAGTGAAGTTGCTCAGTTATGTCCAACTGTTTGCGACCCCATGGACTGTAGCCTACCAAGCTCCTCCATTCATGGTATTTACCAGGCAAGAGTACTGGAGTAGGTTGCCATTTCCTTCTCCAGAGGATCTTCCCAAACCAGGGATGAAACCCGGGTCTCCGGCATTGTAGGCAGACACTTTACCATCTGAGCCACCAGGAATGTCTAAAATTAGTTGGAAGGCAAGTGGAAAGAATCCAGTTGGAACCAGCTTATACAGGAGGGAGAATTCCTGGGAAGAGACTGGGGCCGTGGCCAGCACCAGGAGGTGGGAGTATGGCCGGCCTTTAGGGACATAAGGGGCAGAGCCTGAGACACAGCAAGATTCTTTCCAGCCTGCTCTTGGCTCTGTTTCTCTTCAGAAAACAGTTCTTTCTTCTCTGTTCTGGCCTTGTCCATGTATTCATGCTCAGCTGCTCAGTTGCGTCCGACTCTTTGAGACCCCGTAGACTGCAGCCCTCCAGCCTGCTCTGTCCATGGGATTATTTTGGCAAGAATACTGCCGTGGGTTGCCATTTCCTTCTCCAGGGGATCTTCCTGACCCAGGGAATGAACCCACGTCTCCGGCTCCTGCATTGGCAGGTGGATTCTTTGCTCCTGGGCCACCTGGGAAGCTCAACAAATTTGAATAAAGATTTTTTAAATGGTCCATATATATATATATATATATTTTTAAAAGCTTTAAAAAATGCGGTGCATGTACATAGACAAAGTGATTTCTTTAACACAGTAAACTTAACATGCCACTGCCATGGTTAATTCTTTGCTGACTCTTGACTCTTGTGTAAGACCCAGACTCTTTGCCACAGCAAATGTGGCCTTGGGCTAGCTGGCCCTTGTCCTTTTGACATGTTTCCATCTGAAACTGTCAGCAGATTCATCTGATTGAAGTTTGTTCAGATTCATTTATTTACCTACTCATTCATTACACATTTACTAAGGTAGCCACTGGAAATACAGAAATGAGTAAGACTTCTCTTTTTTTGCTCAGGAAATTCACAACCTCCCAGCAGAAGGAAATGACTAAATATCCAGAAGGCAGGGAGTGCTGTGATAAAGGGAAACCCCTCTCAGGTACCTGAAGGTGTGCAAACCTTAAGCACCTTGCAGAGTTGAGAAGTCAGCAGTGGGACAGACCTGTTGTAACTCGATTTGGCTCAGAGAGCAAAGGGCTGATAAATCTCATCCTCTTCCAGTTTCAACTTTTCCAGGAAATGGGCACCTAGATCTTTATGCCAAGTCTGCCGCACCCTCTCCTCCTTTCTGCTGTCCATTTATTTTAGCTTTCCCCAGGGCCCAGGAGAGGAAGGGTGGAAAAAAGGAGTCCATGTCTTTGCTGCATGGGCACCCTGCCCCCTGCCCTCTGGCTGGTGCTGCCAGGGGACGGGTGGGTCCCCCTGCACCACTTCCTCCAGTCCCTTCTGCTCCATTCCCGATATCCACCGACATCGTGAGAATGAATAAATCAGGCCTGCCTGCCATGCGTCTGGGCCATTACGCCCTTGTCAAATTGACATGTCACTTTTCCAGTTGCCGAGTTGCCTTCTGTGTGTGTAATTGCAAAAAAAAAAAAAATTAAAAAAAGGACCTTTTTCCTTTGGGGTCCATTGCTTCTTTAATAATGGAGCCACAGGAAGAAAATTCATCTGGTGAAATTAACTATGGAGAGAATTCAGTGCCTCTGCCCCAGTGCTGGCACCCAGGTCATTCTGATAGTAGCAGACCAAAGAGGCTCCTGCTCCTCAGATGAGCGGGGGTCTGGGGGATCAGGTCAGGAGTGAGGGAGGTCTGTGGACTCTGGGATGGGTGTGTGTGTGTGTGTGTGTGTGTGTGTGTGTGTGCGCGTGCACAGGTATTTGTGCATTCACACCTGTGCATGCCTGTCTTTGGATGTGTACTCTTATGTCCTTGCGTGTGTGTACAGATATGTTTACATACAGACCTGTGAGCCACAGGATGTGCTGAATGAAGGTGATGGTCCAACACAGGTTTCAGGAAGGCAAGAACTCATTCACACATACATTTATTTACCAACTGCCAAGTATATTGCATTCTGACTCTTGTGCCAGTGTCTGAACTAGCACTGGGGAATTTAAAAAGGAGTAAGTTCAAGTTTCTACCCTCAAGCAATACATGCAGAGAAGAGCAGGATTTCTCAACACCCACACAATCACTGGGGGCCAGTTAGTTCTCTGTTGGGGGACAGGGCGGTCTTGAACACTCAGGTGTTCAGCAGCATCTCTGACTTCCCCCCTTCACTCCCAGTTGTGACTATCAAATGCCCCCCAGGCAATGCCTGGGGTCAGCTGTGGGGGGCGCGACTGCTTCCAGCTGAGAAGCACTGCTGCAGGTAAAGACAAGCAGGCAATTTTGCCAGGCATAGATGGAGTACTTTATTAAAAAAATTTTTTTTAATTAATTTTTATTGGAGTAGAGTTGCTTTACATTGCTGTGTTAGTTTCTAGTGTACAGCAAAAGTGAATCAGCTCTGTGTTCAGTTCAGTTCGGTTCAGTTGCTCAGTTCAGTTCAGTTCAGTCACTCAGTCGTGTCTGACTCTTTGCGACCCCATGAATCACAGCACGCCAGGCCTCCCTGTCCATTACCATCTCCTGGAGTTTACTCACACCCACATCCATCGAGTCGGTGATGCCATCCAGCCATCTCATTCTCTGTCATCCCCTTCCCCTCCTGCCCCAATCCCTCCCAGCATCAGAGTCTTTTCCAATGAGTCAACTCTTCGCATGAGGTGGCCAAAGTACTGGAGTTTCAGCTTTAGCATCAGTCCTTCCAAAGAACACCCAGGGCTGATCTCCTTTGGAATGCACTGGTTGGATCTCCTTGCAGTCCAAGGGACTCTCAAGAGTCTTCTCCAACACTGCAGTTCAAAAGCATCCATTCTTTGGCACTCAGCTTTCTTCACCATCCAACTCTCACATCCATACATGACCACTGGAAGCATCCAACTCTGTGATCCCCTGGACTGCAGCACCAGGCCTCCCTGTCCATCACCAACTCCCAGAGTTTACTCAAACTCGTGTCCATTGAGGCGGTGATGCCATCCAACCATCTCATCCTCTGCCATCCTCTTCTCTTCCCACCTTCAATCTTCCCCAGCATCAGGGGCTTTTCAAGTGAACAAATTCTTCCCTTTAGGTGGCCAAAGTATTGGAGTTTCAGCCTCAGCATCAGTTCTTCCAATGAATATTCAGGACTGATTTCCTTTAGGATGGACTGGTTGGATCTCCTTGCAGTCCAAGGGACTCTCAAGATATATGTAACCCCTCTTTTTTGGACTTTCTTCCTGTTTACATCACCACAGAGCACTGAGCAGACTTCCCTGTTCTATTCAGTGGCTTCTGGTTAGTTCTCTATTTTATGCGTAGCAGTGCATATATGTCAACAGTGATCTCCCAATTCAGGGAGTACTTTAAACGAGACTTGGACGAATGCTCTGGGAGCAGAGAGGGAAGGACGAGACACTCTGTCCTTATCAGAGAAAGGGGATAAGGAAGAGCAAGGACGTTTGAAAAGGGAGGTCTTATTATCCCAGGTGACTTGAGCACTCAGAGTGCGACTCTTCTGGAAGGCAGGGCTGGATGGCTCAGGGTGTGGAGGGGCTGGGGACAAATCAGCTTGCAGCCAGTCCACTAGATGGTGCAGGGTGGGGAGACTCCAAGACCCTGTGCTTCTGTCCAGAGTGGAGCCGAGGTGGGGTTGGGAGTGCACGGGGCCAGCCTCTGGACCGTGGCTTCAGACAGCGGATGGCACCTAGTTACCATGCACAAGTGAAAACCTGTGGCTCATGGCACTTTGATCATTAAATGGAAGGCATGAGCACATCCCAGGTCTCTCAGCCTGGGTCTGGTGGAGGCGGTCCACTTCCTCTGTGAGCGGGGAGATAAATTTGCCCAATTACTGGGGGCTGGCTAGTGGCCATCACTGCCCTCCACGCATTCATTCTCCTCCTCCTCTGCAATACCTGCAGAGAAGAGCAGGATTTCTCAACACCCACACAATCATTTGGGGCCAGTTAGTTCTCTGTTGGGGACAGGGAAATAGAAGCTTCTATTTCAGGTTCTTTGTTTCACATCCTGTTTCCACCATGAAGACTTAGGGCAAGCCCTTCCCTTTGCTTTGCTGATTCCTGTTTTCCAAATGCTCTGGTGATGATGTCACACCACAGGAGCTTTGCTCTCAGGCCTGCGGGCAACAAGGTCACCAACAGTGGTCAATGGTCAGGTGTCACCTGTCTGTCACCGCAGGAAGGGATGGGCCCCAGGGAAGAAGGACTGACTTGCCTTGCTCTGACTTTCCTTCTTGTATCTGAAGATATCTGCGATTACAAAAAGAGGCTAATGTAATGACCACTCCCTGTACCCAGCCCACCTTTGCAAATGGACCCCTGTTATCTAAATAAAGTATCGCTTATGATTTTACACAAAGTAGGTGGATGCGGTGGGTGGAAGTGGATTACTCAAGGAGACCCCCCGAAGTCTTGGGGTAGAGATCCCCACTTCTTATAGTCACTGTGACTCAAGGAAGACAGAGGAGGGTGCAGGGGACCCTGGGGATGCTCTCGAGGGTGGTCAACTTTGAGGGGAAAACTGATCCCTTTGGAGCTTCCCTGGTGGCTCAGGTGGTAAAGAATCCACCTGCAATGCAGGAGACCCATGTTCAATCCCAGGGTCAGGAAGATCCCCTGAAGAAGGGAATGGCAACCCACTCCAGTATTCTTGCCTAGAGAATCCCATGGACTGAGGAGCCTGGTGGGCTACAATCCACGGGGTTGCAAAGAATCAGACATGACTAAGCAACTAACACTTGGAGCTGCTGAGAACTGTATGGTTCAGCCAACCCAGGACACAGAAGGGGAAGGGTACCCAAGGACCTGGGAGAGACTGTCTCTATGCCTGGTGCATCCACATAGCCTCATGTCTGTGCCCCTGCCAGCACCAACACCTTGCCCAGCACACACAAGGTCCTCAGACAATGCTGTGGTTCATAGAACATGCTCGTTTAGTCAGATCTATGCCTCTGACTCCCTTTGTGATCTTGAAAACTCCTCACTGCTCCCATCTGTAAAGTGGGGATTTCAGTACTGACTTGAGTGTTTTGAAGATTAAAACTTGAAAAGGATAAAAGGAAAGAACTGAAGGGAATAGGACTGCACCTCTGTTACTACTTCTCAAATATTCCAAATGTTAATTCAGAGGCTGAAAGTGCCATTTTTCCCACGGGCATTGCTCAGTGCTAATAGTTACCTCTGCTGTACCAATAGGGGTCATCCTCTGGGGCCCAGGAGAGTTCTTTACATCTGGAATTTTAAAAATACAGCCTGTAAATATTTAAAATTTTTCCTGAATTTGTCTTTGTGTCAATCAAGTAGTTCAGAGCCTGCGAGGATTGGAGGTCATGGTTGAGACAAAAGCTAGGTGGTCCTGGTGGGAGCAGATCTTTGGCCCTTGTGAGTCAGACTGTTTCTTTCCCCCTTTTCTCCCTTAGTTTTTTTTTTTTTTTTTTAACTCTTTTCACCATGCATGTGGGAATCTTAGTTCCCTTACCGGGAGTCAAACCCATGTCCCCTGCATTGGCAGCTCGGAGTCTTAACCAGGGACCCCAGGAGAAGCCCCTCCCTTAGTTCTCGGTGACTATGTCCCAGCAAAGATTGAGGGGAGCAAGGACAGGACTCTGAAGCTTTTCCTGAGGCTGACCTGCAGGCAGTGAAGATAGGGGGCAGGGGGTGTTTAATAATTTCCAATGGCTGCTGTAAGAAATTACCACAGACCTGATGGCTTAAAACACACACATTCGGCAAAGTTATCTCCAATTTATTTTCAAACAATTTAGAAAAAATGTCATAAAATATATACAGAGAAATGTAAAGGATTGGTGAATCTGGATAGAGTTCTTTGTGTGATCCTTGCAACTCTTCTGTAAATTTGATACTATGAAATTCTTTTTTAATTTAAATCAACTATATTTTGAAATCAAACTCCCTAAAATGAAATTTTAAAAGCATGCTAATATGCCAAGTTGTAAAACACTTAGAAATGGTGGCTCAGAGGTTAAAGCCTCTGCCTGCAACTCGGGAGACCTGGGTTCCACCCCTGGGTCCGGAAGATCCCCTGGAGAAGGAAATGGCAACCCACTTCAATATTTTTGCCTGGAGAATCCCATGGACGGAGGAGCCTGCTAGGCTACAGTCCACGGGGTCACAAAGAGTCAGACACGACTAAGCAACTTCACTTTTCTTTCTTTCTAGAAATATATTTAATAAAAGATATACTACATCTAGGCTTCCCAGGCAGTGCTAGTAGTAAAGAACCTGCCTGTCAATGTAGGAGAGGCTCTGTTTTGATCCCTGGGTTGGGAAGATCCTGTGGAGGAGAGCATGGCAACCCACTCCACTATTATTGCCTGGAGAATCCCCCATGGGCAGAGGAGCCTGGCAGGCTACAATCCATAGGGTTGCAAAGAGTCAGACACAACTTAGTGACTGAACAACAAATAAATGTCAGTGTACTGGGTGACATGTTGGTGACAGGCATCATTAAGCCCTTCCTTCCCTGTCATTATGTTTTGCCTCCTGCAGACAGTGGCCCCTGGTCCTTTCCCATGCAAACCCAACTCTGTCCCTCTGGCCCATCCATCCTCCAGAGAGCCGCAGAGAGGTCCTTCCAGACCACAGTCTGACTCTGCCAGGTCTTGCTTCAAGTAGTTCACGGGCTCCTCACTGAGGAGGATGTAGAGGCTGTATTCCCATCCATGCCGTTCAAGGTCAATCTTATTTGATCTCTGCATCCCTCCCGTTGGTCTCCGTGGTGCTGGCTCTTCCCTCTGCATCCTGAGGGCCTCTTGCATCTATCTCTGTTACTTCCTCTTCCTGCAGCAGCACCGGGACTCCCAGTCGTTGATCAATAGAGAGGGCTCTTGGATGGGTGTCAGCATGTTGGTTGCCTTCTGGTGGCAGGTTTCTGCCACCACGCCCCTGGGCTGCAGGAGGTATGCCTGCAGCAAGTGTTTGGACCCTGGAACTACATCATGGGCTGAGACACAGCAGGGGCTGGAGGTGGCGTGACCTGATATGGGGACCGCATGCCATCAGTAGCCTGCTCTGGGGTGACCACAGACAGTGACACCTGGGAAAGGGCACCAATGGTCCCCACCTGCAGTGAACTGCAGGGACACTGGATTGACCAGTTTTCCAGTTGTTGGAAGAAGGACTCAGCTTCTTCACCTCTGCAGTGGAAACGTAGCGGTTATTGTGCCACATGGAGCTAATATGTACAGTCTTTGGCACGTGGGGGGCTCTCTGTCTACAGGAATTGTCATTGTGTCACTGTGTGTTGGTGTCGTCGGAATTGTGCCTTCTGCCATTTGAGCCTCCACAACCTCTCAGCCCTTCAGGCCAGTCCTTTCCACTTCTCTCGGGGTCTCCGAGGGGTCCAGCAATATGGCAGGAGCTACTCTGGTTGTGTCTGAAGTAACAGGACAACTCAGCCTGGGTCTGAGTTAGGACTAGGTGTATGCATATGTGTCTTTTTGTATTTTGTAAACTCTGGGGGATGGATTTTTCCTTCATGGGCTGCATCCAAACCATCACAAGCTACCCAGAATGTGCCCTGTTCCTGTTCATTAAACACATACAC
This sequence comes from Oryx dammah, assembly GCF_014754425.2. Lineage (NCBI taxonomy): Eukaryota > Metazoa > Chordata > Mammalia > Artiodactyla > Bovidae > Oryx > Oryx dammah. The sequence goes on along the minus strand of NW_024070203.1, from coordinate 20,564,896 downwards.
TCATTCTCAAGATCCATCTTGATTTGAATTCAGCTATCACTCCTAGCCCCACTCCGGGGCTCCAGGCTCTCTGGTAGACTTCACATGCATGTCGGTTTAATGGTCATGACCACCCACGGGTCAGATGTTATTATCGTCACCTGATGGAAAGGGAAGTGCAGCCTGGGAGAGATGCTCCTTCCAGAGAGGTGGTGGGGGAATGCAGCCCCCTCCCCTGACCTTGGTCACTGCACTGAATGCAGCCCCCTCCCCTGACCTTGGTCTACAAGTGAGGGGCACACAGAAGGCTGGAACAGGAGCCATAGGAGCATATTTTCTGGATGGAATGATTTGGTTTTCCTCATTTCTGTAACCGAATAAAATGCATTTGTTTCCTCAGCCTGGTGATCACGATTTTCATTTCTTCTTTGAAAATGCTTCTGTAGCAATAGCCGGTTGAGAAGATTTACTGCTGGAATGAAAACTCCAAGAAGGTGAAATTAGAAACAAACTGCTGGGGTAGAATATTGTTTCTTCTAGTAGAGCAGGACTGCTGCTTGGGAAATGCTTGGGCCTATGGGGTGGAAAAGACTTTGATGCTGGGACAGATTGGGGGCAGGAGGAGAAGGGGACGACCGAGGATGAGATGGCTGGATGGCATCACTGACTCGATGGACGTGAGTCTGAGTGAACTCCGGGAGTTGGTGATGGACAGGGGGGCCTGGCGTGCTGCGATTCATGGGGTCACAAAGAGTCAGACACTGAGTGACTGAACTGAACTGAACTGATGGGGTAAAGAGAGCTTCCTGGGTGGCGCAGTGGTAAAGAATACACCTGTCAATGCAGGAGACACAGGAGATGCGGGTTCCATCCTTGGGTTGGGAAGATCCCCTGGAGAAGGAAACGGCAACTCACTCCAGTATTCTTGCCTGGAAAATCCCACAGAGACAGAAGCCTGGTGGGCTACAGTCCATGGGGTTGCAAAGAGTCAGACGTGACAGAGTGACGGAGCACACACACACACATGGGGTAAAGATGAGGAAGGAGCCGGGGGAGACCCCAACTTCAATCACCACTGTTATTGGCAGGACTGTTGGTCTCTTCCGGGCCTCTGACACCCCCCTCACACACATACATGTTAGGAAGGCTACATACTTTCCTACCTATTCCCCAGCTTTTGTTTTCAGGGACAATGGAAGACTGCAGTTGTACAAAGATAGTAGGCAGCTTGAAATAAGCACGCTGCACTGTGTAATCCTGAGAAGAGAAACGGTGGTTGGCATTTAGGAGAAGGGACAAAGCAGAGCAGAGGGCATCTTTTGGGAAGTGAGCAGGTGGGTGGAAAACTAAGCAGAAAACAAGGTTGTGTGATATAGTCCCACAGAAAGAGCACAGGCTCTCAAGCCAGATACAAGTCCTCCTCCATCCCTGCTTAGGGGCATGGCCTCAGTTAACTCATCTGTAAAATGGGACGAGATAATAGTACCGATTCACCAAGTTATCATCAGGATCCAATAAGAGGGCATTTAGAACATTCAGCCTGTTAGAACAATGCCTGGTGTGTAGCAAGGCTTCAGGAAAAAAAAAAAAAAAGCCAGTTGCTATTCTAAGTGAATTAAAATATCTGAGTAAGGTTGATAAGAGTTAAGAATGCTTAAGCCCACCATGGTTTGTCATTTGCAAACCATCATCAGATTTTTTCAAGGAATGTTTACTTTGTATCTCAAATTCTGGGAAATCACAGGAAAGCATAAGAGGGAAAAATTTTGTGTATTTTAATTGTATTTATTTTTGACTGTGCTGGGTCTTCATTGCAGTGAGGGAGCTTCTCAATGCAGTGGCTTCTCTTGCTGCAGAGCATGAGTTCTAGGTACTTGGGCTTCATAGATGGGGTACACAGTCTTAGTTGCCCCATGGCATGTGGGATCTCCCAGGATCAGGGATCTAACCTATGTACCCTGCATTGGCAGGGGGGTTCTTAACCACTGGAGCAGCAGGGAAGTCCGAGGAAAGACTTTTATGTGTTTGAAAGGAGGGATCAATCATCCAGTAGGTGGGGAGGATATGGTGTTATAGCTTTTAAAAGAACCCTAAACTCACATAACATGAGACCCAAGTCATGGCGTTCAGTAAGAGGATATCACTTAAATTGATCTAGAAGGGGCCTTTGCCAGCCTCTGAGCTAACCTCCTTGCTTTCCATTGTACAACTGAGGAAACAGCCTCAGAGACACAGAGACAGTTAAGATGCAAAGCCAATGGGGTTGGAGCCAGGCCCCAGCACCTCCCTTCCCGGAGCACAAGGCATTCAGAAAGTAGGGAACCATTTCCCCCCTAATTAAGCATGTCAGTGTAGTATCAGCTGGAAAACAAAATAAATCCATTTTCCAGATGTCTCTTGCTCCTGGGTTCTTCCAGATATGCATTCAGATATCAAACCAGAAAGGGCTTCCTTGGGGGCTCAGTGGTAACGAACCCCCATTCCAAGCGGGAGATGAGGGTTTGATCCCCTGGTAGGGACAGTCTCTTGGAGGGAAAAATGGCAACTCACACCAGTATTCTTGCCTGGAAAATCCCATGGGCAGAGGAGCCTGGCAAGCTATAGTCCACGGGGTCACAAAGAATCGGACATGACTTAGTAACTAAACAACCGTGACAACTGACCCAGAGAGAGACAAATAGAGCAAAAGAAAGACAAACAGAAAGCTTTTTCTTCTTTGTCAGTGCAGTTCCTTCCTGCTCCAACCCTTGACTAGGTCTTGAAGCATCAGCGGGTGGATTCTGAGCGTGGTTGTGTCAGTGGTCCAGATGCAGAGAGAGAGGATAAGGGGGTGAGATAATGACTCTACTTGACCCAGCAAGGGGAGGGGGGGGCGAGTGTCTGGGGTGGATTCCAGGAAGGCATCACAGGGCTGAGACCCTCTTTCCCCCAGAACGTGGGGTTCTGCCTCGGTGCCCCCTCCAGAGAACCCCCTGGCCTCTCTGGTCCTGGCATTCGTGTGTCCAGAAGTGGGGCCCACCTGAACCGTTAGCACCGAGTTTGCAGTGAACAGGAGGAGAAGGATTAAGGCTGCAGCGAAAGACAGATCTGCATGTTCCAGTGATTGTTCTGAAGCTTTGTGGCCTAGAAAGGCGGCCTTGCTCTTCAAGCTTCTTCCCGCATCCGGGTGAGGGGGAGGCCCTGGGACAGGTGAGGGGGCTGGGACAGGTGGGGGGCCTGGGACAGGTTGCCCCTCACCACACCATCTTGCCTCTGTCCTCTTCCCTCTCCCCGTTGTCATGCTGACCTTTTTGGCTCTTTCATTCTTGACTTGCTCTCCACCCCCAACTTCTAGTCTTTGTTTTTCTCCTTGGAAGTGATTCTCCACCATATTAGGATTGTGGAATCAGATTTCAGAGATGGAAAATATGGTGGTCCTTTCCAAACACCAAAAGAATGGGTCATGAAGTTCTTTAGGGAGTCATACAAGTGATTATAGAACATAGGGATTCATAAGAAGAAAAACAAAAACCTAGGGTGGCTGAAGTCCTCAAGTAAAAAGATGAATGCTTTGATATACACACTAAATAATAAAAGAAAATTTTAAATACATGTAGTTTATATATCCACATACATGTAACAAATATTGGTAAGTATTTAAATATATAACACATGTACTTATGGAGCTTCCCAGGTGGCTCTAGTGGTAAAGAATCTGCCTGCCAGTGCAGGAGATGCAAGAGATGTGGGTTCGATCCCTGGTTTAGGAAGATTCCCTGGAGTAGGAAGCAGCAACCCACTTCAGTATTCTTGCCTGGAGAATTCCGTGGACAGAGGAGCCTGGAGGGGGGCGGCTACAGCCCATGGGGTCCCCAAGAGTCAGACAGGACTGAGTACATGCACATGTATGTATATAATTATAGTAATAAAATATTAGCAAGATAATAAGGATGAGACCACATGTACCCAAAATGTTGATATTTATGATACCTGAAAATAGCAAAAAAAATTTTTTACAAATATTGATAACATCCATTTGGCAACCCTGGTGCCCTGCAAACAGTTCAGGGCCTCCATCTCTGAGGTCTGTGGGAGGAGGGCTTCATAATGTGTTTTGCAGCAGTTCACAATCTTTACCAATAACTTCCAGCTGCCCCCTGATAAGACTGCAGTCCTAACTTCTTTCAGTGTGGCCGTGTGATTGTCTCCTCACAAAGACATGTGAGGAGACGTGACAAAGCTACACCCGGATGCAAGCTTTACGGGCCAGTGAGCAACCCACTAGGTTCCCTTCCCACTGTCAATCACCGACCATGACTCGCACCGTGGCTGCTCTACCCGCCTAGTCCCTGAGTGAGGACAGCACGGGGCAGAGCCCCAGCCAACTCTTGAGGGACACCTAGTGTAAGTTGGTGCTGTTCACTTGCTAAGCTGTGTCCCACTCTTTGTGACCCCATGGACTGCAGCACACCAAGCTCCTCTGTCCTCCACTGCCTCCTGGAGTTGGCTCAAAATCACGTCCATTGAGTCGGTGACGCTATACAACCATCTCACCCTCTGCCGTCCCCTTCTCCTGTTACCTTTGATCTTTCCCAGCATCAGGGTCTTTTCCAAGGGATCAGCTCTTCCCAACAGGTGGCCAAAGCATTGGAGCTTCAGCTTCAGTCCTTCCAATGAATATTCAGGATTGATTTCCTTTAGGATTGACTGGTTTGATCTTGCAGTCCAGCTAAGTGTATAAGAGAAGTAAACCTCGGTGGTTTTAACCCGCAAAGAGTTGGCTTTGTTACACTACACGACCTGGTCTACTCTCTCTTGTTTTTGGCCACATCTTGTGGCTTGCCAGCTTGTGGGGTCTTAGTTCCCTGACCAGGGGCTGAACCCAGGCCATGGCAGTAAAAGCCGTGAGTCCTAACTACTAGACTGCCAGGGAATTCCTGACCTAGTCTCTTTTGACTGATGCCGCACATGATGTTTCTGGCAGACCCCTTTCTTCTGTTTTGTGTGTCCGGCTCTTGACCGCATATTTATTAGCCTTTGTGATCCTCTCTCCCTCCCACCCAGGGAGCAATCTCTGCTCACGGTCCTAAGGTGCTTTATGCACATTTTCCTCCTTTCCCCATCCTTGAAACTGAAGGGAAACAGACCCTAAGCCTGGGTGAGCTCTGCGCCATTGCCTTCCCAGGTGCCGCTATGAAGACATCTCCCCTCTGACCCTGCCAGCCCACAGCTCCAGCTCTTAACTGTCATCTACGTCAATAAGTTTTATAAGCATTGTGGTATTGTAAATGTATTCCTCTCAATACTCTTGACCTCCAACACTGTTGAAAATATAGAGAGGGAAGGGTGTACGTATTGTAATTTCCCCTATGAGAGTTCAAGTTTGTAAAGGGATGACTATGGTTTGTTAATTTCCCAGAGATGTGAATCCCCCAGGAATATGTTGCATTTTCACAGTCAAGTTTATCGACCTATCTTTTTCACCACGAAGGTTATTCCAGTTAAGTCTGGGGCATAGAGAGAGTCACCAATAGTTCAGTTAAGTTTTTAGCCAAAGTTGGGATCTTTAGTGAGATGATACCATTTCCAGAGATGTCCTTGCTAAGAACCCCCTGAAAACAGAAGAAGCTGGAACAGGGGGTTTATTTACATGGTTTATTTGGAAGGTGATCTTGAGAAGCAGGAGTGAGAATGCAGGGCGAGTGAACCAGAGAAGAAGAGAAGCATGAAAGGAGAACCATGAGGCTGCTGCTGCGCGCAGTGGGGGCTCCCTTCCTCCAGAACCTTCTGTGAAACATCCAGGATGCTGGCTGGAATGGTCAGCATAGAGGCCAGGAGGCTCTTGGCTCTCCTGGGGTTACTGCTCGGGGTGGCCCACATCCCTCCAGGGCTGAACTGCTCTTGTCCACAGGCCAGGAGCATGTCCCTGCAAAAGCAGCATGCCTGCCAAGTGTGGACCAGGTCTTGTTGGCACAGAGTGAGCCAAAGACCCCAGAAATGTCCACACCAGCTGCAGCTGAGATCCAAGCTGAGGCTGACAATGTGAGTCAGAATGACGGTCGTATCTGCTTTGATGCTCTGATGCAATTTGCAATAAAAACATGCGTGCCCAGTATTTTTAGACAGCACCGTCTTCTGGGAGAGGCAAGCTGGCTGTCAGGCCCGTGTCTGATGTGGGTGAGGTGGGTTGTACAAATGCCCCAGAAGGTGGCAAATCCACTTCCCACCAGCTCCCACGTGGGACTCTCCCAACGCAACTGTTCTCCACGACTGGGGAAACTGAGGCAGTGCAACCCACTTTTCAGGTACTGTTTTCCTAGCATTTTTCTAATTCTTTACTCCAGCCCTTCAGGCCAGCGCTCACTCCTGGCTTCACCTGGACTTGAGTCCCCTTCATCCTGTGTGGCCCTCCAAGACTGTGCTCCTGCTCAGCACAACCTGTCCCTAAGACCCAGTAGAAGGTGTGCCCAGGGAGGCCCCCGCTGTTCTGGTGCAGCAGCAGTGGCCCTCTGCCCTGTGTGCGCGTCCTGGCATAGCAGGTCTCAGCCGCTAGGAGACGAGTGATCGCAATTACCGCTGGTAGGGGTGCGGCTGTGTTCTTGTGGCTTTTTGCAATTTGCCATCTGTAGGAGAGAGATTGATTTTTTAAAATAAACAGGCTTTGTGTAAAATGTATACATATGTATGGTCCCACTAATAGGTTTTGCAAAGGCTTTTCTCCCCCTTTGAAGGGTTGTCAGAGCTGGTGCCTCTTTGCAGCTGAGATGCAGGACCTCGTGACTAGGGTTCCACATGAGGGGCGAACCTTCTGAACCCCTCTCTCCCCCATGGAGGACACAGTCTTGGGTGATCATCCTCCTTGAGAAGCAATTAATGGGGGTTTTCCATTAAATGGGCTGTGGATGCCTTTCTGCTCTCGGACAGACATACTATATCCCAACAGGCTCCTCTGTCCATGGGATTCTCCAGGCAAGAATACGGGAGCGGGTTGCCATTTCCTCCTCTAGGGGATCTTCTCGACCCAGGGATTGAACCTGGGTCTCCTGCACTGAAGGCGGATTCCTTATCATCTGAGCCACCAGAGAAGCCCACAGCATCACACATGCATATTGAAATGTACACATGTGACAGGAACAGCCGCAGTACCTATATCTGTGGAGTCTTGGTTGACAGACTGCAACATGAGTCAGGCTTCCCAGGCAGCTCAGTGGGTAAAGAATCCACCTGCAACGCAGGAGATGCAGGACACTTGGGTTTGGTTCCTGGGTGGGGAAGATCCCCTGGAGGAGGGCATGGGAACCCACTCCAGCATTCTTGCCTGGAGAATCCCATAGACAGAGGAGCCTGGCGGGCTGCAGTCCACGGGGTCGCAAAGAGTCAGACACGACTGAGCTACTGAGCACAAATGCACACACACAACACGTGTTATAAGTGTGACACAGCTGCCCCTGGAAGGGGAGTAGACTGAATTCTAGATGAGGCCCCTTGTTAACAGTTTTATGTGTCCACTTGGTGAGGCTATAGGATCCAGTTATTTAACTAAACCTAATCTAGATGTTTTGGGGAGAAGGAGCCCCTAAGTCTATCCCAGGCTCTCTCTTCACCCTCTTAGGGTCACCCCATACCATCATCCACAGTTGTGACTTCAAATCACCTTTCATTGACCATTTGTATCCAGTCCAGACATACCCCTGATGCTCTGACCAGGGGCTGGCAAACTGTAGCACATGAGCCAAACCCAGCCTGTTACTTGCTTTGTAGGTAAAGTTTTACTGAGGCACAGCCATGCTGATGGCTTTACATGGTAGCTGGGGGACCCTTTCTAGCTACAACAGCACAGCTAAGAAGCTATAGAAGAGACTGCATGACCCCAAAAGCTGAAAACTGCATTACTTGCCCATTTACAGAACAAACTTTCTGATCCCTGTTGGGGACCCAAACATCCAACTTTACCTGTCCCTCCCAAGAGCCAACCCCCGGAACTACCTTCTCATCCTTTTTTCTCAGACCTCCTCCCACTTGCCTCCATCCATTTATCTAGACCAGAAAGCCCAGAGTCACCTCTGACTTTCCCTGCTTTCCTCCTAACCCACGACCCAACTCTTCCTCGTAATTGGTATCTTGCCTGGTGCCCCAGCACCCACCAGGGGGCCTCTCTGGTATCATCTGCATCAATCTTTACAGCATTTTCTTGCTCCTGCCAGCTTCCCCTCCATCTGCTTGACAGAGGAACCCCCAGCCAAACATCTTTAAAATGGACCTGGGCGACTTACAGCTTCTCTCTGGAGGGCTTAAGTTCTCATGCGCTCTCCATGGTCCCCACTGACATTTTGTGAGTCCATGAACACGTGCAGAGCTGGAGCGCCGTCCAGGAGGTCGGGGAAGCAGAGGCAAGGATGACTTCCATGTGCTGTAGAGAAGCTCTCATGGTCCTCAGGGGAGGGGTGTAGGATCCCGGACGAGAGGATGGTGGAGTGGCCCCCGTTCCTGGGAAAAGCCCAGGTGAGGCGTGGGGCTTCCCTCTCCCACCTGGTGCTCTGGGGCAGTGGCCATTCTTTCTGTTCAGATGCACGGTCCCTTTGGGTTGGCCTCTTCTTCCCATCTTTCCTCACTGTTCCTCTTCCACACACCTCTTCATTCCCCGCCCTTCCCAGTTTCCCGAGTCCCTCCCCCCTCTCTCTTAGTGCTTCTTATTCCTCTTTATTCCCTCCCCTCCTCTCTGACTGCCTCCCCATCCATTCTTCTATCTCCTCCTCTCCCTCTCCTTCAGGTGGGTGGCCCTGAAATATGTGGTCCCATTACCGCACAACCCTTTGCAGTTTTGTCCACTTTAAGCAATTTAAATCAAATCAATACACTTCCACAAAGCACACATCCAGCCCCTGACTGTCATGGTTGAGCCTCACAGGCACCAGTATTTCCTTAAAGTGGATATTATTATTATCATTTATAGATGAGTAAAGGAATCATATGCAATGCAGTGTATGCAAGCCACTGTGGAGAATGAAAGAAAAAAATTTTTTTTCACTTGGTCTGTGGCTCTCCAATCCGAGACACATCACTCAGCAGAGGGTTAAGACAACATCCCAAAGCATAAAATGTACTCTAAAAATGGGGCTTCCCTGGTGGCTCAGCTGGTAAAGAATCTGCCTGCAATGAAGGACACCTGGGCTCCATCCCTGGGTTGGAAAGATCCCCTGGAGAAGGGAATGGCTACCTACTCCAATATTCTTGCCTGGAGAATCCCAAGGACAGAGGAGCCTAGCAGGGGGTCACAAAGAGTCTAATAGATTGAGTGACTTTCATTTTCACTTTCATGCATGCCTTAACCACATCTCCTGCTGTCCCCCCCACCACCGCCTGCCCCCATCCTTTGGCCTATTAAGTTTTTCCTTAAGGGCACTGAGGGTCTTGCAACTTTGACTACTAGATGCTCAGTGAAATCTCCAGCACCCACCCACACACCAGATACTTTGGGGTAAAACTGGTTTTCTATCCAGTTTTATTGAATCTCCACAAGGCATTTCAGTTCCTTTCATAGGAAGTGGGTATACAGAAATTCATAAATAATGAAAACAATCCTCTTGGCATCTGGGTGCCAAGCATGATGCCTGACTCATAGTGCTCTGGGGCAGTGAAGTAGGAGGGACTGGGGAATGGATGTTTGCCCTTCTCACTTCTCAGTGACAAGTCATTTCACAGCCCTGAGCCCTGTTTATAAAAGGGACTAGTACTATTTCCGAGCAGGTTGGTTGGAGGATGAGGGGCATTGTAGAGCGCCCAGGGGTGTCTGGAATATGGTTAGCTTTCAGTTTATGTTAGTAGCCTCTTTAATGAGCATTTTGCTACCAGTTTTTGTCAAGCCCTTCTTCCTTTGGAAAATCTCAGTGAATCAAAGGCAAACATTAAGTTAATGAGATCACAATCATATGGTAATATTCCCCTTATTTCCAGCAAACACCCTGTTGAAGGCAAAGTGACTCTGGGCTATGCTGAAAAAAAAATAGCATCCTTGGTCCCTGCTCGGTTGGTTCCCCGTCGACATTAGACAGACAGACTAAATGAACAATTAGCATTGGACACCCCCGCACGTGGCTGAGGATGCTTTCAATTAGCAGGCAGCTGCCGCGCTCTCATTAGTTAATGTCACTGTTCTTGCATTTATTCTGAATGGTAATTGCAGTATGTACCAATGCATATTTTTAACTGCTCCTTTTTTTCATGGAAGGGATGTCATTTTCTTTCTACAGATGCTCAGCTGCAGCATTGTTGCCTCTATAAAGAAAGAAAGAAAAAAATACCATGGCGCAATTCTCCCCCAACCAGTGACTAAGACCAAACCCCGTATGTCTGCAGTCAGTTTTAGCAACCTGAAGAATGCGTGCGTGCGTGCGTGCGTGCGTGTGTGTGTAGATAATCTAGATTCGGGCTTCCCTCGTGGCTCAGATGATAAAGAATCCATCTGCAATGTTGGAGACCTGGGTTCAGGCGGGAAGATCTTCCTGGGGTGGGAAGATCCTCTGGAGGAGCGCATGGCTACCCATTGCAGTATTCTTGCCTGGAGAATCCCATGGACAGAGGAGTCTGGCTGGCTACAGTCCACGGGATCGCAAAGAGTAGGACACAACTGAGAAACTAACACTTTCACTTTCAAGCTATAGTTTGAGAAAATCTACCTTGTAAGAATAATAGCTATAAATTCCCCCCATATATTCTTCTGGACTCCTCTTTTGAGGAGAACCATAAGCTATAAGGGAATCCCCATGAAACAGACAGCTTGGGTTTAAGAAACCTGTTTGTTTTTATCTTAAACTTTTCATTTTGGAATATTTTCAGATTTACAGAAAAGTTGCAAAGATACTACAAAGTGAGGGGTTTTTTGTGTGTGTACTTTTCATCCAATTCCCTCAGGTATGTATGACTCTGGAATATATAACCAAGATATATATTGAAAGTGAAGGTGTTAGTTGGTCAATCGTGTCCAACTCTTTGTGATCCCATAGACTGTAGCTCACCGGGCTGCTGTGTCCATGGAATTCTCCAGGCGAGAATGCTGACGTGGATTGCCATTCCCTTCTCCAGGGGATCTTCCCTACCTAGGGATTGAACCCAGATCTCCTGCATTAAAGACAGATTCTTTACCATTAGCACCACCTGGGAAGCCCTAAGCTATATATTACTTGAGTGCAATTATCAAAACTCAGAAATTAATATTGGCAGAACATTCTTAACTCACAGATTTCATTTGGATCCCACTGTATTTAATTGTCATCTCATTGGTCTCTTCTGATCTGAGACAGTTTCTTAATCTTTCTTTCTCTTTCCTGCTGTGGATAGTTGTAAAGAATACTAGTCTGGGCTGGAAGAAGTCCCTCCATGTAGAACCATCTGATTTGATCTGAGTCATAGATTTTTTAGAAGATATCACAGAGGAGAAGTGTCCTTCTGGCTACATGATATTAAAGATATGTGATGTCAATGTAAGTGATCACTGGTGATGGGAACTTTGATCACCTGATCAAGGTGGTGTCTGCCAGGTTTCTCCAAGATAAACTATTTCCCCCTTTCCATAATTTAATGGCACCCCACTCTAGTAATCTTGCCTGGAAAATCCCATGGACAGAGGAGCCTGGTAGGCTGCCGTCCATGGGGTCGCTGAGAGTTGGACATGACTCAGTGACTTCACTTTCACTTTTCACTTTCATGCATTGGAGAAGGAAATAGCAACCCACTCCAGTGTTCTTGCCTGGAGAATCCCAGGGATGGGGGAGCCTGGTGGGCTGCCGTCTATGGGGTCACACAGAGTCGGACATGACTGAAGCGACTTAGCAGCGGCAGCAGCATACTTTATTCTTTGGAAGTAAGTCACTAAGTCTAGCCCACAATCAAGAGGGGAGGAATTAAGCTCTGCCTCCTGATGGGGGTGCAGGTCATAATACATTATTTGGAATTTTTGAAGGATGTTCCAGGGAGTCTGGCCTTAATGGCAGAGCTGTCATTGTATGATCTTAGTAACTCAAGTGACTCAAGCTTTCTTGGTTTCAGGTTTTCCTTCTATAAAATGAGAAGCTTCATGAGCTGCATCCCGTGGTTTGCCCAGCTTGAAAGTCCAGTGCTCAGACTGTAATTTGGACAGTGTCCTTAGCAATTAGAAAGATGAGTTTCCAACTTCAGCACATGCTACCAGGATGGCCTTGGATGAGTTTCTTAACTGCTCTAACCTCCAATTGCCTTGTCTATAAAATAGAATGATGGTGACACTGAGACTGCACCCATAAGGTGTTCAGCGCAAAGCTTGTTATAGGGATGTATGACAAGTTTCAGCTAATGTTTTGACCAAACAGAAGCTCAGAAGTAGGATAGACAACGTCATTGTTTAACGGTATCAGAGGAGTTCATAGAATTATTTCCCTGCCCATGTGCTTGAGAAATGCCTCAGATCTTTTTCCAACTCTGTTGAAACAGGACACCTTTCAGAAAAGCATAAGAACATTGCTTGCAACCAGCTTCTCCAATGAATTCTGCATAATTACAGTTTTGGTGAAGAAAATAGACCTCACATTGAATGTCAAATGGAAAGCTTGACCCTGGATTAGCTCTTCCACTAAACTGCAGACTCTCTGCCAGTTTGTGCCTCGGTTTTCTCATCCGTCAAACAAACATGACCCTTGCAGCTCCCTGCATGGTGGACAGTATGTGATGAATTTCCTGTTCCTGAGCTCAACATATGGCTTACTCACCATTAACTGCCTATTACAAAGGGATAGATGTACACACGGCCTTAATTATTACAAGGCATAAAGGACCATGACATCCAAAGAAGGTAGCTGAGATCATGGCAGTGGTTTGATTTCAGATAATATAGTTCATGTTCATGCTAACAATAGACATGAAGCCTTTGCAAAGTGATTAGCATTCCCCTGTACAAATTTAATACCTTATTTGTGGAATCTGAAAAAACGGTGCAAATGAACCTGCTTACAAAATAGAAATAGAGTCACAGGGTCACAGAAATAAAGTCACAAAAATTATGGTTTATGTAAGTGGGGATAAATTGGGAGACTGAGACTGACATATACACACTACTCTATGTAAAATAGATAACTAATAGGAACCAGCGGTATAGCACAGAATGTGTATGTGTGTGTGTGCGTGCGTGCGCACGCATGCACACTCAATCATGTCTGACTCTTTGGAACTCCATGGACTGTAGCTAGCCAGACTCCTCTGTCCATGGAATTTTCCAGGCAAGAACACTGGAGTGGGTTGCCACTTCCTATTTCAAGGGATCTTCCTGACCCAGGGGTTGAACACTTGTCTCTTGCATCTCCTGCATTGACAGATAGATTCTTTGCCACAGTACCACCTGGGAAGTCCCATAGCAGAGGGTACTCTACTCAATATGCTGTAATAATCTGTTTGGGGAAAAATCTAAAAAAGGGTGGATATATGTATATATATTCCTGAGTCACTTTAGGGCACAGCAGAAACTAACACAACATTGTAAGTTAACTATATTCCAATAAAAAATTAAATAAATATATAAAGGCAAGACCATCAGGTAAAGCTTGTTATTTAGGTATGTATTAATTATTTGGTGTTGGTAAAACTGGTGCACTCTTACATGCTGATGTGATGTAAATTGCTAAATTTTGTTTAAAAAATGCATATATAAATGTAGTCAGTAAGGCATAAAACTGTTCACATACTCTATCCCACAAGCCGATCCAGTGGTGGGGGGTGGGTGGGTGGGAGGCAAACCTAAAGAAATAGCTTAACTGAAGAAAATAGCAGTGTACATGGAGTTATTCATAGTTATCTCATATTTAATCATGAAAGAAACGAAAACAATAGGAATTGTTAAGAGCTTCATAAACTATTCTGTAGCCAGATGCCACTTACAAGGAGTGAAGCAATATATTAGATATGTAGGGTAGACTGTTTTGTGGAAGTAATAGTAAGAACATGATGTATAGATCATGCTTGGAACCATGAAAATACGTGTGCATGTACACAGATTCTAGAAGGGAACACACAAAAGCGAAAATATGCTTTTGCTAAGAGAAAAAGAAAGTAATTAGGTAAGAGCTAAACCAACGTTCTTCCATTTTAAGTGTCCAAACAAACCTTTCAAGTTAAGGAAAACAGACGTGACTGTTGTTTGAATTTCTCAATGCTTTGGCATAAACATACAAAGGCCCCATGAACACCTTCTGCTGTGTGTAAATATTTCCCCAACCTCCTTCTTCCCTTATGCGCCTCACATAGCTCCTCAATAAAATTAATACAGTCAACAGAGCCATTTTTAAAGGACAGAGAGAAACAATTTCAGGACTCCACAGAAGGAGGGAATGAAAGGGGTTTTATTCTTCTCATTCTTCAGTGCCTTGTTAGAGTCTCAGAGCCTGTGTTATTGAAACCCGAGGGTGACAAGCACTGAGGTGAATCTGTTGCTGAGCCTGGATCTTTAATGAGAGCATTGATCAGAGAAGAGACGCAAGAAAGCGCAGTGCAGTGACACCTGAATGAATATAAATTTAGCCCCGATTGAAACTCTTCCACAGTCGGCGTGTTCCCTGCTGACAGTGTTAGGGAGAAGAGAGAAAAGCAATTTCGGTCTTCTGTCTTGATTCTCCTCACGCTGTTGGCAGTTTTTAAGCAGAGCAAGTTATGACTATTTTACCTCAAAAGGCAATGAGAACTTGTCAAAGAGTCCCTCCCTGGAAGCGACAGTGGAAATGTTTCCTTGGTACTAATTTTGAATCCGAAACCAATCTGCCTGGAGGAGGAAGTGCTTTCAAACCACGGAGTTTTCTGGGAACTGGACAGGCTGCCTCAGCAGGGAGTGAGTGTCTTGTCACCAGAAGAATGCAAACAAGACTGGGTTGACCTGGTGGCAGTGTTACTCAGTCCAAACTCCTCCTGCTCACCAGATGACAGGCCAGTAGAGCGAGAAGTGAGGTATTAGGGCAAACAATAGTGACTTTATTCAGAAAATCAGCAGACTGGGAAGATGGTGGACTAGTGTCCCAAAGAACCATCTGAACTGAGTTAGAATTCAGTCTTCTTTTGTATTAAAAGGGGGAGGAGATGTGGTTGGTTGCTGCAAACTTCCTGGTACCAGAATCCTTTGTGTTTGCAGCTGTCCATGTAAGTCAGGTCGTGATGTTCCTGCAAGCTGCCAACAAGACAAATGTTATTCCGTGTTCTGCAACTTTTTATTCCTATGTCAATGGAACAGTGTGATACCTTTAAAGGTAAGAGCCTTGAAAATTGGCTATCCTGTATATTTGAGTCTACAGGCAACATTCTTAACTAGTAGCAAAAATAAGAGACTACAAAGGTTAAAGACAAAGAAGCGGATCCAATATGGGGTCAGATTTGATCTTCCCTATCACAGCAAGCTATTTCAGAGGGGCTCAAGCATGAAGAAGAGATCTGGGGAGTAGAGGACTGAGGTTACTTTTTAGATTCCTACAACATGGAGCTTTGCCATTCTAGAAAGTCAGCCAATGGAATGAGGAGGATCACAGGACTTTAGGCCCAGACAGATGGCATTTTGGATTTTGGCTTTACTACGTACTGTGTGATATTGGCCAACTTCCTGTCTTAGTGACATGTACCTCAACCTATCGATCAAATGGAGATTAGAATATTACCTAACTCACAGGTTTCTCACAATCAAATAATGCAGGGTGTCAACTGTTCATCACAGTGTCCAGAGTGTAATACATTCTGGGTAAATGTCATCATGATTATGGTTATTCAGGGACTTTTCTTTACATTCAGCTACCATACCTAGAGCCCTTTCTTAGGTGTTTGGCATTTTCAACCATGACACCTCTTTTAAAAAAATTATTTATTTATATTTTTTGGCCATGCTGGATCTTGGTCTCTGCACACGGGCTTTCTCTAGTTGCCATCAGTGGAGACTACAGGCTGGTAGCAGCACATGGGCCTCTTGTTGCAGTGGCTGCTCTTACTGTGGACCACAGGCTCAAGGATGCGTGGACTCAGTAGTTGTTGCAGGCCCTAGAGAAGCTGGGACACATGGGCTTGGTTGCCCCAAGGCATGTGGAATCTTCCCAAACCAGAGATGGAGCCCATGTCCCTGCGTTGGCAGGCAGATTCTTAACCACTGGACCACCTGGCAAGTCTCAATCATGACATCTCGCTTAAACTTCTGATATGGTCTGAATTGTGTTCCCCCATCAAAATTGATATGTTGAAGTCCTAAGCTCTAGCACCTCAGAATGACAGGAGAGAGGCGGCTTTTAAAGAGATAAGTATGGTGAAATGAGGTGCTATGGGTGAGACCTAGCCCAGGATGACTATTGTCCTTGCAAGAAGAGATTAGCATGTGGACATGTGTAGCGGGAAGACCACGTGAAGACACAGAGAGAAGATGGCCATCTGCAAGCCAGGAGAGAGGACTCAGGAGAAACCTGAAGGTGCAGACATTTGATCTTAGACTTCTAATCTCTAGAATTGTGAGACAATTAACTTCTGTACTTTAAGCCACCTGGTGTGTGGAACTTTGTTACCGCAGCCCTAGTGAACTAATATGTTCTTCTTGGGGATTATGGATGGATGGTTGCCTTCACTTTCCAGAAGAAGAGACTGAGGTTCAGAGAGGACCAGTGATAGCTTCAAGACCACACGGCTCCCTCATTTTCCCTGAGTATCATACTGAATAAGCATCTTAGTAAGTACCTAAGTACGCAGTGGGCTTCTCAGGTGGCGCTGGTGGTAAAGAACCCCCCCACCAATGTGAGATGTAAGAGACACGGGTTTGATCCCTGGGTAGGGAAGATGTCCTGGAGGGCATAGCAACCCACTCCAGTATTCTTGCCTGGGGAATCCCATGGACAGAGGAGCCTGGCAGACTACAGTCCATGGGGTTGTAAAGAGTCAGACATGGCTGGAGCGACAGCACACACACAGCACTTAGCTCACAGCAGAAGCTCAATAACAGTGAGAGCCTGCCTGGTGACTGAGCCAGGGCTCCAGCTCAGCCTCCCCAACTCGCCCTCTTTTCACCATCAGCCTCTGCTTCCATCCTGCTCTGAAATACTATTCCCTGCTCATCTGCTTCCCCTACATGGTAAGGCTCCCGTTTCTTCTCTCTTTCTCCCCTCTCTCCCCCTCCAGACTCTGGCACATAGCACCTTTTGATTTCTGCAGCCTCTTCAGAAGTATTTTTGACACAAACAATAGTCCCCATTTCTGCCTTTTCAAGAGGCACTCGCATAGCCCGAGCACACACTGGCAACTCATTTTCATCATCGCCTTAAAGCAATTCCCTCTGTGAGCCCAGACCCGGCAGGCCTCTCTGTGCTGTGAAATCTAATACTATTTTTATGCCTTTTAATCTATCTTTTAACAGCCTCCTTGTTTAGAACTCCAGGCCCTGGATTCATGGAAAGCATGTTTTTGAGATCGGTGAGGACAAAGTTGGCCAGTCTCAATCAAAGCTTCAGGGAGCCTGGTCTGGGGTCCTTCTCAACCCCCAACTTTCCAATGCTTCCCCCGCACCGCTCCCCTTTATAACTGCCTCAGCGGGAACTCCCTGGCCGCTTGACAGAACAGCTGACTGCTTTCTTTCATCTTAATGACTGACGGGCTTTCTGAAGCAAGAGGCTGTCAGAAGGTTTCAGAGTTGCACAACTGAGTCACTGTTATTGCAAAGTCCTTACCAAGATGACATTTCAGGATGGACGTGCGAGGGGGAAGTCAGCCCCTTCCTCAGAATCCCTCCCAGATGCCCTTAGCGGGGCAGAGCTCTCTGGCTGCTCCCGGAGTTTAAGAGAGCTTGGTGCAGTTCTTAGGGCTCTGTCCCATTTAATGTAACAAGCACTCTGAAGGGGTTTTCCAGGTGGCACTACTGGTAAAGAACCCACCTGCCAATGCTGAAGATAAAGGAGACATGGGTTCCATCCCTGGGGTGCAAAGATCCCCTGGAGGAGGAAAAAGCTACCCATTACAGTATTTATTCTTGCCTGGAGAAGCCCTTGGATGGAGGACCCTGGCGGGATATAGCCCATGGGGTCACAAAGAATTAGACACAACTGAACTGACTTAGATGCACAGTCCCTAGCGCTGAGTCCCGTTTAATGTAACAAGCACTCTTGAAGATTTACAGGAAGTGCGTCTTATGGTCGCATCAGTGTCTTTCTTTTGCACTGTTGTGCTAGTAGGAGTTTAAGGTGGGGACATAGCACCCTGACCCTGAGTCTCACCCCTCCTGCCCTCTGGAGATCCAGACTGAGAGAGCTGCACGTACAGCAAAGATAGCCAAAGGGGAGATTAATCCACTTTATTCATAGAGTAGCTGGGCAAATAACTCGTATCCTTCACCTCACAAGATCACTGGGAAGACTGAATGGGAAAAAGGAATGAGGGCCTGTGTCCCCTGCGGGACTTTAACGTCCCCCAGGACCCTGCCATAAGACCCAGCAGGGGACCTGAGACCTTGACCATGAGCAGCAGGGTGGACAGGCCATATCCTGGATGGCTTACTGCATGGGAGAGGAAGTAAAAGAGAGAGCCAGCCCCGGATCTGGGCCCTGATGCACCCGAGGTCACAGCCTATCAGCTGAGCATTAACTCGTCCCATTGATTGGTAGGTTGCCAGAAAATCCCCCTTTATGAGAAGAATGGGAAGAAATATTTCCTCTTCCCAAATATAACAAGAGTAAGAGAAACGTCAGCAGAGAACATATTAACAGAAGGCTTCCAAACTGATCACAAACATAGCTGGATGGAAAATGTGATTTCACAGTGATTTTTTAAAAAATCAGTTAGTAGAAACCAAATCCAAGAGAGTGCACATGTTGTAATTTGCAAAGACTTTATTGTTTTATTTTTTTAGGGCAATACATTTTTAACTTTGTAAGAGGCCAACACACATTTTTTCTATGTGTTGTACCATTTTATAGATCCAGCAATGGTAAAGGTGCCAATTGCTAAATATTTTTAGAAAAGTCTTTAAAATGACCATTGGAAAAAACTTCACATAAGGGAAATTTTGAGGGAGCAGATAGAGAAATTTAACAGAAAAATGTAAGCTATGAAGAATTCAAAGAAAATTCTAGAACTATAAAGAATGAACAGAAATGAAATGTTTAATGAACAGATTTAGCAGCAGATTGGGGATGAGAGAAGAAAGAATCAGCAAACATGAAGATGGATCAATAGAAATTGCCCAGTTGAAGGACAGGAGAGAAAAAAAAAGGTGGAAACTTAATCCTCTGCCTGTGTGTGTGTGTGTGTGTGCACGTGTGCAGGCACATGTGTGCATGTGTGCACACACCTGTGTGGCTTTAAAAGGCAGTTAGCAAGTGAGGTGGGTGGGTGTCAATTCTCTGCTCACAGACTTCCAGCCAATCCCCATTTCAGCCTTGCTCTTTGCTGGTATCTGGTCCCCTGCATGCAGTACCTTTTGGAGATTTCACAGGGCAATTTGACGCATTTATCATTGCTCTGCTTCACTAGTGGCATATCTGTTTTCTGCCTTTGATCTCGCCTTCTCCTTTATAACCTGAAGTTAGCAGTGCTCTCACTTTACAGGAGTGAAATGAGGTGAATCTGGGAAGGGGCCTGGCAGAGTGCTTGGCACACCGTTTCTTGATGACAAATGGTGTCTATTTTCACTGCCTCCCACCTCGCTGCCCTCCCCGCACGTTCTCCCTTCTTCTCTCCTTTTCCTCTTTCCTCCTCCTAAGCATTCTGCATTCACATATTTCAACCAACTCAGGCCGCTTTCAGGACAGCGGTTTGTAATTACTGCTGCGTGGTGTATAATTTCTGTGGCAAATTTATTTCTTCTCATATTTCTTGTAAGTGTTGCTGATGCAGAATGAACATCTCAAATCACTCAGAGGCAAACAAATGAGACGGAAAACCTGCCTGTAATCGAGCTGGCACAGGAGGCGTGTCCATCTTTAAAAATACTGTTTCTCTATCTTAAACTGTGGGGCCAATTAGAGGCTTGTCTGGAGAGATAGCAATCCAGCCGCCTCCTGGGGGCCTGTTTCCTTGTGGACACAGCTGGCCCTGAGCTAAGGGAAGATAGGAAGGTTAGTGCCTGACCTCGGCCAACGGCCTCCATCCACAGAGTGAGTCAGCAAAGAAAGGGACCTTGGAGATGAGCCAGTCCGGCCTTTCTCAGGGAAGGTGAGCTGAGCTCTGATCCAGAGAGTGGGCTGAGTTCTCCCAAGGCCAGTGCAGTTAGTGCTTGAGCCTGGAGGAGAAACTAGGTCTCACCTGGCCTAGGTTCCTTTCCAGCTCACCAGGTACAAAAAATGATCCAGCCTATGACTGTCCCTAGCACCCAGGCAGCCAGTTTGGATTCTAGTCATTTACAATATGAACCGAGAACTTCCAGATGTATACAAGCTGGATTTAGAAAAGGCAGAGGAAGCAAAGATCAAATTGCCAACATCTGTTGCTGTGCTGTGCCAAGTTGTGTTTGACTCTTTGCAACCTCATGGACTATAGCCCGCCAGGGTCCTCTGTCCATGGGGTTATCCAAGCAAGAATACTGAAGTAGGTTGCAATTTCCTTCTCTAGGGGATCCTCCTAATCCAGGGATCGAACCCAGGTCTCCTGCATTGCAGGCAGATTCTTTACTGTCTGAGCCATCGGTTAGATCATAGAAAAAGCAAGAGAATTCCAAAAAAAACATCTACTTCTGCTTCATTGACTATGCTAAAGCTTTTATGTGGATCACAACAAACTGCGGAAAATTCTTCAAGAAATGGGAATAACAGATCACCTTACCTGCTGCCTGAGAAATCTGTATGCAGGTCAAGAAGCAACAGTTAGAATCAGGTATGGAACAATGGACTGTTTCCAAATTGGAAAAGGAGTACGTCAAGGCTGTGTATTGTCACCCTGCTTATTTAACTTATATGAAGAGTACATCATGAGAAATACCCGGCTGGATGAAGCACAAGATGGAATCAGGATTGCCGTGAGAAATATCAATAACCTCAGATATGCAGATGATACCACCTTATGGAAGAAAACAAAGAGGAACTATAGAGCCTCTTGATGAAGGTGAAAGAGGAGAGTGAAAAAGCTGGCTTAAAACTCAACATTCAAAAAACAAAGATCATGGCATGCAGTCCCATCACTTCATGGCAAATAGATGGGGAAACAATGGAAACAGTGACAGACTTTACTTTCTTGGGCTCCAAAATCACTGCAAATGGTAACCGCAGCCATGAATTTAAAGATGCTTGTTCCTTGAAAGAAAAGCTATGACCTATCTAGATAGCATATTAAAAAGCAGAGACATTAGTTTGCCAACAAAGGTCCATGTAGTCAAAGCTATGGTTTTTCCAGTAGTCATGTATAAATGTGAGAGTTGGACCATAAAGAAGGCTGAGCTTGGAAGAATTGATGCTTTTGAACTGTGGTGTTGGAGAAGACTCTTGAGAGTCCCTTGGACTGCAAGGAGATCCAACCAGTCAATCCTAAAGGAAATCAACCTTGAATATTCATTGGAAGGACTAATGCTGAAGCTGAAGCTCCAATACTTTGGCCACCTGATATGAAGAACTGACTCATTAGAAAAGACCCTGATGCTCAGAAAGATAGAAGATAGGAGGAGAAGTGAGTGACAGAGGATGAGATGGTTGGATGGTATCACCGACTCAGTGGATGTGAGTTTGAGTAAGCTCCGGGAGATGGTGAAGGACAGGGAAGCCTGGCGTGCTGCAGTCCATGGGGTCGTGCAGAGTCCAACATGACTGAGCAACTGAACAACAATAACAACTTGAGCAAATATTCATGGTTACATTTCATGACTCCAAACATCATTCCAGGCACCACAGACTCAGATGAAGGAGACTCTATCGATCTCCTCAAGATGCTCACAGAGGGTTGGAATGACAGACACTGAACAGGCTCTCTCAACTCCCTGTGGCTGGTGACAGAAAACAGGATAGTCTGGGGACAACAGAGAAAATAGCCCTAAGCCTGCCCGGCAGTGGTGGGTACTCAGAGGGCTTCTGGGTAAGAAGTTGCTGGAACTAAATTCTAAGGAGAGGGGAAAAGAGAGCTTGTCCAAGAGGACTCATGAACAAGATGGTAGAAGCCACCAGTCCATGTGGGGAAGAACCCAAGGTGATGCTGGGGATTGCATGGTGGTGGCTGGCTCAGACTCCTCCTGGGGGTGCTGCAGTCTTAGAGGTCTCTGACGATGGGCCAGGCTGCCTGTGAGCAAGTGAGTCCCCTGTCCCTGGGCTTATGCAGGCTCAGGCAGATTGGGTGCTTGTCAGAGAACTGGCAGAGTGGATTCCTGCCCCGGATAGGAGGTGGCTGGGCGGTGAGGGGAAGCTCGGAGAGAGGAAGGGACGGTGTTGAGGCCACACGATGCCTTACGGGCAGGATGAGGGTTAGGTGTCTACCTGCAGAGTCTTTTTTTTTTTAATTTAAAAAATTTATTTATTATTTGTTTTGTGCTTTGGCTGTGCTGGGCTTTTCTGCACTGACTTTTCTTCATTGCTGCATAGGCAGTGAGTGGGGGCTGCTCGCCAGTTGCGGCGCACGGGCTTCTCACTGCAGGGGCTTCTCACTGCATAGGCTTCTCTTGTTACGGATCATGGGCTCTAGGGAGCGAGGGCTTCCCCGATTGTGGTTCCCGGGCTCTGGAGCACAGACTCAGTAGTTGTGGCTCATGGGCTTAGTTGTGCAGCAGCATGTGGGATCCTCCCGGACCAGGGATTGAACCCGTGTCTCCTGCATTGGCAGCGGATTCTCTACCACTGAGCCACCAGGGAAGCCCCCTGCAGAGTCTTAATAGTGTAAGGAACTTGGGGGGAACAGTGGTGTGAAGGACACTTAAGCCCAGATGGCCCAAGACAGAGCACCACTTGGCTGAAGAATTGCGTGCCCACAACACCATGCCCACTGTTACCAGGTCAGATCAAGGCCCAGGATTTAGGAGGCAGGGGAATGGACATTACTAGGCACCAGGGTTTCAGGGTGCCCTTCAAATGGTGAGCTATGTGAGACTCAAGCCTTTGTTCCAGAAACCCTGGATCTCCAGGGACCATGAGCCCTGAGCTTAGACTCAAGGCCCACTTCACCCTCCGTCAACTTCTCTTTTGGAACTGCACAAGGCTCTGGGTCAGCCTGACTGACTGATGGAGCAGGGATAAGAGGCACATTCCTGGGATGAAGGAATGCACTTGGCCTGGCAGGAGTGTGTTGCTGGAAAGGGGGTGCTGACATGAAACAGCTCCTGCATGGGTGGGAAGACATCATAGATGTGTGAATAAAAATACCTCTGTGTTCAGGCTGAGAGAGAGGCAAAGGTTAGCCACACCTAACTCTAGGGGAGGGCCATTTGGAAGGGTCAGGAATTACAGTCAGGTTTCTTCTCTTTTTTGTGATGTTTTTTGGAAACCACATCATTCCTGCATTCAGCATGCACACATTTAAACAGTCCATCAACATTCCCCAAATATCTACCGTGCAAGACACTGAGCTTTGAAGAGGTGTGAGAAAAGGTCTTTTACCCCAAGCAGCTCACAGTGTAGAAAGGGGTGGGTTTGGGCAGGTAGGTGATCATGGCACTGTTTGGGTGATATGAGAAGCAGAGTAGAGAGCTACAGATGTAAAAAGGCCGTGAACCCAGCCACAGGGTCGGGGGGGGGTCATCAGAGAACTTTCTGGGAAGAATAGGGGAGAGGGCACTGATGCTTGGGCGGGGGGGCGGGGGTGGCGGTGCATCACCTCTCCCACCCTGTGGCAGCCACTTCACTCCTTGTCTGGCTCCCGTCCCAACTATCAGCTCCTGACTCCTGAGATCATGTCTCTATTGTGATATCTGCAGCAGACAGGAGCTCTCGGTGTGTTTGTTTCATGACTGTAAGCAAAGGGCAAGGATGTCAGGTGAACATTCTCTGCAAAAGACCTTCTGTCGCATCATGTGACTACAGTCCCCTCCAGGACAGGGACTTGATGGCGTTGTCTCTGGGACTCTCGTCCTTGCTTCAGAGCTTGGACTTAAGTAAGAGCTCAATATAGGGTTTTGAATTATGGAATCAGTGAACAATAAGTGAATAAATTAAAGAGGGATGACCATGAGAATGAACTTTGTTGCCTGCTTCTTCTTTAATTACTGATCTGATTTTCCTGCATGGCTTTCACCCTCATCTCAGTAGAGGAAACTCTCCATCCAGGGCTGCTATATACAGTTGTTCAGGCTGTGCACTGCACAAAGTTGCCAGCTCAAATAAGATGCAACTCACATTGTAGCCATGCAGTAACTTACATAAGAGTTGAGCAGAAATTGTGGATCTCACCTCTGAGTCCTGGAGCAGTGGAAGGAGAGGCCTCTTATTCACAACCATGTGCGCACTTGGGCCCTGCCCTGTTGCAGCCGTGCCGTGAGCTTCCCTGGAAGTCCCTGCCCTCACCCACCTGCTAGTCTTGAAGGCCCGTATCTGACCCTCTCGTAACACTGGCCCTGATGGGGTGGCCTCATCAGGGAGGCACCTGCAGATGCTGTCCTGCAGGTGGTATGTGTCCTGGTTTGGGGGTGGGTGTGAGCTGGTGTCTGTGTACTGCACCCAGGTCTGTAGCCTCCAAAGGCCTCTGGACATCCCCTACTCCTGCAGAGCTAGGCTGAAGCCAAAGGGAAGCTTTTTACTCATAAAAACTGGAACATTGCCCTAGCCTCCCCTACCCCCCTGCAAGTATGTTCCCTTTGGAGTCACTCAATTTGTCCAGAAGGGCATCTACTCACATCCACTTTGCCCCAGGTCAGCTTGACCGTAATATGCTGACTTTGCAAAATGCATTTTAAAAAATAATTGATTATTTTGGGCTGTGCTGCTGGGCTGTTTTCCCTCCGCTTGCAGTGCGTGGGTTTCCCACTGCAGCGGCCTCTCTTGTGGAGCACAGGCTCCAGCGCGTGGAGTGGTTGCGGCGTGTGGACTCAGTAGTGGTGGCACGCGGGGTTTTGTTGCTCCAAGGCAAGTGGGATCTTCCCAGGTCAGGGATCGAACCCGTGTTTCCTGCATTGGCAGGTGGGTTCTTTACCACAGAGCCACCAGGGAAGCCCTGCAGAATGTATTTAAGAAGGGAAGTACCTATATGAAACATTTCCCAAACGTCTATTACCAGCCTTGGGTGGATTGGTGTCAGGCTTGAGGAGAACTGAATGTCTCCCATTCGGAAATCCTGCGTGGAGTTAGGAATGAGTGTGCGGAGCACAGGTGCAGGTGGCTGCAAAACTGAGGAGCCCCCCTCCCCATCCTCCCCCACAGCGTTCCTACAGGCTAGATGGAGGACAGGTTCCACATCAGACCCTGTCCTCAGAAAGTGGGAATGGGGGAGGGGGTGAGAAATGAATGGCTGTCACAGTCTTTCATGCTAAACACTGAACAAACTATCCCTCCCTTTTAAAACTGCCCCACCTGGGACTTCCCTGGTGGTCTAGTGGTTAAGACTCCATGCTTCCACTGCAGGGGTTCGATCCCTGGTCAGGGAACTAAGATCTCACATGCCTCACAGTGCAGCCAAACAAGCAAAAAGAACCCAGGCCACTTGCTTGCTCCTTGCAGTTGATCAAGGATGCTTGACTCTACCTGCAGACCGTCCTTAACGTCTCCCCCACAGCCCAGCTCCATTCCCCCCACCAACCCCTCACCAAATGGTACTGTCTTGGCATCCCTTTTCCTTCTCTGAAACTGACTCCTTTCCAGCACCTTGAGCCCCGCCTTGAGCCCCTCCTGGGATGTAGCTGATTGCAGATGGGTTCTCTGCCCCAGGCTCGTGAATAAACACCTGCCTTCACTTTGTCTCAGATTCAGCTACATGGTTAGCACTTGGGACTGTATAATACAAGATTTTGGATAATTATAACACTGAGAATCACTGAAGTTTACTGCAGATTTACAAAGTGTCCATTACTGCTTTCACAACTATCGACTCAGAAAGTCCCGTGAAGTCGACACCTTTGTCTTCCTCATGCACATAAAGTACAGAGAGAGGAAAACAGACTTGTCCAAAGTCACTCAGCTGTTGAGTGATGGAGCTGGGATGTGAACCCAGGCAGTCTGACTCTAGGTGATCCTATACTCTTGCCCACAGTGCTGAAACGTGAAAGTGTTAGTCATTCAGTCGTGTTTGACTTTTGCAAACCCATGGACTTTAGCCCACCAGGCTTCTCTGTCCATGGAATTTTCCAGACAAAAGTACTGGAGTGGGTTGCCATTCTCTTTTCCACGGGATCTTCCTAACCCAGGGATCAAACCTTGGTCTCCTGCATTGCAGGGGGATTCTTTACCCTCTGAGCCACCAGGGAAATCCACAATGCTATGTGGTTCTGATTCCAAGGAGAGATCTTTGTTCACATATCTGAGAGATGGTAGCAGTTTTGAGTAGGGAACCCATGGGCTGGAATTGGACCTTTGATGGATGGCTTTGGCATTCCTGAGAGAGGTGGTAGCATCAGAGGAAGTCTGAGCCCAGGTGGGAGTCTCTGAGCCAGCCAGGCTGGAGGTAAGTGTTAGACGTGAGACCCCTCATCAAGGGTATGGTCACCTCTCCAGTACTGAGCCTTTAATGCCTTCAATGCCAACCACAGACCTTGGAGAGGTGGGGTGTTGTGTAGAGGATGAATACACAGAGGATGAAGAAAGGAGTCACTCAGCTAACCTGTGGCAGAACTGGGTGTTGAAAAAAGGTTGAATGGCGCTTGATGGTGGACACACAAACGTGGGTCACAGGGGTGTAGCTGTCCCTCCTGCCTGTGACCTGTTGGAACAGCCCAGGTTTTGTCCCATCTGTGGCTCCTAGTGGTAGATCCTGAAAGAGTCATCCTGCTTTGAGTCTGAGAGGCACTTTTGTACAGCATCCTTTGTCCCCAGGACAATGGTGAGCCCAGGGTCCTTATTTCCACCTTGAAGCTGGAGAAGTCAGTTCTTGGCCTCTATGTTTAGAGCGTATCGATTACACAAGTTGCCTCCATCATCTGATTACACAAGCGGCCACCACCATCTGCTTGCCTCACTTGAGAATCTGGGCAAGGTGGTGAAATCAACTCTAAGCATGTGTGTGTTTTCCTTTTAAAATAAAATAAAGGCATAAGCTTGAAGAATCGCAGCAATCTGGAGGGTGGAGGTGAGCTCTAACGCAGCCTTTCTGCTCTTCTGAGAGGCCACTTGACGCTGGTCTGATCTGCTTCCAGGCCCTGGGAGGCATCAACCTTGTGTTGACCAGAGCCCTGCACAGCTTATGGAAGTGGGAGTGCTATTAGGATCTGAAGTCGGTCACTGGCCATGGCTGGTAAATTGAAATCCAAAATGTGTGGAAGATGCCTTTGTTTCTTAGGAAGGTGACATCTTCTCTGAGTGCCTTGGGCTTTGGGAAAGTGTTATTTGCTAAGAAGAGAAGAAATCACACACAGCAGGTGATCAGTCTTCACGTGTTTTTTTTCAAAACACCTTTCTTAATGATCGCCATGGGGCGTAATAAATCGTCTACACTGAGGGAAGGCTGGAGAATTCACTTCACCAACGATACAGAAATGCAGGGAAATCCTCTGTTATCAGGTGTATATATGTGTGCATTTCTGTATGGACACGTCTGTGTGTGTAGGCACACGTGTGTTTGCACACATGGGTTGATATACACACAGTGCATCTCCAAGGTTCATAGTGTCTAAAGGAGGAGAGATCGAATGGCTCCTTAGAAACAGCTACTTTCAAGGACTTAAAGAAGTGGCCTTGCCCTGGGAAGCTCAGAGCATCAGAACGTGGAGCAAAGTAGTACATTGTGGCCCTTGGAAGGGATGAGGAGTAACGGAAGGAAGACTGATCTAGGAAGCAAAGTACTTAAACTTGGTTCTGCCCCCAGCCTGCTGTGTGACTTCATGAAATTCATTGCCCTCTCTGAGCTGTGATTTCCACATGAAGTTGTAAAACCCAGACTCCTTGCCAAGGCCTGTAGTGGATGCTGCGATGTGTCGTCCTCCTTCAGGGCTGAGCAGACTGTCTCCCAGCTGCTGGGAGTGCTGGCAGCTTGTGGCTTCCCAGAAATGAAGAGAGTCCCCTTAGACATGGTCACACTATCCACCCTGGGATCAGCTGGTCAGTGCAGGGCATCAGGCCTGGTTCCCTGTCCTTCAGGCAGGACAACTCTGCAGGACCTTTCAGCTCCAGAGCTCCCTGGGGAGTTCAGCTGAGGGCGAACTGCATTGCATGCAGCCCAACTTCTCTCTCCTAGAATCCTGCTTCCTTTCCTCTCCCTTCCAAGCTGTGATTCTGAGAGCACCCTCTGAAGAATCCCCTTGCATGCTGATCTCCATCTCAGAGAATCCAGACCAAGGCCCCAGTGTTCTGCAACTGCGTGATCTTCTCCCTCCCCCTACCCTCCCCCTACTCTCTGCTCCAGCTCCACAGCCCTTGTTCTCTGCATTAAACTCACCCAGCTTGCCCCTGCCTCAGGGTCTTTGCACATCCCTTCTGCAGGAAAACTTTTCCCTCCACCTTTTTTTGGTGGTTTTTAAGTCATCTATTTGTTGTTGTTCAGTTGCCAAGTTGTGTCTGACTCTTTGCGACCCCATGGACTTCAGCATGCCAGGCTTCTCTGTCCCTCACCATCTCCCGGAGTTTGCCCAAGTTCGTGCCCAATGAATTGGTGATGCTATCCAATAATCTCATCCTCTGTCACACACTTCTCCTTCTGTCTTCAGTCTTTCCCAGCATCAGGGTCTTTTCCAATGAGTCAGCTCTTCAAATCAGGTGGCCAAAGGACTGGAGTTTCAGTTTCAGCATCAGTCCTTTCAATGAGTATTCAGGGTTGATTTCCTTTAGGATTGACTGGTTTGATCTCCTTGCTATCCAAGGGACTCTCAAGAGTCTTCTCCAGCACCACAGTTCAAAAGCATCAATTATTTGGCACTCTGCCTTCTTTATGGTCTAGTTTTTAATCACTTAAATCTCAGCTGAATGGTCATCTTCTCAACTAGGCTTTTCTTGACCACCCAGTCTAGGTTATCTCCCCAGGGACTCTAACTATACCTCTTTGTTTTATTTTCTTCAAGGTCCTTAGAAGGAAATGGCAACCCACTCCAGTACTCTTGCCTGGAAAATCCCATGGACGGAGGAGCCTGGGAGGCTGCAGTCCATGGGTCACAAAGAGACAAACACGACTGAGCGACTTCACTTTCCTTTCCTTTCCTTATCACTCTCTGATAATGTATTTTTTACTTATTCAATTGTTGATCTTCTGTCACCCACTCCATTGAATGCAAGCTCCCTGGACGGCATAGACTAAGGCCAGCTTGCCCACTGCCCCGTCGCCAGTGCCAGTAGCTACAACCTATAAAGTAATCCTTCTGCAGAGACCTATGGAATGAATGTGTGACATAGTCCTGCTGGAGCAAGGGGTCTTTATGCTAGAATTTGAGATGTTGGTGAACTTAGAGGATGTGTTGGTTTCTTAGAGCTGCTGTAACAAATGACCACACACTGGATGGTTTCAAGCAACAGAAACATTTTCTGGTCACACGGGGAGCAGCAGCAGAGGCAAGAAGATGAACCCTGAAGCACTGAGACCCAAGAGCAAAGAGCTGGGTTTGGAGGGAGAAAATGTCCAACTCTCGTGATGTTTTACGTCTCCCGAGGATGGGGTTACCTGTCACCTCATGGTCCTGACAGAGGGTGGGGCAGCAGAGAGCATGGAAAGGGCTCAGGGCTTGGGGGGCAATCCGGAAAAGGCCAGCCGAATTCCACCTTAGAGCCCCTGAACCCACCGCTGGCTGGCGAGCATTCACAAAATGAATAAACACGTAAAGCGTGTTTAGAGCTCTGGTTCAATAAAAAACCCCTCTGTAGACAACTGAAACCAGCTCTGTCTCTAAAAAAAGCTTCTTCCCAGCAACCAGGTGCAAGTCGAGCCTGAAACAACTCTTCAGACACAGAGTAGCTGTTGTTCGAGTGTCTTAACCTTCGGCGGCTCCAGGCCTCCCTGGATCAGGCAGCCGTGGTCCATTAAAATGAGTGATAAATATTTCATGCTCGGAGCTGGAGGGTGCTGTTGGCTTCTGCTCCCTTCCTCAGATGCCTGAAGCTGTGATGGCTTTGTTTCTCCATTAACTCTGCAGATTATGTCAAAGCCACCTAGACGAGACCCGCATGCTTACCCTGCCTGCAAATCAGACGAGATGGCTCCAAAGACCTCCGTGTATTGCCCAGAGCTTACTGTTCAACTTGATTTTTTTTTTTTCTTGTTTTGTTACCTACTGGTTTTTAAAGGTGTTTCTCTTTTTTAATTAAAATTTTTATTTATTCAATTTTTGCTTTTTATTTTTGAAAATTTTATTTTATATTGGGCAATAGTTGATTAACAATGTTATGTCAGTTTCAGATGCACAGCAAAGTGGTTCAGTCACACATACACATGTATGTATTCTTTTTCAAATTCTTTCCCCATTTAGGTTATTACAGAATACTAAGCTGAATTCCTTGTGCTATATAGGAGGCCTTCGTGGGTTAAGGTTACTTTCCATTCACAGTTCTTTGGTGTCTCAGTAGGGAAGGAATCTGCCTGCCATGAGGGAGACCCAGGTCCAATCCCTGGGTGGGGAAGATCCCCTGGAGAAGGGCATGGTTGCCCATTCCAGTAATTCTTGCCTGGAGAATTCCATGGACAGAAGAGCCTGGCGGGCTGCAGTTTATAGGGTTGCAGAGTTGGACACAACTGAGTGACTAACGCTCTCACTTTCCTTTCCATTTACAGTTATGACAAAATATTGGTTGTATTCCCTATATTATAAAATACACCCTTGAGCCTATCTTATGTCCAATAGTTTGTACCGCCCACCCTCCATCCCTGTAATGCCCACCCCCCTACGTTTAACCACTTGTTTATCTTCTATATCTGTGAGTCTGCTTCTTCTAAATTATATTCACTAGTTTGTTATATTTTTTGGTGCCACATATAAACGATCTCACAGAATATTTGTCTTTCTCTGTCTGACATCTCACTCAGCATAATGCCCCCCAAGTCCATCCATGCTGCTGCAGACAGTGTTGCTTCATTCTTTTTTATGGCTGAGTCATCATATTCCACTGTATATACACCACATCTACTTTCAGCCTGAAATATTTTGAAGACAAGGATGTTAAGCTTTAAAGAGGAATGGTATGTAATTTCAGATAAGAGTCTGCTAACCCTTGCCCTTATGTTCACACATGAGCCTCACTTGGAAGGACTTGAGTGATGGGTGTACCTGCCCATCTGAAGCCTGGAATGGGGCTGATAGCCTTGGACTTGGGGTGAGCTATCTCTGGCTGATAAGGACCCCACTAAAATGTCAGAGTCTCGGCTTTCTCGTATGTGAAATGGACAAAAAGAATCCCTGATCCTTCCTGCTTCCTGGGTCCCCAGGGACCAGAATGAGAGAATGGATGTGAATTCCTGTGTGAATGTGAAGGGCTACAGATGTAGGAGGGGTGTTTTTATCTGTGTTTCTCATGGCCCTGGGCTTAGAAGTCACGTAAAAAGTGAACAACATTGCCATTTCCTAAACAGCCATCATCATCCTGCTTATTCCCTGGGGGCAGCACTGACTGGTTTGTGCTCATGGGTCATCCTCCCACCTCTAAAAGGTGACCCTCCTCCCCCAGCAGAAACTCATGGAAATTCTGCTCTCTTGCTGGATGCTGAGTTTGGTAGGGCCATGTGATGGTTCCAAAGAATGAGATGCCAGGAAAAGTCCATGTGGATGCTTCTGGTCTTGAACAAATAACCCAAGATGGTAATTCTTCTCTCCTTGCCTTTGGACATGTCATGTGAAGACAGTTGCCACAGATGTCTTAACGCTCTGAGGGTGGCATTTCCGCTATGTGAAGATGACAGAGTGGACAGATGAAAAGTCTCAGGCTCGTGATGAGATCGCCGAACTGGTTGGTTCACATGGAAACATCTACCTCTGATTTGCATTATGTGTGATGTTATGGCCTTTATCGTATATGCCATTTTGGTTGCATAATTCTATTTTAGTTGAATATTCTTTTACATGTACCACAAAGCATTCTAACGGATGCTTCTGAAGTCTATCAGAATTATGAGCAAATTGGGTCAGTATACTTAAATAGTAAAGATTTAGTGCATGGCTTTTGTGATGGCTATTGTGTCTTTCTCAGAATATTTCCCGCTTCCAGTGTGGTCTGGATGCTGAGCCTGGTAGCCCAGCCATGTGGCATTAAATAAACAATAGTGGCTAAGGATTTCACCTTGACCTCCTGAGGCTCTGCCCAATACAGACACAACCGTAGTTCAAGGACTGTGAAGGGCAGACTACCTGTGTTGCCATTAAGCCCCAGTTTCCCCACTACTTTGCTCAGCCCCTAAACTGAAATCATTATTAATTAATACGTGTGTGTGTGAGCATATGCTTTCAGTCGTGTCTGACTCTTTGCGACACCACAGACTCAGCCCGCCAGGCTCCTCTGTCCATGGAATTCTCCAGGCAAGAATACTACAGTGGGAAGCCATTCCCGTCTCCAGAGGATCTTCATGACCAAGGGATCAAATTCATGTCTCCTGCAATGCAGGAGGATTCTTTACCATCTGAGCCACATGGGAAGCCCAAATATGACCATGCAAAAAGTACAAAGGCAAGCAGGAGGAGAAAAGGACGACAGAGGATGAGATGGCATCACTGACTCAATGGACATGAGTTTGAGCAAGTTCCAGGAGATGGTGAAGGACAGGTGAAGCCTGGCGAGCTGCAGTTTATGGGGTCGCAAAGAGTCAGACACAACGGAGAGACTGAACAACTACAACAAAAAGTCAAAGATGTATCTCTTCTTCACACCATATAGCATGATCTCAAAATGGATCACAGACTCAAATGTAAACTAAAACTATAAAAATCTTAGACTAAAATACAGTAGCAAATACTCATGGTTTCAAGTTAGGCAAAGCCTTCCTAGATATAAGACTAAAAACACAAATGACAAAATAGATTAATTAAACTTCTTTTAAATTAAAAACTTCTATGCTTGTAGGATGCCTTGGAGAAGGTGTAAGATGATCTATGGAATGGGAGAATAGATTTGCAAATTGTTGATCTTTAATGAACTTTTATCTAGAATATAAAAAGAACTTTTGCAAGTTAATAATAATTTATGTCCACACAAAAACTTGTTCATGAATGCTCATAAAACATTATTCATAATACCCAAGCAATAGAAACAACTCATATGTCCATCAGCTGATGAATGGATAAATAAAACATGGCATATGCATACAGTGGAATATTATTTGGACATGAAAAGGAATAAAGTACTGATGCCTGCCACAATTGCATGCATGGCATATGGATAGAGGAACTTTGAAGACTTTATGCCAAATGAAAGAAGCTGGTCACAAAGGACCACACATTATATGAGTCCAACTTTTATGAAATGTCCAGAATTAGCATATTTATAGAGACTAAATGTAGATTAGTGGCAGCCTAGGACTGGGGGCAAGTGGGTGGGTTGCAGGTTGTATGATGACTAAAGCATGAGCATGCGTGTGTTAGTCACTCAGGTGTGTCCAACTCATTGCAGCCCCATGGACTGTAGCCCACCAGCCTCCTCTGTCCATGGGACTCTCCAGGCAAGAATACTGGAGTGGGTTGTCATTTCCTTCTCCAGACTGGTCGCTTTTAGAGACAATGGAAATGTTCTAAAATGGATCGTGGTGATGGTTGAGCAATTCGGAACATACTAAAACCCGCTGACTTGCATCATTTAAACGTGTAAGGTGTATGGTTTGAAAATTACATCTTAATAAAGCTGCTAAAAATAAAAACCAGCCCTCTAGATTCCAAAGTGCTTGCTCCATCCTGGTGGTGGGCGGCACCTGGAGGTTGCGGTCCCCTGAGACCAAGGCAGGGTAGTTCCAAGTGGGCAGGAAGGGGCTCTGGCTTAACTGTAAGTGCAGAAGTGGCCTCTCTGGGGACCCTCCTTTGAGTCCTCACTACAGATCTGCCTCCTGACCTCATCTTGGACAAGTTCAGGTTTTTCCTGGGCTTCTGCTTTGGTGCTTCCTCTCCGCACACCTAGGGGTTTTGAATAGAACGGAAATGGCTATCCACTCCAGTATTCTTGCCTGGAAAACCCATGGACAGAGAAGCCTGGTGGGCTACAGTCCATGGGGTCGCAAGAGTGGGACACGACTGAGTGACTGAGCACACACACAGACACACACACACACACACACACAGAGGAGTCTTGAAAAGAGAGGTGGGCGTTAGAGGTACACACAATCGTCTGTGAGCTCTGGCTCAGCTCTGTGGAAGTTCCGAGGTGCTGGCAAGTCACCCAGTGTCTATGGGATTCCATCTCTTCCTCTATAAGTTCAAGAAGAAAAGATGCCACTTGTGTCCGCTTGTGAGAGGGTGAGAGGGATATTCTAGGATCGAGTTTGGTGTCTGGTTCCTCACGAGTGTTCAGTGCTCGGCGAGTCTCTGCATCCCATCTCCCACATAAAAGCGATACTGATGATAAAGGAATAGCCCTGTTCCTTATCGAGGGCTTTTCTGTCTTCAAGAAGATTTGCACATTTCAGCTATTCTGTGTTGGCTCTGCTTCTAGCAAGGAACCTGGGACGAGGAGGCAGAAGGCGGCAGGGGCCTTTGGAGGGCTGTGGGGACTGCTGAGTTGGCCTGAGGAGCCCAAGTCCTTCCTGCAGCCCAGTCACGGCTCCCGGTCCTCACTTTGGTCTCTAGCCTCCCTCCTAAATCCAGGCTGCTTCCTTGTCTTCACGGTACATTCATCTGGCTTGGAATACAGAGTTCTGATAAGTCAATAGATGTGCAGGGTCCTTGAGAGGTCAAGGAACCTGGGGCCCAAACGTCATCTGTCCAGTGATGAGAGCCAGACTCTGCAGAGGAGCTGAAACCAGAGGGAAAATAAGAAGTTAAATGAAAAGGTCAGGAGGTCGATTCCTCCACCACCAGCTCTGCGGAGACTTGTCATGTCACCGTCACTTTCTCTGGGCCCTCTCTGGGGAGAGGCAAGGCTGAGCCCCTCCTGCCTGCATCCCTGCCCTGCCCTGGGCGGGAGCCGGGAACAGCAGGCCGAGGCCTTGCTCTCAGGGAGAGGAAGACTGTGTTTACATCTGGGGCAGGTAGATGACAGGATTTATGGATTGGTGGCACACCGTGGGGCACACCGTGGACCCCACCGAGAAGCCACTCTCTCAGCCATCAACAAGGGAAACAGCAGCCCAGTGTAACAAAGGCTGTCATATATTAAGTTTCTACTATGTGCCAGATATCGACCTGGTGTTTATATACATGATCTCATCCAATCCTTAAGTCAAGGTTATGTTGCCCTGTTTTATTTTTTGCAAATAGGGAGATTGAGGCTCTGAGGGTTGAGTGACTTGTTAGTTAGTCATACCCTGATAGCTCAGTTGGTAAAGAATCTGCCTGCAATGCAGGAGACCCCAGTTCAACTGGATCAGGAAGATCGGCTGGAGAAGGGATAGGCTACCCACTGCAATATTCCTGGGATTCCCTTGTAGCTCAGCTGGTAAACAATCTGCCTGCAATGAGGGAGATCTGAGTTTGATCCCTGGGTTGGGAAGATCCCCTGGAGAAGGCAAAGGCTACCCATTCCAGTATTCTGGCCTGGAGAATTCCATGGACTATACAGTCCATGGGGTCCCAAAGAGTTGGAAACGGCTGAGTGAGTTTCACTTTCACTTTCAGGTTGAGGGGTGGGGAGCAGGGTTTGAATCTGCTTCTCATTTTGTTCCTTATTCTATGCACCACCCATGGTAGCTACTCATTGCTCCCTGAGGAGCAGAATCAACAGGTCATTCCCAGGCCCCCTGACTTGCTTTGGCCAGTGAACTATGAGCCGAATGGAAAATTTGAGAGCAAGTACCCGGTCTGCCACGTTTCTGGCCACAGAACGGTTGGAAAGTGGGCGAGATGAATCCTGAAGCCTCTACCAAGCCTTCCACAGGAGCTGAATCTTTCCTCTTGCGAGAAAGCGGAGCTATGAAGAGTTACTTATTAGGGACTTCTCTGGTGGTCTAGTGGTTAAGACTTTGAGCTTCCAATGCAGAGGATGTATGTTTGATTCCTGCCCAGAGAACTGAAGTCCCACATAACCAAAAAAAAAAAAAAAAGAGAGAGAGAGAGAGAGTTACGTTTTAGAAAATTCACCTTCACTGCCCTGTGGATGCATCTTGATACCGGGAGGCTAGTAAGGAGGCTGTTTTAATAATATAGGTGAGAGCTGAGGTGAACCTGAGTTAGGGCCATGCCACAGAGGTGGAGAAGAGGAGATAACACATAGAGAGCATTTAACTGAGTAGATTCTGTAGGACTTAGTGGCTGACTGCATGTAAGGGGGCAGGAGAAGAGAGGGCAGCTTCATTCTGAGGCCTGTGTTCTCTCCTCCCTCTGAGCTGGCATCCTTCTGATAAATGCTTTTACATTCATCATCTAATTTGCTTCCCCAAAGTGTTCCCTAAATTCAGTTGAGCAGATACTATTTCTGCTTTACAGATGAAGACACAGAGTCTCAGAGAGGTGACGGAATGGGCTGCCTAAAAATCAAAGTGTTTGAACGCAGGTCTCCTTGTCACCAATCTGTTCTTGCTTGAAATCACCCTGGCCTCATTTACTTAGATATTTTAGGGGTGGAGGTAGTTTTCTTTTGTGACGGCCAGGAGAGGTGGGGAGTAAGTAGGTGAGAGGGGGCTGATAGGAGGCGGAGCTGTGGCTTTTCAGCCATGGTTATCCTGCGGATTTATCTCCGAGCATTCAGGCATATGCTGCACACATAAGGAGCAATATGCTCCAAGGAAGCGCCGTATAGCACAGTCTGGATTTATAAGACTCAAATGAGTGATTTTTATTCCATTGTTAAAGGCTTTTCCCCACTCCTACTCCATCAAAGG
Organism: Oryx dammah; assembly: GCF_014754425.2. Classification (NCBI taxonomy): domain Eukaryota; kingdom Metazoa; phylum Chordata; class Mammalia; order Artiodactyla; family Bovidae; genus Oryx; species Oryx dammah. The sequence continues at coordinate 20,528,002 of NW_024070203.1, read as the reverse complement.
ATTTCTCCTAGGGTTTCTTAAAAGAGCAATCTCAGTCTCCCAGGATGCTTTTAAAATGCAATTTCTCGCACACATTTTATTAGCATTCCACGAATGCAGAGCATTTTCAAAGTGGCATGCATCCACCCACCACCGAAGGATCCCAGCGGGTTGATGTCATGAGTTTGGTATTTGCAGTTGATTTCATGGTGGTTTAGGACAGGTGCCCAGTGAGTCCAGTCTGTGGGGAAGTTTAAAATGGTCTAATTTCTCCAAATCAAACTCAGGGTGAAATACTCTATGGGCACTCCCAGGCAGAGGGGGGATGTGGGTCTTGGAGAGATGGCAGCTGGAAGACAGCCTCTGGTGCTGTCCTTGACATCAAACTACATGGCCTCTCCCTTCTGAGTCTCACTTTCCAGAAAAGGAAAGCTAGGAGGAGGGGAGAAACCGGTGACCTGACACTTCTGTGGCTTATTCCTTTTGTTTGTTTATTTTTCAGCTGCTGAACCCTTTCCCCCTAAAACAAAATATTATGCAGAAGCCCAAAATATGAAGCAAATATAAGCAAGCAGCTCTTGGAGCCCTATGCTCCTGGCCAATGTTTATTTCCACAGAATGTTTTGGGAAACCAGGTTACAGGGAATTTTTAGGGATAGATGCTCACTGGTCACTCAGGTGCCTTCTAGCTGGGTGTATGCCAGGGTTTTTCTCTAGCCTACTTTAGCCACCCAGTAGCTCTGAGCACTCAGGGGATCACACAGCTGCTTCCCGTTTCTTTTCTCATCTAAAGTAGGGCATTCGTGATACACTTCAAGGTTCTGATAGAGAAAAATTCTGGGATGTTGTTGAGACGCACATGGATGCTTATTGTGGTGTGTGTGTGTGTAAATGCTGACATTTACTGAGTACTACATACACAATGGAACTAATGAAGGCACTTTACATGTATTAACTTATTTAAGGACTTCCCTTGTGGACTGAGCGACTTCACTTTCACTTTTCACTTTCATGCATTGGAGAAGGAAATGGCAACCCACTCCAGTGTTCTTGCCAGGAGAATCCCGGGGACTGGGGAACCTGGTGGGCTGCCGTCTATGGGGTCGCACAGAGTCGGACACGACTGAAGCGACTTAGCAGAAGCAGCAGCAGCAGCAGCTTGTGGTCTAGTGGTTAAGAATCCACCTGTCAGTGCAGAGGACACAGGTTCGATCCCTGGGCAGGGCAGATTCCACGTGGCTCGGAGCAACTTTGCCCATGCACCACAACAATTAAAACCCACACACCCTGGAGCCAATGCTTGTCTCAACGAGAGAAGCCCCTGCAATAAGAAGCTCATGCACCTCAACCAGAGGGCAGCCCCAGCTCACCACAACTAGAGAAAACCCTCATGCAGCCATGAAGACCCCGTGCAGCCAAAAATAAATAAATAAACTAGAAAAAAAAGGTATTTAATTATTGAGCACTATAAAGAAAGCAATTTTATTCTCCCTCAATTTATAGATGAAGAAATGGAAACTCAGAGAGACTAGGTAACATTTTTGAGGTCAAAGAGCAAGTTATTGATAGATAAGAACATTGGCAGTTTTATATATATTTGGTGCAGACCTTGTCTGAAAACCTAATCCAATTTTTAATAATCTGGAACTCAGGTTATTAAACCAGAGCCCTGACCCCACAATTCTGCCACAAAACCTGTGCTTCCTGCATTTCTGTAGCACAGCCCTTTTGCCAAATGTTTATTCTTTTTAATAATTAAAAAAGCATTTTTTCTGACTTTTATAGGAATTTTATTAGGTGAGATATAAAACACCTTTGGAGGTTTCAGAATCAGTGACCAACCAGCTCAGAAACTTGGACTGAGGGTGCTGCTTCAACTCTTTGTCTTTGGTGTGAATTGTTTCTTCAAGGCTGTATTTCAATGAGTCAATATCGTGGTTTTACTTGCCTATTCAATCCCTTTCAGATAAGAGTGTCTTGATAGTGGATGCGATAGCCGGACTGACAGCAGCCATATTCCAACCTTGAGGCAACAAATATGAGGCAATATGGCAACTGGTAAGGAAGGCAGAGAAGACAACCCAGAGTTACTTGGGTGTCTGATGCCATGGTCAAAGCGGCCCAACCAATGTTAGGAGCCCTCTGTCTCCAGACCTTCCCACATGTGCAAAAACAACAAAAGTTAAAAGAAAAAAAAAAAAAAAAGACAAACCTTGTTTGTTTAAGCCACTATTGATCCAGTTTTCTGATTTGCCTGTGAATATATTCCTAATGGAAACATCCTTCTAAAAGTAAAGATAGTGGTTGTATAGCTTTAATGGTGCTTTTGTGAGAACACCTCAGAGCACACACTCAGTACTCACTAATGGCCATTATCGGCTCGCCATGTGGCTCTGACTCCAGTCCGAGAAGCTATCCTGTTTCCCAGGCTTATCTCTACCTCAGGGCAGTGGCATTCTGTAGGGGTCTCCTGCAGTCAGAGTTTATTTATCTCAACCCAATTAGCCTTTGGCTTTTGAACTCTTTTCTTTCCTGTCTGACATTCATCATCTTGTCAGCCTGCCCCAGAGGCTCTTCAGACAAGTCTGGGAATCCTGAGGAGTTCCTGGAGCATGTGTAAGGGGTGTCTCTTCTCATCACAGCCCTTCCTGGAGCCTCTGGGCGAGCTGCTGGTCCCAGGGAATCTCATATTCAAAATTCATTTCTGCAGTGATGTCGACCCTGACTCTTTTCTTTGGGAGGATGAGGGGTGGGGAGTGGGTTAGCATGGGGGCAGAGCTGGACAGTACTGGAGCTGAACAGCCAGGCTTCTGTGTCACAGCTTCCAAGAGCACCATTCCCCCGTGGTTGCCGTGACGGTGCCAGTGGCGTTGTAGAGTGCACACCTAGCGCCGCTGGTGGACTGCATGCAAGAATCTTGCTGGCTGCAGAGCTGCAAGGCCTCTGGACATTGCCCTGTCCCATCAGCTCTTTATACAGAGGCCACTAAGGACCAGAGAGGTTGAGTAACTTGCTTGAGGTCACAGAACCCAGAAGGAGAGGAGCCTGGATTGTAAAAGAATGCTATTGGCTCAAAAGTCTTTGACCTGCAAGGTTATGTCTGGCTTCTGCCGCCTGCCAGGACACATTGTGCTGCGGTCACACTTGTCTGGTCTCTCACTTTTTCAGCTTGTTCTGCCCCAGACCTTTTGCATTGACTCCTCTGCCTGAGACTTGCTTTCTTCCCTTCTCATGATTCAGGTTTCAGCTCACATGTCAATTCATCGAAGAGGATTTCCCTGATCACCCTGCCTCCCTCAACTCTGCAAGCCACTTTCTTGCACATTTTTCTATTTCTCATCTGTCTGTAGCCACCTTATCTACGTGTTACGTGAGAACACAGACCACATAAAAATGGACTGTCCACTTTCTCACTGTTATTTTGCTGAGACCCAGCACTTATCACATAGTAGCTGTTCAATATTATTTTAGATTTAATGAATTAAATAGTTGGCACTGGGATTCTCATAGAGATAACATCCAACTATAATGTAAGAGGTTCACAGTAGGAAAAACGGGGTGTGAAGTCTATAGGAACTCTCTGTTCTATCTTTCCAAGTTCTCTGTAAATCTAAAGTTATTCTAAAATCAAAATTTTATCAGAAACAAACAAGCAACAACAACATTCAAAGGGAGCTGCAGGTGTTCACCCTTGCAGCTGGGCTATGGAAGACGGTCTTATGGTTTGCACAACACAGAACCCTTGGCTGAGCTCAGGAGGGATGGAAACTTCTACAAAGCATCCCCACAAGGCAATGGGACCACGGAAAGGACTATGTACACCCATAGGAGCCATCTTTTCCTTATGCATCTAAAGGTTGCTTAAATCAGGGGCGGCCCTCCCTTCTCCCATCCCATTCTCCTTTCCTACTTTCCTGCTTTTATTTCTATCTCTTGCTGTGTTCAATCTCCTTTTAAAAATGTTAAACTTTTCACAGATCGTTACCCAGGCTTCTTCTGATTATCACTGTTTCTGAGATGGGTTTCATGCCAGAAGGATCCCTTCTGCTGACTAATTGCCCATGAGCTCCTACGTTTGAGCTGCTGGTATCATGGTTTGCCCTGGTTTGTTTTGTTTTTCTCTACTTCCTTGTGGCAGTATCTGTGGTGACCTCCAGAGGTGCAGTGGGAATAACCCTCGACCAGAATGCACCGCCTTAGGCCGCCATCCCTTTTCCCACTTCAGTGAATCCTCCCCCATCACTGGCCCTCGATGTCTAAGTGCTGAGCCAGATGAGCTGCGTGATGCTGACCACGTGGCTGTGTCCCTCTGCACTTAGCTTCCTCGGCGAGCCTCGACTTCCTTGTTTGTGAGCTGGGGATAGTCATAGTTCCTATTTCACAGGGAGGTTATAAGTTAGCTCTTGTAAAGCTCTTAGAAAATTTCCTGGCAAATACTGAGCGATCAACAAATGCTAGTATAATCAGCCCTCCACATCTTCAAATCGACCAATCACAGATTGAAAATACTAAGAAAAAAATTCCAGAAAGTCCACCCAAGAAAAACTTGAATTTGCCAAGTACGAGTAACTGTGTCCCTAGCACTTACATTGTATAAGGTGCTATAGGGTAATCTAGAGATGGTTTAAATGAGGTCATGCTGAGGATGCACACATGTTGTATGCAAATACTCTGCCATTTTATGTAAGGGACTTGAGCAACCTTGGATTTTGCCTTCCTTGGGGGAATGGTTCCAGGGACAGCCCCCCCACCTTGGATACTAAGTGAAGACTGTAATAATAATAATAAATTGTTTATGATAGCTAATAATTATTACTGGCATTAATTCTTATTATCAACATGAATGCCAATTTGATAAAGCAATCATATGAAAATACAGTTCTAAACAGAGTTTTCACTGTGTATAAAGTCCTATCACTGTACGAGTATCCACTTGGTGCCTTTAGTCATGAACTTTGTAACATGAAGCAACACAAATCAACACAAATCAAAAAAGCACCATCTTACAGTTTAAGGGATCAGAGGTAAAAGTGAATTTATGGGACTAAAATCAAGATACAGGCATGGCTGCTTTCTTTCCAGAGGCTCAGGGGGAAATTCTCCAGCTTCTAGAGGCTACCTACATGCCTCAGTTCTTCATGGAATCACTGTGACCACACATCTTCTCTGACCTTCCGGCCTCTCTCTTATAAGAACGCTGATGACTGCATTGGGCTCACCCAGATAATCCAAAATAATCTCTGCATCTTGAGATTACTAATGTAGTAACACTTGAAAATCTCTTTTGCCATGTCAGTTCAAATCCTCACAAGTTCTGAGGGTTAGGAAGGTCTTCGGGGAAGTGTCTGCCTACTACAGACACTTTGAGGAATTCTTCTGCCTGCTACAATCCGCTTTAGTATAAAGCTTGAATATTTCACACTGGCATCAGATCTTCTAAAATTTGGAGTCACTCCAATATTCTGAGCCTTCAGTCTATTGAATCTCCTTTCCATCTCATTTGCTGTTTTCCCCATAAGCTTGAAATCCCCAGGTTCTTGCCTTTATCTTCCTGTTTCCATCTGGCAGCCCCCCCTACCTTCTCCCTAATCCAAATCATATCCTTCCTTCAAGATCCAACTTATCTGTGTTAGACAGCAATTGCCACTAAAATGCCGCACAACACACCAGCCCCAAACTCAGTGGCTTAAAGCCACAAACATTCATTCTCACTCATGCTTCTCCTGGAGAAGGCAATGGCAACCCACTCCAGTGTTCTTGCCTGGAGAATCCCAGGGACAGGGGAGCCTGGTGGGCTGCCGTCTATGGGACCACACAGTCGGACATGACTGAAGTGACTTAGCAGTAGCAGCATGCTTCTCCAGGTTGGCTGGAGATCAGCTGATCTAAGCAATACTTAACCAGGATTGGCTCCCAAGTAGGAGGCTGGATTTGGGTCTGCTCCACACATCTTGCATCCTCCCTGGCCCAAGGTTATTTTGGCCATGGTGACAGGAGTAGTGCGAGGAAAAATAAGAAGTTTTGTGCCAGCAAGCACACTCAACTCTGTTCTCTACCATGCTCACTAACATCCTGTTGGCCACAAGTCACACCTCACATCAGTGGAACATGGAAATATACTCTACTTACAGGAGAAGAGGAAGAAGAGCAAATGATTTAAATTAGGATAATGTCTCCTCCTCCAGGAAGCCTTCTTTGAGTTCCCCAGCTTCAAGCTCATCTTCCTTCCTTTGGCAGCTCAAAGCCCTCTGTGCTTTTCTTATAGCCCTGTGTTTTATCCAAAGCATAGTTTTCTTTACCAGAGTAGAGACACCTTCTAAACCGTGAATTGCTTCAGGTCTGGACTTGAGGCTGATTCATGTTTACATTACCACTAATTGCCACCCTCCACCCCACCCCAAATGCCCGCTGATTGCTCAGTGAAGGTCTTTTGAATAAGAGAGCAACACCATCCATCTCGTTTCATGAAGATTAGAAGTAGAAGCCACCTCAGACGCACGATATTGGAAATTCTCTTCTCGATGATGTCCACAAGCTCACAATATTTGGGGTACTAAGTTTGGGACTGAGAACACATTCAGGACTCCCTGGCATTATATTCTCTCCTAGTTACAAGAGGGAAAAGAAAAGTCTGGTCATTTGACTGAATAACTTTAGGCCACATTCTCAATGGACATTTTCAACACAAGGGATTTTAAACCAAAGAAGACACCAGGACTCAGACACTAGGAATCTGCAGGCACATGCTTTGTCAGATCTGAGCCAAACTTACTGGGCCGTGGAACTCCCTTCTCCCGCATCACACATATTAACATCCTGTGGAGCTCAAGGAGGAGGACATTTACCCATGGACCTATCCACAGGTGCACTTAAACCTCAGTTTAAAAAGATTCTTTATTGAGCGGGAAACACACCACTCCACCACCAGCAGGACCAGCTCATAAGACTCTATTCCAAGAGGCTGCTCCCTGCTGGGATCTGGTTTTATTCCTCCTCAGTTGAGTGACCTCAAGCAGCTTAAGATCTCTGAGCTCCAGTTTTCCACTTGATAAACAGGGGTGATGGTCTTCCTTCGTCCGGAGGAGCTGTGCGCACTGAAGTGTGAGGTTTGTAAGTGCACAGCCCATAGCCGGCTTGGCAGGAGGGCTCTGTGACGGCTGCTGTGACCTTGCTGTGCCCCCTGGCCCAAAGCAGGATACATGGCTTCTTTCCCCGGCCTGCAGGAGTTGGCTGGGATGGTTCCACGTTTCCTCTTTGTGTGCTGGCAGGTTTCTTCACTCCCAGCTGGTGTCTCATAAACCCACAGCTCAGAGTGGGTGGGTCAGTGCCCTGGAAGTGTCAGCTTACACACCCTTCCTGGCAGGGTGGTGTCTGCACGACCCAGAGGGTAGCCTGGAGATCCAGGGTCAAGAAGGGGCTGGGGACTGTCCAGATGCAGCCAGGACCCAAACACGGCCAGTGTGTTACCTGGTGAAGTGGAAGGTAATATCTAAAGGGCTACTTGGCTACTACCAGTCTGTTCTCTATGTCTGTGACTCTGTTTCTGTTTCAGATACATTCATTCGTCTCATATTTTATAAAATCTTATGATAAACCGTAATGAAAAAGAGTATTTTTAAAAAATGTATATAACCAAATCACTTTGCTGTCCAACAGAAATTAACACAACATTGGAAATCAACTATACTTCAGTCAGTTCGGTTCAGTTTAGTTCAGACACTCAGTCGTGTCTGACTCTTTGCTACCCTATGAATCGCAGCACACCAGACCTCCCTGTCCATCACCAACTCCCAGAGTTCACTCAAACTCATGTCCATTGAGTCTGTGATGCCATCCAGCCATCTCATCCTCTGTAGTCCCCTTTTCCTCCTGCTCCCAAATCCTCCCAAAATCAGAGTCTTTTCCAATGAGTCAACTCTTTGCATGAGGTGGCCAAAGTACTGGAGTTTCAGCTTTAGCATCATTCCTTCCAAAGAAATCCCAGGGCTGATCTCCTTTAGAATGGACTGGTTGGATATCCTTGCAGACCAAGGGACTCTCAAGAGTCTTCTCCAAAAAAAAAAAAAAAAAAGAGTCTTCTCCAACACCACAAATCAAAAGCATCAATTCTTCAGCGCTCAGCTTTCTTCACAGTCCAATTCTCACATCCATACATGACCACTGGAAAAACCATAACCTTGACTAGGCGGACCTTAGTCGGCAAAGTAATGTCTCTGCTTTTGAATATGCTATCTAGGTTGGTCATAACTTTCCTTCCAAGGAGTAAGCTTCTTTTAATTTCATGGCTGCAGTCACCATCTGCAGTGATTTTGGAGCCCAAAAAAATAAAGTCTGATACTGTTTCCACTGTTTCCCCATCTATTTCCCATCAAGTGATGGGACCAGATGCCATGATCTTTGTTTTCTGAATGTTGAGCTTTAAGCCAACTTTTTCATTCTCCACTTTCATTTTAATCAAGAGGCTTTTTAGTTCCTCTTCACTTTCTGCCATAAGGGTAGTGTCATCTGCATATCTGAGGTTATTGATATGTCTCCCGGCAACCTTGATTCCAGCTTGTGCTTCTTCCAGCCCAGCATTTCTCATGATGTACTCTGCATAGAAGGTAAATAAGCAGGGTGACAATATACCGCCTTGACGTACTCCTTTTCCTATTTGGAACCAGTCTGTTGTTCCATAAAACATATTAAAAACTGAAAAAGTTTTTTAAACAAAAATGAACTACTTGGAAAAGAAAAAGAAATATTGATGAAGCTCGTATCCATTTGTGTAGAGGAAAGAAGGTTGAAGGAACTTAGACTCATAGTAACGTAGTGAGGAAAATTCACATAGTTCTCTCCCCGCCACTCAGTCTTCCCTTCTTTCTTCCATTTTTTCCATTCATTCATCCACAGAGCATTCACTGAACAGCACATGTCTCCACCTTAGTCCCCCAGGGTCCTCAGCTACATGATGTGAGTCCACTAACCCTCAGCAGAGTTCAGCAGACAGTTCCTGAGCAGCTTCTCTGCCCCGGCACCAGATAAGCCCTGGGATCCCATGATGGGTGAGACACAGTTCCTGTCCCACAGGTCTCTGTCTAGAGCAAGAAACTGACGTACAAACCAGGAATTACAGTGCCCAGAGATAAGTGTTAAAAGAGCCACGCCCACATCCCTCATGACCTCATTTCCTCATTTAGTAGAAGAGAGAAAATTTATTTCCATGCTGATTTCCAGTTTTGACACCCCTGTGCACCAATGCTTTCAGAATGAAAAGCCAGAACAAGCTGTTCTGCGTCTGCTAACCTGCTAATGCCCAGATCAAGCACTCATGGTCTTCATTGTCTGCCTTTAGTAATTCCTGATGAATGGGGAGAGGCTGTGAAAAGTTTATATTTTAAGTCTTAATGCCCTATGAAATAATAATGGGTCTTGCACGGAAAATTTCATTTGAAATTATGAAGTCCTCCATCTCAAAACGTCAAAAGATGTTTCTCAATGTGCTTAGTGTCTTACAAGATTGAATAATAAAACATGTTGAGACAGGAGGTGGATATTTATTTATATGAGGTAGTAAAAGCTGGATTCATCCATAAAGGAGTTTGAACAAGAGAAAATTAATAAGTATTGACATTGCATAGATAAAAATAAATATTAAAGAGATTTAATAAAACGTTTTAGTTGTCTCTGGGAGATGGAATTTTATGTGATATTTATTTTCTTTTCCACATTTTTATGTATCTCCCTCAAATTCTGTAATGAGTATAAATTTTGTATATTTTTAGAAAATAAGCATTACTTTCAAAAAACTCTTGGTGACTTGAAGATTGGATTGTCATGGGGCTGGATCTGCCCTGACTTTTCCTGGAGGAGATGATGAATTGCCTAGTGTGAAGCTCTTTTGTTTCTAAAATGAAAATTTAAATAACTTTATGAGCTGACCTCCTAAGTAGACTGGGCTGTCTTCACATTTGTAAGGTGAGCTGAAGGTGCTGAAATGCCAGCCTTCTGCAGAGGAACCCTGTCCACTAAGCAATTAAAGGACTTCACAGGAACAGGGTTCGATCCCTGGATAGGGAAGATACCTTGGAGAAGGGAATATCTACCCACTCCAGTATCCTTGCTTGGAGAATTCCATGGACAGCGGACTACAGTCCGTGGGGTCACAAAGAGTCGGATACAACTGAGTGACTGGCACACACACACGTACACACACACACAGAGCGACATGACACTTGCTTCAACTAAGTGGGTCAGCAGTGAGCTGACACTTGTTATTAGAGATAATAGCAATAAAACCACCGACAACAATGACAAATGCTTATTCTGAACCAAAGCTTTGTTCCACGCCATTTTATGTTCCTCATATGTTAATTCATTTCAATGATGATGATCAGCTGAGCAAACCAAGAGAGAAGGTTTCAGAAAAATTGGGGTCTAGTCATTTTAATTCTTTGGGCTCAGTTCTTTAATCTGTAATAGGAGCATAATGCTATCTTTTGAGTTGAGTTCATCAGAGGGGTGATGTGGAGGGTGGAGTGATGTTAGTGAGTGAACCAAATTCCCTCACCAACTCATTATTCATTCAAAAGACATCATCATATACTTAGTTTAAACTTAATTTTGAAAAGAGAGATGGAATTCTTTCTGCCCAGTGGTCATTTTGGGGGTCATGTAACTTCCTCATTTCACAGTGACCCTGCAAAATTCCCCCTGAAGGATGTGTCCAAAGCCAGCCAATCAGAGACTCCTGGGAAGGCAGGAGGGCATTGAAGAGCATCCAGTCCAGTGCCCCAGGTCAAGGCTGGTACGGTGTCCCTGGACCTAACCCATTACAAAGCAGACTAGGGTCTCCAGTGAGTCCAATGTCTGACCTCTTCTATACAAGAACCTTTTGTTTCCATGTCAACAAATGCTAGATTAAAAGAATGCTTTTGGGTAAATCTTGAAATCCTCCTTATTATTGAATGAGCCGTTAAGTACTTAAATTGCAGAACTGAGCCGTATCCATTTAAATGTGCAAGCTCAGTTGTTTTCAACTCGACTCTTTGTGACCCCATGGAATGTAGCCCACCAGGTTCTTCTGTCCATGGGATTTCCCAGGCAAGAATACTGGAGTGGGTTGCTGTTACCTCCTCCAGGGGATCTTCCCAACCCAGGGATCCCCTTAGACAGATCATCCTTATTATGCCAGTGAGGCAACTATGGCACAGAGAGGGCTATATTTACTCAGGATCACACAGCAACTTACAATAGAGAGGAGCCAGGGTTCTGATGCCCTAGCAACAAACGCCCCCTATCTCCATCCCCACCAGGATAGTCTACTGAGCACTCACCAGGGCAGAGGATGGATTTGGGACATGAGGAGCCTACCGAAAAGATTATCTTTACCTCCCCACAAAGGAGAGAGAGTGTTTGTACAGCTACCAGTTGATCTAGAGCTTCCCTGGTGGCTCAGTAAGTAAAGAATCCAGCTGCAATGCAGGAGACTCAGGTTCAATCCTTGGGTCAGGAAGATCCCCTGAGGGAGGAAATGGCAACCCACTCCAGTATTCTTGCCTGGAGAACCCTATGGACAGAGGAGCCTGACGGGCTACAGTCCACAAGGTAGAAAGAGGCAGACACAACTTAGCAGCTAAACCACCACCACAGTTCGTTGATCTAGGGATGAGAGCAGAGAAAGGCGGCAGATTGGGTTGTGAATAATCAGAATCCACAGAATTCTTGAGGGTTTTCTAAGTGTTGTACTGTTTCGTTCTTTGCTTGGTCCTCCTCCAGCTCTTCGATTCCTGGGCTGGGAAGATCCCCTGGAGAAGGGAAAGGCTACCCACTCCAGTATTCTGGCCTGGAGAATTCCGTGAACTACAGTCCCTGGGGTCGCAAAGAGAGTTGGACACAACTGAGTGACTTTCACTTTCACTTTCCTCCAGCTCTGTGCAGTTGGGATAATCAGTGCTCCTCCTTCACAGACACAGAAGTTGCTGCTTAGAGGGTCAAGGCCTTGATCCAGCATCTCTTGGCACTGAGCTACCACATAGGGAAGATCCATGGGAAAGGAATAGATCCTTCAGTTGAGAGCCTGGGAACAAGCCTTAGGACACAAGATAGGAACACAGAGGGGCCAAGTGGCTCTGGAGTGATGGAATAGTCTACAGAGTGCATAATTAGATTTTAAAAATCAAAATCTCCTTACCCTATGCAGTCATAGTTTAGATTCAGAGGGGTTCTGTCTCCATTTTTAATTGATCCTGAAACAGCTAAGCTCTGCCTTTTTTTCTTATTTCGTTCACACCCTCAACCTCCCTTTTCCTATCTCTGCTGAGATGTTCTACTACTAAGAGTCACTCGTGTCAGGGAAACTACAAAAACCCAAGTCCTTTTTGTAGAATGCAATGAAAATTTTTAAAACTTTTGACTGCCAGTCCAAGGTAGTGTCTCTCTTGGTGTGTCTATCTCAAAATCTGAAGATGCATTTATTTTCACTTTTATTTCCTTTGCCTTAGAAGACAATCCAAAAATGTATCTCTATGATTATGTCAAAGAGTATTCTGACTCTATTTTCTTCTAGAAGTTTTATGGTTTGTGGTCTCACATTTAGGCCTTTAATTCATTTAGTTATTTATTTAAATATTTTATTTATTAATAATTATTAATTAAGTCATTTAATTCATTGAGTTATTTTTGTATAGCATGTGAGAAAATGTTCTAATTTCATTCTTTTAGGTGTAGCTGTCTGGTTTTTTCAAGGACCACTTATTGAAGAGATTGTCTTTTCCCCACTGTACATTCTTGCCTTCTTGGGATTAAAATATACAAACTACTATGCATAAAATAGATAACCAACAAGGACCTACTGTATAGCACAGAGAGTTATTTTGTAATATCAATATTTTGTAATAATCTATAAGGGAAAAGGATCTGAAAATGTGCATAGATATGTGTGTGTGTGTGTGTATTTTTATATATGGACCATGCTGTACACCTGAAACTAACACAACATTGTAAATCAACTATACTTTAATTTTAAAAAAATGAAATGCTTAACAAAATGTTAAAAAAAAATCTGAAGATGCAAAGTCGCAGAGACAGAGATGACTTGCCAAACACACGCAAACGAGCACAGGCAAAATCAACATGTTTTCTCTACGTTTCTTCACAATGTGTGTTCTGTGAATATGTTACCACGTGCTAGGCATCTAGAACATGCTCATGTTATTGCCCAGTTAAAGAATGTAAATAAAAGAAATGTTGCTTGGTTGGGAAGTCCATTTTCTTTTTCTCTAAGTGGCCACAATGTAGTCTAACACATCCTAAGAAACTTCATATGATTTATTTTTTTATCCAGTGTGACCTTCTGACTGGACTGTAGCCCACAAGGCTCCTCTGTCCATGGGATTTTTTTTCAGGCAAAAATACTGGAGTGGGTTGGAATTTCCTCCTCCAGGAGATATTACTGGCCCAGGGATCTAACCGGCATCTCTTGCATCTCCTGCACTGGCAGGTGGATTCTTCAATACTGAGCCACCTGGGAAGCTTTTGAAGACACTTTGTACAAGTGCAACATCAATTTCCTTTTTCGTTTGCCTAATCCTCGCATTTCCTGGACATCACCAGTGTTATCGATTTTTGGCCCTGTGCGAATGTAGATGGGATGTGTCACACTCTAACGAAATGCCATTTGAGGCAACAGATCAATAAGGCTGATAATTCACGTTACAAAGGAAGCCGGAAGAGTGCATTGGAATAATTGGTTGCAGAGAATGAACATCTGTAGAGGGGCAATGTGGTCTGGTGAGAAAAGTCTCAGGCTTCTGATCCAGCTCTGTCTCTTTCTATTTGGAATATCTCTCCACTCTCTTTACACAGTAATGGTAGAAATGGCAGGGGTAGCTGTGGGAGTAGAGATGGGAACAATGACAATGACGAAGTCAGTTGAAACTTATGGGTTTGCTTTGTGAAGTAATTGAAATGAATAAAAAAAAAAAAAAACACAATCGCCCAAACAAAGAACAGAGGGCTAGACCAATGTCATGGAAATAAATAGCAGTGTTATTGTTGTTGCTTAGTTGCTAAGTCATGTCTGACTGTTTTCAACCCCATGGACTGTAGCCCACCAGGCCCCTTTATCTATGGGATTTACCAAGCAAGAATACTCAAGTAGGCTGCCATTTCCTCCTCCAGGGAGTCTTCCTGACCCAGGGATTGAAACTGCATCCGCTGCATTAAAGGCAGATTCTTTACCACAGAGTCACCAGGGGAACCCCCAAAACAGTATGGATTATGATTGTAACTCTGGGAAACCCTCAACCAAGAAGAAAGAGGAAGTGCTTTGAGGAACAGATATAACCTGGGAAGACCTCACCCTTGGAGTGTGAGCCGGGCAAGACTCAAGAGAGTATTCGACTTGGAAAATTTTCTTTCCTACAAATTAGACCCAGGCTCTGCCCATCTTCGCCCCCTTTGGACACCAGTGCCTTATTCCTGGTGGTCCAGGTGGATGTAAACTTTGGGGGGAACACTCTTCGGTCCACCACCCCCTTCTTCTACCTTTCTTGGACTCACCGTTGTCTGAGAGAATCTCCATTCAGTCATTTTCTGACTGCCATTTCAAGAATGCCAGCTGTGAAACTCTAGGGATCTGAGTCTGTCTGCCCCTGCTGTTGCTCCTTTGGTGGTCCTGATGCCTAATAAGGGCTCCCTAACCATGTGTGGGCTGGAAACTAGAGTCCTGGACCACTTCGGGTCAGCCTCTGCCTCTGTGAGGGGCTCCCTGAGTCAGCAGCACTCCTTTAGGCTGAGGATTCTCTCAGTCCCTGGATTCTGAGCCCTGGTCCCTATGGTCACTGCCCCAGGGAGCAGCCAAGGGGGAATTTCCTAGGGTTGTTCCACCAGCCAACCCAGCCCAGCAGGCAGAGGTGCAAGCGCTCCTTCTGCACAGCAGTTTTTATAAGAATTACCTTCTCTCTCTTTGCTTGCTCTGATTAAGAAGGGAAAGCATGGCATGAACTTGATCAGCTGGGTGGGCCATTATTAATGGCCTTTGCTGTATTTTAGGATGCTTTTACACTGCTTCTGGAGTTCTAAAGGGCCAACCAAATCAAATAAAAGAATAAGCAAGGTTTCCCCGGTGGTCCAGTGGTTAAGAATCCACCCTGCTGTGTAAGGAAATGGGGGTCCAGTCCCTGGTCAGGGATCTGAGATCCCACATGTGGTGGGACAACTAGTCCTGGGCACTGTAGCTGGAGAGTCCTTACAGGGCAACGAAGATCCCGCATGCCAAAACTGAAACCTGATGCAGCAAAATAAAAAAAAATTTTTTTCAAGTAATGCATGCTCACTGAAGAGAAAAAGAAGCCGAAGATGGAAAAGTAAAATGTGCAAAGGAAAAAAATATCATCTGTTAGTCTACACCAATAGGCAACCATCTTTGGTTTCTTCTCAAATAATTTTGTATGCTGTATGAATAGTGGTTTCGATCATACCCTACACTCAAGTTTAAATCATGCTCTTTTTTCCCTTAAAATTAGGCCCTGAGCATCTAATCCCACATCATTGGAAGTGTTAGTCGCTCAGTCATGTCCAACTCTTTGTGACCCCATAGAGTGTAGCCCGCCAGGCTGCTCTGCCCATGGAATTCTCCAGGCAAGAAGAGTGGAATGGGTAGCCATTCCCTTCTTCAGGGAATTGTCCTGACCCAGGGATCAAACCTGGGTCTCCTGCATCGCAGGCGGATTCTTTACCAGCTGAGCCACGAGGGAAGCCCTTCCACACCTTTAGAAATTAATATCTGTTACTGGTTGTGCAAGTGGTACCCTGTGCCGGACTCAACCTACTCCTTTAATTTTCACAGCGGCCACAGGCGCTGAGACATGGGGCAGCAGCTGAAGGGCTGGGCTTTGGCACGAGGTGTCAATCCTGGGGTTATGGTCCCAGAGCTGCGCGAGTTTGGCAAAGCAGGTATGTTCACCTTCCGTGGGAGCTGTAGCAAATCACTGGGTCTCTTGAAACAACAGAAATGTATTCTCTGATGGTTCTGGCCAAAAGTCTGAAGTCAAGGCAGGCCCATGTTTTGTTGACAACCGTCACTTTGTAAGGTAGGCGGGGTTTAAATTATTGGGTTGGTCAAAAATGTCGTTTGGGTTTTTCATAAAATCTTACAGGAAGACCCAAATGAAATGTTCGACTAACCCAATATACTATTGTGCTTCCATGATGAACATGAGTCTTTCTCTTTTGTATTTCCTTCCCTCCTCTATTTTATACATTATTGGCAACCTAAGTAGCTCTGTGAATTCTTATTTTTCAGTATTAATTTCATATAGCTTTACATTAGTTGATTTTCAGTAAGCTTCAGTGGTTTTGGAGAGTGTTCATTTCTCTTATTTAAATCTTGTGGTCTCAATACGCTACCTTTCTTGCCAATTTTCATGAGTGCAGTGCTGAGTCAAGAAGTTAGTCACCAAAAACCTTAGCTGTGATTTTTCCCCAAACTCATCTCATCTTTTGTTCATAGTAGTTAAGTGCTTATTTGGATAAGTTTTGCATTTTTGCATGTTTTACAGTCTTTTTACACTCTTTTTTTTTTTTCTTTCCTTGAGACTACCTCAAAAACTATAAAATTTAGAAGGTCCTCTCTGTTAAAGAAATTTGACAAAAAGGTAACCTAACTTAGGATAGGGTTTTATGTTTTAATTCTGATAGTCTGCTTTCTAATTTATCTGGAGGTTATTCTGATATGCAGTGAGAGTCCAAGCTCGCTTTTCTTCCCAAATATTAAAATCAGTCTTTTAATTTCCACTTGTTGGTTCAGAGACACATAGACACACTGAATTCCTGTATGTAGTTCTACAGATATGAACACTGAGACAAAGAGAGGCAAAATAATTTTCACGGAGTCCCCTGGTTAACGGAAGATCTAAGAGACCATCCCATTTCTGAGGATTCCAGTTCAGTGCTGTTCCATCCATCCCATGATACTCTGTCTCTTACCTCATTGGACGCCACAGTTATGATGTCCCTTATTTCCACTATCCTTCCAAGTAGCCCTGTGCCATATGGCAACCACCAATCATATGTAGCTACTGAGGACTCGAAACGTGGCGAGTTCCACCTGGGATTTGCTGCAACTGACAAACACACCCTGGATTTTAAAGACTAAGTGTGAAAACAAGATTGTAAAATGCCTCATGAATAAGCTTTATATCAGTTACCTGTTGAAATGAAAATATATCAGAAATATGGGATTAAAAAATATATCATTAACATTAATTGTACCTATTTCTTTTCACTATTTTTAGCAAAAATTTTATTGGAGTAAGTTAATTTGCTCTGCTGTGTTAGTTTCAGATGTACAGCAAAGTGAATCAGTTATACATATACTTGTATTCACTTTTCTTTTCTTTTTTAGATTTTTCTCCCATATAGGCCATTACAGAGTATTGAGTTCCCTGTGCTGTACAGCAGGTCCTTTTTAGTTATCTATTTTATATATAGCAGTGTGTATGTGTCAGTCCCAATCTCTCAGTGTATCCCTCCTCCTTCCCGTCCCCTGATAACTGTAGCTTTTTTTCTACATCCATGTCTCTACTTCTGCTTTGTAAATCAGTTCATTTATACCCTCTTTTCATATTTTCAATATGGCTATCAGAAAAATATAAAAATTACATGTGTGACTTGTATTATGTTTCTTTTAGAAAGTATTAAGACTAGGTGGTCAACTCTATACAGGGACTGCATTTTGCTTGCTTTTTCTTATCATGAAACCAAGAAGGATCCTGTGGGGTCTTCCTAGGGACAGACTCCTATCTCTCCTGCCTGCCTCTTGTCTGTAGAAAACTTTTAGCCTCCTAGGTCTCCCCAAGTTCCAAAGAGCAACTTTAATTAGAGCAGTGAGAAAATGCAGAAACAAAGGCAAACAGTTAGGCAACACAAAGCCATAATCATTTAGCTATAAAACAAAGTCTAGGACCTTCAGTTCCTCCTTAAGGGCTATAGATAATATCCCAAGACACATCCTTGAGTCATTTTGCAGGTAATAAAATCCGCACCATGTGGAAGAAGTTAATTGCTGACCATAAGCAGGTAGACTCTAGGTGGGTTGGAACTAGAAAGTTGATGATGTTGACTCTAGAAATATCACCTGGTTAATTCACCACCAACCAGTCACAAGAATGTCCAAGAGCTGATCAGGTACCCAGCAACCCTCTCCTTGCCTTTCAAAACCCTTCACCAAAAGCTACTGGTGTGGAGCATGAGATGTCCATTCTCCTTGCTTAGCCTTGCTTAACACTGTACTTTCTTTCACCACAACCTGGTGTGTATAGCGAGGAAGGCCGGTTGCCTGAGGTGGGGGAGGGCAGTGGGGAAGGGGGAATTAATGTTTAGGGGGACAGTTTCAGTTCTCAAGGATGAAGAGTTCTGACGTGGATGGTGTTGATTGTTATACAACAATGCAAATGTACTTCATGCCCTTTAAAAGTGGTTAAAATCATAAGTCATATTACGTTATATACACTTAACCACAATTTTAAAATTGAAATTAAAGTTAAATAAAGAGGAAAACATAGCATGGAATATTTATTGTATATCTCCAGAGGGTAGGACATCAATAAAGGACCAAGGCTCACAGGATCTCTCCAGGGCTGTGCCTACATTCTCGTGGGGAGGACCAGTAAATGGGTGAAGCTTTGTGAAACCGGAAGAGAGGTGTTCTTGGACAGACTCCCAGGGGCTGGGCAGACCCAGACATCTGATTTTGGGGGTGGTAGTTTTCCTGAAACACCTCCTGATCATCAGCCGGGTGGGATGGTGGGGGGTGGATTTGGTTCCAGCAAAGGGCAAAGCCAGCCTGGAGGGTGAAGGATGAGAGAGCCCAGGACACACGTGGGAGCTGGAGACAGATGTAGGTGGGCAGCGGAGGAGAGCATGAGAGATGAGGACCGGATGGTGGAGCTGGAAAGTGAGAAGCTGGCAGAACAGCAGGGCTGGGTGCGTCATTTCCTCCAAGGGCACCCGAGAGTTTTTGGAGGGCTCAGAAAGGGGAGTAACACATTCAAGTGAGCCTTTCTGACAGCAACTGGGGCAGCAGCACAGAGGATGGGTGAGTTGACAGGAGAAAGATGGGAAATGGAGAGAACACTCAGGAGGGGCTGCCATGTCAAGGTGGCTCCCTCTGCAGCCGTGGCAGTGCCCATAGAGCCAAGTGAGCAGATGGCAGAGAGTCCACGGGTGAAGGACAGAGGAGGAGTCACGGATGGAGCACAGATGCCTGGCTTGGACAAGTGGGTAGACGGGGAGCTGAATAATTATTGGCTCCCTGGATGTTTGGTGGATGGATGGACGTGTAAACTGTGATTCCTTTGAAACTCTGCCTTTGAACACACTGTTCACTTCCAAATGTTCTAAATCCTTTTAAGTCCTTGAAAATACATCTCAAGTCTCCTCTGAGCCCTTCCTTCCAAGCTCCTTCCTTTAGGTTCCCATGGCATCCTTCAATTTCCTTTTCTAAGCACTCTATTAAACTTGTCAGCTTACGTCTCTGCCTCTATACACTTTAATAAAAAGAGGGACTGTATCTCCCTTCTCTGTGCTCCCAGTGTCTGCCTAATAGAGGATGGTAATTAATGCATGTTGAATGAAAGGACATGTCCCACAAGACTTCTGATCCACCAGATTATAAGCCCCCTGAGAGCAAAGTAGTGCCTGTCTAATTCTCCACCTCGTTCTCTAGTCTACCTGCGACTCAAGAAGTATCTGATCTTGAATATTTGGTCCATTTCAAGGCTGACCTCATGCCGAGGTAGAATATGGATTTTCTTAAAGGATCAGATATGAAAAAATGTATGTAAATAAATCTTCGCTCCTAGGAAACTTGCCTAATATGGTGTGTGTGTGTGTGTGTGTGTGTATTAGTTGCTCAGTTGTATCTGACTCTTTGTGACCCCATGGGCTGTAGCCCAGCAAGCTCCTCTGTTCAAGGGACTTCCCAGGCAAGAATACTGGAGTGGGTTGCCATTTGCTTCTCCAGGTTTATCTTCCCAACCCAGGGATGCTTTACCATAGGTGCCAGCAGGGAAGACTTCGTAGTATCATAGTTCATAGTTCAGTCGCTCAGTCATGTCTGACTCTTTGTGACCCCATGAATCACAGCACGCCAGGCCTCCCTGTCCATCACCATCTCCCGGAGTTCACTCAGACTCACGTCCATCGAGTCCGTGATGCCATCCAGCCATCTCATCCTTGGTTGTCCCCTTCTCCTCCTGCCCCCAATCCCTCCCAGCATCAGAGTCTTTTCCAATGAATTAACTCTTCGCACGAGGTGGCCAAAGTACTGGAGCTTCAGCTTTAGCATCATTCCTTCCAAAGAAATCCCAGGGTTGACCTCCTTTAGAATGAGCTGGTTGGATCTCCTTGCAGTCCAAGAGACTCTCAGGGGTCTTCTTCAACACCACAGTTCAAAAGCATCAATTCTTTGGCGCTCAGCCTTCTTCACAGTCCAACTCTCACATCCATACATGACCACAGGAAAAACCATAGCCTTGACTAGACGGACCTTAGTCGGCAAAGTAATGTCTCTGCTTTTGAATATACTATCTAAGTTGATCATAACTTTTCTTCCAAGGAGTAAGCGTCTTTTAATTTCCTGGCTGCAATCACCATCTGCAGTGATTTTGGAGCCCCCAAAAATAAAGTCTGACACTGTTTCCACTCTTTCCTCATCTATTTCCCATGAAGTGATGGAGCCAGATGCCATGATCTTCGTTTTCTGAATGTTGAGCTTTAAGCCGAATTTTTCGCTCTCCTCTTTCACTTTCATCAAGAGGCTTTTTAGCTCCTCTTCACTTTCTGCCATAAGGGTGGTGTCATCTGCATATCTGAGGTTATTGATATTTCTCCCGGCAATCTTGATTCCAGCTTGTGTTTCTTCCAGTCCAGCCTTTCTCATGATGTACTCTGCATAGAAGTTAAATAAGCAGGGTGACAATATACAGCCTTGACGTACTCCTTTCCCTATTTGGAACCAGTCTGTTGTTCCATGTCCAGTTCTAACTGTTGCTTCCTGACCTGCATACAGATTTCTCAAGAGGCAGGTTAGGTGGTCTGGTATTCCCATCTCTTTCAGAATGTTCCACAGTTTATTGTGATCCACACAGTCAAAGGCTTTGGCATAGTCAATAAAGCAGAAATAAATGTTTTTCTGGAACTCTCTTGCTTTTTCCATGATCCAGCGGATGTTGGCAATTTGATCTCTGGTTCCTCTGCCTTTTCTAAAACCAACTTGAACATCAGGGAGTTCACGGTTCACATATTGCTGAAGCCTGGCTTGGAGAATTTTGAGCATTACTTTACTAGCATGTGAGATGAGTGCAATTGTGTGGTAGTTTGAACATTCTTTGGCATTGCCTTTCTTTGCAATTGGAATGAAAACTGACCTTTTCCAATCCTGTGGCCACTGCTGAGTTTTCCAAATTTGCTGGCATATTGAGTGCAGCACTTTCACAGCATCATCTTTCAGGATTTGAAACAGCTCAACGGGAATTCCATCACCTCCACTAGCTTTGTTCGTAGTGATGCTTTCTAAGACTCACTTGACTTCACATTCCAAGATGTCTGGCTCCAGATTAGTGATCACATCATCATGATTATCTGGGTGGTGAAGATCTTTTTTGTACAGTTCTTCTGTGTATTCTTGCCACCTCCTCTTAATATCTTCTGCTTCTGTTAGGTCCATAGGACTACAGATTGTAGCATTCTTTCTCTTTCTTATATGTATCACCTATGAGGAGGAATTTTTCCCTTCAGGGATTTAGGGCTTAGCACATAAACTTATACAGTTTTTCACTCTCTCATTCATTCATGTAATCATTCACTCATTTATTTATTCTTTCAACAATGTCTTTCGATATGCTCTGGTCACAAAAGCCTGGAGGTGGGCTTGCTGTTTCTAGGTACTGTTCTTTAACAGCAAAGTGAAGCTATAGCAAAGATGAGGTTTGTCTTAAGGATGTCGTCCTTGTGCAGATATTAATTAGGAAAAAAATAATAGGAGGTCCAAGATCTTTTCTTTCATACTCTGATGACCTATGTGAGAAGGAATAGTCTAGATGAGTTATGGGAAGCAGATATCAGCTCCTCAAGAAAGTGGCCCAACCCTGCTGGGAGTGGGTTCCTGTGAGCTGGGGCCCTTGCCTCCTGTGTGGACAGAGCATCCCAGTGGCTGGGTGTGAACCTGGCTGAGATACTGTGTGGTCCTCTCCCATGTGGAGTCACAGACCTGGACAGGTGAACTCCAAATTCCATTTTAAGTTCCTAGAATCCAAAGACTGAGTCCCTTGCCATCTTACTTTCCTTTAATCCATCTGTGATGTTTTTCCAACTAATTTGCTCACATCTTGAACAGAAGAACCATGTCTCATTAAGCCAGGGCCATGGCCCCAAATATAGCAGGTTTGAATTTTGCTTGACTGTCCATTAGCTGCGTGACCACAGGATAGCTACATAACCTCCGACTCTCAATGTCCTCCTATAGTAAGGAGCTCTATACCTGCCTCATGGGTTGTCATGAAAATTACATGCGATAGTGTATGTGAAACTCCCAGGACCACCTCTGGTGTAGAATGTAGGGAGAGGATCATCATTCATTGCTATTTATTGACAACCAACTCTGTCATTTTTGGCATGTGACCTTGGAAAACTGCACAAAGAGCCTCATGTCAACACTCTTATGGCCAAAGAGAGCCCGCCTTCATGATTCTGTTACTTGATAGATGCAGGGCTCATAGAACAGCAGCTGCCATATGTAAAGCAGTGACAGCATATAACTGTTAGCAACAATGACTACTTGTAGACGCCCTCCAAGCACCCTGCACATCCTCCAGCCTAGTTCTCATTGGAGCGTCTTGTAATCGCCGGTCTTGTCCGCCCCCTGCAGTAGTATCTCCCTGCTCCCGCCCCATCCGGAGTCCCGCCTCTGAGCAGAGCCTGTGCTCAGTCCCTTCAGTCGTGTCTGACTCTTTGTGGCCCCGTGGACTGTAGTCCGCCAGGCTCCTCTGTCCATGGGATTCTTCAGACAAGAATGCTAAGTGGGTTGCCCTTCTCCAGGGGATCTTCCCAACCCAGGGATAGAACCCACGTCTCTTGGTCTTGTGCAT
This sequence comes from Oryx dammah, assembly GCF_014754425.2. Classification (NCBI taxonomy): domain Eukaryota; kingdom Metazoa; phylum Chordata; class Mammalia; order Artiodactyla; family Bovidae; genus Oryx; species Oryx dammah. The sequence continues at coordinate 20,504,894 of NW_024070203.1, read as the reverse complement.
TTTTGGCAGGCGAGTCCTGTATCACGAGTGCTGCCTGGGAAGCTCCAGTGGGTCATAACAAAAGTTCAAGTCATGCCTGGAAATGAAAGCATGCGGAGCCCACTGTGGCCTGATGCTTAGCTCTGTGTTCAGCTCACTGGCTGGATTTCTCAGGAATACTGAGGAGTCCTGCCCCAGGCCAGGGCTCCACACTGCACAGCGCGGGGGTTCCAAGTACCCTGGCTTCTCTGCCGATGGCCCCACTGGGCACACTGCGTGTGTCTGCTCCCCTGGGATCTCAGTGTGCCAGGGGCACTGGCACGCAACACAGGGCCTGGGTAATTAGCGCTTATCTGTGAGATATGAGGAATTCCTGGGAAGCCATAACCACTTAATCTGAGTCTATGAGTTGATAAAGTATTCCAGGAAAATGTAAAGTGCTGGCAACCATGTCTCTTTTCTGACTCTGCAGCTATGGAGAGCCTGGTGTTAGGACAGATAAGAAAGGGAATGCTTGGGGAGTATCTGGAATTCCAATTAGTTCTGGGCTTCTCCCAGGCTAGACTTCACAACTCAAGACTGAGTCTGTTGTGAAATATTTAGTGACATGAGTGTTGACGTGAGGCTCTTCGTACAGTTTTCCTGCGGGAACCAGGGCCTTAAGGCAGGTCTCCAAAGGGCTATTTCTTCTCCCTCATGTGACATCTCATGGTGGGAAACAGTGGACCTCTTCTGGAAAGAAGCTGTGAAATACATGTAAGAGTGCATTCGGGGGTGGGGATGTAGGATGGGAGGGGGTCATGTATCAGAAGTCATTTGGATTGAATGCAATATAAACAGACCCCAATTTGCTTAATTGAGACTAAAAGAGACCCATTTGTGGGAAGAATCCTGACCAGCTCAGGAAGTGAAAGAAGGGTTGAATAACAAAGATGTCCAAAGGAAGAGCCTAGAGTGCTTCAGGACACCCGAGCTCCTGGTGTTCGGGGTTCTCTCAGAGCAGGAGGTGGGCAATCTTTCTCTGTAAATATCTTCTGTTCTGGGAGCCACACTCAACTTCGACTTTGCAGAGCAAAAGCTGCCACAGATCGTACATAAACGAAGGAGCATGCCTGTGTTCCGTTATTTAGAAAAGCAAGCACCTGGCAGATTTGATCCTCAAGTGGGACCTGGTGGGTTGGGGGCGAAAGGGGTGTGGCCTGTGAAGCGGTAGAGAGGGGCATGGCTTTCTCCTCCAACCATTCCCACCTCTAACTCTCCCAGTGTGCTCTCATCCCTGCAAGGCTTGGTTCTCATCCCTGCAAGGCTGATCCTGATTAGTTCAGTACCCCAAGCCTAAGTCAAAAAATTCACTGATGCACAGCTGGACCTCGATGAGTGGGCCAATCAGAGCAGAGCAGGGATTTTTTGCTCACTGAAAGGAGAGATGGTCCCTCAGCTTTCCCTCCATCCTTGCTACTCTCCATTTCCCCTCCTCTGCCTCCTCTTCCTCTCGCCCTCCCTCATCTCTGTATTTTTTCTCTCGCCATATTTTTACTTTCCTTCTCTCTCTTTTCTTCTATTACTCCTGTACAGAAGCAGATGATACCTATGAAGAAACTTATGGAATTTAAGGTTTCCATTAGCCCAGGATCCAGGAATTTTTCCCCACCTCACTTTCCAGTTCAGGTTAGATCAAATTAAAATAATTTGGGGTCTGGAGTCATAACTATGTACTAGGTGGTAGTAAGTCTTAGGCCTTGGGGGTAGAGAAATGAATAAGCCTTTCCCCACTTATGAATAAGCAAGCTCATGGCTAGTAAGGGGGGTGAACACACAGTCAATAAAATCTCAATACAATATGATGCAGCAAACGTTAGCATGAGCACCAGGAACTGTCATTGTGCAGAGGGTGGCTCATGGTTGAGAGAATGTGGAGGGTCCAGGCCAGCAGAGGCCATGTCTAGAGACTGGAGGGATCCAAAGTGTGATGGGGAAATACAAACACACACATACACAGGGGCAAGCAGGTGCAGTCACAGAAAGTGGAGAACCCAGGTGTGTATTGGAGTGAGTGAAGTGAAAGTCACTCAGTCGTGTCCAACTCTTTGTAACCCCATGGACTATACAGTCCATGAAATTCTCCAGGCCAGAATACTGGAGTGGGTAAGAATTCCCTTCTCCAGGCGATCTTCCCAACCCAGGGATCGAACCCAGGTTTCCTGCATTGCAGGCGGATTCTTTACCAGCTGAGCCACCAAGAAAGCCCAAGAATGCTGGAGTGCATAGCCTATCCCTTCTCCAGCAGATCTTCCCAGCCCAGGAATCGAACCAGGGGTCTCCTGCATTGCAGGTGAATTCTTTAACAGTTGAGCTACCCGGGAGTGTATTGGAGATAACTCTTCAAAATATTTCCTCCTCCAACTGCCCCATGAGACCTGGGCCTCTTTAGAATGATAGATCCCTAGAGGAGCCTCAACATCATCACTCAGCAGCTAGTGGAACCCCTCGTTGGCAGAGCAGAGCCCAGAGGTGGCAAAATAAGGAGCTGGCCCTCCAGCACACAGGTCTCCAGGCCTCTCCGTACACCACTGCCATGCATATCTGGAACCCCCTGAACCCTTTAATGTGCAGTCTGAAGCTTGATTGAGGTCGCATAGACTTGCCTCCCAATTCTGACTTGGAAACCTCCCCCCACTGTACCTCTCTGTATGTAGTTATCTTGTTTGTTCACTGGATCTATTTTCCAGGAACTGTTAGTGTGTTTGGTAAGCATGGATATAGAGTGTCTGGCACTTGGTAGGCATTCAGTAGACATAAGACTGTGATATTATCAGTTCAAAAGGCAAGTTCCAGGATGCAAAGTGGACCCATGGAAGCAGAGGATGTTGGAGGTAGGCAGGGGTGGAGTGAGAAATGTGGAATGAAAAAATAGTGGCACAACCTCAAAGTTGAGAATTATGTTTTATTCAGCAGGCTTACTGAGGACTATAGCCTGAGACGGCAACTTCTCAGATAGTCCCGAGGGACTGTTTCAAAGCATTAAGGGAGGAAACAGGATCTATAGGAGTTTTGTTGAAAAAGAAAAAAATGTAGTCAAAATCAAACGATGACTGCTAATTACAAAACCAGACATCTGAAGTTAATGGTTTTAGTGCTTTTCCATGTATGAGAAATTGCACTAGTCTAGGTTCACTGAAATCATTCCTTTGCTGTTGATCTTGACTATCTAAGGCCAGTATCCTGCTTACATCTTGAATGGCCCGTGGGGTACAACCTTAGGGGCAGCTGCAGTGGCTGAGTGTTTTATACTCACAATATCCTTTGTTTACTGATATGGTGGGTAATATTCTTTGTCCCACAGAGGATAGACCATGTGGAAAAAAATGGAGATTCCTTTCTACCTCCCTGGGCTGGTCAAGTCATCATCAGTTGACCCAGACGTGCCCTCAACCTGGTGATTTTCTCTTCACAAGTCAGGACCAACCTTTGACATTTGGGCTCCTGCCCATGCCCTTTCACCCACCCAAAGGCCTCAGCACTGGAGTTTCACCCACTCACTGTGAATATCTGTTTAAAAAAGAGATCTGTTTAAAGTTTTTAATTACTTATTATAAGGATATTAATGAACATATCTTAAAAAAAAATAAGCCTGATACTGTTTTTAAAAACAGCTTAGTGGGCCCAGGAGGGTCTGTGCTTTGCAGGAAGACTTTGTCATGCATGATTTGGATGGTAGTTTTCACCAAACTTTAATTTCCTTTTCTTCCCACTGCATCCAGATTGTCAGTGAATGATCCCTTGGAGCAGACATGTCTTAAGCCTTTTTGGGCACTGATGGTTTGAGGATCAAGAGCGTTATTTGATGTTTGGAAGAGGAGAGCTCCCAGATGGAGATCTGTTTGCATTGCTGAATCTGACTCCTGCACTTGTGGGTGATTCATTTTCACAGCTTTAGGCTTCCCAGCAGCCTTTGCAATTGGCAGGCCCCTGTGTTCCTTCTAATGAATGAGCCCAGAAAGGGAACTAGGCCTCAGCTGCCCAGGTGGATTGGAGCAGAGAGAAATATCTTCATCAAAACCTTTGGCTTATCATGGAGGGCTCCCTGGGGAGCATTGAGAGAGTAGCCTTGGGTGACCTTGTAAGCAGCCTTCCTTCCCTCCCCAAGTATTTATTCAACGTGCAGAGTCCTAGACAAGGCCCTGGAGACACAGAGAGGAGCCAGCCACAGCCCTTTCTCTTACATGCCTCTCACTTCGGTGGTTGCCTTACTTTAGCTCTCTGGGCATCTGAGAGCCCAGAGTAAAGTCCCCCCTGTCCTAAATTAACCAGTGAGATGAATACTCATGCGTAATAGATACTCTTTTGGGCACTAGTGGTTATTGTTTAATCACTAAGATGTATCTGACTCTCTCTGACCCCGTGGATTGTAACCCACCAGTCTCCTCTGTCCATGGGACTCTCCAGGCAAGAATACTGGAGTGGGTTGCCATTTCCTTCTCCAGGGGATCTTCCCAACCCAGTGACTGAACCAGAGTCTCCTGCATTAGCAGGTGGATTCTTTACTGCTGAATCACCAGGGAAGCCCCTCTTTGGGCATTAAGGCCACGGTAAATAAGGTCCACTCCCTGCCCCAGAGGTGCTCCCTTTTCTGGGGCACAGGTGGCCACTGCAAAGGAAGACATTCTTCTGGGAAGGACAAAAACCATCCCCGAGAAGAGAAGCTTTTTGCTGCGACACCTGCTGTGAGCTCAGCTCTGGGTTCAGCCTTTCAGATCTAATCAGTGTTATTAGACGGTTCATAAATGAGGCAGCATCTGATCTAACAACTAGAAGGGCGCTCCAGGAGGTTGTGCAAAATGGAAGGTTTTTATAGGAAGAATGGTGAGGCATGGGAACTATTAGCGTGATAAGAGAAATGAAGTGTGTTTAAGGTCAGAACCTTTGGGGGAGGAGGAAGGAACTCCATATTATTATTATTAATGTTTAGTCTTGCAGAGTACCTTTTCTTCCTCTAGGGGATGGAAAGGTCCATGTGGCAGATTACTTCATTGGTGGTGATTTAGTCACTAAGTCAGTTGTGTCCGTCTCTTGCAACCCCATGGACTGTAGCCCACCAGGCTCCTCTGTCCATGGGATTTCCAAGGCAGGAATACTGGAGTGGATTGCCATTTCCTTCTCCAACTTCATTGGTGCTGAGCAGAAAATTCCAGACTGGCAGATTAAGATTGCATTTCAGGTTCAGGTCAAAACTGCAATGAGTTTAGATATTAAATCTAGATTCAGTAACACGGGCTTTAGCGCAGGTGACGTCACTTGGGGCCTGTGGTTTCTCTCTTTAACAGGTATCAAGTCAGTGACCACTGGGAGGGCCAGGGACTCTGCCTGTTCAGGGCCTCTGAGAGGTGGTGTGGAACGGTGAGGAAGGTTATACAGGGGACCACAAAGGGCTGGATACCCTTTTAGATGTCTGATCTCCAGAACGGTAAGATGCTCCATTCATGTTGGCTTAAGCCACTGTGCTTGTGGTAATGTGTTACAGCCACCATAAGAAACCAGGACAACAGGTGATGCGTCCCCACCTGCCTAGTACAAGTCTGGGTTCACCACACGACAGATGGAGGGGCAGATGCCCCGAGGACAGTTCCACTGCGGTGGAGAGAACCTTGAGCAAGACGGGAAGGTGAACAGAGCAGGGAACTGCAGGAAGCCTTGCGGAAAGTAAACTCTCAACCCTTGGGCGCCATGTTCAAGGCCCTTAACCATCTGGCTGAACCTACACTTCCTGTCTTCCTGGTCTCAGTCTCCCCCAGTCCCCACGCTTTGGCTCTGCCTCATCTGCCCTCACTCTCCCCGGCCTGGAATGTGCAGCCCGAAAGCTCTGTCCTGCTGGTCCCTCTCCTGGGGGACAGCTTCTGCTCAGATTCATCTATTTCCCGGCCTCCATCTACCCTGCCCATTCTTGCTGTTCAAGGTCAGTGGGGGATGCAGGGGCTTATCGCACATATTGTACAGTGGGGCTCAGTCCTTGGAGAACCTGATCTGTGATAGGATTTTTGAGCTTCCACCAGTATATGGGGATGTAGAAAAATGTGTTCCTGTCCAGCTACTCTGTTGGCACACACCTGCATTTTTTAAAATTTATTTATTTTAATTGGAGGTTAATTACTTTACAATATTGTATTGGTTTTGCCATACATCAACATGAATCCGCCACAGGTATACACGTGTTCCCCATCCTGAAACTCCCTTCCTCCTCCCTCCCCGTACTATCCCTCTGGGTCGTCTTGTATTTTAATTAGAGTATAATTGCTATATAATGTTGTGTTCGTTTCTGCTATATATAAAGTGAATCAGCTGTAAATATACATATATTGCCTCCCTTTTGAGCCTCTCTCCCACACCTCCATCCCACCCTTTAGATCATCACTGAACACTGAGCTGGACTCCCTGTGCTATACAGCAACTTCTCACTAGCTATCTGTTTTACACATGGTAGTGTATATATTGTGAACACTACTCTCTCAGTTCATCCCATTGTCTCCTTCCCCCGCATGTCCACAAGTCTATTACACCTGCATTTTAGATTCAGAGTTAGTCTAGGATCTTTGAGGCTAGGGTGGCAGGCAGCTAGGAGGGGGTGGGAAAAAGAAGGAACTCACCTTCACTGAGTACAATCTTCCTGCAGACACTGCAGGAACCCTTTTCCTTTTTATTCTTCAGAGCCACAAGGCCTTTCCAGTGTTTCCAAGTGTGAACTCCAGAGCCAGAAAGCTCAGGTTCAGATTCAGGATTTGTCAGAGTCTAGCTATGTACCCTTGGGCAATACCTTAAAATCTCGATTCCTCCGTCCCTTGGTCTGGAACGTGGGGAGAACAGCAGCAGAGGCCTTGTGAAGATGCATTTTTAACCTTCCTAGATGGTCTTTGGCACCTGGAAAAAGTGACAGAGGTGCTGGCTGTTATTAGAACAATCGTCAGCTTCACAGCATCCTCATTCTTCACTCATCTGAAGATGTTTCTTCTCCTCTCTGTTTTGCGGCAGGTAATACAGGCTCATAGAGGCCGGGCACACGTCCAGAGTCTCACGGAGGGCCTGGCGGGGCTGAATTTCAAAGCCAGAGCTCTCTGTGCATTGTGACACAGACCACTCAGGCTATCTGTTCCCGGAGTCCAGCTCCCGTGCCCTCGGGCTCTGTCAGTTCAGATTCCCTGCTTTGCTCCCAGCTCTCACTTCCATAATGAGCTCTCTGTCAATTACCAGCTCCTGCCCTGGCTGTCTCCAGGGCAGTGGAACCTGATTGTTCTGTCAGGCCGGGGTCTGGGCAGGGCGTCTCAATTTGGGCAGCTATTCAGTGGTCAATCACCATCTAAAACAGAGACAGCAGGGTGGCCTTCCATCCAGTGATTTCTGGAAAGCGGCCAGCCCCTCTCCCCAATAAGGCACTCAATTTCTCAGCATGGGGTTTCCATCAGACATTTCATGCTAAGCCAGGCTAGTCCTAATTATAATTGGTTCTGGCGAGTTTTTGTCGGAGCTATTAAATTCTTTATTTGCCCACCCTCTGAGGCTGTTTTTGACGTTGGGGAAAGAGCCCCGTGTGTCCCTGAAAAAAAGTGTTGTCCCCCAATCTTTCCTAAATCTCACTTTTGCTCCACTTCACTCCGGCCATCAGCAGTCTCTTTAAGTAGACTTTTTTGTTTTTTTTTTTTTTGGCTAGAATATTGGTGCTGGTTATTGCTGCGGTAGTTGGATGGTGTGTCTCCTGATTTCCTTGATAGACTTAAAAAAAAAAAAATGTTAGTCATGTCCAGCGGTTCTCTGTAGGGAATGAAAGAAAAGTAAAAGAGAAAGTGAAGTCGCTAAGTCATGTCCGACTCTTTGTGACCCCATGGACTGTAGCCTACCAGGCTCTTCCATCCATGGGATTTTCCAGGCAAGAGTACTGGAGGAACTGGTAAATCAACCTTCTCTTCAGTAAGGACTAGCCAGCGGAAGTCTGGACAAAGTATCCTGTGGTTTCTAAATACAAATTAAATCGGAAGTTTATGGGGTTCAACATGTGCCACCACTAAGTTTAAATGTGTTGATTTAGGATTTACCTTTTAGCTGGTTATGGTTTGTCTTTAGCCAGGATTTTAGTATCCTTGGGGCAGCAGAGAGGGTGGACAGGGGCAGGGCTCTCTACAGCTATAAAACACAGGGCACATCCATTATTCTTTTTGGTCCTGAAAGCAAATCTAGAAACTGAAGATTATCATTTTCTCTGTCTACTGGATGAAGAAATGAGGCTCAGAGTGGTTAAGTACATTGCCCCAGGCCACACAGTTGGCACAGACCCAGGAGAAGAATCTCCTGTCAGTTGGATGACAAGCCTCTTTTCCTTCTGCCCACTCTCAGTTGTTTATTCATTTATTCCAAACCTATTTATTGGGAGCTTGCCAGACAGTAATCTAGGCCCTTGGGAGTCCAGCAGCCATGAAGCACTTTTTGCCCTGGGGGGAGACAGCCACCAACAACAAACACTCCTGAAAAGTGGTGATTGCTCTGCAGAGGATTAAACTGAAATGAGGCTGGTGGAAGTGTGACCTGGGACGACTTCTATGGAGGGCAAGGAACAGTAGCTATGAAAATGTAAAATGCACATTCGCTTTGACTGCTGGTTTGATCCCTGGGTCGGGAAGATCCCCTGGAGGAAGAAATGGAAACTCACTCCAATATTCCTGCCTGGGAAATCCCATGAACAGAGGAAATTGGCAGGCTACAGTCCATGGGGTTGCAAAGAGTCAGAAACAATGGAGCATGCACGCACAGTTTATCCCACAGGCATGTTAGTGCATATGGAAAACAAGGATATTCATGGCATCATCGAGCTAGCAGATAAGTGGAAACAACTTAGATGTCCACCAATAGAGTGACGATTAAATAGAATGGTGTGTGTCCCGACAGTGGAGTATTTTGTAGCCATTAAAAAGAGGGAGACGGTTTACAGATAAATGATGGACAGATGCCTAGATAGCTAGTAGGTGAAATGGCATCGAAGATATTTTGTGAAGTGAAAAAAGCAGCTTGTAGGGGAGTACATTTAGTGTGCTACCACGTAATTATGGGAAAAAAATCAAACCAAAGAGTATGTGTTCTTAACTGCGTAGAGCACATTGGGAAAGTAGGAACAACAGTTACCTCTAGGGGAAACTGAGTTGCCTGGAGAAAGAGGAAGAAAACTTTTCTCTTTTTTCCTCTGTAGACTTTTGTATCATTTAAATGTACATATTCACATATTCTGGAAAATCATTTATTTTTTAGTTATTTTTAAAGATTTTTGTTTGTTTTTGATGTGGCCCATTTTTAAACTCTTTTATTGAATTTGTTACAATATTGCTTGTTTCAGGTTTTACCTTACTGGCCTCGAAGCACGCAGGATCTTAGTTTCCTGACCAGGTATTCACTTGCACCCCTTGCAAAGTCTTAACCAGTGGACTTCCAGGAAAGCCCCAGGAAAATATTTTAAATTTAAAAAGGATCTATGTGAGAGTGAAGAGTGGTTAGTCAGTTAAACTCTCCAGGTAGAGTCTCTATTTAAGCAGAGATGATGTGGTTACCTACAGCAATACTGAATTGCTTGGATGTAGGCCAAGGAATAGGTGAAGAGCAGAATTGATGGCCAGGTAAGAATGATGGGTGGGGAGGAAGACATTAAGACTGCTCTCAGGAGGGGATTTCTTTCTTTTTTAAATAAATTTATTTATTTTAATTGGAGGCTAATTACTTTAAAATATTGTAGTGGTTGAAGGCAATGGCAACCCACTCCAGTACTCTTGCCTGGAAAATCCCATTGATGAAGGAGCCTGGTGGGCTGCAGTCCATGGGGTCGCTAAGAGTTGGACACGACTAAGTGACTTCACTTTTCACTTTCATGCATTGGAGAAGGAAATGGCAACCCACTCCAGTGTTCTTGCCAGGAGAATCCCATGGATGGGGGAGCCTGGTGGGCTGCCGTCTATGGGGTCGCACAGAATCAGACATGACTGAAGCGACTTAGCAGCAGCAGCAGCAGTGGTTTTGACATACATTGATATGAATCAGCCTTGGGTGTACACGTGTTCCCCATCCTGAACCCCCTTCCCACCTCCCTCCCCATTCCATCCCTTTGGGGCATCCCAGTGCACTAGCCCTGAGCACCCTGTCCCATGCATTGAACCTGGACTGGCGATTTGTTTCACATCTGATAATATACATGTTTCAATGCCATTCTCCCAAATCATCCCACCCTCACCCTCTCCCACAGAGTCCAAAAGACTGTTCGATACTTCTGTGTCTCTTTTGCTGTCTTGCATACAGGGTTATGGTTACCATCTTTCTAAATTCCATATATATGTGTTAGTATAATGTATTGGTGTTTTCTTTCTGGCTTACTTCACTCTGTATAATCGGCTCCAGTTTCATCCACCTCATTAGAACGGATTCAAATGTATTCTTTTTAATGGCTGAGTAATACTCCATTGTGTATATGTACCACAGCTTTCTTATCCATTCATCTGCTGATGGACATCTAGGTTGCTTCCATGTCCTGGCTATTATAAACAGTGCTGCAATGAACATTGGGGTACACGTGTCTCTTTCAATTCTGGTTTCTTTGGTGTGTGCCCAACAGTGGGATTGCTGGGTCATATGGCAGTTCTATTTCCAGTTTTTTAAGGAATCTCCACACTGTTCTCCATAGTGGCTGTACTAGTTTGCATTCCCACCAACAGTGTAAGAGGGTTCCCTTTTCTCCACACCCTCTCCACCATTTATTGCTTGTAGACTTTTAGATAGCAGCCATTCTGACTGACGTGAAATGGTACCTCACTGTGGTTTTGATTTACATTTCTATGATAATGAGTGATGTTGAGCACCTTTTCATGTGTTTGTTAGCCATCTGTATGTCTTCTTTGAAGAAATGTCTATTTAGCTCTTTGGCCCATTTTTTGATTGGGTTGTTTATTTTTCTGGAATTGAGCTGCAGGTGTTGCTTATATATTTTTGAGATTAGTTGTTTGTCCATTGCTTCATTTGCTATTATTTTCTCCCATTCTGAAGGCTGTCTTTTCACTTTGCTTATAGTTTCCTTCATTGTGCAGAAGCTTTTAAGTTTAATGAGGTCCCATTTGTTTATTTTTGCTTTTATTTCCATTACTCTTGGAGGTGGGTCATAGAGAATCCTGCTGTGATTTATGTCAGAAAGTGTTTTGCCTATGTTTTCCTCTAGGAGTTTTATAGTTTCTGGTCTTATGTTTAGATCTTTAATCCATTTTGAGTTTATTTTTGTGTATGGTGTTAGAAAGTGTTCTAGTTTCATTCTTTTACAAGTGGACAAGGAAGGGATTTCAATGATGAACCACAGTCCTTAAGGTGGGGAAGACGAAGGTGTAAGACAATACAAGGTAACACTCAGTTCAGTTCAGTTCAGTTGCTCAGTCATGTCCGACTCTTTGCGACCCCATGAATTGCAGCACGCCAGGCCTCCCTGTCCATCACCAACTCCCAGAGTTCACTAGAGGACAATTAATCATGATGCAGATTTCTAAGGAACTGAGAGTTTTGAACATGAATTTTAAAGATACTGAAGAAATAGTTAGGGAGCAAAGAGGACACCTGCCCCACCTCTCAGAACTATGTAAAATACTAAACAGCATGGCAAAAATATTGCCTGGCCTCTTGGGGCTTACAGTCTAGTATGATTTACACAGAACTGGAAATTACTAGACTGTTGACTGTTCCAAAGCACAGGGTGCCATAAAGGGTTGTAACAAGGGCACCTGTGCTTGACTCCATTTTGACCTTCAGTATTTGTTAAATGGATGGGCTTTTCCTGGTGGCTTAGGTGGTAAAGAATCTGCCTGCAATGCAGGAGACCCAGGTTAGACCCCTGGGTCAGGAAGATGCCCCAGAGAAGGGAATGGCTACCCACTCCAGTATTCTTGCTTAGAGAATTCTATGGACAGAAGAACCTGGCGAGCTACAGTCCATGGGGTCGAAAAGAGTCAGACATGACTGAGAAACTAACACTTTCACTTTTCACTTCATTTGTTTAAATGGATACTTCTTAGCCTTTTATTGCAAACTCTCTTCTCTTATTTTATTGATTCATGCATATTTTTCTTCCTTCTCCAATAAAGTAGAAAGTTCTTTAAGGGTGGGGAATGTATGGACACATATTTTGCTTTTCCTACAGAACCAAGTGTACTGTGAACCATCGTGAAATGTGAACTTTGGTGGTTGGAGAAAAGTCTTGAGAGTCCCTTGAACTGCAAGGAAATCAAACCAGGCAACACTAAAGGAAATCGGTCCTGAATATTCATTGGAAGGACTGATGCTGAAGTTGAAATTCTAATACTTTGGCCACCTGATGTGGAGAACTGACTCATTGGGAAAGACCCTGATGCTGAGAAAGATTGTAGGCAGGAAGAGAAGGGGAAGACAGAGGACGAGATGGTTGGATGGCATCACCTACTCGAGGGACATGAATTTGAGCAAGCTCCGGGAGTTGGTGATGGACAGGGAAGCCAGGCGTGCTGTAGTCCATGGGGTCGGAAATAGTGGGACACGACTGAACAACTGAACTGAACTAACAGAGCCAAGCCCCACAGGTTCGGGTATAAAGGCATATTTTAAATTGGTTTATTAACCATGATTTTGGTTGCAATTGACAGAAAGCTAACTCCATCTGCCTTAAGTGAAAAATGGAATTAACTTCTCCAGAAGACCAGAAAGTTCACAGGGTGAACCTGGTTCCTGGCACACCTGTATCCTTGGGTTCTTTCCGACTTTCCCTGGGATTCTGTCTGGACTGCTCTCTCCCAACTTTGTCCATGCTGGATCATTGCCAGACAGCCCCTCCTGAGCGATGCAAAGGCCACTGGCAGCTCTAGCCTGCAGCATCTTTAACCACAGTGAGAGGAATACCCTCTTCCATGGAATTCCCATGGTGGACAGGATTCATCTGCCTTGGGTCCACGTGTCACCCCAGACTAGAGAGAGGGGCTTCTTTAATAGGCTGTGTCATGAGCTGATTTTGGAGCCAGGGAAGGGGTCAAGCCTATCAAATCTCATAAATAGAACATGGAGGAACCACATTTTCTCAAAGGAATGTTGGGATGCTGTTACTGAAGAAAGCAGAGGAGTCTGGCTGGGCAGGCGAAAACCCCAAGGATCTAAACACCTGGGGATTGCACCAGAAGCTGCTCACCAGGTTATTGGGAAAATTAAATGAGATCCAGTGTATAAAGACCTGCCATGGTGCTAAGTAGGGGCTCACTACATTTATATTCTCTGTAATGCTCCTGTTGCATTTTGAGCTCTGACTATGCCTTGTGTGACGGCAGATAAAAATCTCTGACCTCTTGGGGTCCATGAGATCTGAGGATGTTTCTTTGTCTGAGGTTCCTCGTGGTCCATCTCAACAAAAATGGCCACAGCTGTTCTCTCTGTATCACACTCCTTGCCATGTGACTGGCAGCTCCTTCCATCAGAAGTGCTGTCTACTCTCGCACATCTTGAATTGAGGGGGTGACATGTTTTGGACAATGGAATGTGGCAGAAGGAACAGTCTGTCATTCTGAGCTGGGCCTCACCTTTCCTGTGCAGTGGATCCTGAGCCTGCACTGGCCTGCTAGAGGGTTTCCCTGGTGGCTCAGGGGTAAAGAATCCGTCTGCCAATGCAGCAAGTGCTGGTTCGTTTCCTGGGTCAGGAAGATCCCCTGGAGAAGGAAATGGCAACCCACTCCAGTATTCTTGCCTGAGAAATCCCCTGGACAGAGGAGTCTGGCGGGCTGCAGTCCATGGGGTTGCAAAGGAGTCGGACACAACCTAGTGACTAAACAACAACAAAACAACAAAGCCTGCTGGAGCTTGAGACCATGTGGACACAGTGTTCCCAGCCAAGGCTCATCCTAGACTAGCCAGATCCCAGCTGACCTGCCGTTCATGCAGACTTAGAATCAAGCCGGGATCCATAGGACTGCCCAGTGGACCCACAGACAAGTTCAGTTCATTTCAGTTCAGTCGCTCAGTCATGTCCGACTCTTTGCGACCCCATGAATCACAGCACGCCAGGCCTCCCTGTCCATCACCATCTCCCGGAGTTCACTCAGACTCACGTCCATCGAGTCTGTGATGCCATCCAGCCATCTCATTCTCTGTTGTCCCCTTCTCCTCCTGCCCCCAATCCCTCCCAGCATCAGAGTCTTGTCCAGTGAGTCAGCTCTTCTCATGAGGTGGCCAAAGTACTGGAGTTTCAGCTTTAGCATCATTCCTTCCAAAGAAATCTCAGGGCTCACCTCCTTCAGAATGGACTGGTTGAATCTCCTTGCAGTCCAAGGGACTCTCAAGAGTCTTCTCCAACACCACAGTTCAAAAGCATCAATTCTTTGGCGCTCAGCCTTCTTCACAGTCCAACTCTCACATCCATACATGACCACAGGAAAAACCATAGCCTTGACTAGACGGACCTTAGTCGGCAAAGTAATGTCTCTGCTTTTGAATATGCTATCTAGGTTGGTCATAACTTTTCTTCCAAGGAGTAAGCGTCTTTTAATTTCCTGGCTGCAGTCACCGTCTGCAGTGATTTTGGAGCCCCAAAAAACAAAGTCTGACATTGTTTCTACTGTTTCCCCATCTATTTCCCATGAAGTGATGGGACCGGATGCCACGATCTTTGTTTTCTGAATGTTAAGCTTTAAGCCGAATTTTTCGCTCTCCTCTTTCACTTTCATCAAGAGGCTTTTTAGCTCCTCTTCACTTTCTGCCATAAGGGTGGTGTCATCTGCATATCTGAGGTTATTGATATTTCTCCCAGCAATCTTGATTCCAGCTTGTGTTTCTTCAAGTCCAGCGTTTCTCATGATGTACTCTGCATATAAGTTAAATAAGCAGGATGACAATATACAGCCTTGACGCACTCCACAGACAAGTGAGCTAGATAAACGACTGTGATCTTATGCCAGTAAACCTTGGGGTGGTTTGTTCTGCTGAATAACAATTCCACATGTTCTTTTGTAGCCCAGGTCTTCTATATCTTCAAATCTTGTTAAATGCTACTTTCTGCTCACTCCCTGAATATATTTGGGGAGATAAAGGCCCTTTGCTCCCTGCAAAGCTGAGCCCCTCTGCATATTAAGCAGCTCTCTTTCCATAGCTTCAGTTCCCAGGGTTTAGATCGACAAGTGTTGGGCAGATGTCTCTGCAATACAAGCAGTTTCAAAGATGCTGCTCTTGATCATGTCAGCGTGGCATGTTGACTTTGCTTGTTTGCTGAAGTCATGCGTGTTTTAATGAGGAAGCCTATCCTTTCCCCTGGTTGCTGTATGGTTCCTGTCTGTGGTTTTTAGAAGTTTACTCTTTTACACCTTTGTTTTCAATGCTTTACTAAATTAGCCTTTGCCGTCAGACATCAGAGGACCCAGGCTGCATCCCTTTGAGCGGATCTGCTCCAAGGTTTCCTCAAGGGCAGCTCTAGAGGTCGTCAGGATTGACCTCAGAGGACTTCAGAAACGATGAAATAGAACCAAATGTCTGAAGGTGTTAGCACAGAGTCTGACACGTGGAGGGGCTTGACACACAAATAGTTCTCTTTCTTCCTAACGCTTGCCACCCTCATTAAGTCCCTACCATGTGACAGGTCCTGTGATGGTAGCTGGGGATACAGCGACAAACAGGGTATCAAAGACGCTATGTTTTAATTAGGGTGATTATTTTTTAAAAAACATGGTAAACAAACAGCCTGGGCTTTCCAGTGGTAAGAAATCTGCCTGCCATTGCAGGAGATGCTAGAGAGGTGATTTCAATCCCTGGGTCAGGTAGATCCCCTAGAAAAGGAAATGGCAACCTGCTCCAGGATTCTTGCCTGGAAAATTCCATGGACAGAGAAGCCTGGCAGGCTACAGTCCATGGGGAGGCAAAGAGCTGGACATGACTGAGCGGCTGAGCACATATGTAGAGAGCCCAGAAGATAAGGGAACAGATAGGAGGATATTTACTGTTCTCTGTAGCATGGAATGGCCATGGAGGAAAAATCTCAGATCTGCCTGTGGGGTGGTGCTCAGGAGCAAGGACTTAGGGTTGGTCAGCATGCCTGGTTTCAAAGCCTAGTTTTACAATTTATGACAGGTGTGACTTTATGTAAACGACTTCAATTGCACTAAGCCCCAGCTTCTTCATCTCCAAAAATAGTGAAATGATGGTACCCAGCTCATGGGGACTTTGTAGCAATGAAATGAGAGGGAGCAGTCACCTCTGAGCACAATGCCTGCTCCATGTCCAGAAGGATGTTTTTCTGGCCTTCCCACGGTGTACGAGAAAACCAAGCCTCTGAGAAGCGCTGTGACTTGCTGAGTTTGTGCTGACATGGAAGGGCAGGGCCAGGCCTCCTGGTTCCCAGATCAAATTTTTTTTTTCTTTTCAAATGCCACACTCATTGTAAGTTTAAATAAGTGGTTATTGGAGTGGAAATCTTCCAGGGTGTAAAATGACAAAACAAATTCTCAGAAGGGAGAAAGGCTTTCTTCCAATTCCTAAATCAAATAGTTATTTTTCAAGTTTTGAAAGAGAGTTGATTTTCTTTCTTTCTTTTTTTTTAATTTAGAAAAAGAACAAGTTAAAAGGTAGCACTTTATTTTCTTTTTTTAATTTTTTTAAATTGAAGGATAATTGCTTTACAGAATTTTGTTGATTTCAACATGAATCAGCCACAGGTATACACATGTCCCCTCCTGTTGAACCTCCCTCCCATCTCCTGCCCCATCCCACCCCTCTAGGTTGACACAGAGCCCCTGTTTGAGTTTCCTGAGCCATACAGAGAATTCCCTATTTTACATATGGTAATGTAAGTTTGTAAGTGACTCTTTCCATACATCTCACTCTCTCCTCCCCTCTCCCCGTGTCCATAAGTCTATTCTCTTTGTCTGTTTTTCCATTGCTGCTCTGTAAGTAAGTTCTTCAGTCAATTTTCTGAGTTTAAAAAAATTGATTACAAATTAAGCCAGTAAACCATCAGAGCTTTTAGGGAGTTTAGCAAACAGCCTGTTAGCCAGAGGGATTGATTTGGTTCCTGGGACAGGTCTGCTATCCTGTTCCACCAGGCACCGTGGAGAAGGTAGGAAAGCAAACACCTAGGATCCTCCATCCAGCACACACGAAGAAGAGTGTCGGGAAGTGAGGGGCTGCATAGGGGTGGCATAAGACAGACAGAGCACTGGAAGAGAAGGGAGCAGGGCAAGCTCCGTGTGTTCCAGGAAGCTTCCACCAGAAGCTCATCCACCTGGTGACCGCCAGGCCCTAGAAAGGCCAGACTGAATTAGCAAATCAGACAACATACATACAGGCTGAGCAAGGCAGCTTCTGGGTGGTACCAATACAGAGCAAGTACATAAAGGAACAACGGTGAACTTCATCAGACGCTGTCTTTTTATTTTTATTTTTATTTAATTGGCTGTGCTGGGTCCTAGTTACAGCATTTGACCTCTTAGCTGAAGCATGCACATTCTTAGTTGCAGCATATGGGATTTATTTCCCTGACCAGGGATCAAACCCAGACCGCCTGTATTGAGAGCTCACAGTCTTAGCCACTGGACCACCAAGCAAGTCCATGACCTCTTTTCCTGATGTGAATGAATTCCCTTGTTATTGGGAAAATCCTATTTTATAAACACAACCATTAGGTTGGGTAGCTGTGTTGATCAGGGTGACTGATGTCAGTTGTTATAACAAACAACCCCATAATTTCAGTGGCTTAACACAATCAAAATTTGTTTCCTCCAACATAAAGTTCAATGGGGTTGGACTGCTGAATTTCCTAAGTCCAGATGACTCAGTAATCCAGGTGCCATTCAGTCGAGGCCCCAGATGTCTGCAGAACATCAGAGTCCCTCTGCAGGCTCAGAATTCGATATTAGAAATTTTACATTCAGGTAGCACATGATCAATAAGAAAGAGTAGAATAGTTCATAGTTTGGAACCAGCCATAAGATTAGGATCACAGAGTCTGAGAAATACAGTTTGACTGTGTGCT
Source organism: Oryx dammah (assembly GCF_014754425.2). Classification (NCBI taxonomy): domain Eukaryota; kingdom Metazoa; phylum Chordata; class Mammalia; order Artiodactyla; family Bovidae; genus Oryx; species Oryx dammah. The sequence goes on along the minus strand of NW_024070203.1, from coordinate 20,486,887 downwards.
CAGAAAGAGGAAGGTGGGTCTGGTGACTGACCACTTGGCCAGATGCTGCCTTGATATCAGAGGCAAGAGCAGCAGTTGGATGAACTGGGAGGGTGGGTTCACATCACCCGCGTGTCCTTTCTTCAATCCAGAGTGCTTTGGTTTCTTCCTTCTTCTTAAATAACTCCAGCTGTTAAGGGAAGTGAATAGAATAGAAAGCTTCAGGTGTGTTTAAGGCTGGCTGCATCCTCTATTTGGTTTTGTGCCAGACCCAGTGGGCCAAGTGAAGAATGACAATGGGGTGCTGACATTCACGGCTAACAGAGGACACAGGCTCTTGTTTCAGCATATGTGCTAAGTCACTTCAGTCATGGCCGACTCTTTGCCATCCTATGGACTGCAGCCCACCAGGCTCCTCTGTCCATGGGATTCTCCAGGCAAGAATACTGGAATGGGTTGCCTTGCCCTCCTGCAGGGGATCTTCCCAACCTAGTTCTGCTCTGGCAGGCAGATTCTTTACCACTCGCCCCACCTGGGAATCCAGTTTCAGCATAATCCACGAAAGAATCCATGTACATATCAGACACTAAGACTTTGGTTTCTTGTCTAGCCACTTGCTGGGTTGGTCCAGGCACAATTGGTCTGTTATTCCTGGTAGTGTGGGTGCATCTTCAAGATCTTCAAACTTTCCTGGGGAAAATTATGTGCTGTACAAGGCAAAGTTTGGGAGGGCAAGAGGGATAATTAGGGGTCTGTGATGGAGGGTAAAGGTATCTTATCAGTCAGTGAGAGAGGGAGGTTTGAAACTGAGCTTTATCCTTTATCAGCTGAGCTTTGTTAGCCTAAATTAATTATTTCTATAGTTTATCTTCTCATTCACATGCTTATCTTAAAGTCCAACAGCTCTTTATTCAAATTCATTCTTTTATGCTTTGAGCTGTTTGGCTTTTGGAAAGCCCTTTAACCATTTTAAACTTCTATTTTTGTATTTCTAAGTTGGATTTGATGATTTCCAAAACCACTCTGGACTCTCATATTTTATGTCTCTCTAAAGGAAAATCCAAAATGGAAGAAGTGGAGATGAATGGCTAAGAGTCCCGGTGTCCATCTCCACTGAGATCTCAGATTTCCTCTCTGAGATTCTGGTAGGCGTTTCACAAACATTCTCACAACTTACAAGAGAGGTATAATTATTACCATTACATAGCTGTAATCATTACAGTTCTGCTAGGCTCAGTAACTAGACCAAGACTGAATTGTTTGTAAGTGGTGGAGCAGAGATTCAAATTCATTTCTGCTTACACCAAATGCCATGGGCTTGTCACTCTGACTCCCCTGTAGGGAGGAGCTGATTAAACATGAAGACAAAGAGTAGACTCAGACAATAGAGTTTGTTTAGATATCCGCATTGTTGAAAGGATTTACCATTAAAGATAGGATATCCAGGAAAGGGGTTATTGTTAGAGGAAAGAAAAAGATTGAGAGACAACAAACAACATAAAAACAACAAAACAAGTGCAACTTGTAAACAGCACTTTTGCTGGATGGAAAACCAGAGTTGGCTGGGTTTCCCAGGTATCCAGTGGTAAAGAATCTGCCTGCCAACGCAGGAGATGCAAGAGATCTGTGTTTGATCCCTCCCTCAGGAAGATCCCCTGGAGGACAAAATACAACCCACTCCAGTGTTCTTGCCTGAAACATTCCATGGACAGCGGAGCCTGGCCGGCTACAATCCATGGGTTCGCAAAGAGTCAGACTGAGTGACTGAGTACACACACAGGCAAGAGTTAGCTAAGGTTTATTTTGTGCTTAACGTATGACTGGGTCTTTCTGGTGCATGTAATAGAAGCAAACTGGAACTAATGTGTTACAAGGATATAGTCTTACAGAGCTCAAGGTCATGGATTTCGCTGAATTTAAGAGAAGGTTTGGAAGTGGGGATCAGAAGGATCTCAGGCTTCTAACTCTTGTCTCTACTTCTCTCTGCTGGTTTATTTTAGCCTTTTCTTCCTCTGCGACAGACGGGCTTCCCCTGATCTACAGTCTTTGGGGTAGGACCTGGCTGTCCCATGAGTTCCTGTTTGGCGTGCTTCACAGAGACCCAGCCACCCACAGAGGGTGACTTTCTGTCTCAACTCCCACTTACTGCCACATCCAAGTTCCTCCAAAAAGAGTGATTGGCCTGGTGGATTAAGGAAGCCATCCACTTGGTCCAGTCAATCCTGGCTCTCCATTGTGTTGAAGCAGAGAGCAAGCAGTGATAGACTGCAGAGGTTAGGAGCCTGGGAGGGCCCTGTGGTGTCCTACCCAGGTGTCTGACCAGGGGTTGAACATCTATCAGCCCTCTTCTGACACTGCCTTGCCTGCAATCATGTCCAGTTTATAAGAGGAATATAGGACCTCTCGAGTCGATATGGTCTTCAGACATGTCCCAGAGAGAGAGCATGTCCACCTTCCCCTATCTGGGACATGTCTGAAGACCCTCTTGGCTCCTGAGGTCCTTTTGGGTTGGTGTTAGCCTGTTTGGGGCTTGAATCACAGCTTAACTTCTTCCTCTTCTCTATTCTACCCTGTAAACTTATCCTCCATTAAATTTTCTGTGTCCAAATTTCCATTTGTGTCTGCCTCCTGGAGAACAGAACCCATGGCAGCTGGTTTCCTGAGATGCCTAGGAAAGAAGATGCTAAGGTGAGATTCTGGAACTACTTATCGGTGATGAGGTCTCCATCCATGGGGTTCAGAGGAGCACAGAGGCCTGCAGCACCAGGCAAGAGAAGATTCACTGCTGGTAAGCTGAGATGGTTATTGCTGGGAGGGGGTGCATTCGTTGGTGTCGTGAATCAGATGTCTTGTAAATACGGGGCAAAGAGTAAATAGAAGGGCAATGAAATAGAGTGACCATTGCTAAGCTCAAGAGATACTCTGGAAAACCATAGTGAAAAGGAGAGAGTGACTAAACTGGCAAAGAAGAGCGAAGTGTGAAAGCAGGGACCTCCTGATCAGCATTGCAAAGAGGCTTTCAAGTACACAGCAGTAAAGCAAAGAAAGCTGAAGACAGGTCAGAATTCTTGAAAGAAAAATTAACGGATATTGTATATTAAAGCACACATCTGGAATCTAGAAAAATTGAATAGGTGATCTTTTTTTAGCTTTTTATTTTGTATTGGGGTATAGCCAATTAATAAACAATATTGTGATAGTTTTAGGTGGACATCAAAGGGACTCAGCCGTGTATACATATATGTTGCTGCTGCTAAGTCGCTTCAGTCGTGTCCAACTCTATGTGACCCCATAGACGGCAGCCCAGAAGGCTCCCCTGTCCCTGGGATTCTCCAGGCAAGAAGACTGGACTGGGTTGCCATTTCCTTCTCCAATGCATGAAAGTGAAAAGTGAAAGTGAAGTCGCTGAGTCATGTCCGACTCCTACTGACCCCACGGACCGTAATGCATCAGGCTCCTCCATCCATGGGATTTTCCAGGCAAGAGTACTGGAGTGGGGTGCTCAAACTTAGAGTTAAGACCCTCAGGCAATCAGTCCTAAGGCATCGAAATGGGTGCTCGGGATGGTCGCTACATGGTTCTCGGCGACAGTGGCTAGAATCCCAATCCAGGACTGCAAGGAAACAGTGAAATTCCACTATCATAAGGCTGTCATAATTACTAAGCTTCTCAAAAACACGGTTCTGGAGGTTGAGAAAAAGAGGCGCTCAGGAAAAAAGCAGGAGAGAAAACTTAGCCCCCCACCCTGCGCAAAGCACATCGCATTGCAAAACCCCCATATATATATATATATATATATATATATATATATATACACACACATGTATCTATTCTCCCCCAAACCCCCCTCCCATCCAGGCTGCCACATAACATTGAGCAGAGTTCCATGTGCTATCCAGTAGGTCCTTGTGATCCATCTTAAATATAGCAGTGTGTTCATGTCCATCCCAAACTCCCTAAGTATCCCGTGCCCCCTCCTTCCCCTTGGCAACCATAAATCCACTCTAACTTGGTGAGTCTCTTTCTGTTTTGTAAGTTAGTTCATTTGTATCATTTATTTTTAGATTGCACAGAAAAAGGATGTCATAAGGGTATTTCTCCTTCTCTGTTTCAGTTACTTCACTTGGTATGATAGTTTCTGGGTTCATCCATGTTGCTGTAAACGGCGTGATTTCATTCTTTTTATGGCTGAGTCATATTCCATTGAATATATGTACCACATCTTCTTCATCCATTCCTCTGTCGATGGGCATTTGGTTGCTCTCATGTCCTGGCTGTTGTAAACACTGCGGCAATGAACATTGTGGAGCATGGATCCTTTGGAATCATATTTTTCTCCTGATAACATGCTCAGAAGTGGGATTGCAGGTCATATGGTAGCTCTATTTTTAAGTTTTCTTTTTTTTTTTTTTAAAGGAACCTCTGTACTTTTCTCAACAGTTGCTGCATTAGGGTACACTGGGTACCTTAATTTTTATTTCAAGGTCTGTTGCTAGGGTAACCATCATGCTACAGACCCCATGCTCCTGATGGGCAGAAGACCCCAGAATATAGTCAATGGACATCTACTGCTGGGGTCCTGCCCCGGTGGATCCAGGGAATTCAAAGGGTAGATGGCGTAGGCGAGGAAAACTTATTTATTTAGAAATACAAAAGAAATTAAGAAGAAAAAGTATAGTAGGAAAAATTAGTGGAGAAAAGATGCTGAATAACTTGGTTTACGGGGAAAGCTAATAAAACCTCAGGACAAGAGATTTGCACCATCTACGTTGGGCCACCGGTGCCCGTTTGAATAGCGGAGGGTGCCCTGCCTTGGGCTCCCTCTCTCATGGATCTTAGAAGCCAGGGCAAGTAAGTAGACATGGCGAGCCTCCCTGCTCCAGATGGGAATTCAGCCAGAAAAGGAGAGGGAGGGAGAGGGAGAAAGAGAGAGAGACAGACACGGGGCGGGGGCGGGGGAGGGGCAGATTTCCAAGAAACTAGTTCGAGAGACTAGTCCGAGAAACTGGTCCATCCTTTATTGTTTGAAAAGCTTTTTATACTTTTTGGTTGTACATAGAGATCAATAGATAATACAAAATTATGCAGTGTCAACAGCCCTGACTCTTATCAAGACCAGGCTTTCTCTCTGCATACCTAGTTGTATACATAAGTCTTAAGTGACTTACATCATCTTCTGGCCAGAAGGCCAATTAACATTTTTCGGCCCTTTTCTGATAAGGGTCTGTCAACCAGAGAACTTATTTGTGTTGTTCTTCCCAAAGTCTGGTGCCACTCTCAGAAACCACTAAATAAAGTTACATTCTTACATAGCAAGGATACAACAATTTATAACAATGAAAGAAGTACAGTGATTTATAACAAAGGGAAAATTAATTAACTCAAAAGTCTAGTATTGCTAACATCAAAACTACTATATTCCTATTTCTGCATCCCATTTACATTGATTAATATCCTCTCAGGTGCCTAAAAGATAAAGGATATGGAGGCCTGGTGGCAAACATTAACTCAACAAACTCTTCACCAAACTAATTCTTAACTCTAAAAGGCTCTATATCTTTAAGATGTTTTGAGCTTCGTGCCTCTCACAGTTGGGGGCTGTAAACAATCTACAAATTGTAAAGTCTGGCAGACGGTCAGATAAGTTAGAAAACCATCAAAGGGGTTTAAGCCGAGACATTCTTTTTATATGCAGGAGACTGTTAACTGGAGCCCTAAGTTAATTCTTTCCAGAGAAAAGGTGGTAATATCAGAAGAGTATAGTATAGCAGACAGTCAACAGACAGATTTTGGTTTCGGGGTAGATGCTCAGACAGAGGACCCCTTGAGACTTGACCCGCCTTGCCCATCAGGCCTCTCCGCATGACCTTGTCATGGATGGGATCTCCCGTGCTGGCTCCCGGCAATCTACTCCCTAGACTCTCTCTATATATACAGCCTGGAAGAGCAAATGATTTTCCCAAACCATATTAACAGTGCCACCAAGTTTCAGATGCAACTTCGTCTATCTTCAAAGCCATTGTTCTTCCTTTTATATCCTGCTGTTTTCCTAATTAATGCATATTTTTAAATAATCAATCTGTTGGCAAAGTGTCTAAATTTACAGGCAGAGAAAAACCAGGTTGATAGACAACAACTGCAGCGTGTAGCTGGAAACAGTCGGAACACTGTGTGTAAGACAATGAGCTGAGTGTTTGTGATTTGTTCATTCATTCTTTGATTTATTATCTAACAAGCCTTTATTAAGCCCTTACACCATGCCAGGCCCTAGGCTAGGTACTATGGATACAGCAAGGATTAAAGCTTAGATTCTGATTCCAAAAGTTTATGATCCAGCAGAACAGAATGGCTTGTAAACAAGTAAGTGTAATAAATCATTTAAAGGCAGATAAAGGAAGGTGAAAGCTTCCATTGATAACCTATGAGAATAACTGAGCACCATTTTTTGAAGTCAGAAGCCTGCAGGACTACTGTGCCCACCAGAATCAGTTAAATGCTGGCATTAACTGGTATAGAACAGGCGATTGAACTGATAACCCTATCTTTCCCTTGTGCAACTGATCCTGGTGTGAGCCCAAATACCAGGAGGCATCCTGTGTCCCACGTCACAGACAATCACAACCAGTGCTCTGTGTGGGGTAGCTCGAGCAGGTGTGGCTCACTGACAACTTTTGAGCAAAGCAGATTGTGTTGCCTACATCACCACTTTAATTTCTCCATTCGATGATGATTTCCAGTGCCAAGCACCATTTTTTTTTGAAGTCAGAAGCCTGCAGGACTACTGTGCCCACCAGGATCGGTTAAATGCTGGCATTATCTGGTATCGTTCCACTCAAAGTTGGAAAGGGCACTGTTATGTTAGGTGCTAATAAAACATGAAGACATGGTCCACTTTTTTTCCTAGCACTGGTTTCTGTATGTCCCGTGTTTCTATATGTCCCACAAACATATATGTATGTTTCTATAGTCTACAGCTGCTCTCCTACTCACTGGACACCTGTCAGAGCTTGCAATGGTAAAAGTTCAGGAAAGAAGAGCTGTTGGTTGCCTGGCAGGGTCCTCGTGGAGAAGAGTCAAAGCATCCATATGCCCTCCCTTTCGTTCCACCTCCCAACCCATACAGGTGGCTGGATGATGAGTTCAGGCTCCACAGCTCCAGCACGCCAGCTCCCTGGGCTCCATCCCCCTCCTGTGTGCATCATCCATGCAGCCAGAGGTTGATAGACCCAAGCTTTAGATTTCATCTGGTGCAGGGGTCCTCTTGGCCTCAGATGGCCCATCTATGCTGTAACTGTAGCATTCTGCATTCGTGACAGGGGCTCAACTTCTAAGTCAAGTGGCACTTTGCCTTTCATTCTGCTATCATGTCTTGTGTTTTGAACTTTTTATTTTGTATTGGGGTAGAGCCGATTAAAAATCTTGTGATAATTTCAGGTGAGCAGCAAGGGGACTCAGACATACGTATTACACATTCATTCTCCCCCACACCTCAATCCCATCCAGGCTGCCATATAACATTAAGCAGAGTTCCATGTGCTATACAGTAAGTCCTCGTTGGTTATCCATTTAAAATGTATCTGCTACTATGTGTATTTTTTTAAATTTTAATTGGAGGCTAATTACTTTAAAATATTGTAGTGGTTTTTGCCATACACTGACATGAATCCGCCATGGGTATACATGTGTCCCCATCCTGAACACCCCTCCCACCTCCCTCCCCATCCCATCCCTCAGGGTCATCCTGGTGCACCAGCCTCGAGCACCCTGCCTCATGCATCGAACCTGGACTGGCAATCTATTTCACATATGATATTATACATGTTTCAATGCCATTCTCTCAAATCATCCCACCCTTACCTTCTCCCACAGAGTCCAACAGTCTGTTCTTTACATTGGTGTCTCTTTTGCTGTCTTGCATACAGGGTCATCATTACCATCTTTCTAAATTCCATATATATGCGTTAGTATACTGTATTGGTGTTTTTCTTTCTGGCTTACTTCACTCTGTATAATAGGCTCCAGTTTCATCCCCCTCATTAGAACTGATTCAAATGTATTCTTTTTAATGGCTGTGTAATATTCCATTGTGTATATGTACCACAGCTTTCTTATCCATTCGTCTGCTGATAGACATCTAGGTTGCTTCCATGTCCTGGCTATTATAAACAGTGCTGCGATGAACATTGAGGTACACGTGTCTCTTTCAATTCTGGTTTCTTTGGTGTGTGCCCAACAGTGGGATTGCTGGGTCATATGGCAGTTCTATTTCCAGTTTTTTAAGGAATCTCCACACTGTTCTCCATAGTTGCTGTACTAGTTTGCATTCCCACCAACAGAGTAAGAGGATTCCCTTTTCTCCACACCCTCTCCAGCATTTATTGCTTGTAGACTTTTGGATAGAGCCATTCTGACTGGTGTGAGATGGTACCTCGTTGTGGTTTTGATTTGCATTTATTATGTGTTGTGTCTACAAATTTTTTAGAATCCAAGGGAGGAAGAGGGGTCACTGGTGGGGCAGAAATCGGGTACTGATGCCTGAGTGCTCTTAGTGTACAGAAACAACAATTTCATTCTTGTAGCCAAGGCAAGAGCACATGAGTTGAGGGGGGAAACAGGCAAGCTTCATCAAAACTGCTCCACATGCCAAGACAGGCATGCCAGATGCTCAAATCCACCAACAGGCACTGGGCTCCATGCTGGCCTGGGCACACTCACGAACCTCTAGCCTGGATGGACTTGTTCTTGTTATAGCCAAGACTGCATGGGTCTTACTGCCGTGCTTGGCACAAATTCACTCCCAAATAAAAAAAGGGGTTGATGCTTAATGTGGTTTAAGAATGGATGCTCAGTAGACTGTCCCAAGAAGGATGGTCACATATGTGACTCAAATGGACCCTCTATGCATGTGTATCACTCCCTGGGGGCTTCCCTCATAGCTCAGCTGGTAAAGAATCTGCCTGCAATGCAGGAGACCCCAGTTCAATTCCTGGGTTGGGAAGATCCACAGGAGAAGGGATAGGCTACCCACTCTAGTATGCTTGGGCTTCCCTTGTGGCTCAGCTGGTAAAGAATCTACCTGCAATGTGGGAGACCTGGGTTTGATCCCTGGGTTGGGAAGATCCCCTGGAGAAGGGAAAGGCTACCCACTCCAGTATTCTGGCCTGGAGAATTCCATGGACTGTATAGTCCATGGGGTCACAAAGAGTCTGACATGACTGAGCGACTTTCACTTTCATGTATTCTCTGTGTGTGTTTTCACACATGTGCATACACACACATGTATCTGAGGTTCCCAGGAGGAGGGAATTACTCCTGCAGAGAAGGAGGCTGGCATTGGCATTTCTGTGAGTCCTGGGCTATCAAGAGAAGTACAAACTTGGAAAAAGATCTAGAAATATCCTCTAAAAACAAGCTAGGAGAAGTTCCACGCAAAGAGGGGAGTAAGGGTCCATCATCAGGAAAGCTGACCCCTGTTTCCCCTCCAGCCTCAGCCTCCAGCCACCCAGCCTCACCCACCACAGTGGCTTTGCCCACAGACCTGTGTTTCTCCCACACGCAACTCTTCCATCTTTCCTTGGCTCATGCTGTCTCCCTTCCTGGAAAGCCACCATGTATCCTCGCCTCCATTGGACGAGGCCCCCCTCCCCTGTGCTCCAGAGGCTGTGGGTGCTCCCCAGCCCCACCTTGTCTCAGCTCACCTGCAGCAGCAATGAGCAGCCACACCTGCTTCCAGCCACCAGCCTCTCCTGCCTGCTGCTTCTCTGCCCCATGGCTGCCTTTGGCAGAAGCCAGCTCCACAGAGCACAGGGCAGGTGTGAAGAGACTTCACACCTCCTGGAGCCAACCCCAGTCAGCAAGGGGCAAAAGCATGTGAACACATGCCCAGCTTCCTGGGCCCTTGAGAGGACAATTCTGGGATGCAGTTTACCCAGTTGTCACTTGTGGGTACAGGGTCACCTGCCCACGAATGCCTCTTGAGTGGCTTTTGTTCCTCTGGAATCACCTTCCCCTGGATCTCACTTCCTCAGGGTCAGCTGGGTTGGGGGAAGTCCTGAGACGCCAGATAAGATCTGCAAATTCCTCACAGCCTTAGCTGGCGCCGGCATCTGACAAATGGTGAGGGTCCTTTCCTCCAGGTGCTTCCCAGGCGACGCTAGGGGTGAAGAACTCACCTGTCAACGCAGGAGGCATACAGGATGTGCGTTTGAACCCTGGGTTGGGAAGATCCCCTGGAGAACGGCATGGCACCCCACTCCAATGTTCTTGCCTGGAGAGTCCCATGGACAGAGGAGCTTGGAGGGCTACAGTCCACAGGTCACAAAGAGTTGGATGAGACTGAAGAGACTCAGCAGGCACGCCTTTCTCAGAGCGCTGCTCATCACAGCACGTAGCTCCACGCATCACAATGGCCCGTTTCCTGCCCTGCCCTCCCCTCTTCCCCAGACCCTGCATTCCTGGTTGGGAGGCAACTATGTCTTTGTCTCTTTAGACTCCCAGGGCTTGGCAGAAAGGACAGTCTCAGTAAATATTTGTTTTTTAACTCAAGGATTCACCAACCACAAGGCTTAGTTACTTCCTTTACAAACACGCCTATAATCCCCCTGATCTTTAAGAGTTTCTGAGAGGACAACAGGGTCACATAAAGCTCCAGGCACAAGGGGGTGTCCTGATATATTATGACCACGTGTTATGGCCTGAACTGCACCCTCTCTCTAGATGTGTATAACATACGCCTAACCCACAGCATCTCAGAATGTGACTGTATTCGTGGACAAGGCCTCAAAAGAGATGTATTTAAGGAAAAAGGAGGTCAAAAGGTAGGCCCTAACCCAATCTGACTGTTGTCCTCAGAAGAAGAGGAAATGAGATCACAGAGAGAGTGCCACCAGGCACGGACGCAGAGAAGACAGCCGTCACTGCAAACCAAGGCGAGTGGCCTCAGAAGAAACCAACCCTGCCCGCATTTTAACCCCGGATTTCCAGTGTCCAGAGTGATGAGAAGACAAATCTGTTATTTAGGCCATCCAGTCTGTGGTATATTCCTACTGCTGCCCTGGGAGACTAATACACTGTGGTTATCTGCGGTTATAATCATAGATGCGGGGAGAGTGTATCCCAGAACCAGAAGAGCTGGCTTACATTTCTTAGATATTTTTAGGGGCTTTGATCTTGCTCAGATTTTTTAGTGATCTTTTCTGACCCAACTTTTTTTCTTTTCATATAAATGCTGCTTCCAAGGCAGGATTAAGATGCGATTAAAAACAATCTGGGTCATAATACATAAACACACACATGCTGGGTCTGCCTTCCTGATCCTGAAACTCTTTTCCCAGACTCATGGGCCAAGTAGTGTAGCTGTAACCCAGGTGAGCACTCCCACTGCTGCTCAGGCCAAGATGCGGCCAGAGCAAAGCTCGAGGACAAGCTGGGGTGACAGGGACAGAGGGCACCTTGCCCAACACAGCGCCCTCCTGTGATCCGTTCAAACCGGGGCAGCAAGGAGCTCACCAACACCAAGATGAGCTGCTGGGTCACTCTGGGTGGGCCCCCTGCCCCCCAGCATCATGGTTCTCCCAGGAAGGAGCCTGGTTTCCAGCCCCGTGTTCGCCCTCATCCAGGAAAGAAAGAGCAGCTCAATTCATTGACACCACCTCACAGATCTTTAATGTGTGTCCAGGTTCAGGGCCAGTTATATTTTACAAATAGATTTCGTGCAGCATTAAGTTGCATGCCACAACGCCATCGGTTTTAAGTGTACAGGTCAATAATTTTTCACAAGTATATTTACAAATTTATGCAGCCATCACCTCATTATAATTTTTTAACATCTTCATCCCTCCAGGAAGAATCTTCATGGTCATTCGTGGTCCCCTTCCATCCCTCTTCCATCCCTCCTTCCACTTGAGGTAAACACGAATTGATTTTCTGTCTCTGCAGATTTTCCTTCCCTGGACATTTCTTATCAATGAAATCAGGCAGCATGTGGTCTTCTGCATTTGGCTTCTTTCACTGAGCTTCGGTGGTTCTGAGGTTTATCCATGTTGGAGCATGCATCAGTACTTTGTTCTTTTTAATTGCTAAACTGTATGTAATTAATTGCATACAGTAATCAGAGCTTACCGCTTAAGTTATATTGTGTGTGTGTCGGGGGGCTAATAGGAGTTGAGGACATGTCAGGTGGGTGGGGGTGGCTTGCTCTATATTAAGCTATTTTAGTGTCTGTCCATTCCTAAGACTTATGTGACCCTTTTATGGGGCTCTAAGCTGGGGCCAGACAGGGAATCTAGCTGGTGGCTGCTTCTATCGCAAAGGCAAGGGCTGGCCAGAACAACCTGTTTTTCCCTCCTTTCCAGGCCTTTGGCACATTTCCTCTGAAATCAACAGAGATCCCTGATTGCTCAAGCCATAGGACCTTCTCCCTCATAACTGAATTCTTTTCATGCTTGACTTGTCTAATTTCAAAAGTTGACCTCCTCATTCTCTTCAAGACTAAGGTCAAGGTCATAATGCCCTTATTACGCTCTGTCCCATGAGGAAAGATCTGGGGCTTGAGTTGGTAGGGAGTTCGGCAAAACACCTTGTGAAGCACCTGCCAGAATCCTCCTGCCCCGTGGTTGGCCTCGTGGGATTTGTTAAGTGGTACCCAGACCAGGCTCCATGCCGACCTCAGCAAGAGGACCCAGGCACTGCCCAGAGGGATGCTGAAGAGTTGGAGCGTATCCCAGTGTTGTTATTGTTTAGTTGCTAAATCCTGTCTGACTTTCTGTGACCCCATGGATTGTAGCCCGCCAGGCTCCTCTGTCCTTGGGATTTCCCGGGTAAGAATACTGGAGTGGGTTGTCATTTCCTTCTCCAGGGGATCTTCCTGACCCAGGGATCAAACCCATGTCTCCTAGGTCTCCTGCACTGCAGGCAGATTCTTTACTGCTGAGCCACCAGGGAAGCCCTTATTCCAAAGAGGCCAGCCTAGTAGGCAGAGTATCCACCATATTCATGCAGCATGTTCGTACTTGTGTTCAAGGAGGGCCATCATATGGCAGGAATGAGCTAGGAGCTCCTCTCTGAGTGTCAGAAGGCTAGCAAAATGTCGTGTGTGTGAGTCACAGTGTGTGATGATAGGAGGGTGACCGCAGCAGGGGAGGAGTCCCGTGGGCAAGGGGCTTGCGGTCCAGCCAGAACACCAGACCCGATAGATGATGTGGATCCCCATTTGGAGTTTAGATAGAATTCTGGCTGTGTCAGCTGGGAAACTCAGCTTGTGCTGGGAGGAGAAAGCTGGTATTTGTGTCTCGGACTCTCTTCTGCTGAAGGCATGGGGATGCCAGCATCTTGCCTGCCCTTGGCCAGGACTGTTGAGTTTCTGGGCATGGCTGACCCTTCTCAAGAAGAGCCTCTGGGTACTTCCGAGCGGGTAATTTCTTTTTTGTCCCTGTAGGCATTTTCCCGTTTTCTTGAGCTCTGGGCTTTGGGGTTAAATGGCTGGGGTTAAGTAATGAGACAGAAGTAAATCCATGAGGGATTCCCATGTAGCCTAATGTCCACAACTCTATTGTCCCCAGTAAGTCCTCCTTAATATTCCCAGTTACTGAGGCAGTTTAATGGCTCCTGATTTAACAAGGACAGCGAACTCATCCAGCAGACATTTTTTATAAGATCCTTTATGAATTGCAACAACGTCCACATTATGATTTTACATCCCGCTTTAATAAGGATGGAATTGCCATGGGCGATTTTGAATGAGAGGGTCTTGTCTTCTAACTGCAGTAGGTCTTCTGGCAACAGGCCTGATTTACTTCCTGGCTCCGCACCAGATTAAATTAACTTTCTCCACAGTTCATCTCTTAACTCTCTTTGGGCAGCAACCTACATGGACAGATCAAATTTTACAGAATTTCTGGCTCTCAGGGGGCTTTAGAAGCTTCTCAACAAAGCGTAGGCATCCTGGAAACAGCAGGACAGATCAGTGAAGGATCCAATCTCTGCAGGATAATGTCAAGGCTAGGCTTTCTTGTTATAGCAGCGGGCAGTTCTTGTGTTCAGTGATTCCATAGAAATTCCTACTGAGCAGAGAAATGTACACCAGGCAAAATGGTCTTGGAAGCAAAAAGATCTGAGTTCTGTCTGAATGCAATGGTTAATTTTATGTTACTTGACTGGGCCGAGAGATGCCCAGATTAACAGGTAAAATATTATTCCAGCTGAGCTGATGGGTATTCATCGGAAGGACTGATGTTGAAGCTGAAACTCCAATACTTTGGCCACCTGATGCGAAGAGCTGAGTCATTTGAAAAGACCCTGATGCTGAGAAAGATTGAGGGCAGGAGGAGAAGGGGACAACAGAGGATGAGATGGTTGGATGGCATCACTGACACAATGGACATGGGTTTAGGTGGACTCCGGGAGTTGGTGATAGACAGGGAGGCCTCGGGTGCTGTGGTTCATGGAGTTGCAAAGAGTTGGATATGACTGAATGACTGAAATGAACTGAACTGAGCTGATAAGGATGCTTCTGGAAGAGATTAACACTTGAATTGGTAGGCAGTAAAGAAGATTGCCCTCCCAATGTGGATAAACATTGACCTGTTGGGGGCCTGCATAGAAAAATAGGGTGGAGGAAACATGAATTTGCTCTCTGCTTGAAATGGGACAGTCCTTTTTTCTTGCCTTTGAACAATAGCACTCCTGGTTCTTGGGCCTTTGGACTTGGACTTATACCTTTGGCCCTCTGGGTCCTTTTATCCACAAACCATACTTCATGGATAGATATGCTGGTTGTCGCTTGTGTGTGTGTGTGTGTGTGTGTGTGTATACTCAGTTGTGTCTGACTCTTTGGGACCTCCATGGACTGTAGCCCACCAGGCTCCTCTGTCCATGGGATTCCCCAGGCAAGCATACTGGAGTGGGTTGCCATTTGCTTCTCGAGGGGACCTTCCCGACCCAGGGATCAAATTGGCATCTTCTGTATCTCCTGCATTGACAGGATGATTCTTCACCACTGAGCCACTTGGGAAACCCCAGTTCTCACTTACTATGTGAATAAATGAAGGGTCAGAGAGGTTGGCCAACTTCCCTAAGGCCCCGCATCTAAGACAGGATATATCCAGGACACAAAGCCAGGTTTGTTGAATTCTAATTTGTATTTTCTCCATGCATTAGTACACTCTGCACCTTCTGTTCTTTAGCAGATGCTGAGTTAAAATTATTACAGGTATGTGTATATCTTAAAAAGATCCAAAACCAGTAAATAGAAAACTAATTTGAAATTATTTTAGAAAATATTTCTCAGCTAAAGAATAAAATTCCTGCCTTGAAAATTGAAGTCATAGAGTAATTACAGGGACACTCATAAAGCCCTTCAGTATTTGGTTCTGAACTTGAATGGGAGAATCTATTGAGAGCTGGTGTGAAAAGGTGACTTGGGGTCTGAGATTAGCCCAAAACAGATAAAGATAAATGTTTTCTTCAAAGCTGTTAGTGCTGGTGGGCTATGTATGTGTCTCTAAGTGGTAAAGAATCCAACTGCCAATGCAGAAGACGCAAGAGACATGGGTTCGATCCCTGAGTTGGGAAGATCTCCTGCTATAGGAAGTGGCAACCCACTCCAGTATTCTTGCCTGGGAAATGTCATGGACAGAGGAGCCTAGTGGGCTATAGTCCATGGATTTAAAGAGTTGGACCTGACTGAGCGACCAAGGACACACCACACCACACCACACACACACACACACACACACACACACACTCACTCACACACACACATACACACACACAGTGTGTATAGGTCAATCCCGATCTTCCAATTTATCTCTTCCCCCTGGCTTATCCCCTAGTTACCATAAGTTTGTTTCCCCATCTGTGACTCTATTTCTGTTTTTATCATCTTACCTAAACATCTTTAGGCAAAAAATACAATATTCTTGCCTAAAGAATAGGGGACTCGATTTTTTCATTTACCAAAGTAAGAATAAGGACATCTATCTATTTAGAAAGATAATTTGATGAGATCACTTACATCAATGCCAGGCACATAGTAGACAATAAATGCTTATTATAAATAACTGAGAGGCTTCCCCAGAGCCTCACCAGTAAAGAATCCACCTGCAATGCAGGAGATGCTGGTTTGATCACTGGGTCATGAAGATCCCCTGGAGGCGTGTACAGCAACCCACTCCAGTGTTCTTGCCTAGAGAATCCCATGCAGGAGCCTGGCGGGCTACTGTCCATGGGGTTGCAAAGAGTCGGACGCAACTGAAGTGACTTATCACCTATGCCTCAATAACTGAACTAACTTTGTACCGCGAGTCTCCAAGAATTTACAGAGGAAAAGAAAGAAGGAAAGAAGACAGCATCAAGAAGTACCCTCCCCCCCGCCCCCACCACACACTCACAGACACACATCCCTGACTCCTAATGCTTTCCCCACATTTCCCATTGCTTTCTGAAGCCAGTCACATCCAGGAGAGATAGGTTTTCTTGCAGTGGACAGTTCCCAGATATTTTCAACTGTCACTGAAACACCAAGAGATGCTGAGTTTGTGAAGCTGCATGTGTATCCAGCTGTGCTGCCTCTAAACAGACAGTGAGCAAGTGCCTGCTTCCTGCCTCTGCCTTGGACCTGATACCCTCAGCTCCACCACGTGTAGCCCAGAGTAGGTGTTGTGTGCTGGTCTGAACTCAGGAGCAAGAAAGAGAAGAAGCGAAGGGAGAAAGCGAGGGTGGAAGGCGAGAGAGGTTGGTGTACGTGTCCATACACATCCAGGCATATCTGTGCCACCAGGCGTGGGTGGCAGGAGAGTGTGGTTCTTGGGTAGGTGTCAGAGCACTTGCTGTTTGAAAGCACCGTCACACTTCTAATTTACCACGAATACCATGGGATGCCCCCAAATGTTGGCTCAGGATGGTTCCATGTGGCCTGCTCTGCTGAAATGTTGATCCTGCAGCTGTTGCTGAAGTACCAGGGGATTCTAGTCACTGGTAAGTTCAACACTTGCCAGATTCTGTTAATAGATGCAAGAATTCGATGATCTTCTAACATATGGTGATCTAACAAAGGGTAAGAAGTATTTCCAAGCGGCATTAATGGTAAAGAATTCTGCTAATGCAGAAGATGCAAGTTCGATCCCTGGGTCAGGAAGATTCCTTGGAGAAGGAAATGGCACCCCACTGCCTGGAAAATCCCATGGACAGAGGAGCCCAGAGGGCTACCACTCCCTGGGGTTGCAAAGAGTTGGGCATGACTGAGCATGTGTGCACACAAACACAATAGCAGCTTTTGCCTTTGCACAGCACTCTGCAGTTAATTTTCTCTGCAGACTACTGCCCTCTCCCTCCCACCTCCTGGACATCTCAGCATGTGTAAAAGGGATTAGATCCCAATATCCCCCAGCTCTCTGTCTTGCCCCTCCTCCTGCACCATCCAGCTTGTCAACTGATAAAGCTGCTGGCCCCTGGAATTTAGAAGTCATTCCAGAGCAGTTGGTTTCAGGCTGACCTGGATTCAGATCCCAGCTCTGCCCCTTGTCAGCTGTGTGACCTTGAGCAAATTACCTAAATTTTCTGAGCCTCAAGTTTTCCCATATGCAAAATGGGAAAGAATGGACCTTACTCATTCATAGTTGTTGCAAGAATGGTAAAGGGTGATGCTTGCAAAAGGTCCAGTCTTATAGATATGAGATGATCCATGAATCTTCTCCTTCCTCTTCTCATCCATGGATATGTCCCAGAAATTTATAAAACATTCCAGGGTGGCCATTTTTCTTTGTGTTTCTCACAGGATCCTAGCACATAGTAGGGCAGCATGTCTCAAACCTCTGTCCATCAGTGTGAGCTGGGGCCTGTTATAGACACAGGTTCTCAGGCCTGCATGTCATGACTCTAATGTTGCAAGGTTGCAGAGCCTAGGAGTCTGCTTCTAAAGAGGAGCCTCGGGGGTTATAGGAATCTCCCCTTGAGAAACCTCATATTCCGTTAAGACCCAGGGTTTCATTGAAGCTCACCTGACAGGCTGTGGGTCTGTGGGGCAGAGGAAAAAGGAAAAGGGGGATTGAATTTCCACCTCACACCCGTCAGAATGACCATTATCAAAGAATGTCCACACAATAAGTGCTGGAGAGGGTGTGAGAAAAGGGAACCCTCTGGCACTATTGGTGGGAAGGCCAATTGATACAGCCATTAAGGAGAACAGTATGGAGAGTCCTTAAGAAACTAGGAATAAAACTACCATATGACCCAACTATCCCACTATTGGGCACATACCCTGAGGAAACCGCAATTGAAAAAGATACCTGTACCCCAATGTTCATTGCATCACTATTTACAATAGCTAGGACATGGAAGCAACCTAGAGGCCCATTGACAGATGAATGGATAAGGAAGTTGTGGTACATATACACAATGGAATATTAGCCATAAAAAAGAAACGCATTTGAGTCAGTTCTAATGAGGTGGATGAACCTAGAGCCTATTACACAGAGTGAAGTAAGTCAGAAAGAGAAAAACAACTATGGTACATTAACACATATATGTGGAATCTGGAAAGATGGTACTGATGAACCGTTTTGCGGGGCGGCAATGGAGACGCACACAGAGAACCGACTTGTGGGCCCAGGGGAGTGTGGAGAGGATGGGACGAATTGAGAGTGTGACACTGAAGCATACATATTATCATATGTAAAAATAGGTTGTCGGTGGAAATTTGCTGTATGATGCAGGGAGCTCAAACCTGGTGCTCTGTGACGACCTAGGGAGGTGTGATGGGTGGGAGGGAAGTTCAAGGGGCACTGTGTATCCCTACGGCTCATTCATGCTGATGTATGGCAGAAGCCAACACAGTACTGTAAAGCGATTATCCTCCAATTAAAAATAACTAAATTTTAAAAAGAGAGAATGCATTTCTGTTGCTTTAAGCCAAAAAAAGGGGGAATTTTCAAAGATTGAGGAGGACAGAGAGGGAGGGACCCTTCACAGCCATCTTTCTCTAGATGGGAAAGGTTTACAAAGCTCTGTCTCTTGTTGCCCATAAAACAGCTATTGTGCTTAAATTGGCGATGTTTAGCAAAAGAGGAATGCCACCTTGGCACCAAGTGACTGTAATCACAGCACTTAATTAAAGGCTGCCGGCGGGAAGGCCTTCTTGGCATCAGAAAACTCCCTCTGGGGCAGCCGCCCAAACGCCAGCAGTTGGTAGCTGGAACTCTGGAAGGATGGCTCCCTGGGGGTTCCTGAGGAACTTAGTTCTGATTCTTTGCACCTCCTGATCAGCATCAGGGAACCGTAGTGGGGAGACTAAAGGTTTTTCAGCATCAAGATCCACCTGGTCTTCAAGGACTTGTGATGCCGAGAAAATAAATTACTCTCATTCCTCCTCCTCTCTCCTGCTTTCACCTGAAGACAGTTTCCAGGAGGGGAATAAGTGGTCCAGGAGGGTGAATCAGAGGCAAGGACTGCGAACACCAGTCCCCAAGCCCAGGGCTCAGTTTGGTTCCTGCCCTTGTTTCAGCAATTTTGTTCTTTCATGAGCCTGATGAAAGTGACCGCAAAGACCAACAAGCAATTTCATTGGCTGCCTGTTTCAAAGTTATTTCCCAGAAGGCTTCCAGAGAGGGTAAAGTTTTAAAATAAGAAACTAAGCCAGCCTCATTGAAACCTCAGGAAAAGCAATCTAGTAAAATATATACATATGCAGAGAAATATATGTACTTGTAGAAGAAATGGAACTATGCTGGTTTTCTTGAATCCATGTGTAATCTGAAACAACTCAATTCAAGGGGAAAAAGAAAAATGAGGTTTAGGGAATAGTCAAGAAGGGAATAAGCCACTTCTCCTGAGCTAGATTGCGGTGTAATATAAAAGCTAATCTTAGAACTTAATTTCTATGAAAACAATCTAATTAAAATACCAGTTGTTTTGTACATGTCAGAAGAGTTCTGACTCCTCAGTTAAATAGCAAATGGACATTCTATTTCTGAATGGCCAGAATGGCCACATTCTCTGAATGTGTGTCCAGAGAGTAAAATGGAGGCAATTGACTGTCTAATTCCTCAAAACATCCCATCTGTGGAAATAAAATGGATTGCAGTATATGCCGTGGCTAAACATATGTCATTTATGTTATTGTATGTTGGACATGTTAAAGAAATGAGCCAAGATGTTGGCTTAGAGTACTTTTAAAATTTTCTCATTGCTATCACTTTTTTTAATCAGCATGTTATTGAGAAAATAAATGTAATGTGCGAGGTGCCAGGCTTTAAAAAAAAGAGAGATTTGGGAGTGGGAGAGCTCGGGTTGTGGTCCAAGGCTGCACACGCTTTTTGCAAGGCTGCTGTAGGCGCAGTCCACGGCCATCACCCCTTCATCCAGACTATCCCTGCCTGTAACACGGCACTACCCTCTCCTGGAGTTTGGGTAGAAATGAATCATCCTGCCTCTCTTCCAGCAGCACAACTCCAACCATAACAATTAATCACCGAGAAACATAAACTAAAGCAGGAGAATATGCATGTGTGATTCCTTTCCATCTGGGCCTCAGCTGCTGTGTAAAGAGAGGTCTTGTATACATTTCTGATTCCATCTCCTGGATGGTCCCATACCTGAACAGCAGGATGGGAGGCCCATTTTCAAGATTTCTAACTCTACCTTGAACACCTCCCTCAGTGGTAAGACACACAAAGGCTTTTAAAAAAATAATTTATCTTGTCATTTATTTTTAAAATTAAGATATAATTGACATATAACTTGGTATTAGTCTTAGGTGTACAACATAATGCTTTGTTATATGTATATATTATGACATGAATACCATGACCAGTCTAGTTAATATCTATCATGCATGATTACAAATTTTTTTCCTCATAAGAACTTTGAAGATCTCCTCTTTGGCAACTTTTAAATATGCAATACTGTGTCATCACCCTGCTGCACATTATGTCCCCAGGACTTGTTTATTTTATGAAAGGAAGTACATTTCTTTTGATTACTTTCACCCATTCATTATAAACGCTTTTTAGTTTCATTTATTATATGATTATATCTTAAGTGTTAGTCGCTCAGTCGTGTCCGACTCTTTGAGATCCCAAGGACTGTAGCTCACTAGGTTCCTCTGTCTGTGGAATTCTCCAGGCAAGAACACTGGAGTGGGTAGGCATTCCCCTTCTCCAGGGGATCTTCCCAACCCAGGGGTCAAACCTGGGTCTCCTGCATTACAGGCAGATTCTTTATGGTCTGAGCCACCAGGGAAGCCCCCTTGATCCTAAGGCTCAATGTAAATATACACATGTACGTGTATATGTGTGTATACATATATAAGCTCATACATACATATACTTACATGCGTATTCTAATAAATAGATATAAACACATGGATATATGTTTTATATACATATACACATATACTCAAAGGCACTTATACCTATATACACATACTCATAAACATGTATATAACATTCACCCACTACATGTACACATATGCACACACACACATACACATGCACACACATATATGTACATATGATCAGTATGTGATGGGGAGTCCAGCTGTTCCTCAGGTGTCTAGAGGGGTCAGCAGGGCTCCTGGGCTCTCTGAATTCTAGGCCATCACCTAGTGAAGCTCTGAGGTGTCCCTGTCCCCATTGGCCTCCTGGCTTCTGCCCGGCCCCCTAGTGCCTTCACCTCACCTGCAGCTGCTCCCCTCAGGCCCAAAGGGCTTGGCGGGAGACCAGCATGGCCCCATCTCAGTTGCTCTTGACCTTGGTGAGACCTCACAGCAGAGCTGCCTGGGCTCCAGGAGACTCTAGCTTTTCTCCCAGCCTGTCAGGGGTAGGTAAGGTGAGCTGATGTGCGCCTCTGTCCCCACCAGCCTGGGCCCTGCTGAAACCCTCACTGCAGGGCACCTTGGCCTCCTGCTCCATCCTCTCCCCTGCCCCCCAAACATGCAGCATCACAGGTCTCCACGCAGGCCTAGAGGTGTCTGGATCCCGACTTAGCATCAGTTGTTGGTTCTTTTCCTGGGCTTTCTCTTGGCCTCCACGTCCATAGCGCAGGGAAGTGGCACCTGGCAGAGATACAGGGAGGATAGAAACCAAACATGCAGGGGCCAGGCAGAGCGTGCGGCACATAAAGTGGGGATGGTGCTGTCCCGAGTGAGCCGCTGGTGGTGAAGAATCATCAGGAGTGATGTGCCCCACATTACCCTGCTAAGCAAGTGGGACACGGAGCGTCCAGGGTGCCAGCCTGACTTGGAGGCCTGAGGTTTCTGCTTGGCCTGGCCCCACCGTGCAGGGGCAGGGCCGGGGGACCCACTGATTCCCGTGGCTCCAGGCCCAGTGTTCTCCGTGCAATTCAGAGTTGAAACCAGAGATCAGAAGTACCAAGTCTGCAGGGCCCAGAAAGCCAATGGTATCTGGGGCCCAAGAGATCACAAGTGAGGAACAGGAGCTGAGACCAGCCCCGGGGAGTGGACGGAGGCTGGATGGTTGCAGACACACACCCCACCTGAAGGGAGAGCTTCCCCTCAACCCCCGGCCCATGGACCCACTGGGAAGAGGGCCCAGAGCTGCCAGATCTGCCAAAGACTTTAAATATAGGGGATTTTAGGGAAATCTCCCAAGGGTCAGCAGCTAATTCTCATAAGTGTCTCAAAATAGCATATATGTTAACAGAACCTTGCTGGCAAGCTACCCCTTGGCCTATGCTATCAATCATTTTACAATTTAATGAAGGTGTTTTGTAAGTTTTTTTCTGATGCTGATGACTCTAACATACCTATTCCAGCTTCCGTAGACCTCTTCTGACCAGCCTCAAGCTTCCAGTCAGTCGTACCAAGGGCAAAGCCTCCTGGGTTGTTACTGAGAAAGATTGGGGTAAGGAATTGGGGGCTGGGGGACACTCCATTGACTGCACCTCATCTGTGCAGACTGAGCTCCTAGGTGGAGCGGGTTAGGAGCTCAGCTTCCTCCTCTGTTATCTGGAGAGTGCCAGGCTTGTGAGACCAAAGAGACATCCTCTGCTGGGTTGGTGTTTGTGAAGTCCCTAGGTGGCTCCTGGGACAGAGGGGACTCAATAGATGGTAGTCACAGGACCAGCGTAGTTTGTGTGACCCCATGCAAAATAAAGATGTGAGATCAGATTTTGAAAAACTTATTCAGAGTTTCAGTATAGTGACAGTAGAATAGGAAGGGCTTCCCTGGTGGCTCAGTGGAAAAGAACCCGCCTGCCAATGCAGAAGACACAGGAGAAGCAGGTTTGATCCCCCTGGGTCAGGGAGGTCCACAGAGAAGGAAATGGCAACCCGCTTCAGTGTTCTTGCTTGGGAAATCCCATGTGCAGAGGAGCCTGATGGGCTATAGTCCATGGGGTTGCAAAGAGCTGGACTCGACTTAGTGACTAAATAACAAGGATATGAATCCAAGCCATGGCTCTGCTAAGTGTTCGACCCTACGAGGCCGTAGGAGGCTCCTAGACCCACGCGGTCATCAGACCTAACACTTGAGAACGTACTGGGTACTGGGTACCATTCTAAGTGCTTGTCATGTTTATATGGACTCCTCCAAGTGGAATAGCTACATTCCCATTTAACAGGTGAGCAAAATGAGGCACAGAGGGGCTAAGCCACTTGTTTACCATCATGCAGCTCAAGAGAGGCAGAGCTAGAGTTGGCTGTCTGGTCCTAAATCCGTCCTATTTTCATCCTCCTTCTTCTGGACTTGAACTGGGAGCTCTGTCCAACTAGGATGGAGGATCCAGAACTCCCCGGACCCATGCATAGTGGCCAGGACCAGAATCTTCTCCCACAGTCGGCCACAGGTGGCAGGACAGGTCCTCCCAGACACACTGCGAGCGCCATGCTGCACTGAGAGGTCTGGGACCCAGAGGGGAAGGGATGGAGTTCACACGAGGACACTCAGAGCCGAGGCCTCCGCAGGACTGAAAGCACTGTGCTTTATTTTTGTTCCAAACTGTGGATCAGGGTTGATCAGCCTCAGGGTCATTACTCACATTACAGCTGCAGGCTGACTCAGCACTTTCCGAACCCACCCTGATAACAGATCCTCCCCCTCCAATGCCACTTAGAGTTTCCAGGGAATGGGGCTGGGGCGGCTTAGGCAACTTGAGGCTGCAGCAAACTCTTTGGTCTGCCTCTGAGTCATAATGGTGCTTTTCTGTGGCTTCTCCTCCTGCCAGGGGCAGCACCTGAGTGGTCCCACTTGTCCAAGTCATCTCAAGAATTCAGGATTTACACTGTAAGACAAAGGATGACATGTCAGTAATATCTGTGAAAATGAGAAAAATGGAGCAAAGATATATCCCACTGTGAACGATTCTCTCAGAGTCATGGTTTTATTTTTGGTCCATGAAATAAAAATGATGACAATAATAGTAATAACTAACATATTGTTGTTATTGCTGTTTAGTCGCTAAGTTGTGTCTGATTCTTTGCAACCCCATGGACTGTAACCAGCCAGGCTCCTCTGTCTGTGGGATTTCCCAGGCAGGAATACTAGAGTGGGTTGCCGTTTTCTTTTCCAGGGGATCTACCCAACCCAGAGATCCAACCCACGTCTCCTGCAGATGGATTGCAGGATCCATCATTGGCAGATGGATTCTTTACTACTGAGCCACCAGGGAAGCCAATAACTAACATATATGGAGCCCTTAAAATGTCCCAGGCACTGTGCTGAATGCTTTACTCGAATTATCTCACCCACACATACCTACTTGACAGAGGTGTGATTCTGCTGTCCAAACCACTTACGATCTTTTTTTTCCAGTCACACTAAATTACACCTCAGGAAATTTACATGCAATTAATCTCCTTAATTGAAGCTTTATGGTTGGATAATGTAACCATGGCATAGATGAGGAGTAATTCATCCAGCTCCTCTGCTCAAGTTGGAGCTTGTCTGTTCTAAGGGGAATGTGTGTGAGGATGTGGAAGGGAGGGAGGAAGAGGAGCCGTGGCCAGGATGTTGACCAACTGACCACCCATCTGCCCTGCTCCATCCACACTGTCCTCTATTGTCTCTCTTGGCTCCTTAAACTCCGTGTGTTCTTCAGGGTCCTTGCAAATACTGTGGCCTTTGCCCAAATACTGTTCTCTTCCCTTTTTTTTTTTTTTGTTATTTAATTTTCTAAATATAGTTTTGACTGCACTGGGTCTTGGTTGCAGCAGGTGGGCTTTCTCTAGTTGTGGTGAACTTTCATTTCGGTGAGCAGGGGCTACTCTCTAGTTGTGATGTTCAGATTTCTCATTTTTCTGACTTGTAGTGACTTCTCTTGTTGCAGAGCATGGAATCTAAGGACCTCAAGCTTATTTGTCATGGTACTTGGGTTTAGTTGCCCCATGACATGTGGAATATTCCTAGACCAGGGATCAAACCCATGTCCCCTGCATTGGCAGGTGGATTCGTAACCATTTGACCACCAGGGAAGTCCTGTTCTAGTCCGTTTGTTGAGGGAACACCCACTCATCTCTCAGACCCTCAGCTTCCCTCTCGTGGGCCCGGGGTCCTCGCTGCTCTGTGTGGTTTTCCTTTGGCCTCCTTGCTGAAGCTGCAGATTGACATTTACTTGGGATCTTATCTGGTGATGCTTCTCATGCATTAGGGCCTTCCCTGGTGGCTTTAGTGTAAAGAACCCGCTTGCCACTGCAGGAGACAGAAGAGACTCAGTTTCGATCCTTGAGTTGCCTAGGTCCCTGGAGGAGGGCGTGGCAACCCACTCCAGGATTCTTCCTGGGAAAACCCATGGACAGAGGAGCCTGGCAGGTGACAGTCCATAGGGTCACATAGAGCTGGACACGACCGAAGCGACTGAGCCTGCCGGCATGCCGATGCATTCAACTCTTCACACCATTAGGACAGAGACCACTCCTGTTGTCTTCGTTGTTGTTTATTGGCACATCCTTCCTACCTAACACACAGTACGGATTCGACAAAGGCTTGTTCAAAAACAGGAATGAATAGACAGGGTGTTTCATTCAGATCATACGTGGATACGGGTTCAGCTCTGTGGATGTGGGTGGTAACTTCATTCTGAGTTGGACCCTAGTTCTTACTTAGGTTGTGGGCTAGAGTGTGGTGGTCTGGAAAGGGAGAGGAGCTTCCAGAATGTGGGGTGTCAGGCTTCCTCGGCCGTCAGGCTAATGGTCCCCCACTGACCCCAGGTTTTCTCCTACCTGATGCAGAATCACGGACCGCTCCAGCTCTGTACTAGGGACCAGCAAACATCCTCTGTAAATGCCATTACCTTTGTGGGCCTCAGGGTCTCTGCTGCAGCTGCTCATCTTGGCCATCATCTCACGGAAGCCACCACAAACAGCGCGGGAATGAATGGGCGTGATGTGTTCTGACAACATTTTACTTAGGATCACTGAAAAGGGAATTTCACACCCTTTCATGTGTCACACCTACTTTCCTTCTTTTGATTTTTTTCTTTTCTCTGGCCGTTAAAGAACGTAAAAACCATTCTTAGCTCATAGGCTGTGCAAAAACAGGCGACCAGTTGGATTTGGTTCCTGGGCTGTGGTTTGCCAACCCCTAGGCTACACTCTTATTTCAGATCCCATGGTGTTTTCTCTGCTGTTTTCCTAGAAGGTGTTTCCTGCTGCCTGGGCTTAAGTCTCCACTCTGTCCTTTATACCTTGTGTGGCATATGGAATGCCACTCATCTCTCAGGGCCCAGGCACCTCACTGGTTGGGCAATGTTAAAGCTAGGGGGTCCCTGCCCATGGCCCTGCAGGCAGTGGGGGCTCCCCAGGAAGCTTCATTTGAAGAAGACTCTGAGGGTCAGAGTACATCATTATATGCAGAGTACATCATGAGAAACGCTGGGCTGGAGGAAGCACAAGCTGGAATCAAGATTGCCAGGAGAAATATCAACAACCTCAGATATATAGATGATACCACCCTTATGGCAGAAAGCAAAGAAGAACTAAAGAGCCTCTTGATGGAAGTGAAGAGGAGAGTGAAAAAGTTGGCTTAAAGCTCAACATTCAGAAAACTAAGATCATGGCATCCAGTCCCGTCACTTCATGTCAAATAGATGGGGAAACAGTGAGAGATTTTATTTTTCTGGACTCCAAAATCACTGGAGATGGTGACTGCAGCCATGAAATTAAAAGACGCTTACTCCTTGGAAGGAAAGTTATGACCAACCTAGACAGCCTATTAAAAAGCAGCGATATTACTTTACCAACAAAGGTCTGTCTAGTCAAGGCTATGGTTTTTTCAGTAGTCATATATGGATGTGAGTTGGACTATAAAGAAAGCTGAGCACCAAAGAATTGATGCTTTTGAACTGTGGTATTGGAGAAGACTCTAGAGAGTCCCTTGGAGTGTCAGGAGATCCAACCAGTCCATCCTAAAGGAGATCAGTCCTGAATATTCAGTGGAAGGACTGATGTTGAAGCTGAAACTCCAATACTTTGGCCACCTGATGCAAAGAGCTGACTCGTTTGGAAAGACCCTGATGCTGGGAAAGATTGAAGGCGGGAAGAGAAGGGGATGAAATGTTTGGATGGCATCACCAAGTCAATTAACATGAGTTTGAGTAAACTCTGGGAGGTGGTGATGGACAGGGAGGCTCGGCGTGCTGCAGTCCATGGGGTCTCAAAGAGTCGGACACGACTGAGGGACTGAACTGAACTGAACTGAACTGAACTGAACTGCGGGTCAGAGTAGAACCAGAAGCACAGGGCTCCACCAATGCTGTGGAAGCAGATACCAGCTCCTGGCTCTGGGTACCACCTGGGGTCTGGCTGTCCTCTCGTTCATCCGGGAGCCACACAGTCATGCTTCCAGTTGAGTCTGAGCCACACACTCATTCATTTTTCCCCTGTATAAAACTAAGCAAGATCACAGGGTATCCATCCTTCCCTTCACACACTTGATTATCACAAAATAGGCTTTGACAGCCCTCAAGGCTTTGGAGATAAAACTCTGGACAAGATAAGGGGTAGGGTTGCCTCATGTGGTGTGTCGATAAGCAACACAGATTACAGCTAATTTTAAAAAACAGAAAAAAAAAAAAAAACAACCCTCAGCAACCTGTTCTTTTCTCTTATAACCTGTTCTCATAAATGACCATGAAATATATTCAACTCAGAAACCTGAGTGACCTTGGAATTCATCCTCCCTCCCACAAAATTAATCCTGGATGTCTGTGCACTTTTCCCAGGACCAAACACCCTGGATATCTGTGGCCTTTCTGGCACTTCCTCCCCTACTTCCTCCATTCCTCCAACTCTCCTTCACCCAGACCACAATCTGACCTTTTAGAATAATCTCCCTGCCGTTAGATATTCCCTGGTTCCATTTTTTTTTTCCATAAAAGACAAATTCAATCATATCACTTACCTGACAGACTTTTTTGCTCACTCTTAAAAAATCTTATTATTGGAATATAATTCCTTTACAAGGTTGTGTTGGTTTCTGCTGTATAACAAAGTGAATCAGCTATGTACACACACATGTCCCCTCCCTCTTGAGTCTACCTCCCACCAGCCCCATCCCACCCCTCTAGGTCATCACAGAACCCTGAGTTGAGCTCCCTGTGCTATATAGCAGCTTCCCACTAGCTATCTCTTTTACACATCATCTATTCTAAGTCACTTCAGTGGTGTCTGACTTTTTGAGACCCTATGGGCGATAGCCTGCCAGGCTCCTCTGTCCATGGACTTTTCCAGGCAAGAATACTGGAGTGGGTTGTCAAGCCCTTCTCTGGGCGATCTTCCCGACCCGGGGATCAATGTCTCCTGCACTGTCAGGCGGGTTCTACACCACCAGCACCACCTGAGAAGCATGGTAATGTATTGATGAGGATTCCCTAGGTGGCTCAATGGTGAAGAATCTGCAATGCAGGAAACACAAGATTAAGTGCAGGGTTCGACCCTGGGGCAGGAAAATCCCCTGCAGGAGGAAATGCCAACCGACTGCACTGTTATTGCCTGGAGAATCCCATGGACAGAGGAGCCTGGTGGGCTGCAGTCCGTGAGGTCTCAAAGAGCTGGGCTGAGCACAGTCAAGCCACATAGGCACATGGTGTTTACATGTCAATGCTGTTCTCCCAATTATTCCCACCCTCTCCTTCTCAACCTGTGTCCACAAGCCCCTTCTCTGCATCTGCATCTCTATTCCTGCCCTCAAGTAGGTTAATTTGTACCATTTTCTAGATTCCATATATATGTCTTAATGTACAATGCTTGTTTTTTTTTTTTCTGACATACTTCACTTTGTATGACAGACTCTAGATTCATTCTCATCAATATAAATGATCCAATTTCATTCCCTTTTATGGCTAAGTAATATTCCACTTCGTATATGTGCCACACTTTCTTTATCCATTCTCCTTGACAAAAAAATTTTAACGGCTTAGGATGATGAAAAAGTTCTGTACGAAGCGGTGATGATCACCCAACAATATGAATGTGTTTAGTGTCACCAAACTAGATGATTAAAAATGGTTAAAATGGTAAATTGTAGATTATGTCTCTGTTTCTGTAACACAGAATTCTTTCATGAATCCCCTGGTCAGGTTTGCAGGAACCTCATGATCTCTACCATGCAAATTTCATTCTCTACCCACTGATCTTAAGCTTGACCAACTTACCATCCCCACAGGCACCTTTTTGTCTCTGTTTCATCTGCCTGAAGCATATTTTATTTCTTCCTTCTTCCTGAGCAAACTCAACCTTTAAGATCTAGGTCAATAGGAAACAGAACCATCTGTTTCATCAGCCTTTCCCATTGACTTTATTCTTTTCATGCAGGTAGAACTAAATGAGTCATTGTTTAATGATAATATCAAGTAGTGGAAGAGAGGGGAAAGCATAAGCCAAAAGTCAGGTAGAAAGAACCACAGTAAACTGAACACCCGTGTGCCCACAATTCAGTCTCGTCAGTACTGTCATCACCTTTGCAATCTTCTGTATGTTCCTCCACTTTCAGAAGTGACTCCTAGCAGGCATTCTGTATCTGTCATTCCATTTCTTTTCTTTGTAGTTTCATCATGCTCATTTATTTCCTTGAATGATGTAACATCTAGTCACAGCTGATTTTGAACTTTATGTAAACAAAATTATACTGCTTATTCCCTGTGAGCTGCCTTTTCCCCCCTCAGAATTACATTTGAGAGATTAATCCACTCTTTTGCCCTTTGCTGTGATCGGTTCATTTTCACTGCTATATACTTTTCCATTAGCTGAAAAGAGCATATTTTTTAAAAAAATCCATTGCCGCTGGGGATGGGCATTTCAGTTATTTCCAGTTTTTGCTATTATAAATTGTGAGTGCACACTGCTATATTTAAAATGGATAAGCAACAAGAACCTGCTGAATAGTACAGGGAACTCTGCTCAGTGTTGTGGCAGTTTGCATGGGAGGGTAGTTTGGGCAAGAGTGAATACATGTTATATATATGGCTAAGTGCCTTTGCTGTCCACCTGAAATGATCACAACATTAATGGGCTACACCCCAATACAGAATAATTAAAAAAAAATGGATTGAACTTGGACACAATAAAGTGACTGCCAACTGGATTTATCATTCTATTAAGCTCAATAAACACTACTTTGTTGCCCTAAAAAAAAAAAAAAAGAAAGAAAGAAATTCTATTGATGTTGCCAACTCTGTACAGGTTTCTTGGAGTAATTGCAAGATATCACAGGGTATCTACCCAGAGAGGAATTGCTGGGGCAGACTCACGCAATTCCTCAATGCTTTTTCCATGATGCCAAATTGCTATCTATAGTGATTTTATCAAATGACACTCCCATCCGGCATTGGTTGGGAACGGGGACTGATTGTCCCACTTCCTGGCATCGTTTGGTTGCCAGACTTTAATTTTTGCTAATTTGGCAGATGTGAAATGACATCTCATTGTGGTTTTATTTTATGTTTCCCTGATGACTAGAGAGGTTGGGTGTCTTTTTGTATGTCGATGGCTCATTCATTTTTCCTCTTCTATTGAATAGAATCTGTTTTGCCCATTATTCTACTGAGTTGTTGGTGCTTATTGAGTTGTAGTTTATTGCATATTCTGAGAAGTAATTCGTTGTCAATTTTCTATGTGCAAATATGTCTTCCTAATTCTGGCTTATCTTCACACTCTTTATGGTCTCTCTTGATAAACTGAAGCTCTTAAATTTAATGTAGACAATTGTGTTGGCTTTTTACCCCCCTTATTGCATGTGGTTGTTGTACCTTGTTTAATAAATTGTTTTCTAGCTCGAGTCCATAAAACCATTCTTCTATGTCATCTTCTAAAATTGCTATAGTTTTACCTTTAACCTTCGTATCTCTAAGTTTAAGGTTAGCTGTTGGTCAGAACAAAGAACTCAGTAGAATAATGGGCAAAGCAGATTCCATCCAATAGAAGAGGAAAAGTGAATGAGCCATCAACATACAAAAAGTCACCCAACCTCTAGAGTTTTATCTTTAACCCCGAAGTCTCTGGGTCTCCTGGAATTAATTTTTGTGTATAATGTGACAAAGGGGTGCTAGTTAAATTATTTTTCTACATGGATGGCCATGATCTCATATCATTCACTGAACATCTGTCTGCCTTTTCCCTGCTGAGGAGTTGTCCGCTTTTCATAGACTGTGGTGCCCTCCCTAAGCTCTCCCTTTAGCCCTAGTGTCCCTCCTGGTATCCACCCCCCACTAACTTCATCCCTAGAGCTTGCAATCAACTCTAGATATCTGGTAAGTTATGTCACCAATTCATCTTCTGGAAAGTCTTGGCTATTTCTGTTTCTTTGCTTTTTCATTTACATTTTGTGACCAGCTTGTCAAGTTCCATCAAGAAATAAATAAAAAAATAAAACTATCATTATTTGAATCCTATAATTCTCATCATTGTTCTTCAGAAATCTATGTACACTTATTTATTCACAGAATCCACATCTTACCACTAAAGCTTTTCAGAGTGCCTGATACATAGCAGATTTCTTGAATGAGTGAATGATTGACGTCCTTCATTCAGTTGAGGTTCACTTTTATATAAAGCCCCAAATTTATAGCACAACTCAATTGTTCATCTTTCGAAAGAATCTTTCACTCCACAGAAGATGGGAGAGAAGAGTCTCTGTCATTATTTGAGTGCTTACTATGTGCCAGGTATGGTGCCAAGGAGAAAGAGACACAGCCATTCTGGACTCTTATGAAAAGTCAAGAACCCTAAGTACTTTGAAAATAGGACACTACTTTCCAAAAAACAGGATCTGTAACCATCTTCTCAGGGCCACGTGGCTTGTGGAAGTCTCTTCCCCAGGCTTCTGTATGTGTGGGTTTCATGAGTAACTCCCCGGGCTGGCCTACTTGACACCTTGTGTTTGAGAACAAGATGTTCCAAAGGTAGAAGTTTCATTAAACAAGGCTTCAGTTCAGTTCAGTTCAGTTCAGTCGCTCAGCTGTGTCCGACTCTTTGCGACTCCATGAATCGCAGCACGCCAGTCCTCCCTGTCCATCACCGTCTCCTGGAGTTCACTCAAACTCACGTCCATCAAGTCAGTGATGCCATCCAGCCATCTCATCCTCTGTCGTCCCCTTTTCCTCCTGTCCCCAATCCCTCCCAGCATCACAGTCTTTTCCAATGAGTCAACTCTTCGCATGAGGTGGCCAAAGTACTGGAGTTTCAGCTTTAGCATCATTCCTTCCAAAGACTTTCATTTAGCCAACTATTATTTTTTAAGCTTCATCTTTGTTTCAGGTTCTGCAGTAAGCATGAGTGTGTTAGATGCTCAGTTGTATCCAATTCTTTGCAACTCTGTGGACTATCCCCCGTCCATGGACGGGGTTGCCATTTCCTCCCCCAGGGGATCTTCCCAACTCAGGGATTGAACCTGGGTCTCTTGGATTGTAGGCAGACTCTTTACCTAAAGAGTACCTTTAGCCACCAAAGAAGCACTTACATTCCATAGCTTACCTGGTCCTCGGCCATCCTGTGGTTGCTGGTTTGATTCTGGCTCAAAGGAGAGGGGCTTCTTTTTGGGTTTTCCTGGTGGCTCAGACAGTAAAGAATCTGTTTGCAATGTGGGACATGCTAAGTTGGGAAGATCCCCTGAAGAAGGGAATGGCTACCTACTCCAGTATTCTTGCTTGGAGAATTCAATGGACAGAAGACACTTTCACTTTTCACACTGAGTTGTGTGACTAGGCCTCATAAAAATAAAGCATTA
This sequence comes from Oryx dammah, assembly GCF_014754425.2. Lineage (NCBI taxonomy): Eukaryota > Metazoa > Chordata > Mammalia > Artiodactyla > Bovidae > Oryx > Oryx dammah. The sequence goes on along the minus strand of NW_024070203.1, from coordinate 20,453,738 downwards.
AACATACGGAGAATTAAACTTGGAGTAAGACATGGCCTCCCAAGGAAGACTGATGTGCAAACAGAAATTAAACTGACATGAAACAGCTCTAGTGATTCATAGAAGCTGTAGGGGCCTAAAGGGGGAAATGTTTGCTTTCCTAGAGAAGGGTCTTCTTAGGTGGGGCATTGCCTTTTGGTCATGCAAGATCGGGAGGAGTTCACCAGATGAACAGGGTTTTTAGCTCAGGCTTCCCCTCTCCAAACAAGCTAAGGAAATGCAGGACAACAAAAGCAGCCTGGAGAGTCCTGTTTCTTTCCTTCCGCATGAATTTTCCATGATGCTTATCAGACTAGGTAGGGCTCTGCAGGTGCTGACACAGAAAGAACAAATTCTCCCACTGGGGTCTCCAAGGAGCTTGTCTGGGGGGAGAAGGAGGAAGGAGGATGACAGAGATGGGAGAAGGTACTCAAGCCAAGGGCTGTCTAAAAAGTCATTATCGGCTTTTAAGTAAATTCTCAATTATAATTATCCTAATGACTTTAATAATTCTGCAATTTGGAGCTATGATGTTCTAATGTGTCAGCTGTCGCACGCCTCAGTGAGAAGCTCTCTTTTTTCCTTTGAAAGTCAACATTAGGAGGTAAATTCTACCAATTTCTCACTTCACAGGGGTTGAGACCTCGTACTGTATTTAATCCCAACTCAGCCACCCAGGTGCAGCTCACAGCCCATGATACCCAGAGCTTTCTCCCTGGACTCCACCAAACGTGGGCCTTAAATGACAGGAGCAGAGAATGTTCCAATGGGAATAAACTATTGTGTTAGAGATGGCTCTGGATTCAAATCCTGCCTCTGCCTCATAGCAGCTAGGTCACATTAGCAGAGTCAGTTCTTTTTGGCATGCCTCAGTTTTCTCATCTGCAAAATGAGGGTGATCAATGCCCAGCTCACAGTGTTGCAGGAATAAACCATCCTGTGCATAAAAATCCCTGTTTGCTATATAAGAGATTTTTCCCATTTTTGCCAAACTCCATTTTTTTTCCCCCGGATGAGGAGAGAAAGATATAGTTGTTCCATGTCACTTAGCAACAAAACTGGTCCCCAAAACTGGTCCCACTTATCCAGCAGGATGTGGCCACAGGACCCCAGGAAGAGCTCTTTTGGGCGTCAGAAAGAGCTGGATCAAATCTTGACTCGGCCCCCTGTCCTGTGTGATTTTGAGTCACAGGGCTCTTTCACATGCTTTCCTAGGACCTGAGAGCTCTTCCCTGCAGAATCTCATTTTTTCAATACAGTTCTTCAAGCCTCTGCTCATCGTGACCTGTGCCATCTGATGTAGCTTATTGTCTGTCTTCTCCTGTCAGGACCTGCTTCCCTGGTGGCTCAGATGGTAAAGAATCTGCCTGCAGTGTGGGAGACCCAGCTTCAATCCCTGGGTTGGGAAGACTCCCTGGAGAAGGAAATGGCTACCCACTCCAGTATTTATGCCTAGAGAATCCCATGGACAGAGGAGCCTGGTGGGCTACAGTCCATGGGGCCACAAAGGGTTGGACGCAACTGAGTGACTAACAGTTCCTCCAGCTGGAAAGGAAGCTCTCTGGGAACAGAGAATTATCTTTAATTCACTGCTGTGCTTCCACATCCTGGGTCAGCACATGGCACAGACCGGGTACAAAACACTGTTTGCCGTATAGAGGTTGAATGAACTTGTATTACTTTCTCTAAGCTTTCTGCCTCTTCCCGGGAAGAGAAACCACACCCTCCTAGGGCTACACGCGGACAGCTTATATTAAGTGCCTAGCCTGGGACACGGCGTGTGGGAGAATGTCAGTCAACCGCTGTGATCATAATGATCCGTCCCATTTGGATCCCCATGGCTGGGGCAGAACTTCAGAGCTGACCCTGCTGCTAAAGCCCTTTGCCAACAGAGGACGATTTGAGTCAATGTTTCCCAAATCTGGCTGCGGATCAGAATCACCCGGGGAGCTTTGAAAAAACACAGCTGTCCAGGCGGTGCTGTGGTTGTTCTAACCCAGATCTCTGCACTGGGTTGAGAAATCTGTGCATTTGAAATGTTGGAGTGGCCACTGCATTTCCGTTCAGGAGTTAGAAAGGATGTGGCTTTGGAGAGAGATGCTGTGATGCCAGCACTCCACAGAAGGGTCATTTCATGATCTTAAATCTTCTTGAACAGGGTAAGGACTCCATAGAGAAGTGAGGGAAGGGGAGTGAACTACTGAACAGAGAGAACTTGCTAGCAAGGAGCTGGCACCTCCTGCAGCCCCATTCAGGCCTGGTGGGAACATTTCTGCAGGTGAAGCCCACGAATGTGATGTGATACTTGCATTTCTGCTTTTCAGCCTTGACAACATTGTGTAGCAGGTAGGCAGGGAATGCTGGTGAGACTGCATTTCTGAGTGTTTAATCTTTTAATTACGACTCTTGGAGTTTTTACAGTGCAATGCTAATAAACCAATACATGGCCTCTTTCTTGAACTTAATTTCGTGCGCGGAGTGTTTTCATAACTGTGACTCCCTGTAGTGCAAAATACTGGGGCCGAGAGTTAAACCCGTTGTGTAAACAAACTGAAGTCCTTCCACATTTACAATAAAATAAGTGTATGCCTAAGTCACTGGGCGGATATTTTCTTAGTAATTTCCTAGGCTTGTGTTGTTCAGTCCTGTTGCCATTAGTCACATGGGGCTATATAAATTTAATTTAAAATTCCATTCCTTGGTTGCACTAGCCAGATTTCAAGTGCATATTAGCCTTGTAAGACCAGGGCTATGGTATTGAGCAACACAAACAGAGATCATTTCCACCATTGCAGAAGCTTCTAGCGAATAGGCCTGATGTACTTTTTCTAAGAGTATATGTTTCAAGCAGAGGACAGCTAGTGTTTGGAAATCTACCAGATCAAGTCTGTGCCCGATGAGTACTAATGACCCAAAAAAGGCAGAATCAAAAAGGTGTGTCACAGAGCCTCCTTCCAAGTTTTTTTTTAACTTTTAAAATTATCTTGGATATTTAAGAAGAAGCTGTAAATTATTGATAGGAAAGCACCAACAATTTGTTGAGCAGATAATTAAAAGAAAAGCAACTTTGGACAGATTTGGGACGTTTTCTCCACCAAGATAACTTTCCTTGTGCAGGAAGTGGGAAACTGAGACCCTGAATCTCCATCACCTCCCACGTGAAGACGGTTGTTCTGCTCACAGCCCCTCCTGGAGTGCCAGCAGAATGGGGAGCATACAGTTTTGGATTCCTATCTGTACTGCTCTTCCCTAAGAATAACAGCCATATTGAACTTAAGAACAATGATTTCCTATACTCACACTTTCTCTCCACTTCCCCAGTGAAAGATAAGCTGGGGTCTTCCAAGGAGAATAGTCATGTCTGACTCTTTGCAACCCTGTAGAATATAGCCTGCCAGTCTCTTCTGTCCATGAAATTCTCCAGGCAAGAATACTGGAGTGGGTTGCCATTTCCTTCTCCAAGGCATCTTCCTGACCCAGGGATCGAACCCGCATCTCGTTATATTTTCTGCATTAGCAGATGGGTTCTTTACCACTAGTGCCATCTAGAAAACCCCAAGGAGGGCAGTACACCATGTATTTAAACCTCAGAACCTGGCACCAATAAGATCTTGCTGTGTGACATCGATGGAGTTATCTCAAGTCTCTGAGCTTCAGTTTTCTCATAAAAGAATATGTCTATTGGATGGAGCTGTTTTAAGAGGAAAATGAGACAATACACGCCAAGCGCTGAATACACCTCCCACCTCATAAGGCACACATAATAAATCGTTTGTTGTAATGTGCGTACATGCATTTGTGAGTCAGGCAGTCCTAGGCACCAGTCCCAGCTTTGCTATTCATCAACTGCTTGCTTCGCTACATCTATTAACGTGTTTTGTGTTGATTTCCTCATCCGTAAATTATGAATGCTGCTGTTTCTATGTAAGTTTGTTAGGAGGCGTAAATGAAACAAAAACAGGGAGGAGCAGTGACATGGCCTGACCCATCTTTAGGGCTCCCTCAATGCTGTTGCTTCTCTTCATCTAAGAGGCATCCTTGGGTGCAGAACCTTTCTGCTTCCCAAGCTATTTCAGTTTCCTCGTCAAGGTCAAGACCTAGCTGAGTCATATTCTACTGCAAGCGAATTTTCCTTCCACCAAGAGCTGTGTTTTGTCCAAGTATCCTTTCTGCCCCTTGGAGGATGCGGCAGAGAGCTCGATGCTGTAGCAGAGGGTCCCTGGGTGGCTAAGAATACTTGAGTACTGCAGGCAGGTCTGTGGGAAGGAACAGAAAATGTGAGTGGGACTGGTTGCTTGATTCTTGCCTTACTGTAAAGACTCTGGCTTAGCATGAGGCTGGCTCCCTGCAGAGCTGGGCTTTCAGGCAGGTGGGAGGTACAACAGCAGGACAGCCCACAGCATGGCTATTCTTCCTTCCACCCCTAGAGGCCCAGCCCTCATAGGATTTTCATGATCCACGTGATGTCCTAACATCCCGGACAAGCAGGCAAGCAGGCAGGGCATCTGCTAGCTCCACAGACCAGGGTGGGACACTGACCCCAGAAAGGAGGAAAACATTTCAGAAAGGCATAGTTGCTCAGCGGTCAAGCTGGGATAAGGGCCCATGGCGTAGGAATCCTGGTTTTGCTTTGCCTTTTTTTTTTTTCCCCCTTACATTTTAACTTCCTTTACACTGTTTTAGAGTTCTTTATTCTTTTCCATCTCTCCCACCCCTCCCCAGTCCAACCCAAGCTGGCCTTTATTCACAGCACCTCTTTCTCCTTGAATAACTTTCATCTTCACAGTGTAACTGAAAGATATGTAATTGGATCAAAATAATTCTCTCTAAAGGCTTAAAGACTAATATTTACCAGGTTTTGAAAGAAAAGATTGGTTTATTGTACTAATCAGATCCCTGTTTCATGAATTTCTCATCTGTGAATTTCAGATGAGACACTTAAAAACACAGATCCTGTGTCTATGAGCGTATCAGGTGGCATTGCTTTGCCACCTCTTGGCTATGACCTTGAGTTGCTCTCTTAAACCTGAGCCTCAGTCTTCTTGTGTATGAAATGGGGTCATTCAACCCTGTGTCTCCAGACAATCTTCCCAGCTCTAAGCTTCTGAGCCCCTTTGCAATGAAAGGACTCATTTGAAACTTACAGGAGGAGATTATCTTGGTCCATCCTCCTCCCTTCACTTGGCATAGGATGCTTCTGCATTTGGTCTTGGAGGCAATTACAGACACAGCATGATCAGCACGATCAGTTGTTACACATTTTGTAACAACTCTGTCTGGGGAGTTCTGGGTGAGCAGAACCCGAGAGTCTTCCCTTATTAGAAATTCCTAAGAATTCTCCCTCTTTCTTTAGTTTCCTAGGGATGATCCTTTTATGGACCAGTTCCAGAGATTTTTCAGGAGGCACAGGAGATGCAGGTTCCATCCCTGGGTTGGGAAGATTCCCTTGGAGAAGGAAATGGCAACCCACTCCAGTATTCTTGCCTGGAGAATCCCATGAACAAAGAGCCTGGAGGGCTACAGTCCACAAGATTACAAAGAGTCAGATACAACTGAGTGACTAACACTTTCTCTTTCTTTCCAAAGATTGAAATCCTGAATATTTGTCTCCAGACACCTTCCTTCTGCAGAGAGCCTGCGTGATTCCCCTCAAAGCCAGGAGACCTAGTGACTTTTGTGTCCAGAATTTCTTCGGGCTTTGCCCCCACCACAGATGAAAGCTTGAGGCATGGAAATCAGACTGTAATGGGGAAGACCAAACTACTTGTAACGGGGAGGATAAAATACACATGAATTCTTCAGTCCTGCCAGCCACTTGAATATGGATATGCCAGCCAGGGGCTAACAAGCACAGCTCAGCACACTTCAAACTTTCGTTGAGTACCTCCCATGCTCAATGCATATTTGCAAATTGCTTCATCGTTTACAGGACACAGTTCATGAACTGAATTAGTCACGGTTCTGTGGCTGGCAAAAATGTAAGACCAGGTTGCTTAACTCAGTTTTCAGAAAAAGTATGTGTACATGCACACACATGAAGGAGAGAGGGACAGAGAGAGAGAGAGAGACAGAAGGAGGGGTTGGTACAGGGGTAGAAGCCTGGGATTCTTTGAATTAATCAGGATCGATAAGCTGGGTAAGCAGAAACCATTTCTATGACTCTCAAAGGGAGGGCATTTGGGACATTTAAGAAACATGTATTTGGTTTCCGTCTGTCTCTGGTGCCTGATACAAAGCTCTGAATCCCAGGGATTTCCTGGGGTTTTGTTCTAACGCAGTGTCTCTGGGTAGGTTCCCGGACAACTTCAGCATGGAGGCTGATCACAGAAAGACCAAGCCGTGAGTATTAGCTTGGAACTTTCAACCCCTTCCCCCATCCTCTGGGAAGAAGGGAGGGACTGGAGACTGAGTTAATAATTGATACTCCTATGTGATGAAGCCTCTGTAAACATCCCTAAACTATGGGACACAGAGAGCATGTGGGCCAGTGAACACATCTATGTGCTGGGAGACATGTTTCTCAGCCCCACGAGCACAGAAGCTCCCGTCCTCAAGGCTCTTCCAGACGTCACAGTGGGTGCCTCTGCATCTGGCCGATCATCTGAATCCTTTAACGTGCGTGCTGTGTTCAGCAGCTTCAGTCATGCTGCACTCTCTGTGACCCACTGGACTGCAGCCTGTCAGGTTCCTGGGCCTTTGGGATTCTCTAGGCATGAGTACTTGAGTGGGTTGCCATGTCCTCCTCCAGGGGATCTTCCAGACCCAGGGATTGAACCCATGTCTCCTGCATTGCAGGCGAATTCTCTACTGCTGAGCCACTGGGGAAGCCCATATCCTTTAATATCCCCCTTATAATAAATCCTTCCATAAGAGTTTCCCTACATTTTGTAAGCTGTTATAGCAAATGATCAAATCTGGGGGAGCTGTGGAATGCCTGATTTGTAGAAATGATGGAAAACCTGTGATTGGCATCTGGACGGGGTGAGAGTCTTGTGGGAATAAACCCTTCACCTGCAGGGTCTGCACTCACTCTAAGCAGTGAGTGTCAGAGTTGAGTTAACTTATAGAACACTTAGTTGGTGTCCCCAGGGAACTGGAGAATCAGTTGCTGTGGAGGAACAGTTCAATTCAGCTCAGTCCCTCAGTCATGTCCAACTCTTTGTGACCCCATGCACTGCAGCACGCCAGGCTTCCCTGTCCATCACCAACTCCCAGACCTTACTCAAACTCATGTCCATTAAGTTGGTGATACCATCCAACCATCTCATCCTCTGTCATCTTTCCCAGCATTAGGGTCTTTTCAAATGAGTCAGTTCTTTGCATCATGTGACCAAAGTATTGGAGCTTCAGCTTCAACATCAGTCTTTCCAATGAATATTCAGGACTGATTTCCTTTAGGATGGACTGGTTGGGTCTCCTTGCAGTCCAAGGGACTCTCAAAAGTCTTCTCCAACACCACAGTTCAAAAGCATCGATTCTTTGGTGCTCATCTTTCTTTATAGTCCAACTCTCACATCCATACATGACTACTGGAAAAACCATAGATTTGACTAGACAGACCTTTGTTGGCAAAGTAATGTCTCTGCTTTTTAATATGCTGTCTAGGTTTGCCATACCTTTTCTTCCAAGGAGCAAGTGTCTTTTAATTTCATGGCTGCAGTCACCATCTGCAGTGATTTTGGAGCCCCCAAAAATAAAGTCTCTCACTACTTCCATTGTTTCCCCATCTATACCATGAAGTGATGGGACTAGATGCCATGATATTAGTTTTTTGAATGTTGAGTTTTAAGCCAAATATTTTACTCTCCTCTTCCACTTTCCTCAAGAAAGGAGTAAACAGTGGCTTCTGGAATTTTTCACTCTCCTCTTTTGCTTTCATCACATTGGCTTCTGGTTAATTCTATGACCCAATTAGTTCCTGGGAGGTTTCAGCTTGGTCAGTGAGAACTTCCCCATCTCATTGAAGAAGATTGTTCTGATGTAAAAGATCACCCAGAACAACCTGCACTATATGGGAAAACGAGATCAAGATCTAATGTGTGAAATCTCAGCATGGAATGGGGGCCAGGGGAAAATTGTTTCTTGGGGGAAAAAGTCTTACCTTTTTTGTGGATAAAGCATAGATATTCATACAGTATAATAACAGCAAGAGTACAACTTTGGCATTAAAATCTCATGATGAGGAGGTAGAGACTAGGAACAATATCAGCTCAGTTCAGTCACTCAGCCGTGTCTGACTCTTTGTGACCCCATGAACTGCAGCACGCCAGGCCTCCCTGTCCATCACCAACTCCCGGAGTTCACCCAAACCCATGTCCATCGAGTCGGTGATGCCATCCAACCATCTCATCCTCTGTCGTCCCCTTCTCCTCCTGCCTTCAATCTTTCCCAGCATCAGGGTCTTTTCGAATGCGTCAGCTCTTCGCATCAGGTGGCCAAAGTATTGGAGCTTCAGCTTCAACATCAGGAACAATATATCCATATCCAAAAGGCTCGTTAGAAGGCGATAGTGAAATGTCCCCTGGTCTCTCTGGAAAGCCTGTTGCTCAGCAGAGACATCCCCAAGGGGCTAGGGGAGAAGCTGGGGGGACGGGAGCTTAGTTAGCCTCTGGAGCTTGGTGGGCTACAGTCCATGGGATCCCAAAGAGTTGGACACGGCTTAGTGACTAAACAACTGAAGGACTCACCAGGTCTGTTGGGCCTGGCTTGGGCTCTGAAATTAGATCGAAGCAGCTTAGCATTTTCTTCCAAGAGATAGGAGCTCTATTATCTCCTAAGCAGGTGACCTTGAGACACTGCTTTATTTCTCTGGACCTCGGTTTCTTCCACTCCGCCTTGAGGGAGGTGATTTCTCTCGGAAAATGCACAGGAGTTCAGAGCAGTAAGGCCTACAGGCCACAGTAACTGGCCCATCTTCTCTGCTCCATGACTGGGGCTCACACCAATCCTATTTCATTCAAGACTTGGGTCTTGGAGTCTTTTTCTCCAACCCTGATTTTCACTTCATGCCCTCACCCATCCCCTGACCCCTTCCTCCTCCTCAGGTGCCTGGTGCTTTCCCTGGATCAGATTGTCCTTCAGTAATTAAGACCCACCCTCCCGGTATTCACCAAGTGTGCAACTTGCTTTGGATGCCTTTTGAGGGTGGACCAGCCTGTCTTGTCTGTCCCTGAGCCCCTTCTGCTCGTCCTCAGCCCTGGCGTCAAGGCCATCAGCAGTCAGTGCCATGCCCCAGCTCACAGGAGCAGTTGTCCTGGGTGCTCAGGGACCTTCCTCCCTGGGCAACCTCAGAGCCTGATGCTGCAGAGCTGATGTCTGGCTCCTAAGCCACGTGGAATGACACTGCTGTCCCCCTCCTCTGCCCTGGGGCTGGGCTCCCTCTGCAGTTATGCATGGGTGGCTGAGAAAGGATGCCCTGGCACCATGCTCGGCAAACACTGGAGAGTTGTCCCCTTTTCAGATGCCGGCTTGGTCTCCATTCACCCCCAGCCCTGCCTCTCGGCCCCTTGGGATTTGTTTTTATTCATTCACTCATTCATTCATCCACTCACTCATCTAGTCACTCAGCAAACATTTGTTTTCTGACTTTTAAAGGCATTTTATTCATTTTTTCAAACTTTTTATTTTGTTCGGGTATAGACAGCTAACAATGTTTTGATAGTTTCTGGTGAACAGCAAAGGGACACAGCCACACATATATATGTGTCCATTCTCCCCTAAAGTTCCCTCCCATCTAGGCTTCCACGTGACATTGAGCAGAGTTCTCTGTGCTCTACAGTAGGTCCTTTTGGTTATCTGTTTTAAATATAGCAGCGTGTACATGTCCATCCCAGACTCCTTAACTCTCCCATTCCTCTGTTCTCCCCTCCCCCAATTCTGGCAAACATAAATTCAGAATATAAAAAGAAATGATACAAAGGAACTTACAAAACAGAAAGAGACTCACAGATTTTGTGAACGAGCAACCATTTATTAATCACCTACTATATTAGTTTCCTGGGGCTGCTGAAACCAAACACCACAAAAGTAAGTGGCTTATAATAACAAAAATGTATTCTCTCACAGTTCTGGAGGCTGGAAGTCCAAAATCAAGGTGTGAGCAGGGCTGTGGCCCCTCTGAAGGCTCCGGACGAGAATTCTTCCTTGACACTTGGTTGCTGGTAAGCCCTAGAATCTTTGACCTGTCAACGCATCCCACGGATGTACACCTCCACCCTCACACACTGTCTTCCTTGTGTGTCCTTCTGTCTCTTAATACCAAGTTTTTCTCTCTGTGTGTCTATGTTCAATACTTTTCATTTTATGAGGACACAAGCTGTTAAACTGGGGTCCCCTCTAATCCAGTATGACCCCATCTCAGCATGATTTTATCTGGCAAGATCCTATTTTTGAGTAAGGTCATCTTCATGTACCCAGGCAGAGGGATCAGGAAGTCCAGATATCTTTACAGGAACACAAGTCAACCCAACTCTGTGCTAAGCACCCCACTGCCCAATTCTTAGTGTTGGCTTGAAGAGTCCTCACCTTCAAGGAACTTTCAAGCCCTCAGGGGTCATCAAACGAATTCTTTGATTTTTCTGGTTATAATTCTCAGCCATAGCCGCCTGGATCTTGAACTTTCTCTTTTCTCTAGAGCTAAATTTCCCAAGGTATTTTATTTTATTTTATTTTTTCAATCACCACAATATCTTTGTCTAATTCCTAGGAAACAGAAAGTTTAGCTCAGTGGGATGTCTGCAAATATCTGCCCAGTTAGATGGAGCTACTCACTCAGGGTTAAATAAGAAGAACTGGGGAAAGGAATTTAATTAAAGGGGACAAGAATGATCACCTGTCGCAGGTTCTCTTAGGGGGGAAAAATGATTTCAATCATTTTCAGGGGAATCTCTCTCCCATCTCAACAACTCTACTTCATTTTCCCTCTAGACTCTGGCAGATTCAACAGCTTTCCAGAAAAATGGGTTACAGGAATAAATGGCAAACTTTCTTTTACTGAAAAGGGCCAGGGATTCAATATTTTCATCTTTGGGGCCACAGAGGTTTGGTCACCACCGCAGAACTAAGCATTAATTCTGCTGGGGTGAATGAGAAAGCAGCCCCAGGCTGCTTTTGGGCATCACCCTAGGGGGCCCAGCCCAGCCATCCTAGGGCTGGACTTTTTCTCTTCCAGGTTCAAGGTTTACTTCTTCTCCCTTTTCAGGTCACCCTCATCTTGTGGGATGTTGACTTCAGATAGGAAAAGCAGAATGACAGAGTGTGGTTCACCTTCTACCTGGGAAACTCACCTTGGGGGAGAGGTGATTGGCTTCTGGGGGGCATGAGCTTCTGTGGAACAGGGGAGATTGCATGCTGCTCTCATGGGCTTGCTGTCAATGGGAAATAGAAGCTATTTGCCCCCATGGTGCCTGGCACTCAGCTGGTCCTGCAGCATCCCTCAGACTGGTGCAGGCATGAGGCATCCTGGTGCAACAGGTGTGTGAGCCACTTGCTCGTGCAGCTGGCAGTGCCCACTGATGTTGCACCCGCCGGGTCTCAGGTGGTCCACCACTTCTGTCTCATGAGAGACGCCCGCTCACTTTTTCCAGCCTGATGACTTACTGGTTGTGACCCAGCTCACGATGGGTGGTTCCAGCCAGACACCAGCAATATACAAGACTTATTTTCAACAGACATAGGGCTCTCCTATAAATGACATGACCTTGGGCTAAACATCAATGTCCTTCTGGGACCCACCCCTGGAGCACGTCACACACTCCGTAGGGCATCTCTTCCTGTCACTGATACCTCCAGCAGCATCAGGTTTGTTGACTCACCTGGTTCATCAGGCAGTTTCTTGCACTGCAGCCTGAACCTACCACAGAGCCCTCTGAGCTCTGATGCCCACTCAAAGCTGGCAGCTTGTCATGTTATTCCATCTATGTGTTTAAATATTATCCTGCATGTGCCAAGTGTTCCAATGAGAACCGGGAGAGGCCAATCAGACGCGGTGCATCCCTGTTTGAGGAGGGAGATGGAAAACAAAATAATTTCCCTTTTACTTTGAAGATGACGTCTAGGCATGCCCCTAGCCACCACTGAATCCCTGAACAGTCTCTGTGTGTGACAGAGCCTGAATCTCCACAGGGTTTCTCTGTCACCCTCTGATAATTTCACGGATGGAGGAGCCTGGCAGGCTGCAGTCCATGAGGTCACAAAGAGTCAGACACGACTGAGTGACACTTTCACTTTCACTGAGGTCTCCGGTGTGCCAGCCACCTCTTGCTCACTGGCCCTACCAGCCAACATAATATGTCGAAGTGAAGTTCTGTGGGCTGTCTGACTCTTCCTGATCTTTTCTGACAATATTATGAAAATGGACAGGAGAGTCAAAGTGCGTACTGTTGCCCATTTCAAGAGAATGCTAACTGTTTCGGATCGTCTTTTCTTCCCGGATGCAACAGACATATTTGCCAAATCAGTGTCAGTGTACTGAGCCCTGAGGCTGTTTTTATTGTTAAATACAACAGCTGGGATGTGGGCTGCTATCCTGGCTTCCACTTGGTGAGCTTGTGATAGCTGAGAGTTGTCCTCCGTGATCGGCCTGGTTTCTGCAGGGGTGACAGAGTGAATTGAATAGAAATATGGCAACTATCCAGGCTCCCCAAATCCTTAGATCCTTAAGAAAGGGTGCTTTTCTCCCGCATCCCCTTTGATCAGGGATTGTTATTGCTTGCTATTGCTTGACTAGTTCAGTTGGTATGCTTGTTGGGGGGAATTCTAGAAATTTGTACTTGGTCTTCCCCACTATGATAGCTCTTACCCCCCAGGCCACTGTGGAGCTTGGGATACACAACCAAACACTGACTACCCCTTTAAAACATGTGTTTCCAATCTTTCCCTCTTTGGTCGATAGATGTTGCACAATTTTGGTGTTTATCCTACAGGTAGTTCCAAGATTTTACAAAGGGATGTGTGTAAGTCTTACCGACGGACTTGGCGCCCAGGTGTCAAGAGGGCTCTGGAGAAGGTTTTGATGTCACAAGGGACCAACACTCATGAGATTGTCCGAAAGGTCCTCAGACGGCCCACATCTTCCACAGAGCTCCTGTATCCACCCTGATGATGCTCACTTCTCTTTTCCTAGAATGTCGGTTGCTATGGTGACAACGAATGAACTGCGAGGGTCCATGAAAATATGTTAATTGGGAAGAAGGCATTTTAACCAATATAAAATGTTTTCCAAATGTTTCCTTTCAATAAATCCGAACAGTTACATCACATCACCAATAAAGGTTGTCATGGAGTCACCAGAGGCAGGTGGACAACAAAGGATTGGGTGAGGGGAGGGATAAGTTGAGAGACTGGGATTGATATATACACATGCTGCTGCTGCTGCTAAGTCGCTTCAGTCGTGTCCGACTCTGTGCGACCCCAGAGATGGCAGCCCACCAGGCTCCCCCATCCCTGGGATTCTCCAGGCAAGAACACTGGAGTGGGGTGCTATTGCCTTCTCCAGATATATACACATACTACTATATATATAACGGGACCTCCCTGGTGGGGAGAATGAAGAATCTGCCTGTAATGCAGGAGACCTGGATTCGATCCCTGGGTCGGGAAGATTCCCTGGAGAAGGAAATGGCAATCCACTCCAGTGTTCTTGCCTAGGAAATCCCATGGGCAGAAGAACCTGGTGGACTACTACTGTGAATGCAGTTGCAAAGTTTCAGACATGACTGAGAGACTAACACTTTCATATGTAAAATAGATAACCAACAGTTCAGTTCAGTTCAGGTCAGTTCAGTCACTCAGTCGTGTCCAACCCTTTGTGACCCCATGAATCGCAGCACACCAGGTCTCCCTGTCCATCACCATCTCCCAGAGTTCACTCAAACTCACGTCCATTGAGTCAGTGATGCCATCCAGCCATCTCATCCTCGGTCGTCCCCTTTTCCTCCTGTCCCCAATCCCTCCCAGCATCAGAGTCTTTTCCAATGAGTCAACTCTTCACATGAGGTGGCCAAAGTACTGGAGTTTCAGCTTTAGCATCATTCCTTCCAAAGAACACCCAGGGCTGATCTCCTTTAGAATGGACTGGTTGGATCTCCTTGCAGTCCAAAGGACTCTCAAGAGTCTTCTCCAACACCACAGTTCAAAAGCATCAAATCTTCGGCACTCAGCTTTCTTCACAGTCCAACTTTCACATTCATACATGACCACTGGAAAAACCATAGCCTTGACTAGATGGACTTTTTTTGGCAAAGTAATGTCTCTGCTTTTCAACATGCTATCTAGGTTGGTCATACCTTTTCTTCCAAGGAGTAAGCATCTTTTAATTTCATGGTTGCAGTCACCATCTGCAGTGATTTTGGAGCCCCAAAACATAAAGTCTGACCTACTATTTAACACAGGGAACTCTACTCAATACTCTGTAGTGACCTATATGGGTAAAGAATCTTAAAAAGTAGTGAGTATATGTGTATGTGTAACAGATTCACCTTGTTGTACACCTGAAACTGACACAACATTGTAAATCAAAGTGAAAGTTGCTTAGTTGTGTCTGACTCTTTGTGACCCAATGGAATATACAGTCAATGGAATTCTCCAGGCCAGAATACTGGAGTGGGTAGCCTCTCCCTTCTCCAGGGGATCCTCCCAACCCAGGGATTGAACCCAGGTCTCCCACATTGCAGTCAGATTCTTTACCAGCTGAACCATCAAGCTATATGCCTATATATATATTAGTTAGTTAAGTCGCTCAGTTGTGTCCGACTCTTTACAACCCCGTGGACTGTAGCCCACCAGGCTCCTCCATCCATGGGATTCTCGAGGCATATATATATATATATATATTAAACCATTAAAAAAAGACTGTGGGGGATACTTTCACCTCTGTCTTTGTTTGGCTATCCTGGTAAACCCTGGGATCTTGGGCCAGGAGGAGATTCCAGGTAGAGGAGAGAAGAACTGGCAACAGCTAAGTCCTTTAAGAGTAAACAGTCTTTTGAAAATTGCTAAGTAAATTAGTGCCTGCTAATCCCTTTATCCCCGCAGTGAAACTGACGTGAGGCTGTCTCACAGGTAGAAGAACAGAGGCTCAGAGAAATACAATGGGTTGCCCAAGGCCATGTGGTGGGGGTGGGAGGCGTGATGCTGGGGCCAGTCCCCAGGTCCCCAGGCTCTTGGGCGCCTGTCTGACGAGCAGGGCCTCTCACAGGTGGCTTCAGGCCAGAGTCGGGACCAGAAGCCCTTCACCTTGGCATTGCTCTTCTCCCTGCAATGTGAAAACAGCGAGGGCCACACCTGATGCTCTCCTTAGCAGAATGCTGAGATGGGGAGGAAAGAGCTCACTCTGGCTTCAGAGAGCATAGTGTGTTGTCTGTCATCTCAAAGGAAGCCGATAGAGCTGCTGAGCCAGCCCGCAGGGCTCAGGAGGGAGCCCGCCCAAGAGCAGGAAGCCTAAGGGAGCAGCGTGGGGGGTCACCGGACACGGTGAGCTAAGGATGGTCTAGCCGGGCTGACCTGGCCGCTGGTAAGCCCACCTGGGCCACTCAGCCTCCTCCTAGATGCCACTGTGGCAAGGATGAAAGATGGAAGGGATGGCTGATCCAGAAAATGGCAGAGGCCCAGAGAAAGGAGTGGCTGGGCCAAGGCCACAGAATACGTTAGCCACTAAAGTGGGATTAGAAGCCTGTCTCCAGGTTCCCAGCTCAAGTGCCTTCCCATTGCAGCCCCGCGCCACTCAAACAGCCTCGGTTGTCCTCTCATCCCCACCCTCCCCTCCCTTTGCTGGGGCAGCGGCCAACTGTGGGCACTGTGCCAGCCTCTATCGGCCTCTTCCCCGTCATCCCCGCTGGCTCTGCCCTCCTCCTGCAGTAAGTTCTGCTGACAGTTGCCCAGGAGGGAACTGACGCTCACCTCTCACTGCTCTCCTGCTTTCTATCCAGTTGTTATCAAATCCTGGAAGCTTGTATGCAGAGGTGTCCCGCGTGGTTACAGGTTCACAACCCCATCCTCTGTCCCCCAGGTATCGTCAGTCCACCTCGCCCGGTTGGCTTCCTCCCTCCATCCTCACCCTCCTTTCAGCTGGCAGACACCAGCCTTTCGTCTACACACTCATTCGTTTAATGTGGTATCGTGAGGATCTGCTATGTGCCGGGTGCTTTGTGAGGCTTCATAGGTGAGGCTGTGAATAACATAGACAAACCTTGCCCTCCTGAAGCTTACATCCCAAAGGGAAGGGGACAGACAATGAACAAATAAACAAGCAAAGGAATATAGTAGGACATAATGATAAAAACGGGCTTCCCAGGTGGTGCTAGTGGTAAAGAACCCACCTGCCAATGAGGGAGACATAAGAGATGTGGACTCCATCCCTGGGTCGGGAAGACCCCCTGGAGGAGGGCATGGCAACCCACTCCATTATTCTTGCCTGGAGAAGCCAGTGGACAGAGGAGCCTGGCGGGCTACAGTCCACGGGGTCGCAAATAGTTTGACACGACTGAGCTACTAAATGACAGTGAAAATAATGCATATTCATGAAGAATTTGCTCATTTCATATGATCTTTCATTGGATCTTTTTCCTTACAACAATCTTGTAAAATAAGTGGGAACACACACACAAACACACACACACATTTCTAAATATGCCAGGATACTTTCAGAAAGCGGGCAGAGACACTGCAGAGAGGCCAGTTGCCATGTCAGTTGCTTTTATCTTGTCATCTTCCTTATTGCAAAATTATAAAAGTTCATCTGTCTCTTAAATAACAGTGCAGAGCTAAGTGTTCTCAGGCAATCTACTGTCCTGAAGAGCTGGTGCTCTGTGTCTAGAACAGCTGCTCCACTTTTATCTGGAGGAGAAGGAGGAGGGCAGGTTATACCTCTTCCTTTTAGAGGCTCAGCCTATGGATTTCATGGCACCTCTGCTCACACCCCACTGGCCGGAAAAGAACCACACAGCCTTTCCTGCTGGCTGCTTGTTGGGGAATAAGGGTATTTGTAGCTGAGTGGCCATGTTCCTAGCTACAACTTGGAGCTGCCTGCTACTAAAATAAAATGAGGATGAATGAGGGGGAGTGGTTAGTCTCTGTCACACTTATTCTCCCTGTACCCCCATTTAACTTAGAACTTGACCTCAGCATGATGCCAAACCTCCCAAATTGCCAATCTGACTGCCAGCATCCTAGAGGGTGAAGAGTGTAAAAAGTATTAGTTGCTCACTCATGTCTGATCCCATGGACTATAGCCTGCCAGGCTCCTCTGTCCACGGAATTCTCCGGGTAAGAATACTGGAGTGGGTAATCTTTCTCTTCTCCAGGGAATCTTCCCGAATCAGGAATTGAACCAATGTCTCCCACATTGCAGGCAGATTCTTGACTGTCTGCACCACCAGGGAAGCCCTAGAACGAAGCCTGGACACTCTAAGTGCTAACGGCCCATGTGACACCCCAAGAAACTCTGGAACTCCAGTGATTTCAGGCACCTAAATAATAGTGACAGTGACTCCACAGGAAAAAGCTCTGCCATTCACAAGGAATGTGTCCAGATCAGGGACCCTCACAATAACTTAACGGTGATGATGCATCAGGAAAAAAAGAGAAACACTCAACTTCCAAGGCACCAAAGTTGAACTTAGGAAAACTTTCCAAACTTTGCCCTGCCCCTGAACTTTACCCTCTGAAACTTCTGCTCATCCAACAAGAAAATGGTAGTACTTTTCCACAGTAGCCACTGAGCCTCCTAGTCTAGGCAAAAATAGGTGCCCCTTCATTCTATTTCATACATTTGTATACCCAAATATTCTTTTTATTTAATTTTTATTTTATTTTGGGGGGTATGTGGCATGTGGGCTCTTAGTTCCTTGACCAGGGATCAAATCCATGCCCCTTGCATTGGAAGCTCAGAGTCCTAACCACTGAGCAACCAGGGAAGTCCCCAACACTATTCTTTTTGAAAAAACAAATGTTCAGAAAGAATTCTCACCACCCTCCCCATTCCCTTCATTCATATATTTAACTTGTGAGTTGCTTAAAGATTGGTGTATGCACCAAGGAAACCAGAATTGAAAGAGACACGTGTACCCCAATGTTCATCACAGCACTGTTTATAGCAGCCAGGACATGGAAGCAACCTAGATGTCCAATAGCAGATGAATGGATAAGAAAGCTGTGGTACATATACACAATGGAATATTACTCAGCCATTAAAAAGAATACATTTGAATCCATTCTAATGAGGTGGATGAAACTGGAGCTGATTATACAGAGTGAAATAAGCCAGAAGGAGAAACACCAATACAGTATACTAACGCATATACATGGAATTTAGAAAGATGGTAACCATAACCCTGTATGCGAGACAGCAAAAGAGACACAGATGTATAGAACAGTCTTTTGGACTCTGTGGGAGAGGGCGAGGGTGGGATGATTTGGGAGAATGGCATTGAAACATGTATAATATCATATATAAAACGCATTGCCAGTCCAGGTTCGATGCAGGATACAGGATGCTTGGGGCTGGTGCACTGAGATGACCCAGAGGGATGGTACGGAGAAGGAGGTGGGGGGGGTCAAGATGGGGAACACATGTATACCCATGGTGGATTCATGTTGCTGTATAGCAAAACCAATACAATATTGTAAAGTAAAAATATAATAATAATAAATGGTGATATCTTAAAAAAAAAAAAGATTGGTGCATGTTCCTATAGGAATTGCCTGCATGTTTATTAAGAACTTCTTTTAATACTGAATACAATTTGTCAAGTACAAGTTTTACTAGTTTTCTTGCAAAAAAAAGCCAGAAAATGACTTTCTCCAAAAACCCCACACCTCACCCATGTTCTTGTTTTAAATCTGTGTCTTACCCTCTCTTTTCTGTGGCTGCAGATCCAGAGTGAGACCCTCACAGTGTCCTGGCCTTGGAGTATTTTGGGGGAAAGAAGAGATGTTGGGGCAGCCTGTCCATATTCATCGACAAAGACTGCAAACCTAATTTTTTTATGAGAACACTTTCTAAGCTGTTCATGTACATACAAACTGTGAACTAAGATGACAAGTCAGGGGCAGTGGAAAGCGAACTTGAAAACACTGAACTTGTAGAACACAGAAGAAAAGGAGAGGGAGAAGGAATACATTTTACCTAACTGTTCCTGCACATTTCCCCAGATGAGTCTCCGAGGAGTCAGGGATCAGGACACCTCGGAGTTAAACCATTAAGCCACATGGTAGCACCAAACCGGGATGCCTCCCTCTTCCACGTTCCTCGGGATGTGCCTCCAGGGATGTTATTTAGGAAATCAACAGGCTCATAGAAGAGGGACTTGGCACACGGACTTAAGAAATTTTTCCTAGGGGAATGTGCTTCTTTTGATTATACATGGAGACATGAATGGACAATTTTATTGCTTGATTTGAGCATTATATTTCATTAACCTAGTAGGTGTGTTTTTTCATACCCATTACCCTTGGTTAAGAGAGAGAGTCAGAACATATTTTGACTTTGCCAGGGGAGGAGATTCAGAACGGTGTACCAGGAAGACCTGCAGAATCACACTGGTTCTCTGAAAGTTCCAGGCTCCCAGGTGGCAGCTGTTTTCTGCCGTTGTCTAGTTCCGCAGATCCTGCAGGACACAGTGGAATGCTTGAGTGCAGGAGCCACCTCTGATGTGACTCTCTGTTCAGCACATTGCCAGGCTTAGGATCTGTGCTCAACAACTATCTTAAAAAAAAAAAAAAATTAGTTAATTAATTAATTAAGTTGTGTATAATCTTAGTTGCAGCACACTGGTCTTCTAGCTGAGGCATCCAGGTTCTTTAGTTGTAACATGCAAACCCTTAGCTGTAGTGTATGGGTTCCTAGTTCCCCAACCAGCAATTGAACCCAGGCTCCCTGCTTTGGGAGTGTGGAGTCTTAGCTACTGGACCACTGGGGAAGTCCTGCTCAATAACTGTCTTGACTTACGTTTTCTGCTTTTGATTCTGGTGGCTGTATTCTCCCCCTGCCCTGTGCTATCTGCAGAGATGGAGCAGGCTTTTTGCCCCTCCTTGTAAAGTTCATACCTCCTCATTCACCAAAACTCATTCCCCGTGTCCAGAGTAATTACTTTGTCTCCGAGGATGGCCTGTGACCTTGTAGAAGCAGGATTCCCTGCAGAGGCCCAGCTCCTGTCTGCTACCTGAGAGAAGGGCCATGAACTGGTTGAGTTCCATCCTGACCTAGTAGGTTTCTGTGTGATCAGCCCAGGAAATGGATGGGCGGGCAGATTGGAAAATGCTGCAAAATGAATGGTCCTTGATAACTCAACCTAGAGCCAGAGTCAGAGTCTGCAGAAAAATGTATCACTGGAAAAAACAGCACAAGAACTTGGGGAGAGGTTCAGGGTGCTGGCTTTTGGGCTGAGAGTTCTGTGTTAAGCTCTCGTATCCCTGTAGAGAGATGTCTGCAGTCATAGAAGATATGGGGAGTGATCCTGAGTTACCATGGAGACAAGCCCTGGAGTTGGGGTAACTTGGTCTCAGCTCTGACAGCTCCACTTACCTGATAGGCTTTAAGAAAGCTGCCTGAAGATGAATGGATAAGGAAGTTGTGGTACACACACACCATGGAATATTACTCACCTATAAAAAAGGAATGCATTTGAGTCAGTTCTAATGAGGTGGATGAACCTAGAGCCTATTATACAGAGTGAAGTAAATAAGAAAGAAAAAGACAAATATCATATATTAATGCATATGCATGGAATCTAGAAAGCTGTACTGATGATCCTATGTGCAGGGCAGCAAAGGAGACACAGATGTAAAATAGATAACCAGTGTGAGTTTGATACATGATGCAGGGTACCCAAAGCCAAAGCTCTGGGACAACCTGGAGGGATAGGGTGGGGAGGGAGGAGGGAGGGGGATTCAGGATGTAGGGGACATATGTATACGTATGGCTGATCCATATTGATATATGGCTGATTCATATTGATGCATGGCAAAAACCATCACAATATTGTGAAGTAATTATCCTCAAATTAAAATAAATACATTTTAAAAAGAAAAAAATAATATACCCATACTTCAAGAAAAGAAAGCTGTCTGGGGTCTCCAAGCTTCAGTTTCTTCATCTCTAAAATGAGAAGAGTCATTTTGTGAGGGGTACATGAATTAGTAGAGATATACATGTAGTTGGTACTTGGTAAATAATCTGTTGAATGAGTCCCTGAATATAAATTGACTTTCCTAGTGTTCAGCCCATTATTTGTGCTTTTAAGGAATGAAGACGTGAGTAAATGAATATACACTTCCTACCATGGTGCAAGGCACATTGTTGTTCTTAAAGATCAAGTCAGCACTTTCGATGAAAAGAAATCCATAAAAGAATGACTTTTAATTTCCCTATTAATATCCAAGGTAGATGAAGCTGCCCACACGTAAATCTGGTCAATGGGTAAAGTCAGTATCAGGGGCAAAAATGGGGCCATTGGTCTACCCCTGCTCCAAGTCTATAGTAGTTAAGATTATCCAACTAACTCCCTTCACTCCAAAGCAATGTAGGCAGCAGTTGCTCAATTAGTAATATGGAGTTTGATGCAGTTTTGTCTCTAGAGAGATTTTGCCCAACAAACACGCACACTCTGGTCTTCCTCAGAGAACCTGGTCATAGGTGAACATTCCGATTTAATATCATGTGGGAACCCAGTCAATATCTGTTAAATAAGTGAATGAGTAGCAGTCTCCAGGGGATTTGGTAATCGTTAATTAATAATGAGAAACGTGCTAATTCTTAAAATACTACTGAAGCAGGATTCTGAGTTGAAGATTAAATCACAAAGAAGACTTCAGCTTTGTCTTTGCAAAGGAAGTACACACAGCCCCTTTTTCTTATCCCTCAGCATATTACACACAATTCAGTTCTTAATTGTACACCTTTAAAAAGTCATATCGCAATTGTTGCCTGTATAATTATACATTTCAAACTAGAGTGTGGACTCTTTTTTTAATTTAATTTTTATTTTATATTGGAGTATAGTTGATTTACAATGTTGTGTTAATTTCAAGGGTATAGCAAAGTGATTCAGTTATACATATACATATATTTACTATTTTTCAGATTCTTTTCCCATATAGGTTAATACAGAATATTGAGTAGAGTTCTCTGTGCTTTACAGTAGGTTCTCGCTGATTATCTATTTTATATGTGTGCTGTGCCTATTCACCCAGCCGTGTCTGTTTGTGACCCCATGGACTATATCCTACACAGTTCTTTGTCCATGGGATTCTCCAGGCCAGAATACTGGAGTGGGTTGCCATGCCCTCCTCCAGGGGATCTTCCCAACCCAGGGATCAAACCCAGGTCTCCCACATTGCAGGTGAATTCTTTACCCTCTGAGCCACCAGGAGAGGCCCATTTTATATGTAGTAGTGTGTATATGTTAACCCCAAGGACCTGCATGCATGCTAAGTCACTTCAGTCATGTCCAACTCTTTGCGACCTGATGGACTGTAAGCCTGCCAGGCTCCTCTGTCCATGGGATTCTCCAGGCAAGAATACTAGAGTGGGTTGCCCTGCTCTCCTCCAGGAGATCTTCCCCACCCAAGAGTCAAACTCGAAAATGTTAATGTCTCCTATATTGGCAGGTGGGTTCTTTACTTCTAGTGCCACCCAAGGACCTACAGATTATCAAACTAAGTGAAATTAGTCAGACAGGAAAAGATAAATATCATATGAAATCTCTTATATGTGGAATCTAAAACAAAACTTATTTCCAAAACAGACTCACAGACATCAAAAACAAACTTTTGGTTACTAAAGTGGAAAGGTGCGAGGGAGGGATTATGGACTCCCCTGGAGAGCAAATCCTCAGGCCATTTTCTCAAGGCAAAACACTGGGAGCCATTGAATGGGTGATGGGAGGCAGCCTGAGGAGACTCTGATGTTGATGTGCAGTGATTAATGAGATAAACTTGAAGCTGGTTTGTGTGATGCAGGAAGTTCATTTACATGTGCAGGTTGTCTGCCTTCAGAGTCCATGCCCTTTGGGGACAACTAGAGATTTCAGACAGGGGGAAATAATATTGTCAATGGGAATGGCATCTATGGGGACCTCCATAGGACCATCCTTGGAATGGACCATGCAAACCCTATGGTGAGGGGAGCTCAGAATTCTCTATGCAGAGACAAAAGCACATTAGTGATCACACCCATGGTCATCTCCTCTTTCTAAAGGAGTTTAATTCAAGTGCAGAGGTCCTCCTAGCCATCATCGGCAGACCTCCCACGAGGTGGACTCAAGGAAAGAAATTGAGTTGAGAATTGTCTTGCGTATTTGCTGAGAACAAGTGAGAGAGAGAGAGAAGCATACAGCTGTGAAAGGTTAATTAGCATTTAAACACACAATTATGTTTTCTATTTGGTCTGACTGGGAAAATAAATTATGTTTTTTCAAAGCAGAGACTTGCAGGCTATAATTGAAAATGGGCATTTTGAGGGCATCTCAGCCAATGCAGCAGAAGAAACCAAAGAGAAATAAATGAAAGCAAGCAGAGGCATCCTCCCCAGCCCCAGCTGGGTGCTGAGTAACAAGGGTAGGAGGGATGCAGGGGGACAGAGAGCGCTGTCTGTTTACTTTGCCCCTGTTCCGATGCTTTCCTCCTGGTCACTTTGCGATACTTTGCTTATCTGAACCTCTAAATTCTCTGTAAAATAGAGTTAGTAGTATTTTACCATGTGTCGCTAGGAGGTAAAGTTTAGGAGAGAAACTGGCATGATGCCGGGCACAGAACAGGAGTTCAGTAAACACATGTCTCCAGTAAATGCTTGGTGAACCTACTTTAATCTCCCTCTTCTCTGAATTGCTATGATATTTCTCTAAAAGCCAGGAAAACCAGCCCTTAATGAGATGGCGTCTTCTATTGTGTCCTAATTGTATCGTGTTTAGATTGCCAATACAATCCAATTTCATTTCATTTACTTCAATTAAGGAATATGTGTTGAGAAATGACCATGTTTCTCGCGCAGTACTAAGGAATCCAAACCCACAAAAGAACCAGCACATACCTTCCAAGGGTTTAAACCAAGCTGAGAGAAATACAAAATGTATCTGAGGACCCTCCCATCAATACTTGGACACTTAGTATTGATTGGCTGAGAGTTCCTACTAGGAGGTGATCATGTCCTTTACGGCACGTGGTTTTCACAGTAAACTGGTGGTTTTTGCATATAAGTACGTTGAGGCTCAGAGAAGGTAGCAGGCTCACGGTTGCTCAGGACAGAGGACAGAATGGAGCTTGACTCCATACCTGCTCACCTGAGCCCACGCCGTGCTTTGGTTTTCCCCGTGGTCTGCCCCTCTCCCCCGGCCCCGCGCCTGCCTGGCCTGGCTCACCTCTCACCTTCTAGTGTTCAGTTGTGTCTGCGTGTTAAAGCTCAGCCACTGATAATCCATCATGTTAAACCCATGGGGAGAAGACATGTGTCATGTAAACGCTAAGGACAGCGGATTTGAGAGTCTCACCAAGAAGACTTTCCTGGGACTTCCCTGATGGGCCAGTGACTAAGACTTGGTGCTTCCAATGCAAGGGGCATGGTGTTCAGACTCTGGTCGGGGCACTAAGATCCTGCATGCCATGCAGTGTTGAAAAAAATGAGGACTTAAAAAAAAAAAATTCTTTCTCCATGAGCGGTAGGCCCTATTTATGGTTTATGTGTACCTCCGTACCTCCTATTTCTAGAAAGAAAATCTGAAGTAGGTGTCTCTGCCTTGTCGCAAATAACCAGAGTTACTGTAAGATCACACTTTGATTTAAATGGATAAATCCACATGGCTAGAGACTTTTCTGTCTTGTTCTTTCTTACATCATCAGTGTATAAAACAGGGTTTCCCCAGTGTAGGTATGCAATACATATTCTCCCTGTGATGATGAATATTTTTATCCTTTCTGTTGTTCATACTTATTTCCAATATTCACACGCAGCTAATCATTTTTCTAACAAGTTCTAAATGTATTCTTCATCTCAGTCATTTTCAAGAGGTACAAATTATCTCATCACTTTCCATATTAAATGCTTGGTATCTTTCTTGCTATCATTTTCAATTCTACCATCTTAAAAACACAAAACAGTCATTACCATTAATGTATAAATGGTTAAAAATGTTTAGCCATTTATTTTGCTAGTTTCTGTGTTTGCTTTCATTTCCTCCATCCCTACCATCCTCCTGCAGATTTCATTTTCCACTGAAAGCCAATGGCTAGCAGATGCTTTGGCTGTCTGAACATCTGTATTTCACTGTCATGAAATGATCTTACTGCTGAATACAGACCTCCAGGACACTATACTAAGTGCCCAAGAGTTGATAGCTATCATTTATTTTTCTTTTTATTAGATTTTCAGTCATTTTGCCTCAACGCTTTCAACATGATACTTCCCCTTTCCTGGTGTCTATTGTTGGGAAGTAAAGTCTATGTTAAGTCTAATTGCCATCCCTTTGTAGGTAAGCTACCTTTTTCTCTGATGACTTCTAATATTACCTAGTTTGAACTTTGCTGTGTCACCCAGAAAACCCAACATGTCAGTTCCTGCCTGAAAGCCGGTAGTCTTAAGACTCAGAATGGTTTTGATTCAGTTTCAAAGACAGTCCCAGCTCAAAGTGGGACCTGCCATCATTGCCTTCTCTGGGTGACAACTTCAGATCTTGAGATTCCCCAGCCTCCAAGATCATGTTCCTTATAGTAAACCTTCATATCTTACTCTCTCCAGCCTGTTGGTCCCGTTTCCCTGAAGCATACTGACTAACACAGGTATCTTTTCTGCTTCTGTCTTGAACTGACTTTAAAGTGCCCCTCTGACCCCATCTCCCAGTTTTCATGTTCTTATATAATCCCTTCCCCAGCCAGGGCTTGTGATAACTTGTAACTGATAGAATATGGCAAAGGTGTCGCTATATTGCTCCCATGATAATAGGACATCATATGATCATATGAGGCTCTTTAATTATTCACCTAGAACCTATTATCACTAATGATCCTATGACAAGCGATACAGTAGCTACTCATAAAGATCATTTTTTGAGAGAATAAATAAACTTTAGGTCTCCAATTTATCTCATCAGTCTATGATAGTATGTTATTCAATGCCTGTTCTTCTTTGTGTGTGTGTGTGTGTGTGTGTGTGTATTTAAGAGCTACAATCCAGCCTAGAGCTCCTTCTATACAGTTTTCCTCCCAACAGATACCAGCTTCCCTCTGTGATTCTGGAAGAAGCATCAGGCGCTCCAAACATGAGTAAGGATTCCACAGTCCAAGCCTGCAGTGTATGGACCTCTTTCAGGGGCAAAACTCCAGGGCTCCTAGTCAACAGAAAGTCTGTAGCCTCAGCAACTGTCCCTGGAGGATGCGATTTTATGCAGGAGTGAAAGTCAGATTGTAGCTGAACAAAGAAACAATAGTACATGATGACTAGTGATAGTGAAGTTGCTCAGTCATGTCTGACTCTTTGCGATCCCATAGACTCTAGCCTAACAGGCTCCTCTGTCCATGGGATTTTCCAGGCAATAGTACTGGAGTGGGTTGCCATTTCCTTCTCCAAGGGATCTTCCCAACCCAGGGCTCAAACCCGGGTCTCCTGCATTGTAGACAGACGCTTTACCATCTAAGCCACCAGGGAATGCCCGTTAACCCTGCATCTGTGGGTGGAAGAAAAGAGAAAACCAGAAGCTTCTCTCTGCCCGTCTGGTCCACGATCCATCTCTAACCCCTGAGTCAGCTGTTCCTGTCCCATCCCAGTCAGCAGGAATGGATGCCTATTATGCATGGTAATGATAGAAAGTATAAAGACTTCGGATTCTGATGGATAGGAGTTTAAATCCCAGTTTTGTCTCTCGCAAGCTGTGAATTCTTGGGCCATACATCTAACTCTTCTCTGCTTTGGGTTCTTTATCTGCTAACTTGGATGTCAATAGCTCCCTTTCTGGGCCAGTGTGAGGATGGAAGCACAGTGTCAAGCTCCATAAAGTGGTTATTTATCTTACGATGTCTGTCCCCTCATGGCACTACTGCTGCAAACCTGGATGATTGTTAACCATCCATCTTTATTTCCCTATTTCCTGTGCCTCCTCCCTCCAACTTGGTGCTACTAGATTCATCTTCTTAAGGTTCAGTTTTAACAATGTGGATCCCCTGCTGAAAAATACGCTTTGGTCCTGTCTTGCCTCCTTGGTGGTGGCGGTTAGTCATTAAGTCATGTCTGACTCTTTGCAATCCCATAGACTGTAGCCCACCAGGCTCCTCTGTCCATGGGATTTCCTAGGCAGGAGTCCTGGAGTGGATTGTCATTTTGCTCTTCATGAGCTATTTCTAACCCAGGGATGGAACATGTGTCTTCTACATTTCAGTCTGTCTACTGTATTGTAGGGGAATTCTTTACTTCTGAGACACCAGTAAAGCCTTCTTACCTCCTTGGTAATATTCATATTGTCCAGCATAACTCACAAGCTGTCTGGGAGGTCTGTCTTTCCTGAGGCTCTCCCTAACCCCAACTAAGGAGAAACAGCCTCTAAGTCCACAGTCTCTGGGCCCAGCTCAGAGGGGGTCCGTCTCTTAACTCTTGTACTTACTAGCTCTGGGATTTGGACACATTGTTAAATGATGATGCCCCTTTGGAAAGAGCATTTTGAGAACTGAGTGAGTTAGCTTTAAGTAAAGCACTTAGAACAGTGTCTGGCACATACTAAGACCTGTGCAATGCCTGCTACGTGCTTGTCTCTTTGCTTTGAAGTCTTTGGACACAATTTATAATAGACTTTTTTCTTTTAACTTTATGCCTGATATTCTAGATAATTGTATATGTTTCAACATCTTCTCTTCTTGACTCTAAATTCTTGGAGCAATATCTTGTTTATCCTCTGAGTGAGTGAGTCTTTGCGACCCTGTGGGCTATAGCCCGCCAGGCTCCTCTGTCCATGGGATTCCCCAGGCAAGAATACTGGAGTGGGTTGCCATTTCCTTCTCCAAAGGATCTTCCCAACCCAAGGATCGAACCCGGGTCTCCTGCATTGCAGGCAGACACTTTATCCTCTGAGCCACCAGGGAAGCCCTTATTTATCCTCTACAGTACCTCAAATAGAGGCTCAGGCCAAGACAGTGTTCAGCGAATGTCATTGAAATTCCATTACTTATCGTATTAGTTTTCTAGGGTTGCCATAACAAAGTTCCACAGAACGGGTGGCTCAAACAACAGAGATTTATCTTCTTACAGCTCGGAAGCTGATAAGTCTGAGATCAAGGTGTTGGCTAGGTTCATTTCTTCGGAAGCCTTTCTTCTTGGCTTGTAGGTGGCCACCTTCTCTTTTCGTCTTCATGTGATTTTTCCTCTGTGTGTGTCCTAATCTCTTCTTATAACATGCCAGTCAGATTGGATTAGGGCCTAAACGTATGACCTCATCTTAATTACCTCTTTAAAGACCCTATCTGCCAACAGTCACATTCTAAAGTACTGGGGGTTAAGGGGATTTTGGAGGGATGTGACTCAGTCCATAACATGTATCAAAAGACAATCTGAAAAGTATATGTTCAGTTCTATCAGGCTGTGCTAAAAGCCCATTTGGATTAGTCAGCTTTTTATATTAGCTCAACTACTCTGCCCTTGGTTATACTGTTGGAGAAATCCATGTGACCTTCATAGAAATGTTAAGAATAACTGAGGGCTTGGAGTCAGAAAGTTCTAGAACACTGGGGCTCATGACTCTGCAGAGAAGTTTGAATCCACACCCCAGATGCAGCTAGGACGCCAGAGCCCAGAAATTCCAATAGTCGATATAAGACTGTGTTTCTGCCCAAAACAGAATACAGAAGAGTGACGCAGCAGATTATCTGCCTGCTGCAAGGATTCTGCTGCTGCTGCAGCAGCTAAGTCGCTTCAGTCGTGTCTGACTCTGTGCGACCCCATAGACAGCAGCCCACCAGGCTCCCCCGTCCCTGGGATTCTCCAGGCAAGAACACTGGAGTGGGTTGCCATTTCCTTCTCCAATGCATGAAAGTGAAAAGTGAAAGTGAAGTTGCTCAGTTGTATCCGACTCTTAGAATGTTACAAAAGGAAGTCGCCCCATTTATACAAGACATGGCTGTCATCCCCCTGAGTGGTTGGAAATTAGATATCCATCCTGGCTGTATGTCCCTGAACTTGCTCTTTCCGTATCATGAGTCCTATTTTATTAACTCTTTTTTTTTTTTAACTTTTATGAAGTTTAGGATAAAAGAACCCTTTTATTCAGTGCAAATCAAAACCATGACGCCATCCGTAACTAGCACAGTTCAGACGCTGACCTGAGTGTTGGTGGGCTGTGACTTTGAACAGCTGTTTTGGAAAGCAACTTGACAATATTTATCAGGAAGCTTCAAGATCTCAATTATTTTGTTCCAGTAACTTTACTCTGAGAAATTTACCCAAGGGAAAGAAGAAAAAATGTGGCCAGGATACATTTATACTTGAGCATATATGTGCGCATGTGTTCAGGGGATAAGTGATAACAGCAAAATTTGACAACAATCTACTTCACAAGTGTGCCATTAAAATAATGATAATATGCTCAAAAAGGAATATAACACAGTCACTGAAAATGACAATTGTAATGAATGTGGAAAAATTATCGCAATGTGACATTAAGTGAAAAGGCAGAATACAGCATTGTATATGTATTTGGATCTCATTTATGTTTTTTGATATGTGTGTTTGCTTAAAAAATTTTTTGCTGAGAGAACAGGAGTTAGAATACTATGGATTCAGGTCAGTGGTTCTCACTGGGGGTGATTTTCTCCCTCCAGGGATATTTTGCAGTATCTGGAAATGTTTTTGATTGCCATGCTCTGGGGAGGGGGTTGTGACTGGCATTGACTGGGGAGGAGCCAGGGGTGCTGCCAAGTGGCCTGCCAATCACACAGCATCCCCCACTGCCAAACTAATAGTTATCCAGCCCACATGTCAGCAGTCAGGTAAGAAATCCAGCTCTAAGTTCTCATCTTCATTCTTCCTTTTTCTAACTTAAGCAAATTTCCTCCCTCCCTCTCTCTCTCCTTTTCTTTCTGTTTATAACACTTACTCAGGCTTTGGTACATGTCAGAAACCGTTACAAGTATTTTCTGTCCATTGACTAATGTTGACACAGAACAATTCCATGAGGTAAGTACTAATACTGTCACCTTAGGTGACAAAAATCTCTTCTGTTTTGAGGTTTCAAAAAATAGTTCATCAAAAGTGCTTCATACAGAGCCCAACATGCAGATAAATGAAAAGAAGCTTAGACAGACAGCAATGTGTATGCATATATATATATATATATATATATATATATATATATATATATAACACATGATTACTGTGTATGCTGTCTGTATATGTTACAGTGGAGTTGCTAGTCACTCAATTGTATTGGGCTTCCCTGGTCGCTCAGCTGGTAAAGAATCCGCCTGCAATACAGGAGACCTGGGTTCGACCCCTGGGTTGGGAAGATCCCCCGAAGAAGGGAAAGGCTACCCACTCCAGTGTTCTGGCCTGGAGAATTCCATGGACTGTATAGTCCATGGGGTCACAAAGAGTCGGACATGACTGAGCAACTTTCTCTTTCACTTTCATAGTCGTGTCTGACTCTTTGAGACCTCAGGACTGTAGCTTGCCAGGCTCTTCTGTTCATGGGATTTTCCAAGCAAGAATACTGGAGCCAGTTGCCATGCCCTCCTCCAGGGGATCTTCCTCACCCAGGAATCGAACCCGAGTCTCCTGCATTGCAGATGGACTCTTTACTGCCTGAGCCAACAGGGAAGCACATGTTTTACAGTGAACCTGTAAAAATGGCTAGCTTTATATGATGGAATTAGAGGAAAGTTTCATACTTTTTCTTTATACTTTCCTTAATAGTCCATATTTATACTTATCTATGTCTCTTTGGTTTTTTTAATATGTATCAATCACTTTTGTTACCAAAACAACCTAACATGATATTAAAGCCCCTGGAGAACTGCAGGGCTGGCTATGAAGACAGTCCCTGTTACATGAGAAAGGCTACAGAAAATATTTCCATTTAGCGATGTGACACATTTTACTGAAACAGAGCACTGAATCTCCTTGCCAGAACCAAACTTCAGTTCTGCTCCAATACAGTCAAAATTAGTGCTGCAGACCCTACATGTACTGGCCAGTGTGCTAGCCTTATTTTACTGTGGCTAGCTCCCTCGGGATTAATTATTTCCCATTGATCTTGCTAGAAAATAGAAAGCCATTTCATTTTCCCTTGGAATGACCCTTCTCATTTCCTCTTACACCAGTGATACTGTTCTAGGGAAGACATTTTTAATCCAGTGGGTTTTGTATCAGATTTATCTGAGGAGCTCTTAGGAGATATTAGCAAATGACCCATTGCCATCCTGAGAAATTTTCTGATTTGTCTTGCCTGGAGTTGGTTATCAGTTTTTTAAGGTTCCCCAAAGTTTTAAACAGGGAGCCAGATTTGAGAACCACTGCCCTAGGAGGAATCATAGGCACAGTTCTTGAACTGGTCCAAGGAGGGGCGTTAGCCTTCTTCAGCTGTAGCCTATGTCAGGGCAGCAGGGTGACTGTGGAGGCCACGACACACAAATCCTCCATCTCCCACTAATGTTTGAGTTATGTCAGAAGCATCCCATTTTCAGGCAGGCTTGATGGTTGGAAGCTCTTCGCCCAAGCGCAAGCCTTGAGGCTTGGAATGTCTTCCATGTACCAGCCCACCAGCTAATTGGAGCATCTGCAGTTTTAGCATGCCAACAGCTTCCAATCAGGGCATCTCTGAAAGTCTTCCCTTTTTTCTTTTTCCTCTTTTCTTTTTTTTGTTATGAAGCTTTTCCTCACCTCAGTCTGCCTTTGAGTCTCTGCTTATGTTTATTCTCATTTGCTTGGTGTTTATTTGTTTCCATACAGCATATTGAAGATGTCTGATGGGGTGAGCACCAAAATGCATTCCTGTAATAACAGCACCAGAGAAGTGAGAATATCAATGTTCTGCTTTTCTTTCCAAAGCAGAAGTTACATGACGCTGATGCACCAGCTTTGTGCAAGTTCTAGAGCATCTTTACGTATGTCTCTCAAGCCTTCAGCTCTTCCACCATGTGGTCAGAACCCCACCCTCCACCGACTGCCTCATGTCTATAGTATCCCTAAGAAATTCAAGACCAGTTTACTGCTTCGTTATTTTTCAGACTTAGGCCAAAGGCTGCTGCCGACAATGCAGCTTTTGTCCTTTTAAATAACTTGGGAATAGAGCAGTTTTCACGGCTCAATGAATATGCACCTTTGAAATACATAACATAAATAGAATGGAAACTTAGCCCATCAGATTTGGCAGCTTCAAAAAACTGACCTAGACCTTCTCATGACTCTTGGTTCTGGTTTTCAGCTTGAGGCAGGGAACGAGAGACACTCTGATGTACCTAATACTCATGAGAACCGCTGGAGGGTAGGAAAGGGAACCCAGAGGGAAAGGGTGAATGAAGAAAGAGGAGGTGAGGAGGGGACTCTTTCTGCCCTCTGGAATTTAACTTTCGGACGAAGACTGATTTTTAGTTTGGAGCTATTCTGTGTTTCTTCATGAGACATACTAAAGAAAGAGGTTTCAGTTGCAGGGTTCAGGATTCCCTAAAAGATAAGCATGAAATGCTCCCTTGTATTTGCTCCCTCTGTCTACCTGGCTGCTACTCACCCCCACTTCCACAACCAAGGCAGCGGTCACAGGATCTCGCTGGGGTCTCTCAGGTCGCCATCACCTGGCCTTTACCTCTCTACCTGGAGCAAGTAAATCCCCTCTTTCATCCTCCAAGGCTGTGTGGAGATTTGTTCTCCAGGGAAGAACAAATCGGACTCTGTATTGGATCTGTTTCTTTTACTTTAACCTTTGTATTCTATTGTTTTTGCTAAACGTTAAGCACTAAAGGAATGTTGCCCACAGCTTAAACTATACAGCATGGCTCATCTCTGGGAACCCTGCCCCCAGTGTCTGATCATTAATCTAAAATGCCTTTGTTTAGTTCACAGGAGACATCCTGATCAGGTCCACCTGTGGATGGCTGCAGGAAAGAAGAAATTAGCACACCCCTTGCAGTGCTGGAGAAGACTCTTGAAAGTCCTTTGGATTGCAAGGAGATCAAACCAGACAATCCTAAAGGAAATCAACCCTAAGTATTCACTGGAAGGACTGATGCTGAAGCTCCAATACTTTGGCCACCTGATGCAAACAGCCGACTTATAGAAAAGAGCTTGATGCTGGGAAAGATTGAAGGCAGGAGAAGAAGAGGGGCAGCAGAGGATAAGATGGTTAGATAGCATTGCCAACTCAATGAACATGAATTTGAGCAAACTCCAGGAGACAGTGAAGGACATCGAAGCCTGGCATTGTTACTGTCCACGTGGTCGCAAAGAGTCGGACATGACTCAGGGACTGAAGGACAACTCCGGAGTCTGGCCAGATCTAGGAAATATTTGCAACAACTAATCACCTTTTCTACTTTATCTCCTCATCTCCTTCTCTCTTTGCTCCATAAAAGAAGCTAATATCCAAACCCGAGCAAGATGGTTCTCTGGAACTCTAGTCTACCATTTTGTTAGCCTGCTGGCTTTCTGAATAAAGTCACTCTTCTTTGCCCCAACAATTGGTGTCTTGATTTATTGGCCTGGCGTATAGCAAGCAGTATGAGCTTAGACTCAGTAACACATGGACACAGTGAAATGAATCTTGGTACTCAACCTGGTACCAAGGTTTCCTAAACTGTGAGCACCCCCCATATCTGACACCCCATCACAGCTTTAGCTTCTTGCTAACAGGCATTAGCAAATCAGCCTTCCTCTCAGCATCTGTGCTCTCTTAAGAACGGAGACATAGAATTACTGTGAGAATCAAAGGCTTGTAATAGATACAAGCATGTGTAGATTGCCAAGTACTAAAACAAATTGCTGTGGTTACTATTATTATTACAAGAACTCAATGATACATGTGAAAATGAGTTTCGGTTGTATAGTTAAACATTGATATTATAAAAATTACTTAAGAGACACATGGAACCTCTTTGAATGGATCATAAAATCAACCACCTAGAAAAGACCCACAGTGGTGAGTACAAACTTTGCCATGAACCCTGGCTCTATGGCGAGTTCAACACCTTGGTTTTAAGAACAGTGCTCATGTTTATTTTATGGATGCCTGGAACATAAAGGAAGCTAGAGATCCTTCAGTTTGATCTTAATGATTCATGGATGGAAAATAGAGCCCCTTGGCCTCCTAAGGCTGAATGGTTTGCCCAAGGTTGTTCAGCTAGAGAAAGCAGTACAACTAATAATAATAGTACAAGGGTGTGCAGCTTCCAGTGAAAATATTGCTCGTACATAAACCTATTCAGGCT
Source organism: Oryx dammah (assembly GCF_014754425.2). Classification (NCBI taxonomy): domain Eukaryota; kingdom Metazoa; phylum Chordata; class Mammalia; order Artiodactyla; family Bovidae; genus Oryx; species Oryx dammah. The sequence goes on along the minus strand of NW_024070203.1, from coordinate 20,419,337 downwards.
TCAGAACCATTCAGGAATGGACAATATCTGCCTCCCAGTGTTCATCAAGGACTAATTTTTCAAGCTGGGCTCTGAAGATAGGTTGCAGGGTTCTCAATAAAAAACAACTATTATAGTTATTTTCTCCCATCAAACAATGAATATTTAAATGCTTTAGGAACCCATTTATTGCTTTCATCCATTTTATAGGTTGAAGTATTGGTAAAGATTTTCTTTGAAAAAAGCATTCTGCTACTGAAAATGTTTTTTAAAAAAACCCATTGACCTAGAAGAAAAATAAAATGCTGAAAGAGCAAGAATAAAATTGAACATGGATGTGTTTGAGTGGATAAGTGGAGCTGTGGAGTGTATTAGGATGGGAGTAAAGGAAAAGCAAATTCCTTCATCAAATTCTCTAATAACTCAATGTACAGGGATCACCCACGGGAAATGGGCTCTATGATTCTCCCAGAGTCTACCAGGAGAGCTTTACTATATCACTGTCCTTTACTAGAAATCTCTCTGAAGGGAAGGACCCCTGTCTTTCTAAAACAGTCATCTCCAGAATGCCCACGGTTCTGTTCAGGGGGATCTGTGTGCTCGGCCACTCATTCATGACCGACTCTTTGTAAGCAGCCTGTCAGGCTGTTACAGGAATTTTTCAGGCAAGAATATTGGAGAGGTTTGCCATTTCCTCCTCTAGGGAATCTTCCCAACCCAGGGATCAAAACCAGCATCTCCTGCACTGGCAGGCAGATTCTTTACCACTGAGTTATCTGGGAAGTGATTCTTTGGGGACAGATTACTCCAAACCTTGGGGAGGGGGCTGTGAACACAGGTTAACCTCTGTGTTCCCAAGGACAATGCAGCTGAAGTGGTCTTATGGGGAAACATGACACGGAGTCATTTCATTTCATTTTTTTTTACTTCTATTTATTTTATTTTACTTTATTTCATTATTTTAAGGGGCTTCATAGGAATAGAAAAAACAGAGAGTTGTAGATAGTACTAGTCAGTTGGGCTTCAATGAGTTTGATAAAGAAGGGTTCAAGACAGTGCTTTTTAAACTATCCTGTCCCATGACTTACAGTAAAAGATACATTTGACATCGTGCTCCAATATGCATGCACACATGCAAACACAATAAAAAATACATACAACTGTATAAATATATTACACAACACTTAGCCTGACTGCATGCAATGCACTCATTTTCTTTCCTATCATATCCCACCATAAGGATGGATAAATTGACTATTCAGAAGGCAATTTTAATGGGCCTTTTTGACTGGATATGACAGGTGAAGGAGAAGGACAGATAAAGATAACTCCCTGACTTCTGACCTGGGTACCAGCCTTGTGTGGCTTCTAGTACCTGCATTAGGAGACAATGGAAGAGATGCTGAGGGTAAGAACGAAGAGTCCTGTGGGCAGTATACAGAGTGAGATGCTAATGGGAATGCTTTTAGTCTGAGAAACTCAACAGGAAAGTCGATATGCAAGGGACTGAAGTCAGACAGGAGCTTTAGACTCAGCATTCACTGGCATGCCAGTGGTAAATAAAGTCAGAAAGGAGTCCCATCATTTGGAGAGGAGAGAGATAAGAAGAGGCTTCCCAAGTGGTGCTGGTGGTAAAGAACCTACATGCCAGTGCAGGAGATGTAAGAGACACGGGTTCAATCCCTGGGTCGGGAAGATACCCTGGAGGAGGGCACAGCAAACCACTCCAGTATTCTTGCCTGGAGAATTCCATGGACAGAGGAACCTGGTGGGCTACAGTCCATGGGGTCGCAAAGAGTCGGACATAATTGAAGTGACTTAGTATGCATGCAAGCATAAGAAGTCCAAGAATAGCATCCTATGTAAGCAGAGAAGCTTGAGTGCAGTGAGATTGAGGAGAAAGAGTCCCAGAGCTACAAATCTAGCCAGGAGAGTGAGGTCCCAAAAGCTGAGGGGACAGGGAACATAACTGGGAAACCATGAGATCTTAAGGGTCTTTTCTACCACCCATGCTCATGTAGGTTGTGTTCCTGAAATTCTCACGGTGGGAGAACTTGTTGTTAAGAAAACAAGTACAACTGAGCTGAAGAGGCAAAGTCATGAGTGAAAGTTTGACATCACTAGAGATTTTATTTTAGCATCTACCAACTTGGATTGGTGAAAGTCGTTCAGTCGTGTCTGACTCTTTGTGACCCCATGGACTATAGAGTTCATGGAGTTCTCCAGGCCAGAACACTGGAATGGGTAGCCGTTCCCTTCTCCAGGGGATCTTCCCAACCCAGGGATCTAACCCAGGTCTTCCACATTGCAGACGGATTCTTTACCAGCTGAGCCACAAGGGAAGCCCAATTAAACAGCATTTTACTTAAAATAATTTGCATCTTGTATTAGCAACAATAATGTAAATTTGATCACTTTTTCCTGTTCCATGACAAATATTATGTACTGTCATGTATTAAATGATATTAATGATCTCATTCAATACTTAAATTACTCTGTGGGGCAAATATTTTATGTTTGCTTTCAAATGAAACGCACATGCACACACAGACACACACATGCCACCAGAGGCTTGAAATAGTTGAGTGCCCAAGGCCATGAGTAAGTAAGTTACAGAGCCAGAATTCTAACAAGGGTTTGTCTACCATGGACCCGGGCTGGCAGCCACTGCCCTGGGCAGTTACAGATCCTTCTGTCACTAGGAACTCTTTAGGATGCACACATCTCTGAGTCATAATAAGATGCTTATGCATTCCAGTCACTGCAGAGAACATGCGGACTAAGATCTAAGCTTTAGCTTCTGGTTTTCTGACCATCGAATACCTTTTGAGCTTCACCACTCATGGCTCTGTATTTTTCATCCTAAGAGACCTCAGGGAATGCCATGACATTTGCATAAATTTAATCACAATTGCTTAAATAAACAGAAAGTCATCTGTAAAGGCTACAATTACATATAAGAGGTATCTGAGGACAAGGAGGGGTTGCAATATTTCTTATTTTCAAGTAGAATCATGAATCCATCTTGTGGGGAGGAAAAAACCCAGTTGCATCATCCTACAGTAAAGATAATTATATTTTGGAGCTATCATCTCCTAGAAGTGGAGCACACAGATTACAGTCTTTCTCCTCCGTATGAACATTGTCAGAAAGTAGAAAAGACAAACCTATTCCTTGTGGTTGGCTTGTCGGTGTTCTCGCTGATCCCTCTTCAGGTTGATAAGAAATGGAGAAGCAGATCCCTTGACTTCATTTTTTAGAAAGAGGGAAAAGATTATATCCTTTTACGATGTCTGTCAGCTTGAAAGAGCCATGAATCAGGGCAAAACAGCATTTTATATTTAGTAATTCGTTTCCCGTTCAGATCAAGGTGACAAATCTTGTGCAAAATAGCTTCCCGTGATTCACATCAGCTTTCTGAGGTTTTGGTAACAAAGTCTGACGCATCGTTATTAATCCAGCTTCGAGGGTGTACACAATTCGTCTCGGTTATTAATAAGATATACAGTCTCTCCATCTGACTCAGAATGCAATGATTATTTCTTTCCCCCGGCATACCTCTCACCAAAAGAGAGAAGATGTATTCCAGACTTGAGAGAGGGCTTTTGAGCCATCCCAAAAGCAGTGCTGCTTGATTCTGCCACATCTAGAAATCTCAGGACGGATTCGAGACACAAGACGAAGTTGAGACATGCAGGCAAAGTTTATTAATATCAAAATTTATATAACAAGTGAAAAAGGTTAAAGAGCTGCTAGTCGTATAGATATCGTATAGTTGTCATACTTAACATGGTATTTTTGTTGCTGTTTCCCCCACTAGAATAAAAGGTCCATGAAGTTGTGTTTTGTTCACTGTGGCATCCCTGATGTTTAGATGAACACCTGACATAACATTTGATGAATAAATAATGGAATGCAATATAACATAATTTGACACAATATAATACAACATGAAATAAAATAATGTATCATAATTGCAATTTTTGTCTCTTCAGCCTTTACTACCATAGAATCAACAGCCTTTTGTGTTGACCTCTGGATTCCCGTGTCTTGTACTATTGCTGGACAGAGCAAATCCTCACATAACCCTTGATGAATGAATGAAAGAATAAATGAGAGGCTAGAAGAAGGAGGCTGTGCTTCAAGGTGTGAATGAAATGGGTGTGAATGAAATGCCCTTTTAAGCTCAGGCCTTGTGAACCTCTTTGGAGGTCCTGCATGAGGAGCCTCCCCAGGCACTTCTGAAAGCCTGCGCTGGGCTTGTTGTTATGGGTCCCCCTGCCCATGATGCCAAGCCACCCAGCATTGCTGCCTGTAGGAGGGCAGCCCTTCTGTTAGACATCAGGGTGCTGGCTTAGATATGTGTAGTAGTGTGTGCAGCCCTGTCATTGCCAGTCCTCACCACTCAGCTGCTCACCACGTCTTCAGCAGGAGCTCAGCCTTTCTGGAACCTTTGTCCCTACTTCTCAGAGGGTACTTTCCGTGGATACCTGCACATCTGTCCTCCATCCTTCCAGCTGAGGGATGCTGCCCCTACTCCCAGTTGACATGCATCACACGCTCTGCTCTCCCAGCTGTTGAGAGCAAATGGGATCATTTTATGCAGCAAGAGGCATCACAGTGCGGGTTGGGGGCATGGAGGGGGAAACCCTGGACCTGGGATTTGAAAGTCCAGCAGTGTGAGGGCAGAGGGAGGTGGAGAGAATACTCAGGCACGTATTAGGGGGCAGATAGATGTCTCTGCACTGATTGTTCCTGGAAAATCATTACATCTACATTGGTGGTGTTTTCACCCTTATTTAGTGTGTGTGTTTCCCCAGCATCTTCTCCCACCAAGACAGACATTTGGATCCTGCCTGAAATGTGAGCACACTGCGCCTGCCCAAAGGGGTCTGAGATGATTCCCCAGGTCGAGAAGACACCTCTGTCCCCACTGCTTGTCTCTCAGGGTTCTTCTCAGCTTCCCTCTCTCCCCTCTTCTTTCCCAAGCTCTTCACCCTGGATCCCTCTGCTTTCCCACAAGATTTCTAAATGTTCCCATCCTTTTCATCTTTCTCGTGTCCGTCTTGTGCAGGCCTCTGTCCTGACCCTCTCTGGGTCCTCTGTTCTCAGTTCTTATCTTTCCCAGTTCCCTCACTATCATAAGCTTCTTTCCCTGTGCTATCTTTTCTCTTCCTTCCTATTCCTGGATTCTCCCCTTGGTCTCTGGTCCCCTTTATTTCATTTATTTACTCATGAAGGGATTCATGGGCTAGATGTCCATGTAGAGCCCACGATGGGTCATATACTCCAGCAGATCCTGGAACATAGCAGAACTTAACTGCAAAAACAGTTACTGCTCACTCATCAGCACTCCTTCAGCACTCACTTATCAGCACTCCATCTCCCCTCCTTCTAGCTCAGGAGAGGAGTTTCCTTTGGTCCACATGGAATAATTATCCTCAGTCACAAAGACCTGAATTTGAGTGCTGGCCTGATTGCTCAGCTGGTAAAGAATCTGCCTACAATGTGGGAGACCCGGGTTCAATCCCTGGGTTGAGAAGATCCCCTGGAGAAGGGAAAGGCTACCCACTCCAGTGTTCTGGCCTGGAGAATTCCGTGGGGTCGCGAAGCATTGGACACCATTGAGAGACTTTCACTTGCCTCGCTCAAAAATTATAAACTTAGGCAAGGCCGTTGATCTCTCTGAACTTCTCTCAAGTCTGTGCATAAAGTACTTGGAATATTTGGGTCCTAAATAAATCGAAGTCACCATTCCTTCCCTTCATCTCCACTCTAATTCACTTCTGCAAAGACTAGCTCAGCACCTGCATTATGACAGACATTTCGCTAAACATTATCCATCAGACAAAGTTACGTTTTACTTTCCAGGATCTTACACCCTGGTGGAAAGGACAGATTGTGTGTAAATTATGCTATCATCCGAGTAGGATCTGTGTCCCCGATGGTCCAGCTCCTATATGTGGTCACAGTGAAGGGAGCCCAGTCCAGTCATGAAATATTTTCAAAAAGTAGTGGCAGTGACTTCCCTGGTGCTCCAGTGGAGAAGACTTCAGCTCCAATGCAGGGGGTGCAGGTTCAATTCCTGGTCAAGGAGCTAAGATTTCACATGCCTGTGGCCAAAACACAACAACAAAAAGACAAAAAACAGAAGCAATACTGTAACAAATTCTATAAAGGTTCTAAAAATGGTCCACATTAAAAAAAAATCTTAAAAAGAAAGCAGTGACAAAGTTTTCTTACTTCCTTTGAGGAACATTGTTGTTATTCAATCACTAAGCAGTGTCCAACTCTTTGCAACCCCACGGACTGCAGAACACCAGGCTTCCCTGTCCTTTACTATCACCTGGAATTTTCTCAAACTCTTGTCCATTGAGTCATTGATGCCATCTAACTGTCTCATCCTCTGTCGCCCCCTTCACCTCCTGCCCTCAGCCTTTCCCAACCAGTATCAGGGTCTTTTCCAAAGAGCTGGCTCTTCACATCAGGGGGCCAAAGTATTGGAGCTTCAGCTTCAGCACCAGTGAGGAACTTTGACCAGGACCCAATGCGTAATTCCCACCAGCCATTCCTAAATCTTCCTTGAACCCCTGTGCATTCAGATTTTGCACCTGCTCCAGACTCTCTCTCATGCCACTCCTCCTCCCATTCCCCAAATCTCCTTTAAGCTCCCAGGCCATCTAGCTTTTCCCTTCTCCTTCTCTTTATTCCCAAACTCATCAGTATGCATACTGACTCAGCCTCTTTGGCTGAGATCTCTCCCCTTTCCTCTAGTCTCTCTTGTTGAGATTGTATCCGTTCTTCTTACCTGATGTTAACATTTACTTGTAATGAATCTTGCACGAGCACAAAGAACACACACATTAGTGACTCCAGTCGCTGGGATAATGACGATGCAATGCACGTGTTGATGATCATATCTAATAGTTAATAACTTCCCAGAATGTATCACCTTCACTGATACCATCCTTCAAGCTCACAGAACTCCTGCAAAGTAAATGTGGTGAACCGAGCCGTAAACATTCACCTCTTCCTTTGCACAGAACTGAATGAACCCATTCAAACTCTAGAAGACTACCACGGGAAAGACGGAAACGGATTCTTCTCGCTCTCCCACTGGAGGTGAACAAGGAAGCAGGTGGCTTTAGCTGTCAAGGAAAAATTTTCCCCTAAGCAAGTAGGCATTGAAAGGAAAGCAGAAAATCACCATGAAATGAGCAGAAACTAATCACCCCATGCCCAGACTCACATTTCCTCTTGACTTCCTGTCCAGAAATGTGCTTATTTTTCAGTTCACTTTAAGTCAGAACCTCAGGGATGTGATAACAGCAGTCAACTGTAAGCTTTGGGGTGATTTAAATTTCTTCTTGACAAAATGTGTATTTTTCATATTTCCAGCATGAAGCATGCCGGTTTAAAAAAAATAATAAAGCCAGGGAAAACATATTTGTAGGAAAGAAGCAATTTCTTTTCACAACTTGAAATTTGGAAGAACATCTGAGGGTGGGCTGTGGCTGACTTCATCTCAGCCGGTCACAGGGAACTGACATCACCGTTGACTTTGGAACACGTTCGAGGCTACAGAAAAGAAAGTATCTCCACCAAAGAATTCTGGGATTTGAAAATGACCACAGGCCATCATTTCCTTTGGAGTAAAGTCTGGAGAGAATTCACTCATCTTATAATCAAATTAGATGAGAGGGTGAAAGGCTGGCTGAGCAGAGGGTCCTCGTGGGATCTATTTACCAATGGGTCTGAGGAATAATTGAGCAACTGCTTGGCCCGAAGTAAGAGCAACTATAAACACACGTTTGGTTCTATGCCGACGCTCCTGAGTTAGAGAGGGGGTGTGACAGTCAGCAGACCTTCGGGTAATCCCTATGTCTTCTGGACTGATCTGAGGGTTCTTTAGTGCCCCAAGACTTTGGGATCCTGGAAGCGTGAAGCAAGTCTGCTTTAAGAGCACTGCAGTGGGGTACCAGGGTTTCCTGGGATGCAGAGGACACCTAACAGCTTTGTGGAAGCTGCCAGTTACATCGGGGATGGACGACTTCCTTCATCAGCCATTGGCAGGTTGTAGCCGTAGGATCCCAAGCAACAGAAAGATAAAACCACAAAGAGTAAAGCAACTGAGGGCCCAGGCTTATAACATCTGGGTGACTCTGTCCCTCACCACTCTCTCAGAACTGGCTGGAAATCCTGGTCACGGGAGAGACTGAAATTCCTGACTGGTGATCTCTTTTCACTCTGCAGCGAGGGAAATCCTGATGAAACTCAGGTTAAATATATAAACACACTTTGCCCAATTCAATAAAAATATTAGGCACCATCTAGCTGTGTGAGTTTCACCTATGTGGTTGCATGTAGCAGCAGTCCATTCATTCCCATGAGTGTCTCTTGCTTCCCATTGTAGGGGCATAAGGATCTTCCCAGATGGCTCAGTGGTAAAGAATCTGCTTGCTAATCCAAGAGACGTGGGTTTGATCCCTGGATTGAGAAGAGTCCCTGGGTCAGGAAGATCCCCTGGAGGAGGAAATGGCAACCCGCTCTAGTATTATTGCCTGGAAAATCCCATGGACAGAGGAGCCTGGCAGGCTACAGTCTATAGGGTCGCAAAGAATCAGACATGATTGAGTGACTGAGCATGCATATACATAACATGATTTATTGATGTACTTTTCTATAATGGACATTTGAGGAGTGTATTAGGGTTCTCCAGAAAAAAAAAAAAAAACCTTATAGGAAAGGGAGAGAAAGATAATTGATAGACAGATAGGAAGAGGAAATTTATTTATAGGAATCAGTTCACCTGATTATGGAGACCAAGAAGTCCCAGAATGTGCTGTCTGCAAGCTGGAAAGAACCAAAAAAGCAAGCCAGTGGCGTAATTCAGTTCAAATCTGACAACCTGAGAATCAGGGGAGTGGAGGGAGTAAGCCCCCATTTGAGCACAAAAGTCTAAGAATTGGATCAGGGAGCTGGTGCATAAGTCTCCCTGCAAGCCTGAACGCCCAAGAACTCAGAGTGCTCATATCTTTCTTGTTCTACTGAGGCCTTCAACTGACTAATGAGACCCTCTCACACTGGTGAGGACCATCACTACTCAGTCTACCAGTTCAAGTGCTGACATGGTTCAGAGACACCCTACAGACCCACCCAGAAGTAAGGCCAGTAGCTTCTTGGGCATCTCTCAGTCCAGTCAAATTGACACATGAAATTAATCATCAGAGGTGGCTTCCAGTTTGAAACCTGTCATAGCTAAGTTTCCTAGGAGAAGAGACAAGAATTCTTGGACAAGTATTAATAATTCGTTAAGGGGTGCTCTTAGGAAAAAACCAATAAGGAGGTAAGGGAAGAAGTATGGGGAAAGCTTTGGGTCAGAGACAGAAGCTAAGCAAGAATGTAGGCTCAGGACCCAGAGTCTGATCCTTGGGGGAGCTCTGGAGCATAAATTGCACCCTGTACTGCATAGAAGTACTTTATCAGATAAGTGACTTTCATTATGTTCTCCAACTCTGTGGCTTCTCTTTTCATTCTCTCAACATTGTCTTTCACAGAGCAAAGCTTTTCCATTTTAATTAAGTCCAATGCATCCATTTTTCTTTCCTGATAAAGTTAACTTTTCAATTTTACAATAATGCTTGGTATTGAATCTGAAAGCTCATCACTAAACCCAAGGTGATACAGATATTTTCCAATGGTTTCCTCTAGAAGTTTTATACTTTTGCATTTTTACATTTAGGTCCATCATCCCTTTCCAGTTAATTAGAAGCTTTTCTCTTAAGCTCTTACATTTGGATCTAAAAACCTCATAGAATTGATTTTTCTTTGGGAGGCAAAATAGGAGTCAGAATCGGTTTTTTTTTCCCATGTGAACTACGGTGGATGCAGCTATTTATTGAAGAGTGTCCATTAGTTACTCCTCTGCAGTGTTGCCTGTGCCATAAATGAAGTCTCCCTATTTGACTGGGTCTATTTCTGGACTCTCTTCAGGCCCACTGATATATTTGTCTGCCCTTACCCCAAGGCCACACTGTCTTAATTAATGTAGCTTTATAAGAAGCATTTATATTCGGTAGCATAAATCCTTCCTTCAACTTTGTTCTTCTTTTTTAAGACCACCTTGCCTATTTTTTTGTCTCTTTGTATTTCCACCTAAATGAGAGAATCAGCTTGAAATTTCCATTAAAAATTTTTGGAATTCTTACTAGAATAGCATGAAATCCATAGATGAACTATCGGTAATGCAACATTAGCTTAATGGTGTTAATTCTTTCAAACCTTGGACATGAAACAGCTGACTCTTGAACATGGATTTGAACTGTGGGAGGCTAGTTACATGTGGATTTTTCTTAATAAATATGTGTTACAGTACTGCGTGATCTGTAGTAGTACTGTAGGACTATATGGTATAGTACTATATCCATTGTATGTATTGGCTATATGTTGTATATATATTGGCTATAGGCACAGATACAGAGCCATGGATATGGATGGACCACTGTAGTTACACAGGGATTGTCACTGTGCAAGAGGTTGGCAGCCCTAACCGCTGAGTTGTTTGAGGGTCAAGTATATATTCCTCCATTCTTTGGGGTTTTCTTTCAGTTCAGTTTAGTTGCTTGGTCATATTCAACTCTTTGCGACCCCATGGACTGCAGCACACCAGGCCTCCCTGTCCATCACCAACTCCCGGAGTTTACTCAAACTCATGTCCATTGAGTCAATGATGCCATCCAACCATCTCATCCTCTGTCAACCCCTTCTTCTCCTGCCTTTAATCTTTCCCAACATCAGGATCTTTTCAAATGAGTCAGTTCTCCACATCAGGTAGCCAAAGTAATGGAGTTTCAGCTTCAACATCAGTCCTTCCAATGAACACCCAGGACTGATCTCCTTTAGAATGGAGTAGTTGGATCTCCTTGCAGTCCAAGGGACTCTCAAGAGTCTTCTCCAACACCACAGTTCAAAAGTGTCAATTCTTTAGCACTCAGCTTTCTTTATAGTCCAACTCTTACATTCATACATTTCTACTGGAAAAAACGTAGCCTTGACTAGATGGATCTCTGCTTGACTAGACGGACATATGCTGTCTAGGTTGGTCATAACTTTCCTTGCAAGGAGTAAGCATCTTTTAATTTCATGGCTGCAGTCACCATCTCCAGTGATTTTGGACCCCCCAAAATAAAGTCTCTCAGTTTCCCCATCTATTTGCCACGAAGTGATGGGACCGGATGCCACGATCTTAGTTTTCTGAATGTTGAGCTTTAAGCCAACTTTTTCACTCTCCTCTTTCACTTTCATCAAGAGGTTTTTTAGATCCTCTTAGCTTTCTGCCATAAGGGTGGTGTCATCTGCATATCTGAAGTTATTGATATTTCTTCCGGCAATCTTGATTCCAGCTTGTGCTTCTTCCAGCACAGCATTTCTCATGATATACTCTGCATGTAAGTTAAATAAGCAGGGTGACAATATACAGCCTTGATGTACTCCTTTTCCTATTTGGAACCAGTCTGTTGTTCCATGTCCAGTTCTATCTGTTGCTTCCTGACCTGCATACAGATTTCTCAAGAGGCAGGTCACATAGTCCGGTATTCCTGTTTCTTTCAGAATTTTCCACAGTTTGTTGTGATTCACACAGTCAAAGGCTTTGCATAGTCAATAAAGCAGAGATAGATGTTTTTGTGGAACTCTTTTGCTTCCCTGGTGGCTCAGATGGTAAAGTGTCTGCCTGCAATGTGGGACACCCAGGTGCGATCCCTGGGTTGGGAAGATCTCCTGGAGAAGGAAATGGCAACCCACTCTAGTATTCTTGCCTGGAGAATCCCATGGATGGAATGGAGCATGGTAGGCTACAGTCCATGGGGTCGCAAAGAGTTGGACACGACTGAGCGACTTCACTTTTGCTTTTTCAATGATCCAGTGTATGTTGGCAATTTGATCTCTGGTTCCTCTGCCTTTTCTAAATCTAGCTTGAGCATCTGGAAGTTCATGGTTCACGTATTGTTGAAATCTGGCTTGCAGAATTTTGAGCATTACTTTGCTAGCATGCGAGGTGAGTGCAATTGTGTGGTAGTTTGAGCATTCTTTGGCATTGCCTTTCTTTGGGATTGGAATGAAAACTGACCTTTTCCAGTCCTGTGACCACTGCTGAGTTTTCCAAATTTGCTGGCATATTGAGTGCAGCACTTTCACAGCATCGTCTTTTAGGATTTGAAGTAGGTCAGCTGGACTTCCATGACCTCCACTAGCTTTGTTCGTAGTGATGCTTCCTAAAGCCCACTTGACGTCACACTCCAGGATGTCTTGCTCTGGGTGAGTGATTACACTATCATGATTATCTGGGTCCTGAAGATCTTTTTTGTACAGTTCTTCTGTGTATTCTTGCCACCTCTTCTTTATATCTTCTGCTTCTGTTAGGTCCATACCATTTCTGTCCTTTATTGAGACCATCTATGCATGAAATGTTCCCTTGGTATCTCTAATTTTCTTGAAGAGATCTCTAGTCTTTCCCATTCTGTTGTTTTCCTCTATTTCTTTGCATTGATCATTGAGGAAGGCTTTCTTATCTCTCCTTGCTATTCTTTGGAACTCTGCATTCACATAGGTATATCTTTCCTTTTATCCTTTGCTTTTTGTTTCTCTTCTTTTCACAGCTATTTGTAAGGCCTCCTCAGATAGCTGTTTTGCTTTTTTGCATTTCTTTTCCATGGGGATGGTCTTGATCCCTGTCTCCTGTGCAATATCACAAACCTCCATCCATAGTTCATCAGGTACTCTATCAGGTCTAGTCCCTTAAATCTGTTTCTCACTTCCACTGTATAATCATAAGGGATTTGATTTAGGTCATACCTGAATGGTCTAGCAGTTTTCCCTACTTTCTTCAATGTAAGTCTGAATTTTGCAACAAAGAGTTCATGATCTGAGCCACAGTCAGCTCCTGGGATTGTTTTTGCTGACTGTATAGAGTTTCTCCATCTTTGGCTGCAAAGAATATAATCAATCTGATTTCAGTGTTGACCATCTGATGATGTCCATGTGTAGAGTCTTCTCTTGTGTTGTTGGAAGAGGGTGTTTGCTATGACCAGTGCATTCTCTTGGCAAAACTCTATTACCCTTTGCCCTGCTTCATTCTGTACTCCAAGGCCAAATTTGCCTGTTACTCTAGGTGTTTCTTGACTTCCTACTTTTGCATTACAGTCCCCTATGAAAAGGACATCTTTTTTGAGTGTTAGTTCTAAAAGGTCTTGTAGGTCTTCATAGAACCGTTCAACTCTAGCTTCTTCAGCGTTACTGGTTGGAATATAGACTTGGATTACTGTGATATTGAATGGCTTGCCTTGGAAACAGACACAGATCATTCTGTCGTTTTTGAGATTGGGTCTTCTTTAGATCATCTCAATAATGCTTTATAATTTTGTGTGCAGAGGGATCTTCGATTTTTAACTAGATTTATTTCTATGTATTTGAAGTTGTTTAGTTATTATATATGTTTACAGGCTTCTATTTAGTTTTTCTTGCTTGTTGCTGGTATATAGAAATATAAATGACTTAAAAAATACTGATTCCTACTTAATGAATAATTATAACAGTTTTCTGCATTCTTTATTTGGGCCCCAGGCCTAATATCTCATTTGTCTCTCTAGTTACAAGCAACTGTTCTCCAGACTGACCTATGCCCTAATGGGTTGCATACCAAAGGCTCTAATGCCTTTGAACTTCTTCTGGGTTTGGGCAATGAGTCCCATAGGAGAGGTCTGTTTTCTTGTTTGGTTCCATTCCTATGAGATTGCCTCTGGCTGATTGTCTCTCAGCAGAAAGTCATGGCTCCTCTCAAAATGGTTGATTCTGCAGGGGTTAGTCTCCCAGTTTTCATCCCATTCCTTACTTGAGCTTACTGGTAATAAAAACTCTAGTGCTGTTGGCCCTGAGTTCCATCACTGTCCTGTGTGGCTCTACTATACTTTGCCTACAGTGGTGGGAAAGTTGTCTTGTAAACAAGCTCAGCGAGAGCTATCTCCATCTGTGTGTGCTATGTCTGCTGGGATACTGGCTGAAACAGGTGGTTCAGTTCAGTCCAGTTCAGTTCAGTTGCTCAGTCGTGTCTGACTCTTTGCAACCCCATGAATCGCAGCGCACCAGGCCTCCCTGTCCATCACCAACGGAGTTCACTCAGACTCATGTCCATCGAGTCAGTGATGCCATCCAGCCATCTCATCCTCGGTCGTCCCCTTCTCCTCCTGCCCCCAATCCCTCCCAGCATCAGAGTCTTGTCCAATGAGTCAACTCTTCGCATGAGGTGGCCAAAGTACTGGAGTTTCAGCTTTAGCATCATTCCTTCCAAAGAAATCCCAGGGTTGATCTCCTTCAGAATGGACTGGGTGGATCTATTTGCAGTCCAAGGGACTCTCAAGAGTCTTCTCCAACACCACAGTTCAAAAGCATCAATTCTTCGGCGCTCAGCCTTCTTCACAGTGCAACTCACACATCCATACATGACCACAGGAAAAACCATAGCCTTGACTAGACGGACCTTAGTCGGCAAAGTAATGTCTCTGCTTTTGAATATACCATCTAGGTTGGTCATAACTTTTCTTCCACAGAGTAAGCGTCTTTTAATTTCATGGCTGCGATCACCATCTGCAGTGGTTTTGGATCCCCCCAAAATAAAGTCTGACACTGTTTCCACTGTTTCCCCATCTATTTCCCATGAAGTGATGGGACCAGATGCCATGATCTTCATTTTCTGAATGTTGAGCTTTAAGCCAACTTTTTCACTCTCCTCTTTCATTTTCATCAAGAGGATTTTTAGTTCCTCTTCACTTTCTGCCGTAAGGGTGGTGTCATCTGCATATCCGAAGTTATTGATATTTCTCCCAGCAATCTTGATTCCAGCCTGTGTTTCTTTCAGCCCAACATTTCTCATGATGTACTCTGCATATAAGTTAAATAAGCAGGGTGACAACATACAGCCTTGACGTACTCCTTTTCCTATTTGGAACCAGTCTGTTGTTCCATGTCCAGTTCTAACTGTTGCTTCCTGACCTGCATACAGATTTCTCAAGAGGCAGGTTAGGTGGTCTGGTATTCCCATCTCTTTCAGAATTTCCACAGTTTATTGTGATCCACACAGTCAAAAGCTTTGGCATAGTCAATAAAGCAGAAATAGATGTTATTCTGGAACTCTCTTGCTTTTTCGATGATCCAGCGGATGTTGGCAATTTGATCTCTGGTTCCTCTGCCTTTTCTAAAACCAACTTCAACATCAGGAATTTCACGGTTCACGTATTGCTGAAGCCTGGCTTGGAGAATTTTGTGCATTACTTTACTAGCATGTGAGATGAGTGCAATTGTGTGGTTGTTTGCGCATTCTTTGGCATTGCCTTTCTTTGGGATTGGAATGGAAACTGACCTTTTCCAGTCCTGTGGCCACTGCTGAGTTTTCCAAATTTGCTGGCATATTGAGTGCAGCACTAGGCTCAACTGGAATTCCATCACCTCCACTAGCTTTTTTCGTAGTGGTGCTTTCTAAGGCCCACTTGACTTCACATTCCAGGATGTCTGGCTCTAGATGAGTGATCACACCATCGTGATTATCTGGGTCATAAAGATCTTTTTTGTACAGTTCTTCTGTGTATTCTTGCCACCTCTTCTTAATATCTTCTGCTTCTGTTAGATCCATACCATTTCTGTCCTTTATCGAGCCCATCTTTGCATGAAATGTTCCCTTGGTATCTCTAATTTTCTTGAAGAGATCTCTAGTCTTTCCCATTCTGTTGTATTCCTCTATTTCTTTGCATTGATCACTGAAGAAGGCTTTCTTACCTCTTCTTGCTATTCTTTGGAACTCTGCATTCAGATGCTTATATCTTTCCTTTTCTCCTTTGCTTTTCACCTCTCTTCTTTTCACAGCTATTTGTAAGGCCTCCCCAGACAGACATTTTGCTTTTTTGCATTTCTTTTCCATGGGGATGGTCTTGATCCCTGTCTCCTGTACAATGTCACAAACCTCATTCCATAGTTCATCAGGCACTCTATCTATCAGATCTGGGCCCTTAAATCTATTTTGCACTTCCACTGTATAATCATAAGGGATTTGATTTAGGTCATACCTGAATGGTCTAGCAGTTTTCCCTACTTTCTTCAATTTAAGTCTGAATTTGGTGATAAGGAGTTCATGATCTGAGCCACAGGCAGCTCCTGGTCTTGTTTTTGTATAGAGCTTCTCCATCTTTGGCTGCAAAGAATATAATCAATCTGATTTCGGTGTTGACCATCTGGTGATGTCCGTGTGTAGAGTCTTCTCTTGTGTTGTTGGAAGAGGGTGTTTGCTATGACCAGTGCATTTTCTTGGCAAAACTCTATTAGTCTTTGCCCTGCTTCATTCCATATTCCAAGGCCAAGTTTGCCTGTTACTCTAGGTGTTTCTTGACTTCCTATTTTTGCATTCCAGTCCCCTATAATGAAAAGGATATCTTTTTTGGGTGTTAGTTCTAAAAGGTCTTGTAGGTCTTCATAAAACCGTTCAACTTCAGCTTATTCAGCATTACTGGTTGGGGCATAGACTTGGATTACTGTGATATTGAATGGTTTGCCTTGGAAACAAACAGAGATCATTCTGTCGTTTTTGAGATTGCATCCAAGTACTGCATTTAGGACTCTTTTGTTGACCGTGATGGCTACTCCATTTCTTCTGAGGGATTCCTGCCTGCAGTAGTAGATATAATGGTCATCTGAATTAAATTCACCCATTCCAGTCCATTTCAGTTCTCTGATTCCTAGAATGTTGACGTTCACCCTTGCCATCTCTTGTTTGACCACTTACAATTTGCCTTGATTCATGGACCTGACATTCCAGGTTCCTATGCAATATTGCTCTTTACAGCACCGGACCTTGCTTCTGTCACCAGTCACATCCACAGCTGGGTATTGTTTTTGCTTTGGCTCCATCCCTTCATTCTTTCTGGAGTTATTTCTCCACTGATCTCCAGTAGCGTGTTGGGCACCTGACCTGAGGAGTTCCTCTTTCACTATCCTATCATTTTGCCTTTTCATACTGTTCATGGGGAACAGTATGAACTGTATTATTTCCACATTGGTCCTTTAGTTGTCCCTACCTCATTTTACTATTAATGACAATAGTAGTGTCAAACATATGGTTCAGAACATATATTACATACACAAGAAACCTCCTATCCTTATAAAATGTTGTCTCCATAATGCTGCCAAGGTTGAGCTATCAATAAAACCCCTGCCCCTTTATATATGGGCCTCCTTGGTGGCTCAGATGGTAAAGAATCTACCCACTTTGTGAGAGACCTGGGTTTGATTCCTGGGCTGGGGAGATCCCCTAGAGGACGGCATGGCAACCCACTCCAGTATTCTTTCCTGGAGAATCCCATGGACAGAGGAGCCTGCCAGGCTACAGTCCATGGGGGTGCAAAGAGTTGGGTACAACTGAGGGGACTAAGCACAGCACAGTAGTACTTGCCTTGTGGCAATTAGGTGCATTATAAAGCAGTAAATCTCAAAGGCTTCCCTGCACTGAACTGTCTCATTGCAGTAGCAATTGTCATTAGTTTGAGACACCAGACCAGTGCACAAAGTATCTGGTAAATTCAAAGACTAGGTAAGCATCAGAGATGGGTAAAGCAAAGTCAGATCTAGAATAGGCATCAATTCTAGTAAGGACAAATTCCTGCCTCATCAAAATGAATGCAATTCATTTTCATTCACCAAGGCTGGCTGATCCTTTCAAGGAATGGTTCCGTAAGAAGCCTCAGGGTTGGTTGTTGCTTCTGCACTGAGTGATGGAAGAAGTTGGGCCAACCCAGGTGAAGAGAAGCCATGCTTTCAAGAATGATTCCTGTCCATGCTGCTGTGGACTTCTGTCCAAAGCCTGTTCAGTAAGCACACGTATTGTTAGAAGAGGAGGCTGATTATTATTTGTTAAAACCCTAGCCGTCTGATTACTAAGGGCGTTTTCCACACACAGTCATATTGGTGAATCTTTTCAAGAGACAAAATTCAAGTCTTCATTATTATTGCAAGCAAGACACAGACTTGATTCGCTTATGCAAAAATAATTTATTGGAGACCTATGAAGCAGCTTACTTAATCGAAGGGGATGTCTAGACATCAGAAGATGTCTGACTGTGGGAACTGGGGTGATAGTTAGGGTGGCTATATAATTCATCATTTCAACCATGACACTTTTGAGAGTGAAAGGGAGTGTTATTAACAATTATTTTGGGACAACTGGTATTCATCCCAGCATGTGTTCCCATGGGGATAGTCTCTCTGGACATTACAATTAGGATGTTTTAGCTCCAGCTGTCTCTCATCTTTTTTGCCTCTCCACTTAAATTTCAAACTCTGGGGAGACAGAGACAAATTGCAGAACTTGAGTCACATGTCCATGCCTGGGACAGGGGAGCATGGGAAAACTTGACTAATGGTCTCACCAGACCTTAACCCAAGAGCAGAGAAGTATCCTAAAGAGAAGTTAAAAATCTCTTATTAGATTAAAAAAAAAAATTCCTAGGCAGGCAAAATAGCAAATGTCTACTCCCCCTAAAGAAACATATTAGGAATAATTAAGACCCAAAATGACATGTTTTCCTGTAGACAATGCTTGAAATTTCCACTGTGCAGTGTCAGGCATTGAAAAGAACATGGTTATTTGGAGCCAGGGGCCCTGGATTGAAGCCTGACTCCATCACTTTTCAGCTGTTGTCACTTGATCCAAGGGCCTCTTTTTAGACTCTGCCACTTTACTTCTAACACTGGGATCAGAATCCACGGAGGTGGAGGAAACAGAATGTTCTGAACACGGAAGGAAATAATATATGCAAATCCCTACTGAAGGCTGGCTCGCTTAGATTCTCAATGACTCATCCCTCCACCACCCCTACCTGATTCTTTTCTTTAAAAAAAAAAGAAAGAAAGAAAGAATAAGCTAGTGAGAAGTTGCTGTATAGCACAGGGAGCTCAGCCTGGTGCTCTGTAACAACCTAGAAGGGTGGGGGAGAGGTGCGGGGTCGGGGTGGGGGGTTGGAAGGAGGGGATATATGTATATTTGGGCTTTGCTGGTTGCTCAGATCGTAAAGAATCTGTTTGCAATGTAGGAAACCAGTGTTCGATCCTGGCAAGATCCCCTGGAGAAGATCCTGGCAAGAATCCCCAGTATTCTTGCCTGGAGAATCTCATGGACAGAGGAGCCTGGTAGGCTATGGTCCATGGAATCTCAAAGAGTCAGACATGACTGAACGGCTAACACTTTCACTTTTCACACAGCTGATTCATGCTGTTGTAGGACAGAAACCAACACAATATTGTAAAACAATTATCCTCCAATTTTAAAAGAGATTAAAGCAAATAAAAAGAAAAAAGTCAATGTTCCTGCAATCAGAATGGAATAGTTCAGTCTATGGAGATGAATGAAGATGGGTTTTATTTCTGATGCCACCATTTACAGCTATAGGGCTTTGGGTAAGTTTTGTAACTTTTTCAAGCTTTAATTTCTTTAAAAGAGAGAAGAATATCCATTCTAGGGTGTTTTAGGAGGCTTAAATGGGATGAGAGTTTTCAAAGAGCCTGGCACCCTCGCCAGCACCAGTGGGTACTCAATGAACACGGTAGAATTGGCATGTTCCGTTCCGGCTCATCAGAGCTGCTCAATGTTTCTGAGATAAACAAGAACCCCTGCAGCAAAATAAAATGTTCTCAAACTGCAGAGCAAATAAGCAATTTGTTAGGAAGTTCATGAGATAAGAAGGCATGAATAATTTCCAGGGTGCCCTCCGAGGTAGAACAGCAGTCTCTGGCGGTTATGGAAGAGTCAGTCAAAATCGGCTTCCAGAAGCAGCATGCATCTGAAGAAAGAAATTCCTCCTCTTTTTGGACAAAACTCCAGAATCTATTAGACTTGTTCCTCCCACTCCCATTTTACTGTGGTTGTCACTGTTAACTGTGGAGCTTGGGGAACAAGCTTACAAAGCAAACTTAGAAAGTGGAACTGGAAAGGCAGTGTGAGTTTTATTTCCACATCTTCCATTTTGTACTTGAATTTAGAAAACAATTACCTATCTCTAATATCAATTCTTGCATTTGCAAGAGAAAACAGGGCTTCGCAGTTTTGGCAAGTACCATGGGGCCGCCCCTCTCCACCACCCCAGTCCATGTTACATCATGAATGCAGCTGGACACTGTTTCCTGTTGAGCCCAGAGGGGCTTCAAAACCCCGCTCTAGGGGCCGCTGCAAATCAGTCATTATGAGTCTTGAAATAAATTATGTTTACAGTAGTGAACATGATTTTTTTGTTAGTCACTTAGTCGTGTCCAACTCTTCGCGAACCCACAGACTGTGGCTTACCAGGTACTTCTGTCCATGGGATTTCCCAGACAAGAACACTAGAGTGGGTTGCCATTTCCTTCTCCAAGGGATCTTCCCCATCCAAGGATCA
The DNA here is from genome assembly GCF_014754425.2 of Oryx dammah. Classification (NCBI taxonomy): domain Eukaryota; kingdom Metazoa; phylum Chordata; class Mammalia; order Artiodactyla; family Bovidae; genus Oryx; species Oryx dammah. The sequence goes on along the minus strand of NW_024070203.1, from coordinate 20,398,893 downwards.
AACCTGGTCTCCTGCATTGCAGGCAGATTCTTTACCGACCAAGCCACCAGGGAAGCCTAAAGACAGTTAATGCTGTTTCAGGGTTTACTGTGTGCTTTATAGACTATACTCACAACAGTACTAACTCTTATTATTCCTACTTTATAGGTGGGAAAACAGTAAGACAAAGTGATTCTGAGAAAGGCATTGATATGAAAGCCTTTCTTCTCTCTTCTTAGTCTTGACTTGGAGGAAAAAGGAGGGACTTCCTGCTGTGAAGGCTTCTGCCTTCTCAGAAAAGCCCTAGAAAATATGCTTCTGCCTTCATCTTCCTCTCTAGAGCCATGAGCCTTTGTCTGGTAGAGAGGAGAATAGTGGCCTCCATTTGGCCATGCAGCATGGAAAATCTTAGATCTTGGACCAGGGATCAAACCCCGCCCCTTAATTGGAAGTGTGGAGTCTTGTCTGTTGGACCTCAAGGGAAGTGCCCAGAGCTAGGTTTTAAAGCTAGGTTTTCAACTCTAAAATGCATAGAATGGGAGGGGAAAAAAAAAAGAGCTTACCAGACCCTCAGAGAGGGGTCAGCAGGATGGACAGGAAAACGTGCTGGTCTAGGGGTTAACAGGCAGGAAGTGGTGTCCTGACTCAGCAGCTGACTTCAGCAAGTCACTCAGCCCTCTCAGCCTCCTCTCTACCCATCTCTGTTTGTTTAAAATGTTGACATTGACCCTTGGCCTTCCTTGGTGCCATGAGGACACAGCTGACTCTGTGCAGAGACAGGAGGTGATGTCAGCAGCCTCTATCATCGTTCCCACCCCTGGGCTGCTGCTCCTTCATTATTCATCCACCTTGACCTCCATCTCGCTCTCCGTCCCCACCCCCTCCACCCAGGCTGGTTCCACCTTCTAACAGGTCTGAAACAGGGCAGGATGGGGACACGGAGAAAGCAAGATGCAAGAGTCCCTGAGAGGCCTTGTGGCAAGGGCTCCTTTCCTGGCTGCTAAAGGTTTTTAGGGGGAGATGTGTGCATGGGGGTCTTAAGGCAAAGAGCAGGTAGGCTAAAGATCAGGACACTGGCCAAGCAGACTGTGGGCTGGGCCTGGTAGGCACCTGGCAGAGCTCAGTGGGGTAGACTCCTGACTGGGACTGCAGGGTCCCCAGGCTCAGAGGATTACCTTAGGAATCCAGTTACTGGATCGGGGGAGAAAGGTGGCTCCAAGACCCCACCTGTCCTGGTCCCCAGAGCTCTGAGCTAGGGAAGCTGAGCCTTCAGAAGGCAGAGGGTCTGGGGATAGAATGCAGACAGGTGCTCACGGACACAGCTGACCAGCAGGGCTGCCCACGCAGCCTTCGATTTGCTCAGAAGCCTCCCCTGTCCTGTTTGCCTGAAGTTTGCAAATGGTCAGAGCCAATGGAGGCCATCTCAAGGCTTCGATTCTCTCCTGCCCACATTCACAGGACAGGATCTGGTCTATCTATCTGGATAAGTGTGGACCCTGAATGATGTTCAAACCCGTTTCCTCATGTCTATATTTTGGGTCAAATTTCATACGGGGTGTAACTTAGGAACTGCTCGAGTTCCTCTGGAAAAGATTTGACTTCCAACCTGACTAAGGCAGCCGAATGGGCTTTCAGTGCTAGAAAACACCAAGGAGGAACCAGTCTCCTCCAGGAAGATGACGGCAGCCCCACCTTCCCACATTCAGTGAAAGCTGCTCAGTCGTGTCTGACTCTTTGTGACCCCATGGACTATACAGTCCATGGCATTCTCCAGGCCAGAACACTGGAGTGGGTAGCCTTTACCTTCTCCAGGGGATCTTCCCAACTCAGAGATTGAACCCAAGTCTCCCGCATTGCAGGTGGATTCTTTACCAGCTAAGCCACAAGGGAAACCCATTCAGAGGCCTCCACTAACTCACAAATGATAACCTCTCCATGGAGATATGTAAGAGTCCTCTTTTTATTTTCTGGACAGACCTTTCCAATAGAGTCACATCAGGTCAAGTTATTCCCAACTACCTATTCCCTCCGAAGTGATGTCCAATCTCCTTATCTTGGCTTAAAAGACATAAAATCATAATCTAACCCCAGGTATCCTACAGTTTTTGCCCTCTTCTGCACACAGCACTCTCCACAGGCCCAGGTACACTGAAGTCACGTCTGTTCAGTGGAACTGCTGGATCTTTTCATGGTTTTCTGCCTTTGTGTGTTCTTTAATTCCACACATATTTATTAAGCATCTCAGGTGTACCACGCTGTGCTCCAGACCTAGAGAAGAGAGAAAAGGACATTCAAATTTCCTAATTCAGAAAGAGAAATAGACATCAAACTAACAAACAAATAAGCGTACAAACAATGGCGGTGGCGGTGGTTTAGTCTCTAAGTCATGTCCGACTCTTTTGACCCCATGGACTGTAGCCCGCCAGGCTCCTCTGTCCATGGGATTCTCCAGGCAAGAATACTGGAGTAGGTTGCCATTTCCTTCTCCAGGGGATCTTCCTGACCCAGGAATCGAATCCGGTTCTCCTGCACTGCAGGCAGATTCTTTACTAACTGAGCTATGAGGGAAGCCCATACAAACAATGTCAGTGATAAATACTCCTGGGGGGGTTAATGCCAGATAAAGGGATAGGAAGTGATAGAGGCCACAATTTTAAAGCAGGTAAGAAAGGTAACTTAATAGAAGACGTCCAAGCAGAGACTTGAATGAAAGGAAGGAATCAGCCATGAAAATATCAGAAGAAGAAGAAGGGGGTCACTCCCAGGTGGAGCGGTCACAGTGGAATATTGGTGCACGAGGTTAAGAAATTCCTTCCTCTTATCCAGGTTACGTTGAAGCGGAGGAGATAGACACTACAGAAATAATCTTGTACTGCCTGGACCCTGCTCTGGATTGCCTGTGACAATCACTCAAATAAGAGAGAGCAGCGTGGTGTGATGTCTATTATTACTTATGTGTGTTGGATCAGTTCTCCTAATCATTCAACTCCAGTTTCTTGGGTCTCCTCATTGCTCCATTGGAGAAGGATATGGCAACCCACTCCAGTATCCTTGCCTGGAGGATCCCATGGACAGAGGAGCCTGGTGGACTGCAGTCCATAGGGTTGCAAAGAATCTGGCACGTCTGAGTTGACTAACACTCATTGCTCCACATCTCTCAGATCTCAGGAGGATGGAATCGTGGTGGTCCTCGAACAGGACATCCTCTGCCCACGTCTTCTTGGGGTCCCATAATACCCCAGTGTCTGGTCCTGCCACATACCTCTGTAGGACCCTCTGGGAACAGATCAAGGTATTTTAATTTTAAAGAGTGGGTTTGATAAAAAGTCTCTCCATCCAACATTTCGACATTTTTAATCTAGTATCCTTATGCTTAAACATTGCTCGTGACAAGAGAGTTCATTCCCCCACCCACACAGCCAGTAAGCTCCTGCCCATTTTGAGCAGTTCGACTCGTTAGAGATCAGTCCTTTATTGCAGAACACAAACCTAACTCCTAATGATTTGGCAGTTCCAATTAAAGCTGTACAGTAGATGCCTGTGGCCCTTGGAGATATTCTGCTTTATTGCCTGGAGGTTTAATGTTTAACATGGATTATCAATAATAGAAATAGATTTCACTTATCTGCCTTCTTTTGAAAACTCAGAAGACTTGTCAACAGAAGGTTGGTTTTTACTTCCCTGGTGGCTCAGATGGTAAAGAGTCTGCCTGCAATTCAGGAGACCCGGATTCTATCCCTGGGTTGGGAACATCCCCTGGAGAAATGGCAACCCACTCCAATATTCTTGCCTGGAGAATCCCATGGAGAGAGGAACCTGGCGGGCAGGCTACAGCCCATAGGGTTGTGAAGAGTCGGACACAACAGCCACTAACACACTTTGCCCTTTAGCAGCTGTCCAGTTTTAGTTGCACTCTGAGTGAGCCCCAGCACCTCATCCACCTCGCTCATTCTCATCGTGCTCCCAACCTCCATAGTGGTTGAACTGAAGACCTCGCTTTCCTGCCTCTACTTCTGGGAAGGTTAACAGTCCTCCATTATCCTTCATCTGACAACCGACCCTGCTCTGGATTCAGGGACCATCGCTCTCTCGAGTTTCTCAAGCCCAACATCCTCGCTGTGTTCAGCTCCCTGGCAGGATCAGGCTTCCAAACTCTTTGCCATCTTGGTTTCTCCTCTAGATTCTGCAGTTTGTTAAGATTCCTGCCCCGCCCCCACCCCCAACCAAGAAGCAGCATTCACCTGTTGGGTGGCCAGTACAGCCGATGCACAATGAATTTTTCAGGTTTGTTTCCTCCTTGGAAACTCTGGGTTTGTACTTGTTCAGATTTCTCCAAGTCCTCCCACCACTGCTCTTGTTTCATTTGATTCAATGTACCTTTGACATTTTAATTTTACCCTCCTTTCATTTGTCTGCCACCTGCCCAATTCTCCCACGCATCATTCAAGATTTTATTAAGAGATTATTGCTTACCTACGAAATAAATCTCCTCAGATCTCAGTAGCTGCCAGTTCAGGTTCACTTAATAATGTCTTCCTTGATCTTTTGCAAACAGTTTCACACTTGATTAAGAATCTTGGTAAATCTTTCCAACATACACACATGCATATGCACTTACCCACACACTAATACGCAGCAGGCTAACGTATTGATTCTTGTGATTTTCTGCTAAGAACTGTATCTTGATTGGGAAGGAGCGTTTTATAAGTGACCTAGGAATGCAGTGAGCTGAGAATTGACTTCCAAAGTTACCTAGGAAGGTAATAGAAGAATTCGGTAAAGCTGCCATCTTTTCAGAGTAGACATTGCCAACTCAGACAGTTTAATTGTTTTGAACATGAAGGAAATTAATTTAGTATTCTCTAAACATGCCTCCAGTTAGCTTGGGACCACTAGCCCTGAAAAGAAGAAAAGCAAAACTGATGAGCCAAAAGGAAGTGAGAAATAGATTTCCTTTTACACAAAATTAAATTGCTTCTTGGTTTCCACGGTTTTCTTTGTTACACTGATGCAACAAGAGTGCCATTAGGACTCTGATGGAGTAGTAATTGAGCACTTACTGTATATGAGTACCACCTAGTCATCTTCTTATTGGATCCTCATAGCAGCTTCATGCAAGGAGGAGACAGAGGTTCAGGGCAGGGACGTGACTTACTGAGGTTGTCTGTCTGCTTCTGCGTCTTGCCAGGTGTAGGCAGTGGAGAGCAAGGAGGAGGTGTCTCTTCTCTTCGCTCAACTGTTTTATTTTAGGGCAGCTTCTCTCTCCTCAGCACCCGGTTTCCTCCTGGAGCACGTTAGCTGTTATTATTTAAGGTGATAGGGGAATTCAGAGATGAGGAGAAAGAATGCATATAGTACAGGTCTTGCTGCTGCTAAGTCGCTTCAGTCGTGTCCGACTCTGTGTGACCCTATAGACGGCAGCCCACCAGGCTCCCCCGTCCCTGGGATTCTCCAGGCAAGAACACTGGAGTGGGTTGCCATTTTCTTCTCCAATGCATGAAAGTGAAAAGTGAAAGTGAAGTCGCTCAGTCGTGTCCGACTCCCAGTGGGATTTTCCAGGCAAGAGTACTGGAGTGGGGTGCCATCACCTTCTCCAAGTACAGGTCTTAACACATAGTATATACTCAATAAATGGGCTTCCCAGGTAGCTCAGACAGTAAAGAATCTGTCTGCAATGTGGGAGACCTGGGTTCAATCCCTGGGTTGAGAAGATCCCCTGGAGAAGGGAACAGCTGCCCACTCCAGTATTCTGGCCTGGAGAACTCCATGGACAGAGGAGGCTGGTGGACTACAGTCCATGGGGTCACAAAAAGTCAGACACAACTGAGTGACTAACACACACACACACACACACATACTCAGTAAATATCATAGAAAAGAGCATAGAGTTCAGGGCAATAGAGCCTCCCTCTTAATGGTCATGTAGGACAAGGTCAAGCAGAGATGTTTGCTCATTCAACAAATATTTCTTGAAAAAGTAAAACATTCTAGGCAGAAACAAACTGAGAAGAGGGGAATTGCCTAGTGCAAAGTCCTTGATATAGCTTTAGCAGCTTAACTCTATATTCTTTTTCTAGAGAAGAAAATAGTCCTAAACCAAGCTAGTAACTTAATCAAGATCGAGTGACTGGTTCCTGGAAGAGACTGAGGTCCAGTCTACATTTGCTCAATTTTCTAAATGCTTGCTGATTCTGCTGAATCATTCCACTTCTTCCTGAGGAAGGTTTCAGATTTCTGTCACCTGATTGGGAGGCTGCAGGGTGGGAAAGTGAGAGCAGGAGTGAAAGGGAATGAGTGGAGGGTAGCGGAGAGAGGGGTCAAGGCAGAGACCTCTTATACTTACAGACCAGTGCCCCAGGCTTGGCAGGGATCCAGGCCAGACCAAAGAGAAGCTTCTGAGGCTTGAGAAATCACAGAGCATCTCTTAGGACTCAGCTTACCTCCCTCTCCTCCACTGAGGCCTCATGGCTGTACTGTCTGCTCTGCAATCAAAAACAGCTCTTCGTCTCCTGAGCCAGTGAGGAAGACATGAAGACCTAAGGACCAGAAATTCGATTTGCAAACTAATGTAATCCTGAGAGTGGGAACCCCATTTTGAGGTCAGTTTTTATGCGACACAAGTGGCCTAAATAATATCTTAAAAGCCCAGCCAGAGGGAGTGGTACTAATCTGAAGGTCACTGACCTGTAACCGCAAGGAAGGCTCTGACCTGACCCCTTCCCTCTGTCCCTGAGTACTCACCTGTGTCACTTGTGGGAAGTGGCCTAGGGTTGTATAAAGAATGGGGGTTTGGAAACAGGTTCGAATGATGGTTCTCCATTTACCTGTCAAATGGCACATGGCTTTTTGAGGGCCAGTGTTGCAAACATCAGCAAGACAGCTTGATTTAGCTGAGGCACAGAAAGAGATTGCTGGACGTCACCCTGGGGAACCGAGCCTTGGAGAAAATCACAAGTGTGGGTGCTGCCAGGTTTCTCTCTTTCATCTTCTGCCCCTGCATCTGGGTTTCATACAACCCTCCTGTAAATAAGATCCTGCCAGGGACAATGGTTTATGAGCCTCGAAGAACCTCGGAGTTCACAGGTTGACCACCAGAGAGAGATTAGTGTGCTCTCCATAGGATCAATTCAAATGTCTCAGAAAAAGAGTCTGGTAGGTTCAACACAGGTCACGCCTGAACCAATTAACTATCCAGATGAGCAAAATTATCAATGGTAGCATATGGAATGAGGGAATAACTTCCCCCAAAAGATTATGAGATTTCCAGTAAAAGGGAGTGAGATCAGAGGGAAAAAAAAAAAAAAAAGATGTCCCTATCTTCTGAAGGAATTCTACTGAACCTCAATTTGGTCATTAATAGAATTGGAGTAATAGTTATCTTACAAGTTTATTATAAAGATTAACTTCAATAAAATGAGAATATAGCACCTACTGTAAACACAATGAGCTTTTATTATTCACAAATTGAACAGCTTTTATCTTTCCTACACTTTTATTATTTCTCCCATGACTAATGTAAGCATAAAGTAAAGCTCATTACTGAGAATATGGAAAGTGAAAATATGAGTGGAACTAGTCTCCCATATTCTATATTGATGGTCATGTAACTTTCTACACAATTATCTAAAACATCTTCACCCACTCATTTCACTTAGTGTAATTCACAGATATGTTTTGACATGTTTTTGTAGAAGAGGGTATAGACTGAACTTGGTCTGTAACTACTGATGGGTCAGGTATGTCTAGTGAGAGAGGGAGAATATATGCATTCTCGACCATAAATTGTCATGTGCTGCTTTGCAGATAAGGAACCTCAGTTGATGAGAAGGGAAACAGTGAGTGTGCAGATGGCCTGGTCATGTTTGTGGAGGCCACGTGGACTTACACTTGAACTTAGAGAAAAGACCTTCAATTAATTTGGAATGGGATTCTTAGAGCTTCATGGAAAGGATGATTTCTCCACCTTCTTTCAGAAATATGAGAGGACTTTCCTAGTGGTCCAATGCTTAGGACTTCTCCTCCAATGTAAGGGGTACAGGTTTAATCAGGGAGCTAGGATCCCACATACCTAGTGGCCAAAAAATCAAAACATAAACAGAAGTGATATTGGGACAAATTCAGAAAGACCTAAAAATGGTGCATATTTAAAAAAAAAAGAAAAGAAAAGAAATCTTAAGAGAAATACAATGAGATCTTGATGACTTGCAACGGCATGGTCCTTGCTTTTCTCTGGTACCAAGAAGACTGTGATTTCAGAAGCATCAGAGACAACTGTCTTGGGACAGGCTTGTGAGTCGTGCACCCAAAGGCAGAAATTTTGAAGGTAGTGGTCATCGGCAAAAACTCAGGCAGGGAAAACACAAGCAGAAAGAGAATGCCACTTCAGGGCTTCAGCTACAGACCACCCTCAGACCCCACTGCTGCCCCACACACTACATGAGACATTCTCCTTTGATGATATTCAGAAATAACTGAGTGAGACTTCTTAAACAGATGAAGGCAAAAGCTAATGACTTTTGACAAAATACCATATATGCTCAGATGAGGTGTAGGGGAATTCATAATGAACTCTAAGCAAGCATCAGTTGTACATCTTCGTGTCTACATAGCTGCTATTCTATCAGAGATGCAATAGAATCTCTTTATTCACTCCCTTATTGTTTACTGGTTGGATGGCTCCCAGTCGATCCTTATAATAAAATCTGTAATAATGAACAGTGACCCACTAAGCCTTTGGTTGGGCTCATGATAATTTTTAAACATAATATGGATGAAAGAAAATAGATTTTACGGCCCCCCTAAGAAGAAAAGAATAAGATCATTGTGCAGTGATTGATCAGAGTACAAATTAGAGAGCAAAGTAATTAAAGTGGATCAAGAGAGTTAATACCCTTAATATCCAATGATGTATTTTAACTCAATAGTTACATAAGAAGAAAGAAATGTTACAGTTCATGGGATGTGTGTGTGCACGCTTAGTCATTTTGCAACCCCCTGGACTGCAGCCCATCAGGCTCTTCTGTCCATGGGGTTTCTCAGGCAAGAAAACTGGAATGGGTTGTCATTTCCTTCTTCAGGGAATCGTCCCCACCCAGACTGAACCTGCATCTCCTGTGTTTCCTGCATCAGCAGGTGGATCCTTTACCACTGAACCATCTGGAAACCCATAGTGTATATACACATGCCTATGTAATTGCACGCTATGCTGTGCTTAGGCACTCAGTAGCATCTGACTCTTTGTGTCCCCATCAGCTGTAGCCCACCAGGCTCCTCTGTCCATGGAATTCTCAAGTAAGAACACTGGTGTGGTAGCCATTCCCTTCTCCAGGGGATCTTCCCTACCCAGGGATCAAACATGGGTCTCCGCATTGCAGACAGATCCTTTACCATCTAGAGCCGCCAAGGAAACCCTATAAACAATCATTAAAGGCAATGTTAGAAGGGTGCTTTGCTGGATCTTGGGACATCTTATGTCCTTGTGTTACCCAAACTAAGGAAGAGTTTGCTTCTTATCGGCCTTAATCATGAGCAGTCACTACTATGGATCTGGTATTAGGGGTTTCCTTTTCTGTCTAACCAAATTCCAATTCTTTAAGCTAACTAATCCATGTGAGTTAGGACCCCAGTGGCCCACAAAAGGGATCCATAGTCATAAGAATGTCTTTTGGAGAAATTGTCTGAAAATGAGCTTCTTAGGAGCTTGTGGATTTTGTAAAGGCTCTTCTGGAGTTGGGTGGAACTGTAGATTGTCCTCCAGGCCCCTCAATCCTGTTTTCAGCAAAACAGATTACTGTGTATTAGTTTTATTCTTTTACTGTCCCAGACATGGTTTCCTTGGAGTCTAAGACTGATCAAGCACTTTCTTTTTAGGTTTATTTTTTATTTGGCTGCTTTGGGTCTTACATGCAGTATTCAGGATCTTCCAGATTCACTGTGGCATGCAGGATCTTTCCGTTCAGTTCAGTTCAGTCGCTCAGTCGTGTCTGACTCTTTGCGACCTCATGAACTGCAACATGCCAGGCCTCCCTGTCCATCACCAACTGCCAGAGTTCACCCAAACCCATGTCCATCGAGTTGGTGATGCCATCCAACCATCTCATCCTCTGTCGTCCTCTTCTCCTCCTGCCCTCAATCTCTCCCAGCATCAGAGTCTTTTCCAATGAGTCAGCTCTTTGCATCAGGTAGCCAAAGTATTGGAGTTTCAGCTTCAACATCAGTTCTTCCAAAGAACACTTAGGACTGATCTCCTTTAGGACGGACTAGTTTGATCTCCTTGCAGTCCAAGGGACTCTCAAGAACTTTCTCCAACACAATTCAAAAGCATCAATTCTTTAGCACTCAGCTTTCTTTATAGTCCAACTCTCACATTCATTCATGACCACTGGAAAAACCATGGCCTTGACTAGACGGACCTTTGTTGGGAAAGTAATGTCTCTGCTTTTCAATATGCTATCTAGGTTGGTCATAACTTTCCTTCCAAGGAGTAAGCATCTTTTAATTTCATGGCTGCAATCACCATCTGCAGTGATTTTGGAGCCCAGAAAAATAAAGTCAGCCACTGTTTCCACTGTTTCCCCATCTATCTGCCATGAAGTGATGGGACCGGATGCCATGATCTTCGATTTCTGAATGTTGAGCTTTAAGCCAACTCTTTCACTCTCCTCTTTCACTTTCATCAAGAGGCTCTTTAGTTCTTCTTCACTTTCTGCCATAAAAGTGTGTCATCTGCATATCTGAGGTTATTGATATTTCTCCTGGCAATCTTGATTCCAGCTTGTGCTTCCTCCAGCCCAGCATAGCTGCAGCATATGGGATCTAGTTCCCCAGCCGGGGATCAGACTGAAGCCCCCTGCAACGGGAGTGTGGAGTCTTAGCCACGGGACCAGCAGGGAAGTCCCTCAAGCACTTTCTCCCCGACAACACTGTAGGAGTCCCTGTTGGTCCCTGCTGGTTCCCTGTACCATCACGCCCAGCTCTGTCCCTTGCCAGAGTTGAGATTCTTCTGTAGTCCTCGTGTTAAACAGCTTAGCTGTCCCCTAAGGTTGTTATGGCTCCCACTGTTACATAGTACCCTTATATACCAAATGTAGTATGGATCACTTGTTATATTACCTATTATTACATGTTAAAGTCCACTGATTTCCCCCACTCCAGTACTTAGCACTGACAACCTCAGAATGAGGGAAAAGAAGAATTCTTTAATATTTCTTTTGTAAGAATTATTAGTCTATTTCTCCCACAAAGAGCAGAGCTTTATTTTATTTTCCCTGATCACATAAGCAATATATATTCATTGCGAAAAATTTGAACAATACATAAAATTATAAAGAAGAAAATAAAAATGAAAACCCCAGCTTTCTAAGCTAACCACCATTAAAATTTTGTCATCCTTATTTCAGTCTTCTCTTCATGCAAATATGCAGGGAAGAACCTTATCATTTCAACTAAGTGGGGAAATCACCATAATATTATTTTATTCAACGATAGCTTCTTTTTTCTTTCTTCCCCTATCACTTACCAAATAATACACACACACTGTCTCTCTATCCTCCACATGCAGATGTATATAGATTTTTAAAATTTGTTATCTTTATTTGATTTAGCGTATATTATATAATATATAATAATGTGCATGTATAATACATAGTCATTAAATATATGATAAATCTATTAATTAATTAATGCCTGGATAATTTACATAATTAATTGTACTCAGAAAATCCATATTGAGGGCATATATATACTGATTGATATTTCTCTCTCTCTACATCACTCTCTCATATATCTGTATATCATATATATATATGTATAAACATATATAAATATATATGTCCCCAATATTCCAAATGCATATACATACATATACATATGGACAATAGATAATCCATATGAATATACATGATATATATATAATCTATATAAATACAGATATACATTTGTACATAGGCTAACTGTGGAAAGCCAATCATTTGAATCAGGGAGAGAAGCATTCCAACTTATTGACTGTAAAGATGATTTCAGTAAGTGGGCAATTATTTTCTATCGAATGCCTATGATGGCCATTACAGTGTTTTGAGCAGATAAATGACACGATCTGACTCATGTTTTGAAAAGATCACTCTGGTTGTTACGCTGAAGGAAAAACAATTGTAGGTCGAGACTACAGGAAGAATTGTGAGGATGCTGCTTAAGGAATCTGGGGAAGAGGGTGTGGTGTCTCTGAGCAGGGGTGACAGTGTGAGGTATGAGAAGGTATAAGAAGCAGTAAAGAGCTGGATGTAATCCGATGGTGGAGCCCACAGGAGTTCTTGTTGGATCAGATGCTGGATCTGAGGAAAAGGGAAGGAGTCAGAGATGACTTGAGGGTTTGGGCTTGAGAATCTGGAAGGATAGAGTTTCCTTCAACTGAGATGGAGAGCATTGTGCGGTAGGCGATCTGGGGTAGGGGGGAGATGGCAGATACATTGCCAAGAAGGGAATGTAGACAGAGCAGATCAAGAATATGGTTCCAGACAACTATGACATTAAAATTTGAGGAGAGGAAGAGAAATCAGCAAAGAAGACTGAAAAAGGGATGCCATCTTATAAGAGAGAACTCAGGAAGCAGTGAAAGTGTGTCAGGGACTTGGGGATTATTGGAAACCTCAAATGCTGCCACTGTCTGTCACAGGTCAGCATCCCTAGGGAAGAGACATGGAGACAGAGATTTCCAAGAAGGTGGTGTGTGGGTTGGGACACCCGAGAGGTAGTGAGGGAGGCAGGACTGGGTAGAGGAAGAAGAGAAGAAAGCAATGTGGTTGCAAGGAAGGCTTCAGCCACACTCAGTAGGAACTCTGGAGCAGAAGGTGGGCATTCAGATATTATCTTGAATTGAAATAAAGCTTTGGTGGCCTGGCACAGACTAGTCACTCCATGAAGCCCCCACAAAATATTGCATGCAATTCCTTAGGGGAAATTCCTGGGAGAGACTCAGCTGCGAGCAGCCAACACTCCTGGCAGCTTCAGGAATGAATGCTTTAACCTTGAAAAGGGAACCTGGGGGGCATGCTACAGCACCCATCTTTGGGAGAGATTCAATTGAACATAGGTTTCCAAAACATGGAAGTCATCTGTGATCTTCATATGAGCATTTTGGGTGGAATGGTAGCTAGCTTGGAGTGTGGTCAGAGTAAATGGGTAGGAAGAGCCTGATGAACTATTCAACACAAATACATAACAACCACCACGTTAATGTATTTTGATGCAAAGAAGAGCAAAGATAAAGAGCTGTGACGCTGGAGGAGAAAGTGAGGTCAGAAAAAGGGATGTTCTATTTGTAAGTCAATGGTCCTGATCAGAGGGGTAGAAGATCATCGTGATGTAAGGGCCGGTTTAGAACTGGTGGAGCAATAACCGTGAGGATTCTTTTACAAAGTGTTTTAGATTTTTTTTTTTTTTTTACGTTGCATTGCATTTGCAAGAACCTACAAAAATATTGAAAATTGATGGAGCTAATGGACATCTCATCTTGTGCTTCATTTTAAGAGAAACAGCTTCAGAGTTTCACTTTTTGAGAATGATGTTTGAGAGGAGATTTTTTATAAATAATGAACCATTATATGATCAGTCCCTCGATCATGCCCAAATCTTGTGTCTTCATAGTCTGTAGCCTGCCAGACTCCTCTGGCCATGAGATTTCACAGGCAAGAATACTGGAGCGGGCTGCCATTTCCTACTCCGGGAGATCTTCCCCACCCAGGGACTGAACCCACGTCTCTTGTGTCTCCTGCATTGGCAGGCGGATTCTTTACCACTAGTGCCTCCTGGGAAGCCCAATGAAACTAGGTAACAATTCATTTTTCTAATATTATTTTTCTTAGCTATAATTGTAATAGCTACTGAATTTTATCGAATTTCTTTCCAGCATCTGATCCTGTGTTCTTACCCTACCTCCTTCTTGCTCCTAACATGCAGCTCTGCAGTGGAGGGGTTAAGAGCAGGACTGAGAAGCAGTACTTCCCAGGCGAGGTTCCCAGCCCTACCACTTTGCTCTGTGTGATCATGGAAGTTTAACTTATCTTCGTAATGCCTTATGTTTCTTATCTTCAAAATTCATTGCTAATTGTTAACCAAACAGGATTACAGTGACAGAGGAATTCAGCTAAGCATGTAAATCATTTAGCAGATTATCTGGTGCAGAGTTCCTGCTGAAACCACACTGGCCTTCAACATTTTGTTATTCCCATTTTAAAAGGTTTCCTGTATCTTTGAAAAAACCCTACCAGATCATAGTACATGATCTTATTAGTTAATGTTAAAATTGTGGCCTCCCGTATGATAAAGAAGGTTTTTGTAATTATTTTTCTATTTTTTAAATATTTTTAGAATTATTTTGTAATTATTGTCATTGCTTTCTTTTTTAAAGAATTTTTCAGTATTTAATGTTAACACTAACCTTAGTATTAAGGTTATGCTGGCTGCACGGTTATTTTAGAAGTTGAGCTTTTTGGTTTTCCTGTATTGTCAGAAGTTTCAAAATAACATAGGCAATAAGCCATCAGGTCCTCAGACCAAATCTCTAATCACTTTTCTTTTTTTTAACTTACATAATAGGTTTATACTTGACATAGTACTTCTCACCATGGAGATGTTACTCAGTTAATATAAACATTTTTTGTTTTTGTTAAACAACAGATCTCTTCTCCATTTCAATGTCAATATAAAGTATTTTTTTTTTTTTTACTTTAACTCTCTCCATTTCAATGTTAGATACATTGAATACATTTTCTGAACATTTTCCCACACAGAGATAAGTTTTAATTTCTGACCAACTGTATTTAATGTCTAGGGACAGTACTAACTTGGGAGATAACAAAACAAAAATTCAATAAAAATATGGAGAAAAAATTCCTCAATGATGCAGGACAGTGGCAGTTTCCTAGGATTCTGGGCAAGAGTTTCCTTCTTCCTACTGAGAATTCTGAAACTATGAAATATTACTTATGCAAATTTCAGCAAATGCAAATTACAGATGGCATTTTCCGGTGCATTATCTGTCGTGACAAAAACATGTTGTTTTCCCTTTAACAGAGTATATCAATTTGTTCCTTTTTATGGGAAAATAACCAATAATATGAAACTTCTCTATTAACTGTTTCTTGGGAACTTTCAGACACCAAAGCTCAGTTCTGAAACTCAATAGCACAAAGGTTTTCAGAGGAAGGTTTGATTCAGGAGGCCCTTCAAAGTCACATCTGTCCATTTCTTTTTCATGCAGACACCCCCAAACAAGCACCAATGCCTGTAATGCTGAGAATCACACCTAACAAGAGAGCAATTGCATCTCCGGCTTCTACCGCTTCAACAACAGGCAGCACCAAAAGCAATGAAAAGAGGACGAGGAACAACTGTGTTGAAACCGAGATCATGACGTGGCTGGTCCTTGAAGGATGAAGATCTCAAAGAAGGCGGCACTGAATTCTATCTGACTCCCTTCCAGCAGCTCCGGATGCTGAGGCTAAGAGATTCCACGTGACAGCGCCTACTTCAAGGAAGCAGCCGTTACAGAAAAGCTCTAATCACTTTTCCAATCCTCTTTTTTTTTAAATAATTAATCTGTTTCTCTTTCTTCTGAAAGTTTGTAGTTTGATTGGAAGATATCCATTTTTCTGGGTTTGTTTACATGTTCATTTATTTGCTATGGATATATACATATTATTAACTTATAATTCTTAAAATCTCTTTCATATGTGTTTATACCTCCCATTTCATTTTGAACCATGAATATTTTACTGTTTGTCTGTTTTCATTAGTCAGCCTCAAAAGGCATTTACTTATATCATTAATCTTTTCAAAGAATCAGATTTTAAATATATTTATCCTAAAATATATTCCTTTTTATATATTTCATTAATTTGAGCTTTTATTTGAATAAATCTTTCTTCATTGAGACTTTTTGGGTTGTTCTTGGTTTTTCTTTCCTAAGAAGAGGCTAATTTCCTTTATATTTTGTCTTCCTTCTTATAAAACAATGCTATTACTCTGTATTTTCCTCTCTATATTGATTTGTTGTGCCCCCAGGGTTTTGATATAAAGTTCTCTCTTTTTCATGTTTTTTAGGTAGTTTGTAATTTCAGTTGCAATTACCAGCTTTTTTAAAATTCCAAGTAGTTAATAATTTGGGATGATATTTTATTAATTGTTTAAGGTCAGTCATGATGATTTTGATCACAGCATATAATCTGTCAAATTTCTATTTTTGAATTTCTTAAGCTTTTTCATAGTCATAAATATGATCAATTTTTGAAAATGTTTGTTGCTTGGTCCTTGTGGCTCAGATGGTAAAGCGTCTGCTTACAATGCGGGAGACCCGGGTTCGATCTCTGGGTGGGGAAGTTCTCCTAGAGAAGGAAATGGCAACCCACTCCAGTATTTATTCTTGTCTAAATGTTTGTTAGACATATGTAAAAATGTATAATATATATTCAAAGAACAGGGTAACATATATATATATACACACACACATACAATTTATAAATATGTACAACATGTGAATTAATTCCAGTGTATATAATACTAATGTTTCTGTTTTTACTTTCTTACTGTATGCTTCAGTATATTTTTATGCATCTTTTTATTTTCAGTTTTTCTCTATTACTTTGTCTTAAATTCATTTGTGTCAACCATATGGAGACAGGTTTTATTTTTAAGTAAGTTTGGCAGTCTGTCATTCACATAAAGTATAAAGAACAACTATAAGGATTTTCAGTCTCTTGGAGTGCAAGGAGATAAACCCAGACAATTCTAAAGGAAATCAGTCCTGAATATTCATTGGAAGGACTGATGTTAACACTGAAACTCAAATACTTTGGCCACCTGATACGAACTGACTCACTGGAAAAGACCCTGATACTGGGAGAGATTGAAGGTAGGAGGAGAACGGGACGACAGAGGATAAATTAACTGGATGGCATCACCAACTCGATGGATGTGAGTTTGAGCAACCTATGGGAGTTGGTGATGGACAGGGAAGCTTGGCGTGCTGCAATCCATGGGGCAGCAAAGAGTCGGACACACTGAGCGACTAAACTGAAACTGATAGAGGATTTGTTTCTTTCATATTCTATTTATTATTTATTGCATATTGTTATTTCCAGGGTTTTCCTTTTATTTCTGTGGATGGTTTCTTCTAGTTACTATACATCTCTATTTATCCCTTTATTAGTTTAGAATTTATGTTGTCCTTTTTGATACCACCACCAATTACCTCCCCTTTATCAGAATTCTTCTATTGTATTAACATAAGGTATCAGTTATTACTCGTGGGCAAGATTTTTAACCCACCTGCCCATTGCAAACTTCTTACTTCAGCATAATAAGAATTTTAAAAGTTTTTACTTCTATCTTCTGGTCTATCACACATCTTTAGGGTTTTATTCACAGAAGGAGTTTGGTTCTTCTACTTTTAGACATTTTGTCTTATAGAATGTGACTTTTATTTTAGGAATTCTTCTTTGGCATGTATGCTATTCCTCCCAAGACTTTCAATAATTATGTAATCTCTGTCTCTGCTCTTTGGGCTTTTCTGGTGACTCAGTGGAAAAGAATCTGTCTGCCCGTGCAGGAGACTCAGGTCCAATTCCTGGGACGGGAAGATCCCCTGGAGAAGAAAATGGCTACCCATTCCAGTATGCTTGCCTAGGAAGTCCCACGGACAGAGGGCTATAGTCTGTGGAGTCTCAAAAAGAGTCAGACTCAACCTAGAAACTAAACAATGATGACCTAGACTCTTACTTTTATTTACTCCTCACCCTTCCATCCCATCTTCTCCTGTCTTGAGATCTCTTGTTTGATTCCTTTCTTGTTTGATTAGAGTCTGTTCTTCAGTATTTTCTTCTGTGAGGTGTAAGTAATACATTCCCTGAACCCTTAAATACCTGCAAACTTCTTTCACAATAGCAGATAAATATCATCTTAGTTGGAGGTAGATGTCTTGGGTGAAAATTCATTCTCAGCATTCTCACAATGCTATTCCATTATCTTCTACTTTGGGACCGTGGATAAGAATTTCCATGCCAGTTTGATCCTTTTTTTATCTTTGTAAATTATTGTTCTTTCTGTATGAAAGCTTTAAGTGTTTTCTCTTTATCCCTGAGATTCAAAAACAAAGTACCTTGTCTGACTTTGGCTTGGTGTATCTTGTCTAATATCAGTCTTGCCTAGATCGTATGAGACTTTCAGGATTCAGACTCCAGCCTTTCTTTAACTCAATGCATTTTTAATGTATTAACTGTTTTTTTATATCCCTTTATCTATTGTTATCTGTTCACCTGTTAAGTACAATGTTAGTGAACAAACAATATGTAATAGGTAGTGTCCTTAAACACAAACACATGTAAAACAAAGCTATGTATTGATAGGCTAATGAAAACACTGTGGTTACAAGCTTGTAGGAACCTGACCCTTTATTTCCCCAAAGAGCAATAGTTCAATATTTGTTAATTAAGTGTTTGCAGCATTATGTGTAAAATGACAGCCATGAATAATTAAAACTGACATTATCTGGTTCTCTGAAGTCCTTTTTTTTTTTTTTTCATACTGTAATGTAATCTTAAGTGTTATTATTTTGTTTGTTGAGGTTGCCAGATTCTCCAGCATTTTCCCTCTGTGTCTGTTAGATCCCTTTTGTACAGACTGCAAATTTCCATTGCCCATTCAGTGGGGCTCAAGTTCAGCTACCAGGCTATCTTAGCATCCGTTCTCAAAGATGAGATAGGCACCTTAGTCTCTGCCCTTCTGCTGCTGCTGCTGCTGCTGCTAAGTTCCTTCAGTCGTGTCCAACTCTGTGCGACCCCATAGACGGCAGCCCACCAGGCTTCCCCATCCCTGGGATTCTCCAGGCAAGAACACTGGAGTGGGTTGCCATTTCCTTCTCCAATGCATGAAAGTGAAAAGTGAAAGTGAAGTATCTCAGTCATGTCCAACTCTTAGCGACCTCATGGACTGCAGCCCACCAGGCTCCTCTGTCCATGGGATTCTCCAGGCAAAAGTACCCAAGTGGGTGCCATTGCCTAACAAATTACAAGACTTAGCTCAACAAATGGCTCTTCAGTTCCCAGAAAGCTGCTCGGAATCAAGGCCAACAGGTTTTCCTAGGAATATCTTTTCCAGCCTCTGAACCCTTTGGGAGCCCAAGCTCTTTTCAAGTCCTACTCTTCCTAGTGCTGCCATGTTCTACTCCTTATTCTAGGATTCTCTGCATCGGTTCTGAGGCCTTCATCTGATCTAGGGAGCAGAAATCCTTAGCAGCATTTTATGTCTGGTTTTCTACGTGTCCCAAGACTTTGCTTTCCTTCATCAAGTCTCACATGTCCACTGACTTCAGATTCATAGAGGTGGTTGGCAGGAGGAGTTGAGAAGTGGATGCAGAAATTTGATAAAGTAGCCATCCTTCTAGAATTGGATTCTGAAGCATATTGCACACCAGTGAATGCCACCAGATTCGAGGGACTGTCTTTCTCTACAGTCACATTATTTGGAGGTCTTGAACTAAATGCAAACCTCCTTTTTACTCCATGTGTTGTCACAGGAGACATCCCTCTCTCAATGGCTGTTGTTTCTAACACGGTGCTCATAATGCGATGGCAGGTTGGTTTGTCTCTTCTTTTACTTACTGGCAAGTTGCTTCCATCACATGGAAGCAGCTGAACTCTGTAATTATGAGCATCGAAGGCAAAGAATTTCCATAAATGCCATATGTTTTACCAATGCTGTCTCAGATGAGGCTTACCCAGGAGTTTTTTACTTTACACTTGTGATAACAATTCTATTATTGTACAGATGATTATTTCCAGGATGAGGAAAATGAAGAGACATTTTCTAGTCCACTAACTCTTACCAGCACGCCAAAAATCAATAGCTTCTCTTGCTACACAGACTGCCTTCAAGATGACCAACTTCAAGCAGTTTCCGTCAACAGTTTTTATATCCATTTGGGTGTCTCTGTTATAACTGATGTCAGTGTGGGCACACTCCACCCCCTGTTTATTAGCATGTTTTTGTTCATGAAGTACTTAAACGATGTTTGTTTCACTTAAACATAGTGCTTATAACTCATTACTCTTGTAACATTTTTGTTAATTAACTTCAGGGTGGCCCTTATTTCAGTATCATTTTTTCTTTTAACATTTATGCCCCAGTTTGAACATTTCAGGAGCATCATTCCATGCTGGCTAAACCTGATTTTTGGTAAATATTCATGATTTCTGTTGAAGTGTGTTCTATTGGATCCATTTTTGATACCATGTAAGAGTATTGGATTTAAAAGCAAAAAGTTTAGGTTTAAATCTTTCTGCTACTGGGAAGTTAGTTTATTCTTGATTTATGTGCCTGCATTCTTTAACATCTATGAACTTTGATCTTCTCCCTTTAAATGGGGATGAGAATACCAACCTTACAGAGTTCTCCTAACTGAGTCAAGTGTGTGAAAGGGGTGGATTCATAATAAATACTCAAGGAAACATTAGTTGAAATTGAAAGTCGGAGGGAAAGTCTTAAACATGTAATGAGTATTATTAAACACAATTTGCAAGGAAAAAGTTTAACCTGCCTAAGTCCAAGAACAAATACTTTGGAACATTGAAAGAAACCCAGTTTATAACCAAACTGGGTTTGTGAGTGATGTGAGTGATCATCAATTTTATCCATTATATTATGTCTGACTTATCTCTGTTTCAGAAAGATTTTATTCCATTTTGCTACTTCTGTCTTTCCTCTAAATAAAACAATAACTGCCCTTTAAAATAATCCTAGAATTCAGACTTTTGACTAAATTAGATTTCCCTTTGCCTCAAATTGGAGATATCTGAATAAAATTTCTTTCTTTTTAATGGCATAAAAAAGGCAACTCAGAATCAGAATACTGGGGACAATATTTCAATAGTATAAAATTAATGAAATGTACATATGTAAAGATATTTATGTGTGTATTTTTATATATGCATATATACACACAACTGGCTGATGCAAATGTCCAAATAGAAACGTGGTTAAAACAGCAATAGTTCTATGTTTCATGTCAGTCTCAGCCTATCTATAATTAATGTTTTGGCTGAGCCAGCCCTTGTGGTTCTTATTATGATTGGAAGATGTACATAGCAGTAATCATCAGTAAACTAGGATGGTGACTGCAGCCATGAAATTAAAAGATACTTGCTCTTTGGAAGGAACAGTATGACAAACTTAGCATGTTAAAAAGCAGAGACATCACTTTTTCAACAAAGGTCCAATATAGTCAAAGCCATGATTTTTCCAGTAGTCAGGTACAAATGTGAGTGTTGGACCATAAAGAAGATTGAGTGCTAAAAAACTGATGCTTTTGAATTGTGATGCTAGAGAAGACTTTGAGAGTCCCTTGACAGAGAAGGAGACCAAACCAGTAAATCCTAAAGGAAATCAGTTCTGAATATTCATTAGAAGGATCGATGCTGAAGCTGAAGCTCCAATACTTTGGTCACCTGATGTGAAGAGCCAACTCACTGGAAAAGACCCTGATGCTGGGAAAGACTGACGGCAGGAGCAGAAGGGGGCAACAGAGAAAGAGATGGTTGAATGGCATCACCAACTCAATGGACATGAGTTTGAGAAAGTTCCAGGAGATAGATAGTTCTGAAGGACAGGAAAGCCTGGCATGCTGCAGTCCTTGGGGTGGCAAAGAGTCAGACATGACTTATCGACTGAAGAACAAAGTGAATGATGGACATTGAACTCAAGGCTTTAATATTCACCATCACTGAGTAGTTGTCAGTCTCTATTTATGTATCTATATTTATTTACTATTTCCTTGCCTGCCTATTTATCTACCTATATATTTTTATCCCCTGCCTCATTTAACAAATGATTGAAGTGAATTAATATTTACTTTATTTAATCTTAGATCTTCCCTGGTAGCTCAGTTGGTAAAGAATCTGCCTGCAAAGCAGGAGACCCCAGTTTGATTCCTGGGTCTGGAAGATCCTCTGGAGAAGGGATAGGCTACACACTGCAGTATCCTTGGGCTTCCCCCGTGGCTCAGCTGGTAAAGAATCCGCCTGCAATGCGGGAGACCTGGGTTTGATCCCTGGTTGGAAAGATCCCCTGGAGAAAGGAAAGGCTACCCATTCCAGTATTCTGGCCTGGAGAATCCCATGGACTGTATTGTCCATGGGGTTGCAAAGAGTCAGACATGACTGAGTGACTTTCATTTCACTTCACTTCAATTTAGTCCTAAAACCCTTTGGGGAAGAAAATACTATTATTATCCATTTTACATATGAAATAGCAAAAACTACCTGAAAATTAGCTTTCATTTTTCACTTCTCATTAAAATATTTATAAAACTGAGAACCAGACATGGCATAATTTTGATAAATCTCTTTGCTCTGGTCTTCATTTTCAGTTCTGAACGTCTATCCCTAACCCATATCCTGAAACAGCCTGAGTCTAATTCATGATGGAGCTCTGCCTACTTGGCTGGTCTAAATCTCCAATATCCTATTATCAACCCTCATGTGACTTGACAGGTTTGAATAATAGGAGGCTGCACCAAAAGGATGGAAACTATATTGGAGAGAGTGCCTCCTGTTCTTTCCTAAAATCCTAATGATTATAGATTTTATTTTGGAGCCCTGGACCCAGGTCCAGCTGGGAATAACAGATGAATTTCTGAGGCTGTAAATGAAAACTGAAGGGTGTGTGTTTGAAAGAAGGCCCCCCAAAGAGGGGTTACAGACTCCAGTCTGTGCACTTGGCCCTGCTTATAAAATTGCACTTCCATTTTTCATCATCATGCCCTGAAAAAACATGAGTGTGTGCATGCTCAGTTGCTTCAGCAGTGTTCGACTCTTTGCAACCCCATGGATTGTAGCCCACCAGGCTCCTTTGTCCATGCAATTCTCCAGACAAGAATAATGGAGTATGTTGCCATGCCCTCCTCCAGGGGATCTTCCCAACCCAGGGATCAAACCCCTCTCGCCTCGTCTCCTGCACTGCAGGCAGATTCTTTACCCAGAGCCACCTGGGAAGCCCGTGTCTCTTACACAGACTCTGCATCAGCCTCCCTCTACCTTCTGGCTTGACTGAGGCAGTAACTAAATGCTGTACTCAGAGTGGGGGCAAGATATTCTATGGGTCAAATTAGGCTTTTTGTTAGCATAATATGAAACTTGATCTTGTGGATTCCACTGTGTAAAGAAAAGCCAGTGATCACCCATTTGCAAATCTGGGGAGATGCTGGCCAGGAATGACCAAGGTTGCATGTGGCAAAGTGCTTTCTGAAACATGATTCGCCATGGTATAGCTGGGGTATTTAAAGATGCTGTTACAAATACAGCTTCTGAAAGGCACAGATTCTGTTTTCACTTGGCCACTCCTGCTCTGAAATTGTCACTTTAATTAATTTAGTTAATAATTTCTTAAATCCCTTGGGACACTGCTGGGACACTGATGAATGTGGAGCTCACATCACGTGGGTGTGGAGTGACCGTGACCGTGTGGACAATGAGACCTCATCCTCTTTTCCTTCACTTCCTGTGTTAAGTTATTGCAGGACCAGGGTGATGGAGTGCTTAGATCACCAGGCTGGAGGTCAAGGATACCCTCTCCAGAGGCTGAGAGAGCTTTGCTGTTTAACAGTGTGGCACTGATGTCATCAGTGCAGTAGAGAATGGTCCATAGAGGACTGAGATTGTTCAGTCTCCACCCTGCATGGCTTTGCGACTCAGATGGGCTCATTGGACTGATTAAACCCCAGGGTCTTGTATTTGTCATTGAGATCAGTGAACCCATAGAGGAGAAAATTAAGGACTTCCTACTAATAGAAGGAAATCAAATGTCAAACAGTAAAATGGATTTTTTTTTTAGAAAGGCCTTGTATTAAACCCTCAGAAGGAAGCTTGACAAGGGGGGTTATGTTGACCATGCAGTTTTTTGTCAAGAAGCATCCATTCATATGTCTTAAATCTACTTTTCCTTGGATAAGCTTTGTGAAATTCCTAGTTCTTGTTTGTCTTGCTTCTGTTATCATTAAATGACCCATGCCACTTAATGACTTTGAATTTTCCTCCTTTTCTTTATTAAGTTTTTTAATGGATCTCCTTCAGTTCAGTAGGAACTCTGCCAAGAAATATGGATAAAAAAGTACAATCTGTTTCCTATAGTTGAGAAAAAAAGAGTTTATGTATTTGCATATTTTTTTGGCCCCATCACTTGGCATGTGTAATCTTAGTTTCCCATCGAGGGATTGAACACGGGCTCCATATGGTGGAAGCTCAGAGTCTTAACCACTGGACCACCAGGGAAATCCTAAGAAAAGGCATTTAATATTTATTTAATGCTATCTGTACAGTTAAGTACTTTACATATAATATCCCAAATATTCTTCCCAACTATGCAAAATCAGTGAAGTTACTTCTGATTTCACAAGATGGGAAGACTGAGGATAAGAGAATTAGTTGATGGACATAATTCATGTAGCGAGTAAAGGTAGATATAGGGCCATACGCTATGAAGGGGCTTCCCTGGTGGCTCAGATGGCAAAGCATCTGCCTGCAATGAGGGAGACCTGGGTTCTATTCCTGGGTTGGGACAGCATTCTTGCCTGGAAAATCCCATGAACGGAGGAGCCTGATAGGCTACAGTCCATGGGGTCGCAAAGAGTTGGACACAACTGAGCGACTTCACTTTCACTTTTACTTTCACCCTATGAAGACCTTTCCTTTGCCAATGAGCCAGTGCGATCTGTTTCACATGTGGCAGAAGAGTTGGCAAAGTGCTAAGAGCACTAGGAAGAATGACCTGGAGATGGGGACTCTGCTTGAAAGGATCAGGAAATCCTTGCTGGAAAGTCCATGAGTGGAGTCAGCCTGCAGAGGGCTTCGTACCACATTGGGGAGATTATCCATGGTCTCAGAGTTGGAACCTTGTAGCTGCTCAGTTTCTAAGGCTAATGGATTCGCTCAAATAGGAACAACCTAAAAGAGTGAGGGACTGATATGCTAAGAGCTCTGCAGAAGGTTTGTTGGTGATGGACCTGCCTTGTCTAAAGGTGTCCTGATTATTTTTTGTTGGTGAGGTCATAAACCATATGCTCAAGGACCTCATATCCTCTGAAGAAAGCCAATGTGTAAAATAATAGTATGATTATAGCCAATCCTGGTCTCATCAGGCAGCGTAAATCAGAGACTGTTTTCCCACGTGCAGCCCACGACTGTTATTATGGTTGGGGATCTGTCTATGTTTTATCGCCTATAAATCCTCAGTACGATACTAGTTGGCAGCATAAAAACCACCATGTGGAAACTCCAGTAAGTTAAAAAACAATAGCCCAGCAGACTCTGCCAACTCTAATTTCTTTAATGTTTAGGGTCATTAAGTGGCTGAAAGACATCACTATGAAGTCATTATACTTCCAACACTTGGGCTTGGATGACAAGAGTTTTAGGCTTTATGGATCAACTTTTCAAAAAGACTGAGAGCTGGCTGCCTATTGAAGGGCATGGTTTATTGAGTTGTCACAGTAGCAGGGAATGAAATGGAGAGATGAACATACTACTGTCATGTTACTTTCTCATTGATTCAGAAGTGTGTCTTTCTTCAACAAGTATTTGTGAATGGCCCACTTTAGAGCAGATTCTTTATTAGTGACTGGGATGCAGCATAAGTAAGTCAGACCTGGATATTACTCTCTTGTCGGTAATGCATAGTAATGCATAAACATTATATATTTGTAGAAATAAATGTAAAAGTATGAACTATGTTGAATGCTATAACGAAACCAGGATGTTTTGAGAATGTATGAGAAAGGAATCTACTTGAGATTTTGGGGCTTGCCAATGAGTGTCATGGAAAAGTGCAAACCCAGTGGTGTCACCTCGATTTCTCCAGAGAAGTTTGATTTTTATATAAAATAACCAAATTGAAAAAATTTTTTAAATGTTTAAGATATTTTGAAGACAACAGAAACTGATCAGAATCCAGTTTTTTCCTCTGTTCTCTTTTTTATGATCTTTGCCTTTAGAATCTAGGATTATGCATCCTTGAAAGGAAAAGATCAGACTGGTAGAAGAGTGTCTGAGTCAGGTTCAGAGTCAGGGGAGGAAATTCAGAAGTTTTGGAAATACAGATTGAGGATAAGACTTGGGCATCATTTTATGTTTATGACTTCCTGAGTTGTTTTTACATTATTACTGAATGAGTAATTGAGTTGAACGAATGAATGAATGCAGACATACTCTTCCCTTCCAGCCCAGACAGAAGAAATGATCTAGAATAATAATAATAATAGGAAATAATCTAGGATCTGGGTATAATAATAATAATGATATTGACTAGCGAGGCCGCTCACAGTGCAATACCATGTGTGGTCCTCACTACCTTTGCCAGTGGAGGCACACAGACACTTTCATACATGAACTTTTGATGATGTTGCTCAGTCCTGTCCAAATCTTTGCCACCCCATGGGCTGTAGCCCACCAGGCTCCTCTGTCCATGGGATTTCCCAAGCAAGAATACTGGAGTGAGTTGCCATTTCCTTCTCCAGGGGATCTTCCCAACCCAGGAGTCGAACCTGAGTCTCCTTGGTCTACTGCATTACAGGCAGATTCTTTACCCTTTGAACCATCTGAGACTCAAAAGGATGACATCACCAGTCAAGGATTGCACATTAAGTGCCCAAACTAGGGACTCTGCTCAGGTCTCCCAATTCCATGAACTGGAAGTACCTCTTCCATACTATCCTATGTCCTTATGTTTTTGCCCCAAGCAAGAAAACAATATCTAGCCTCTGGAGCAAAACTCACACGTGGGCTTCCCTGGACTTCTGTTTGCATTTAGCAAGCCCATCCTAGACAGAGACAGAGCATAACGCTGGAAAAGGTCATTTCAGGGCCAGATTTGAGTCTAGGATTTGAGACAAATACATTTTCCCAGTGCTTGTTGTGCCAAGCTCTGTGCTACGGGCATGGGATGTGCCTGTGGCTATGAGCCAATTCTGGATTGCAGCCTGTTTTGTAAATAAAGTTTTTTGGAAATACAGCCACGCACGTTTGTTTACCCAGTGTCCATGGTTGTATTTCCAGTACAACAGCACAGCTGAGCAGTTACCACAGAGACTGTACGGCCCCTCAGAATCCAAAACATTTACTGTCAGGTGTTGTACGAAAGAGGTCTGTGAATACCTGGGATAGAGCAATGACTAGGGCAGGAGACAGTACAGCCAACAGCGATTCTACGAGCACAGCCTGACACTGGAAATAAGGCCAAGACACAGAAGTGGAGCGGAAGATAGGGAGCTATTTAGCATCACTTGTCTCTGCTGGAGAAAAGGGGACAGTTACCTTCCTACAGGGCCTCCCTTGTGGCTCAGCTGGTAAAGAATCCGCCTGCAGTGCCAAAGGCCTGGGTTCAATCCCTGGGGTGGGAAGATCCGCTGGAGAAGGGAGAGGCTACCCACTCCAGTATTCTGGCCTGGAGAATTCCATGGACTGTAAAGAGTCGGACAAGACTGAGCGCCTTTCACTTTGACTTTCACCTTCCTAAAAGGAAAAGTGAATGGCATCTGGCTACATGCTGGAAGATTAGCAGTACTTTGTAAAGCAGTGGGAGGACATTCCAGGCCTTCAGAGAGGCTCATTCAAAAGTGTCAAGGCAAGAATCGAGTTGTTTTCCTCGGGACACCATAGTGAATGACAGAGACGAGGGGCTTCCCTGTTGGTCCAGTGATGAAGAATCTTCCTGCCTGTGAAAGGTTGCCATCCCTGCTCCGGGAAGATCCCACGTGCCGCGGAACAGCTAAGCCCGCGTGCCACAACTACGGAAGCTTGCACACGCTAGGACCTGTGCTCCACCACAAGAGAGTCCACTGCAATGAGAAGCCCGTGCAGGACGACGAGGAATAGCCCCCACTCTCCGTAACTAGAGAATGCCCGTGGGCAGCCATGAAGACCCATCACAGCCGAAAAATAAATAGCATAGATAAAGCTTAAAAAAATAATAGAGATGAGACTCAGGGAAAACTTAGCTACAGTGAGTTGGGCAAGTGAAATGTATTATCACATACTATCCCTGCCAGGCACCTCTTATCCCCATTTTTTAGAAGAGACTGAAATGAAAAGAAATTAAGTAACTTGTCTCAGTTCTCAGAATAAGGCATGAATTTTTTTCCAGGCTCCAAAGTCTCTATCTGACCCTCCACCACTCAGCAGGTAAATCACCGCCGCCCTCGGCCACCCAGCCTTGGCTCGGCCCCAGCAGCCAATTGTGCTGCCTATACACCTGTTTGCCAGAGACATCATGACAGAGGGGGTGTGTCAGCAGATGGTAGGACCTCCCCAGGCCAGGCAGCCTTTGCAGCAGGAGTCACGACCACGCTTAACTCTGCAATAGCAAGACTGGCTCTCTTGTGTGTTGGGAATAAGCCTAAATGGATGTGAACAGGGGCCAGTGACCATTAATCATGATGAAAAGGAGCCCAAGTGACAAATTCCAGTTGAGTTCATCTTCCCTGCAACTCAGTCATTCCCTCCCCTTATTTCATCTAGCAGCCCTGTATTCAAAGTCTGCAATCAACTTGGGCCTTAAGTAGCTGCAGGAACCTTAGCAGGTTTGATTATATCCACTTCACCTTCACACTCCAGATCCAACAATGAAAATGTGTGAAGAGAGATGCCTCGTTTTCATATTAATGCATATTTAAAGGATCATAAAGGGACACTTTGACTTAAGCAATGGACAAAGGTGATAAAACTCTTTTTGAGAATCTTAATGAACTCATTTAAGCTTTGAAAGAGGATCAACTGATTGAAAATTTTTGATATCTCTGTATTAAGGTAAGATACAATAGTTCCTTTTTCTGAAAAAAGAGAAAAGTGGTGGTTACGCAAATTTATGAGAACTGTGTTGTATTTACTTTTCACTGTGATGAAACATACAAAAGATTGACTATTTTAAATATTTTAAGTAACACAGCTCAGTGGCATTAAGTACATTCACATTGTTGTGTACTGTCCATCTCCAGCATTTTTTTCTTCTTCTCAAACTGAAAATTTGTATATTAAGTGACAATTCCCCCTTCTCCCTTGGCTACTTCCAAACTCTGGCAATCATTACTCTGCTTTTCATCTCTATGAATTTGACTACTCTCTGTGCCTCACAGAAGTGGAATCATACAATATTTGTCCTTTGGGGGCTGGCTTATTTCAATTAGCATCATATTCCCAAGGTTTACCTATGCTGTCGCACAGAATTAGAATTTTCTTTCTTTTTAGGTAGAATAATGTTAAAACACCTTCAGTTTTTTCTTATGTGGGAATGGTTTAATTTCTCTTTCACCTTTGAAGGACAATTTTGCTGGATATACCATTCTAGGTTGTTGACAGGTCTCTTTCTTTTTTCACGTTACAGTCCTTGCCATATTAAATTAAATTATTTTAAATTCTAAGTTTGATCATTCCCAACTCCCTGCCATATCTTAGTCGAGTTCTGATGCTTGATTTGTCTCTTCACACTGCATTTTGGCCTTTCAATATGCCATATATATATGACGGAAAGGTGACATCTCAGCTGAGGTTTAACAGGTGAGTAGGAAAAAGTGGGGTGAGGTAGGCATTCTATGTGGAGGTTGCAAAATGTAACATCTAAATCATATGTTATTTATTAACAAACATTACTGTTATTATCTCATTCAGTGTCATAGGCTATAGAATCAGTGAGACCCAGGTCCAAATCCTATTTTTGTCACCTTTAGTTACGTGACCTTGGATAAGTCACCTGATCTTCCTGAGTCTCTGTCTTCTCTGCATCACAAGGATATGTATATATAACTTCTAGGAATGCTGCTAGAGGATAAGTTGATAGACCATGGAACCCTGCCCTGTGACATTTAAAGGGGCTATGATACATTTCTCTTCCTATTCTTTTCAACCAGTTTAATGTTTCTCATCTTATGGGTTCCAAAGTCTTCCTGGATAGCCAATAACTTCCATCAATTAACATCTACTAAAGCATGAGATGCTGAACCAATATTCCATGTGGTTCAGTTCAGTTCAGTCGCTCAGTCTTGTCCAGCTCTTTGCGACCCCATGGACGGCAGCATGCCAGGCTTCCCTGGCCAACAACTGGCAGGCCATGCTGTCAGTTCCTCCTGAGCCACTATATGGCATGCTGCTGTTTCTAGGAAAACTCATAATACAAATTCGTAAGATAGTAAAGGTATATTTGTTGTTGTTGTTTAGTCACTAAGTCATATCAGACTCTTTTGCAGCCCCGTGGACTGTAGCCCACCAGGCTCCTCTGCCCTTGGGATGTCCCAGGCAAGAATACTGGAGTGGGTTGCCATTTCATTCTCCAGGGGATCTTCCAGACCCAGAAATGGAACACAAGTCTCTTGTATTGGCAGGCAGATTCTTTACCACCAAGCCACTAGGGAAGTCCAGGAAGGCATGTTACAAATTACTAAGTAACAGTGTCAATTCCAGACTTTTAACTTGAACTCTGCACAACACCCACACCTCAACCGACATTTGGACTTTTCTTGAAAATGCATTGTTTAGATCACAAAGAAAAAATAACTTTAAAATATTTTTGATTCAGCACTTCAAGAGGATGGCTGGACCCCATCCAGATGGAGTTGGAATCTAGGCTTTCCCTCAGTTCCCTTTCGGTCCATGAGTAAATTGTAGTATGCCTGACACAAAATCATCTGTCATGAACTCTTATGCAAATGATAATTTTCTTCTGAAAACTATTTCCTTAGTGATGGTAAATCTTCAACTACTGTTGACAGATTCAATTTTTGGAAAGCACAAAAAAATATAGAACACCTATGGAAATATAATTCAGCTCAGCCAATATTATTGAGCAGTTACTACCTGTCATTTGCTTGTTTGCTCTCAGATTCACCAAACACATTTGACTCTCTGAGTCAAGCTCAGGCAGTGAGGCAACTTAGGAGATAGAAGTGTCGTGGGTATGGAGTAGACATAGTAGAATGACCAGGAACTCACCAGGGGTGATGGAAAAGTGGCAGGGTCGGTGAAAACATTCCTGGGTTGGGTGGGAAAGCATGATTCAATTCTTGCCAGGTACCCTCTGACTACTCTTTCTCCCTGTCTGTGTCTGAGCTTTCCAATCTAGTGAAGTGGCTTTGTGTACAGTGTGTGTGTGTGTGTGTGTGTGTGTGTGTGTGTGTGTGAGTCAGTGGTGTCTGACTCATTGTGATCCCATGGACTGTAGCCCACAAGGCTCCTCTGTCCATGGAACTCTCTAGGCAAGAATACTGGAGTGGGTTGCCATGCCCTTCTCCAGGGGATCTTCCTGACCCAGGGATCAAACCTGGGTCTCCTGAAGTGCAGGCAGATTCTTTACCATCTGAGCCACCAGTGGACGCCAGGTGTCCTCTGTGGCTGGACAGCATCTCTACCACATGCGTATCCACACACCTGAGCCCACTCCCACCCCCAGACCTATTGAATAGACAATGGGTCCCACTAGGTTGTGCTTTAACAAGCTCCCAGTAGTTCTGAAGTTTGAGACCCACTGGTCTGGATGAACTCAAAGTCTTATCTTGCTTTAAGAGTCTATCATGGAGCCACTCTTGGCATTGGAAGTGGAAAAAGAGGAAAGAGATTTCCCAGAAAAGGAGAATTGTTCATAGTTATGAAAAGCTCTCCATGTGGGCGCCATGAATCTCTACTTTATCTGGGTCAAATGACTTTTCCCTTTGAAAACTCCTAAGTTTGACATCAAACTCTCCGTGTTTTTCCTTCTGATTTGCACACTTTTGGGTCTTGGACCTCACCCAAAGACTTGGCATTTTTTGATCACTGCTCAGATTTTGATTTTCCCAAGTTTTCTGGCCTTTGATGTCTCCCCAGTTCAACAACCAGCTTCGGGCAGCGGGCTTGGTGGCAGACTGTGTTGGCTTTAGGTCTGCTTCACTCATCTTTATCACGGGGCCCAGGTTGAAGCGGTAGGGACTCTCCTGGGCTTGCACTTTTCAAGATAAATCCCTGAAGGCCGTGAGCCCAGCCAAACTGTGCCAGCACTTTAAATAGCACCTGCATTATCTGCTCTTATTCAATATCTTTACTTCCTTCCTATTGTCCAAGCAGAAGTCAGTTGAGAAGAAAAGTATAATCTACTCCAAAGAGAGGGAGGGGGAGTAAAATGTGCTGAAAAATAATCTGATGAAAGATGTAACAGTGTAGAATTTTCACTGTCACAGCCCTTGGTGTGAGGGTCTCACTTTCCTCCCAGGAATACTACTGGCCTCATTCTCCTCTTACCTTGAAGAAAAGAGGTCAGTGACTTTTCCTCCTTCCCAGACTCCACGTTTCTTTGACTTTTCTATAGTCCCCAACCTCCCTCAAGTGCAATGTGACATGAATTCTGGAGGGAATTCCAGGCAAAACCTTCTCTCAGACTCTGTTGCAGGGAAGACAGATAGTGACCCCTATGTCATCATGCCCCCTAAGTCACACTGAGCTGATCATCAGCCTGCCCATTTCTCTCCCGCACTATAAAGCGTAATCATCATACAAGTGTAGGAATCCAAATTCAGAAGGGAACTGTTCCTTCTAAATCTTTGTGCTTTAATAGCAGTAGATAACTCCTTACACCTCCCATAGCTGGTGTATGAACATCAGAGGGTTGTTTTTTTTTTTTTTTTCACATGAATGGATGTAAGCACTGACCCATTCCTCTAGGGAGATCTACTTTTTACTGAACTAACTTTAGCTGCACAGTTGGGAAAGGATGGACATTGAATCAAAGTCTTCCCAGGAGTCAGTTATCCTCAGTTTCATCTTTATAGATTTCTCAGTAACTCCTATTTAAGCAAGCTAATCAAGAATAGAAGCCAACTGGAGCAGAGGTGTCTAAGTGTCACCCCAACACTTGCTTTTACTTCCTTGCCTAACCTCTTCCAGAAACACCCTATTAGATGCACCCAGTTAAAAAAAATGTTTAATTAGATAGGTAGGCATCTGCATGATCCAGTCTACTTGCCACATGAAATTAACCATCACACAGCTGGAGATTTTATTTGACCCCCACCCCCAGCCCCCTGGGGCTTCCCTGGTGGCTCAGAGGTTAAAGCGTCTGCCTCCAACGCGGGAGACCCGGGTTCAATCCCTGGGTCGGGAAGATCCCCTGGAGAAGCAAATGGCAATCCACTCCAGTATTCTTGCCTGGAGGATCCCATGGACAGAGAAGCCTAGTAGGTTATAGTCCACGGGGTCGCAAAGAGTCGGACACGACTGAGCGACTTGACCTCACCTCACCTTACCCGGTCCCCTGTGGTTAGCTCCTGGACCACTGGGAGGAGGAGTTAAAATAAAGCAGCAACCTCCTCTTTCTCTTTGCCGATCGGCTGGTCACAGGGGGCAGCCTGGTGAAAACTGGAGTGGCCATCATGGGCCCAGAAATGGAAACTGTTGAGATGGCAGAACAAGAAATTAAAAGGAACCCAGGTCCCCAGGGCCACCAAGCTGTTTTATCAGCTCTACACTGCTCACGCTCAGACCGTTGTAGAAGATAAAACTAAATGTCTCTGTAATGTAAACCACATTTGTTCTATTCTTTCTCTCTTACTGAAGCCAGAACATGTGTCTTAAAAAAAAAATACCAATCTCTCTGTCTCTCTATTGAGACACACTTTGTACTCTTAAGTATGAGCACCGGCTCTTTCATTCAACATTCCATGAAAAAATGTTCACTGAACAGCAAACGCATACAAGGCATTAACCTATGTGCTGAAGAGACAAGTGTGCTGACGTTACTTTGTCTCCTGACTCTCCTGCTACCGTGCTGCCTGGGCTTTAGCCACGCCCTGCGTGCGTGCTGTCTCTTCAGTCATGTCTGACTCTTTTGTGACCCCATGGACTGCAGTCCACCAGGCTCCTCTGTCCATGGGATTCTCCAGGCAAGAATACTAGAGTGGGTTGCCATGTCTTCCTCCAGGGAACCTTCCCGACCCGGGGATTGAACCTGCATCTCTTACAACTCCTGCATCGGCAGAAGGGTTCTTGACCACTAAGGGAAGCCACCTGGGAAGCCCTCCCGACACACTTTCATGTCTTTATGCCTTAGTATACACTCTCCCATCAGCCTGAAATGCCTCCCTTCCCCCTTTTAGCCCAAAGGCTCTTACCTGAGAAAGGAAAATCAAAATGGGATCAGCATTACTAAGAGAACTGTCTAAAACAGAGCCGAGAAAATGTGGAGGATGTGTGACTTACACACATCTCAGTCAGGAAGGAATTTAGACTTGGACTACTTGTCTTAACAGGCATCCAGAACATGCGCACAATGTTCCAGAAACTTGAGACACTTATGGGACCTTACAGTAGATAACTCGTGACAAGATGATTCTTGCCAGATGATTTAACGACCTTGAGTTTTTGCCTTTATAAGTCCCTGACTCTCTTCCCAGAATACCCTTATGGTTTTATTCTGATTCGTATCTTTCAAGCTGCAGTTCCTAAGACCCCAAATAAAGTTCTGGGTTCTCTGCAGCCAACAGACTGATGATTATTGGCCACAACTCATCTGAGCCTCTGTTTCCTCATCTGAAAAATGATCTCAAGCAGCTGCTGTACCTAAAGCCCATAGACCTGACCTTGGCCACAGTAGGTCTTCAGTAGGAGCTGGTGCAGGTTTCTGTTCCCGGCCATGCTGCCCCCGTGGTGGAGGAAGTCTCTATTTCCAATTTTGGAAAGCTGGGATCTCGTACGATTATTTTTCCAGGTGAAGCCTCCAAGCTAATGGATGACTTTCCACTACCTCCTTTCACAGTGAAGTGACGATGGTTCTTCTGATTGCTTTGTTTTTCCTCTTTATAAAGTAACCAAGATAACGAACCTCATGCAATCTTGACTCTGCAATACATTTCCATACTAATTAATAGCAGTCTCAATGGGGCAAGTTTTTTCGGAAAATAAATTACATATATTCAGGTGTCTGGTTTTTACCGCCATTAAACTTAACTACCCTGTTTGTGTCTCTTTATTGCTCTTTTTTTTTTTTTAATAAAGACCATAAAAAAGAAGCTACAATACTACAGCCAGGGGCCAGAAGGAAGCTGCCTTTCATATTTCTAATAGCTTCAAATAAAATATGTTCAAGCACTCTCTGCCATCTGGCTGCAAAAGGTTGTTTAGAAGGTCCCTCCTCCTCCACGTTCTAAGCATCAATTCTATTTTCCAATTCCTTGGCTAGATTAAATTTATGAACTGCTCAACCCTTGGGTGATAAATGTGTTGATTGTGACCATTTCCTTTTTCCAGTTTCCAATTAACATGATTGGTATGGAATCTACAGAGACAGCTTAGGTCTTGAAACTTGCATCTTGCGGCTCAGGAGCTGAGTCAGCACAGATTTCAGCATCCCTTCCCCCTCTTCTGTTGTTTCTCTACTCACATACCTGCAGAACACTTAACAATAGCTCAATATTATTTCCATCCATTTGGAAGAAAAACCTGGATTTAAAATCTGCAGCAGCAACCGGTAATTTTTCTTTAAAAATTTCCATGGAGTACAAGTAATTTTGTATAACATTTTCATACTATGGGCAGCTTCATATTTGCATAGGAAAATAGGCTGAGTTTCTAATCAGGCAGTATTACAAGTGATTGCGATGCTTTTTTATAAATGCAAAGCGACGGGAAAGGTAGAGAGTAATAAAGAAATGGAATGGCTCCAGGGTGTTCACGAAAAGCTGATTGCCTTTAACGTCTGCGTTATTCTAACAGCCCACTTCCAAATCCCAAGACGAGAGTGGAAGATCTAAACAGAGGCTCTCACTCCTTCTCCTCCTCCTCCTTCTCTTCTCTGTCATTGTCAGCTTCCAACATCTCTTGCCCACCACTGTCATCATCTCAACATCTGTGGGCAGTTGGGCAGTGGAAGGAATCCAGATACCCACTGAGGGGGGCCAAGCTTGCCTCTATTCTTGTCTCTGCTGTTTATAACCTTATTATTTTAGGTGGAAATATCTCTATCCTTTTAGTTCCAACATCTACAAAGAGAGAAAAAAAACATGGTACCCACCTCCTCCAGGCATGTTATGGAATAATACCAGTAAAATACCTGGCACAAAGCTGGTACACATGCCATTAGCCAGCAACGTAGAAGCTCGTTGCTGAGACTCTGGATTCCGAATCCCTGAGTTCAAATCCCAGCTTCGCTTCTTCCTGGCCTTAGAAAACTTGATTACCTCCCTCTATAAAAAAATGGAACAGTCATTGCAAAATATCTTTTATTATTGTGAGATAAAATGACATAAAATGTGCTGAGACCATGCAGTATGATATGAATATAATTATCACCTAAGATGTTTATCAATAGCCGACTATCGCTTCCTTCAGCCAACATTTGCAGAGCATCTGCTGTGTGTCAAGTACTCTTCCAAGTATTAACCATGGCCCGAAGATGAATTAGAGAGTTCTGATTCAGCTCAACATCGCACTCATAAAGGAACCTTCCCTTTGCTTACTCTCTGGCCAGATTAAACTCCGTATCATGAGCTCTCAGTAAAACTGGCATCTCTTCTTTCAGTTCAGTGCTTGTCACTGTTAGACGCTCCTACTGTGTGAGCTAATTCAATTCCTCTTCCCTCTGCTAAAGCATATACACACCATGAGAACAGGAATTGTGTCTGTTTTGGCTCAATCACTAATGTTTACTGCAGGGCTTGGGCAAATGCCAAGAGCTCAATCAATGTTTAATAAATGTGAAATGGAGACAGGGTCTCCTCATTTGAGGCCCTTGCATTTTGGCAAATTCTATGATAAAGTTACATGGCTACTAAAAACTATTGAAACTCAGATGGTGGAAACTCCACCCTGGGGATCGAGGAGATGTTTCTAGATTCAGGGCTTTGCTTATCTGAGATTATTCTTGTTTCCTTCTTTTTTTCTCTTTTTTTAAGAAGGGGAGAAGCATTCATTTGGTTTTGTCAGGATGATGTGATAAAAAGAACCAGGGTCTGTTGTTGGAAAGAGGAGTTGAGACCTCATCTTTATAGTTCATTTACTATTTATCCATGAGCAAGTTACTTTAACTCTGCACACCCGTGTTTCTCATATGAAAGATAAGTAATAAATCAGCTTGGCTTTCGGGAATGGAGGAGGTGGTTTCAAATGATACAACACAGAAGAAAGTATTTGGAGCTCTGTCAAGTCATAGTAATTACTTAATAAATGTCACTCCTTTGCCCTTGAGCATCATCTCAACTCATAATAACTACATCCTGAAGTTTCTCCCTGCTTTGTGCATAGAATAAATTTGTTTCGTGCCTTGTTATCTTACCTGGTTTTCACCCCAAAGTTGTGAGGTTAGCAGGACATCAGAGGACGGGGGTTTAGGGAGTTAATAGTTTACCATCACTTGATGCAAAACTCTGACTTGCCAAATGGTATATTCCTTCATAAAGCAGGATTTCTCTCTAAAATAGGCAATGGAAATGTTTCCATGATTAACAAGGTGCCCATAATTCAGAGTCAGAAAACACAGCTAACAGCTGGCCTGAAAACACTGGGCAAACAATTTATGAGCCCCTGCTCGATTTAGAAGAGAGAAGATTCACATCCTAGCATAATAATCGTATTTCTTACTTGCTTTGTCCAGAGAAAAATCTTACCCTAGATTAAGAGATTGTTTCTCTGATGCTCCTCCATCATGACTAGAGAAACATAAACCCTTTTGTGATTATCTCTGCAATCTCCTGGCTACTGGAGAGGAGGCAGGCAGGATTGTTCTGGTGTCATAAATATTGGTACCATTATGGACCTGCTCTACTGATGTTCATCAGTTCAAAGGGCCCTGGAATTTGGTCGAACATTTCAGATGAATGATAATGCAACTTTTGATCCAGCTGATTATTACACAATCAATGGAGCTGGTTACAAAGGAGAGATAAAACAGAAGGACAAAAGGGAGGAAGAATATGTGTGATAGAAAGACAGAAAGCATAACAAAGAGAAAAAAAGAGGAGGACAGAGAAAGGGAGGAAAGAAAGTGATTAGGAAAAAGAGTAGTTCTCAGTCATCAAGCATTTAGTACGTACCAAGTTGTGAAGGATCTCACAACCATTTCCTCCGTTAATGCTAAAAGTAGAATTCTAAGCAGGGACTGCTGTTTTAGATAGAAAGAGATAGACTCAAGTAGATTAAATAACTTAACCAAAGTCACCCAACACCAAATGGAGGAACAAGATTAGACCCCAGAAGGGCAGCGAGGCAGGGAAAATAGGAGAAGGAGGAAAACTGGCTTTGGAGAGGGACTGATAGAAATCACCAGCTTCTTTGCTGGAAAATTAGTGTCTTTTTTATCATAGGCAAATAGGCATGAACAGTTACTTGAATTGTGCCAAGCTTAACTTTCTGCCCCCACCCAAAGTAAAACTTCCAATTAGAAGTGAGACTGGGTTAAAAATATCTGCTCACTAAAAGGAACAGAAAACAGCAGATTGATGGGCCAATTTGTGAGTAGGAGCCATTGTCTGCAAATTCAAAATACTGGGGAAGGATTTTATAGCTGCTGCAGCCCTGGGCTCTTTTGCCTACTAGAAAGGAAAATCCAGGTAGCGACATCGTACCACCTATTTGGCTGAAACAGCTAGGAATATATCAAAGTTCTAAGTAATCACAAGAGTCTTAGGGTGAGAAAGAAGGGCACTAAATAACAATAATACTGGAATCACAGTGCATGCTCAGTCGCTCAGTTGGGTCTAACTCTTTGTGACCCCATGGATTGTAGTCCGCCAGGCTCCTCTGTCCATGGGATTCTCCAGACAAGAATACTGGAGTGAATTGGCATGCCCTCCTCCAGGGTATCTTCCCGACCCAGGGATCGAACCAGAGTCTCTAACATCTCCTGTATTGACAGGCAGATTCTTTACCACTAAAGCCACCCGAGAATACAGGTTGAATCACAGTAGATGCATTCATTTTCCTAAAAATAAATAAGATGCAAGGAACAAAGGCAACCGGATTACATAGAATCTGCTCAGACTTCTTACCGTCCATGGAGGAGAGACTGTGATAGAAGGAGGAGGGCTGAAAAGGGACAAGGTACAAATACACCCCCTTATGAATTCCTCAAACATTCATGCTGGTCCTTGTAGGCACTGATAACAGGCTCTGTGTTCAAGGAGCTTATCATTCAGGTAAGTATGGAGACAAAATTTCCACCTGCGTACTCAGACATCAGAGCTCAAGGATTTTGCTTCCTGACTGCCGCTGATGCTATTGACCCTGTTGCTCAGCCTTGCTTCACCAAAATATTTGTGGTTTTTGGCGTCTTCGACGGAAGCTTCTTCTGAAACG
Source organism: Oryx dammah (assembly GCF_014754425.2). Classification (NCBI taxonomy): domain Eukaryota; kingdom Metazoa; phylum Chordata; class Mammalia; order Artiodactyla; family Bovidae; genus Oryx; species Oryx dammah. Next base: position 20,359,576 of record NW_024070203.1, on the reverse strand, counting down.
GAAGAAACACATTTTCAAGCACATCAAGCTTGAATGGGTTTATTCATCCGGCGCATGTTTACAGAGTCCTGGACAACAGGGCCCCAGCAATGGATAAAGCCCTTGTCTTCATAGACAGAGACCCACAGAGGGACTCAGACAAAGCCCAAAGGACAGAGAAAAGGGACTGCAAGCCTGAAGGACATGCTTGCAGTTCTAGGATTGAGGCTTACTTAATAGGCAGACAGGCTATTGATAAGGTGGCACTGAGTTGTCTTACTATGGAGGTAACATTTGATGGATGCCACTGGGATAAGCAGGGAGGCTGGGGACAGCCCCAGGTCCCAGCAACAGCAGGGATGAGGTCACCAGCTTGGAGAGGTGAGCACATGTAGCTGGACCCAGACTCTGTTACATCAGTTTAAGTGCAGGGGTCGGGGGGTGACTTCGAAGATGACACTGAGTGAGGGGCTGATCAGACTCTACAAGTCTTCCATGAACACACTGCAGATCAGTAACCAGGAAATGCTGATGACTGGGAAGAGACTGTACTTATTTTTACATATTTATTTATTTTACTTTTGGCAGTGCTGGGTCTTCTTTGCTGTGTGCAGGCTTTCTCTAGTTGCAGAGAGCAGAGGCGACTCTTCATCGTGACCATGGGCTTCTCATCGCGGTGTCTTCTCTCGTTGCAGAGCACAGGCTCTAGGTGCGCGGGCTCAGTAGTTGCGATGCATGTGCTTCGTTGCTCCATGGCGTGTTGGATCTTCCTGAGTCAGGGATCAAACCTTGCCTCCTGCCTTGGCAGGTGGACTCTTAACCGCTGGATCACCAGGTCCCAGGGGGAGATTTTAGAAGCTGCTGCTGTCTGGACTCCTCAGTTCCCTCCAGACCCTAATACCGGGTCATTTCACATCCAGCAGCTCTGCCTCGAAGTGTTGCCATCATGTCGATGTACTAGTTGGAATTCCGGGGCATGCTGCTTCTGTCCTCAGCTGTTTCAGCCTTGCCTTCTCCACCCACCTCGTCTCAATGCCATCCCTGCCCTCTTCACCTTCTCTGAGACCCCTCTCTATTCCCAAGTTCAAAGCACAGTGCCTAACTCCTGGCTCATTTCCAGCACAACTCTGGGGAAAGAAGAAATAAGGACTGTAATCCACTCACCTCTACCCTTCTCATTCCTCATCTCTGCCTCCAAGGCTTCATCCTGTAATATTGTTCGGTTGCCCAACCGTGTCCAACTCTTTGCGACCCCGGGAGTGCAACATGCCAGGCCTCCCTGTCCCTCACCATCTCCCAGAGTGTGTCCAAGCTCATGTTCATTGCATCGGCAATGCCATCCAGCCAGCCACCTCATCCTCTAACTCCCTCTTCTCCTTCTGCCCTCTATCTTTCCCAGCATCAGGAACTTTTCCAGTGAGTTGTCAGTTCGCATCAGTTCAGTTCAGTTCAGTTCAGTTCACTCGCTCAGTCGTGTCCAACTCTTTGTGACCCCATGAAACACAGCACGCCAGGCCTCCCTGTCCATCACCAACTCCCGGAGTTCACTCAGACTCACATCCATCAAGTAAGTGATGCCATCCAGCCATCTCATCCTCTGTCGTCCCCTTCTCCTCCTGCCCCCAATCCCTCCCAGCATCAGAGTCTTTTCCAACGAGTCAACTCTTCGCATGAGGTGGCCAAAGTACTGGAGTTTCAGCTTTAGCATCATTTCTTCCAAAGAAATCCCAGGGCTGATCTCCTTCAGAATGGACTGGTTGGATCTCCTTGCAGTCCAAGGGACTCTCAAGAGTCTTCTCCAACACCACAGTTCAAACACATCAATTCTTCGGCACTCAGCTTTCTTCACAGTCCAACTCTCACATCCATACGTAAAGTTATGACCAACCATAGCCTTGACTAGACAGACCTTTGTTGGCAAAGTAATGTCTCTGCTTTTCAATATGCTATCTAGGTTGGTCATAACTTTTCTTCCAAGGAGTAAGCATCTTTTAATTTCATGGCTGCAGTCACCATCTGCAGTCATTTTGGAGCCCCCCAAAATAAAGTCTGACACTGTTTCCACTGTTTCCCCATCTATTTCCCATGAAGTGATGGGACCAGATGCCATGATCTTCGTTTTCTGAATGTTGAGCTTTAAGCCAACTTTTTCACTCTCCACTTTCACTTTCATCAAGAGGCTTTTTAGTTCCTCTTCACTTTCTGCCATAAAGGTGGTGTCATCTGCATATCTGAGGTTATTGATATTTCTCTCGGCAATCTGGATTCCAGCTTGTGCTTCTTCCATCAGATGACCAAAATATTGGAGCTTCGGCTTCAGCATCAGTCCTTCCAGAGTTAATCACCTTAAAGGTCTCCTTGCTGTCATAGGGAAGAGCAAATCTGACTCCATATGAAGTCACTTTGTATATCCTTTAATAACCCTTACAACTGTAGGAAGTGGAGTCTGTTGTGCTCATTTTACAGAAAAGAATATCATGATGAGAGAGACAAATTGCCCTAGGTTATTTACCAAGTAACTTACAACTTCATTGCACATGCAGTCTTCTTCTCATGTTCCTTCCAGATATCTCAGAAAGATTTGGGAAGTGAAGCTGAATTTTCTAATCATGTTTTCATTGGAGCATTGAGAAAGTGGGGAGAGACCCTAAAGATAACTTTTTTTTTTTTTAAGGAAAGGTCTATTTTTTTATTATTATTTTCTTGGCTGAACCATGAGGCATGTAGGAAATTAGTTCCCTGACCAGAGGTTGGACCCACACTTTTTTGCACAGGAAGTTTAGAGTCTTAACCACTGGGCCATCAAGCAAGTCCTCTCTCCTGTGCTCCTTCCTCTATCCTGTATAGCTGAAGAATGCGAGGGCAGAATAAAGGTAAAGGTGGAATTGATCAGATCAGTGCTTCTCAATCGCCTGGGTCAGTCGGCAAATGCAGATTCTGATTTGGTAGACCAAGAGTGGGAGCTGAACTTTGACATTTCTAGCAAACTCCCAAGTGACGCTGCTGCAGCTGATCCCTGGCCCACCCTTTGAGTAACAGTTACATCATTTATACGGACTTCCTTTCCAAACTGGTCAGATGAGCAGGACTGTCTCAGAACTTGGTCAATAACATGACGACGGGAACTGGATCCATTACTCATTCGCCTGGGTTGATTTTCAAAGTGAACTTGCCATCAGACCTCAGGAAAGCAAAATACATGAAAATGAGTCATTTAGATGTTGTTGGCTCCTCTCTTCCTCATTCTTACCCAGTTATATTGGTCAAGGCCTTTCCCCTGCAGATGCTGTCCCAGCTGGTCCCTGAGCCAGTATTGATCGAAGTATACATAGGAAGGCAGTGATGACCACGCCCCCCAGCACATGGATCCCAGAATTAGATAACTGTCCTCAGACTGGGGGACTCTTCCCAGATGGCGCTAGTGGTAAAGAACATGCCTGCCAAAGCAGGAGATGTAAGAGATGCTGGTTCGAACCCTGGGTCAGAAAGATCCCCTGAAGGAGGGGATGGCAACCCACTCCAGTATTCTTGTTTGGAGAATCTCTTGGACAAAGGAGGCTGGCGGGCTACAGTCTAGTGTCTCAAAGAGTCAGACCTGGCTGAAGCGACTTAGCATGCATGCATATGCACTTCAGGCTGGAGCTTCTAGCTTTTGCTTTACCCATGGAATCTTGTGGTTTGTCCACACCAAAGCGTGGACCTTTCTTTGGGCTGTTGATAGTTTCTAACCTGACTCTGTTTTCTTTGTCTCTTGCCCCTCTGTTCTCCGCACCTCCTAACATAAGCCTATGTTCTCCATCAGGAACTCCTTTCTGCCTTGCTCAGAGCATGGACTCCCAGCTGCCAGGGTCTTCTGCTGCCTGGCCAGGTCCATCATATCAACTTTATCCACTAAGTAATCCTCATGCCTCACTTATACTTATACATTGCCACTGGGACTGCCTATTCTCTGACCAACCCCATAATAAACTGAGTGTCCATACACTAACTCTACCCATCCTGGCTTCTCCTCTCTCCCCAGCAATGTGGCCCTAATGTTACAGCGTCTTGGTGGTTGACGCCACATCCCAAGTTCTAATGAAAGAGGCGTCTTTGTCCCATCGTGGTAGATCAAACCAAAAAAAAGAAAAAATCCAAACACTGATTCCTTTAATGGAGAGAAGTAGCTGAAAATCATTCTTAAGCATGAAAGTAGTGATATGGCACAAGGTAAAGGCTAAAGGAAGTAGCATTTTATTTAGATTTAGTTGCCATGATAAGTTTGTGTGCAAACAGAGATTAAGTTTGTTGTTTTATAAGATGAGGACATCTAAAGTCAATATCTTTGAATATGATTGGCTACATTCCTTTGGGTAAAATATTAATGTTGTTGGAACAAAGAAAAAGAAATAGGAAAAGAATGTCGATTTTTAACTCTAGATATCACATGTCATATTTGATTAATTTATGATTAACAGCAAACACAATGCATCGTAGGATGGAGAGCTATTGAATATCAAACTACAAATACAGGAATTATTTTAGGCTTAGGCAATTCTCACTCCACTCATTCAAGTTCAGAGTCATTCAGTTCAAGTGTTGTGTCCACATGGCTCCAGTTCCATGGTTTGGCCTCACAGGGAGGGAGCATAACAGGACTGAGAGTCTGAACATACTTATCACAAGAAAAAGAGAAGAGGGCAGCAAAGGATGAGACTGATAGATAGCATCACTGACTCAACGGGCATGAATTTGAGCAACCACCAGGAGATAGTGGAGGACAGAGGAGCCTGGGGTGCTGTAGTCCCTAGGGTCTCAAAGAGTTAGATACAACTTTAAATTGAACAATAAAAACAAACACCAGAACTCAGAGTCAAGTCCTACCTTGCTACTAGCAAGCTGTATCACGATATCCATCTCACATAACTCTCTTAGCTTCCTAATCCTAAAAACCAAAATAATCATGTCACCAATCTCAGTGGTTATTGTGAGGATGAGATGAAATTTTTCTGCAGAAAAACTCCAGACTATGCCCTGAGGCTTTACTAAGCCCCATCTAAACTGTCTTGTTTGGATAATCAAACCATCTTTTTCTAACTTCTTTCTTCAGGTAGTCATAAACCTCGGTCTTTCCGAGTTCACATTTTCCTCCTGGCCACAGTGGGGTCTTGTGGAGAGGGAACATCTGAGTGTTCGTGCTGACCTGGGCAGAGAGAATTCCATCCTAGGTGGGCGCCCTGTGTTTCTCAGATCCTTGCAGTCTAGTTGGGGATGTCCCTTCCTCTGCTCTTCACAAGGCTGGCATGAGCTGCTACAATCCAGACTGCTGACACACAGGACAGTGAGACTTTCTGTTGTTCCCAGTCTGTCCCCTCATCTGTCTGGTTGTTGTTCAGTCGCCCAGTCACGTCCGACTCTTTTCCACCCATGGCCTGCAGCATGCCAGGCCTCCCAGTCCCTCACCATCTCTCAAAGTTTACCCAAGTTCATATCCATTGCATCTGTGATGCCATCCAGCCAGCTCATACTCTGATGCCCTCTTTTCCTTCTGTCCTCAGCCTTTCCCAGCATCAGGGACTTTTCCGATGAGTCATCTGTTCACATCAGGTGACCAAAATATTGGTGCTTCAGCTTCAGCATCAGGGTTAATTTCCCTTAAGATTGACTGGTTTGATCTCCTTGCTGTCCAAGGGACTGTCAGGAGTCTTCTCCAGCACCACAGTTCAAAGGCATCAGTTCTTTGGCTCTCTGCCTTCTTTATGGTCCAGCTCTCATAACTTTACGTGACCACCGGGAAGACCATAGCCTTGACTGTATGGACTTTTGTTGGCAGAGTAATGTCTCTGCTTTTCAACACATTGTCTAGGATTGTCATCGCTTTCCTGCTGAGAACCAATAGTCTTCTGATTTCGTGGCTGCAGTCACCATCCACAGTGATTTTAGAGCCCAAGAAGAGGAAATCTGTCACTATTTCTACCTCTGTCTGGTTAGCTCATCCCAACTCTGCTTCTCAGTGTTTGGCTCAGGATGTCAGCCAGCGGCCTCAGCTCTCAGCAGGATGGTGTCCTGCTGAGCTCCTGGCTCCCCACCCTTGGCTGCTGTGTGCCTCACCCCCCTGGGAGCAAGCAGAGTGGTGGCTCCATCCTGCACCACACAAAGCCCAAGGACTCAGAGGTGCTCCCTCTGGCCCTCTCCCAGCTCTTCTTGAATCCATCACTCAGCACTTTCCATCCTGCCCAGCTGATGTGGGGATATCCTGAGAGAACTTTTATCCCAAGTTCAAATCGACCAGCAGGCCCCCAAGACCTCCAAGTCATGCTTTCCTTTCCACCTCTCTGTGTTTTCTCTCCTGGTATTACCATCCTGGACTGAGTTCAAAGAAATGTGGGATGCTGAGCCCCGGGGTATAAATGAACCCTCCCCTGACTCAGTCTGAATCCCCTGATACAAAAGCCTTCCCTCGCTGTTAGGATTAGCAGATACAATTTATTCTTCCAGACATCTGACAACCTTATTCCTTCTGCAGGCCCTGGGGTGACTGGGAACTTCTCCTAAGTCCTATGCTGCTTCTCTCCTGACTTTGTTCTAGGTGGTGGTGTCCTTTTGCCTCAAGTCATTAAACTTCATACCTTAATAATGGACACAATACAGGGAAAGAAAACAACTCTCTGAGAAGGTCAGGCACTGCTGGAGGTAATTACAAAAGTTACAGATAACCCTGTGTTGCAATGCATGAAAGCTAATGGGTGTTTAATCTAAAGCCAACACTCTGGAATCAGACACATCCTAATTCCAATCTCAAGGAAATTTACACTTTGGTCTGTGGCACAGTTTTCTCATCTAATGGAGATAATGATAGCGTTTATCTGGTAAGGCTGCTGCAGGAATATATATGTATATATATACGAAGGAGATATTGCATAGTAGGTAACCAGTGACCAATAAATGCTTTCGAATGAATGAACCTTCCTAATGACATTGGAGTCTGTCCCAGCCCGTGTTAACAGGGGTATTGTGACTTAACTGAAGCTTCTGTAGACTAAAGAAGACTCCCTTGAGCTATTTCCTTGAGTAAAATTTCCAATGACCTAAGTAAAGGAAAGGGGAGGAGATGGCCACTGACCACATGTTTTCCGGCATCCTATGTGCACCACTGTTTCATCCTCATGGGATGAGGAGTGTGACTCCACTTTACAGACGGGAAAACCAAAGCTCAAGGGAAGACAGCTGAGTGACTCCCCAGCCTGCACCCTCCACCTGTGCCCCAGAAGAGCAGCCACAGAGCCTCCTCCTTGTGACTAAAGCCTAGAGAGGCAATGAGATGCAAAACAGGGAAACCTGCGGAGCAATTCAACTGGCGCCTTTGCCAAAAACATCTAAAGGCTGGCTGGTTAAGTCACAAGGTTGCAGAAGAACTGACACGGATTGAGAGACACAAAAAATTCGCTACTTACTCAAAGTCCCCACTCTCAGCCTGCTGATCATGTGAGGCTGGTCCCTTTGCCCTGCACTGGTCCCTCTTCAAGCCCATCCAGATACTGTCTTTGTGCAACTCTTTCCCTGGTGTGTCTTCAACTTGAGCACACGTTTTTTTTTTTTTGTTTTTTTAATTTATCAAAGTGAGATCATGTCTCCTCAGCTCTAAATTGAGGACAAAGGTCCTCCTGTGACTTTGTCTCCTCTATTGGCCCTGAAAAACCCAATGTAATCATAGTAATACTAAAAGCCAACACTCAGATAGCCCTCACCATGTGCCAGGCATTGCTATGAGCCTCGAGAGTAACTCATGAAACCTCAAGTTGCAATAGGAGAGCCTATCATTGTCATCGTCATTTTACAGAGAGGGCAAGGGAGGCACAAAGAGGTGAAGTAATTTGCTCAAGGTCACACAAGTAGAAAGGAGTGAAGACAGGAATTGAACCCTGAGAGTCTGATTTCAACTTTGTGCTCTGGAGGGTGCGGGAAGGCTCCCTTGAAGCTTCTGGGGATGGCGTTTAATGGGCAAGTTAGAGTCAGACCTCAGCCTGGCACCTCCCATTAATAAGGAATTTAACTTGCAGTCATCACCTGTGCAGGCTAACTAGCTCAGAGCCTTGGAAATCTTGCTATAATACTCAGATAATGCATTGAAAATCGCTTTCCATTATTCTTAATAAAACTTCAGCTGCTTCCCACTTGCCTGGGATACAGCGAAGTACCCTTTGTCCCAACCTCTTTCATTTCTGCTCATTCTCCCACTTCACATTTAACTCTCATGCTGAGAACTCATGTCCATTTGGTTATTTGAAATTCCCTTGAGTGGGAGAGTTTGTACCCGCTGCACCTTCTCCCTGAGATGCTCTTCTCCCAGCTGTTCACGGGGGCTCTATCTCAGCCTGCAGATGTGTAAAGAGCACCCTCTAAAAGGCCTCCCTTTCCCCACCAGCCTTCCATTCCTCCCGCATCACCCTTGCTTAATTTCACCATCCTACTACTTACTGCTATAGTCCCAAGCTAGCCCTGCCACCTTCACCCACAAGTTGTAACCTGGGGTTTCTCAGAACCCTGCCTGGATAAAACCTGCACTGTAAGGCCCTTTATTCACTGACATTTGGGCTCTGGACCTCAGGGGATCAGTTTCACATTCTGGACTGCCCCAGCTTCCAGTCTTTGCTTGGGCCTCCATCTCCTCTCCCTACCATGATCCACACCTGTAATCTCTCCATGAATTTGGGGACTGTTCACTTGGACCCTTTTCTACTATTGTTTCATGATTTTCATTTTGGTTGGGCTGGCCATATATGCAGCTGAGTGTGTGGTGGAGTTTCAGGACCTTGGAAGAGGGTATTATAACACTGGGATAAGCTGCCCTCTTAGAAAACCCTCTCCTCCTTCCAGATGGTGCTTTCATTTTACCTTGCAATGGACAGACTGCCTTTGCACAGTGGGAGGGGGCCTCGTGACTATAATTGCACTGGGCTGTCAGCTATGTTCAGTGGACATCTGGAGGCAGCCAGCTGTGTAGGGGGCGACAGACCCAGGTGCGATCCCTACTACTTCAGCTGCTGAATGGAGGTGTAAACTTGGACAAATTATCTGATATTCTCATACCTGTAGTTAATCATGTGAAGAACAAACCATAATAATAATACATATCTTATAATGTGTGCATGCTAAGTTGCTTCAGGGAAGATCCCCTGGAGAAGGAAATGGCACTCCACTCCAGTACTCTTGCCTAGAAAATTCCAGGGATGGAGGAGCCTGGTGGGCTACAGTCCGTGGGGTCGCAAAGAGTCGGACACGACTGAGCTACTTCACTCACTCGCTCACTGTGCAGCTGTATGGACTATAGCCCGCTGGGCTCCTCCATCCATGGGATTCTCCAGGCAAGAACACTGGAGTGGGTGTCCATGACCTTCTCCAGGGGATCTTGCTAACCCAGGAATTGAACCCGCATCTCATTATGTTCCCTACATTGGCAGGTAAGTTCTTTACCATAGGCACCACCTGGGAAGCCTCTATCTTAGAGCATAATAATATATAACAGTATATTATACAGTATAATATATTACTAATATATTATATTTATTATTATTATTAATAAAGATTATTATAGTATAATAATTAAAATACTATAACAATGTATATATCTATTACGTATCTTATTTTTCGCTGAAAAAAAAAATACACTATTGGGCCAAGCAAGATGTTTGTCACAATGTACTTATTCTACTAATATTTTCCATCCACCCTTCTCCTTGTTTGTATACCTCACATCTCACACGGTTCTGTGTCCAGAGTTATCCCTCAATAAGTATTGGGTGGATTAAAGGAAAGAAAGAAACTATTTTCCTATCACCAGGTCTGTTCTCAGGGATTTGGGGTCTCCCATTTGAAAGAGTTTCAGAACACCTCATCAGGACTGGAGAGCCCAAAACAGACCTACACTCCCCAGATGAGTGTCTCCAGAATGAATGGAAGGTGGGTGGAGCTGTACAAGAGTGAGGCAATGTCTGCCACTTGAATTCAAAATGGCAAGTAAACACTTAGTTCACAGGACAAATAAAACCAGAGACATTTCCTCATCAGCAACTTTCATGTTGTGAAAGACATCCCGGAAAGCACCTGGAAGACCTTCCCTGAATCAGCTCCAACATAGAAACGTTTCTGAATGGACCCATTACCCGCTTCCTGTCACATTACTGGGATGGAAATCAGGCATCAGATCTGAAACTCAGCCGGGAGTGTCCCCACCAGAGACGCCGTGGTCCAGGCGTGTACACTCGGGGGCCTCACTAAGTTGGTGGGGAGTTCCCAGGCACAGCACCGGGGCTTTCTGATCCTCTTCTGTTCCTGATAAAAGGTTGCACAATCTAGCTGTGTTCTCTGAAGGAGCTCCCAGGTGGGCAGTCTGGAGGAGAAGGGTAGGGAACGGCACAGTCACCTAAAAGTCAGGGACTTCCCTGGTGGTCCAGTGGTAAAGAATCTGCCTACTAATGTAGGGGACACGGGTTCAATTCCTGGTCTGGGAACTGAGATCCCTCATGCCACAGGGCAGCTAGACCCACACACCACAACTATGTGGCCTGCACAGGGCGATGAAGACAGCACAGACAGAAAAATGAGCAAAATAATAATATAAAAAGTCAGAAGACTTGGCTCAATAACAGCAAAGAAATCAACGGAGAAACGCTTATTTTCTCTCCACATCTACCTTCTCTTTACATGCCTTTCAAAGAAAAATAAAATATAGTTTGATCTAGATAATAATTTGGAGAAGGCAATGGCACCCCACTCCAGTACTCTTGCCTAGAAAATCCCATGGATGGAGGGGCCTGGTAGGCTGCAGTCCATGGGGTCTTGAAGAGTTGGACACGACTGAGTGACTTCACTTTCACTTTTCACTTTCCTGCATTGGAGAAGGAAATGGCAACCCACTCCGGTGTTCTTGCCTGGAGAATCCCAGGGACGTGGGAGCCGGGTGGGCTGCCATCTATGGGGTCGCACAGAGTCGGACATGACTGAAGCGACTTAGCAGCAGCAGCAGCAGATAATAATTATCATTTTCATCATTATAGGAATTAAAACATCACAGTGATATATCTAGGCTGAATCCTAATGACGGAGGAAGAAACACCCAAACAAAGAAGGCAGACTGAGGCCACTAAGAGGTTGAAAATATTCCAGGCAGACAGTACAGAATGAGCTAAGGTATGCTGTTTGTCTTTCTCTCTCTTTATTTTTTGGCTATGTATTTTTTCCCCTATCCATTTGTTCTTTTGTTTGCCCCGTCTTTCAATCTCTGCTTCAACTATTCAAACTCACTTTCTTTAAACTAATACATTTCTGTATTGATAATTATTTGGACTCCAACTTATTTCTGGTTAATGGATGCTGTACTTGGAATTTGGTATTCTCATTCATTCATTTATTCATTCATTCAATTACGTGTCTGCTAACCTGTGATCAGACTTAAAGCAGAGAGAAGAGAAAGATCTGCTTTATAACCCCCAAGAAACTCACGGTCTAGTAGAGGAAGCTGACCCGGACCAGCTAACTGTAGTTTATGAGTCAGTCAATCATTCATTTAGTCACATATTCAACAACTGCATATTGAGTTCCTACTGTGTGCTAGGGATTCAAAGAAAGGTCAGGAGTGAAAATCCTTGCCACTGTGGCATTTACAGTCTCCTTGCAGAAGCTTGGGGCATGATTGGGATCTGAGAAGACTCCAAGACATAGGTCATGGGGAAATTATGGGTTGTGAAAGAAGATTCTCTTCTTCTTCTTTGTCCACCTTTCTCTAAGCACTAGTGTCAATTTCTGGAATAGATACTGGTTACCCATAGCAACGTCTTAAGCAAGCAATAAAGACTGGAGCAAAGCACATGTTCACTCCGTAACAATAAATTATCCACACGACCCTCTCAGTATGTCGATCAGGAGCATCAAAGGAGCTCTTGGTTAATTAGAAGTGCTCTGGTGCTTCATCCTTAGAGTGGGTGGTGTTGATTTTGGAAGAAATGTTTAAAATTTTTATCTTGCCCTAAAATTTTTATTTGCATAAACTCAGTTATTTATAATTTTGGAAGAAGAAAAGTACTTGGATTTTTTAAAGTTTCATAAAACAATTTCTAATCCTCTAGCTATCTTAGAATGGAGCCCAAACATCTTAATTAGACTTTCAAGTGCTTATGTGATCCAAGTTCAGTTGTCTCTCCATCCTGTCTCTTTACCCGCTCCTTCTTTTGCCCTCATTTAATTGAAAAGCTTTCACATTCCTTGGTAGACATCTCATAGGGGAGAAACTGTGGAATATTCTCTGCTTTGTTTTATCTCTGTTCTGGGGACCATGTTGACCTGTAGTTCATTGGGATGAAATCTTCAAAGCACAAAACCTCATTTCTTAGAGTTTATCATCTTATACAGCTAATTTGGATTGCTTTCCTGAAGCACATCAACTGTCATTTACTGACTTCAAAGACCTTCCAATGCATCTCTGTTTATTTATGTCTTCGCATCCCCACTTTGCCATCTCTCAGTGGGTGATCTCGCCCAACACAAACTTTCAATTCTCACCTTCAAGTATGTGATTCCTCAATCTATATCTAAACCCAAAGGCCCATCTCTACATGTCAAGTCTGCTGGGGATGTGATCATACTCCTCAGATTCGTCCACAGGAGGGTAATGAGGCTGGAGGTTTTATCCACAGGATCCTGTCCACACTTCTGGGCTAGACTTGCTCTCAGGCTAAGAAGCTCCCGCAGCATCAGAGAAGGCCCTGCAGAAGGAAATAAGTAGACTAGAGTTCAGTTGGGCACTTTGCTGAAACATGAAGACATACCTTCAAATGGGCTTTTCCTTTTCTTCTCTTTCCTTCTCCCTACTCCCTGACCCCTTCCTGCAAGAATGTTACAAACTACCTGCACCTAAGTTCTTATTTCAGGCTTTGCTCTCAGGAGAAGTCAATGAAGACAGATGACAAGAGAATATGGTTTTCATCCATCTCTCTTCTCTGCAGTCTCAGTATTGGTTCCAGGAAATGGCAGCCCACTCCAGAGTTCTTGCCTGGAAAATTCCATGGATAGAGGAGCCTGGCAGGCTACAGTCTACAGCATTGCAAAGAGTCGGCAATGACTGAGCGGCCAAGTGCATGTGCGCGCGTGCACACACACACACACACACACACACACAGACACACTCATTAAAAAGTCACCAAAGAGTCCCTTCACCGACTGACATCACAGTCATTCTGACAGCAGAAAGAAATAAGAAGACCACAGCATCCTTACCAGAGGAGTCATATTATTGGTGGTTAAGGTTTGAAATGACCTTGGAAGTGATTTCATCCAAACTTCTCAAGTATTGAATAAGTTTAGAGAGACTTTAAGGCCACTTGCTTAATGTTGTCCAACCAACAACTGCTAGAATTGGATCAGGAACCCTAGACTCCAATCTTCTAGTGCTGGGCTAATCACACCGGCTAATTAGCTTATTAAAGTGGTTCTGATTATTAGTCCCTCACACTGGCTGCTTCCTCAGTGAGTCTGACAGCTCTGAACAGTAAGGACTGCAGAAGTATACTTCAGAAATACCACACTATTATAAAAATGATAGACTCGGCTCTAAAACAGGTGTTTCTGAATTTATTAATTCAGCCCATTAAGTCTAAACTGTGCCTACAAACAAAAATGTTGACTCCTGGTTTCCCTAGCTTGCAAGACTGAATTTATCTTTTCACACACAGAGTGCCTGGAACAGTCCCTGGCCCACCTTTCAGCAACTGTGCTTTCATAATGATTTAGAAAACAGTAGACAACGGAAAATGAAAGGAGGGAAAAACAGATCTGTCTGGATGCTTTCACAATAGAAAAAAGCTTTTGCCGGCTTTTGAAGGACAAGTTGGCAATGGATTGTCTGGGAAGGTGTGCATTGAGGGTGGGGAGATGTAAGAATATTGGAGGGGGCACCTGGTTTTGCTGTAAGAACAAAGGAATTGAGCTGAAAGAATAAATATGGGGTTGGCCAATAAATTCATTCAGGCTTTTCCTTACAATCTTAACCTTACAATCAAACAAAATTTCTGGTCAACTCAATAAATTAGAGAAGACCTGATTAGGGTAAAAAAATAATATAAATATGAACATCCTTATCAGCATAAAGTGTTGCCTACAGAATGAGGCTGTTGGGGTGGAAGGGAGATGTGGAGGAAAGAAGCTAACTTTAAGAGACACTATCAAAGGAACAGAAAAAAAATATGAATTTGAGCTTATTATTAGATTTATAAAGTCAACTGACAGAATGTAAAGCCCAGCAATAGTACCATCAAATGCTAGGAAGAGGGTAGCGTGAGAAGAAGAAAAACAATAAACCAAGAAGTACAGTTTCAAATATCTTCCTTAGGGCAATGGAGGCCAACAATAGAATAAATAAAAGCAGGAAGGGTATGAAAAAGAGGCTGCTTCTGAGTAGAGGTTCTAAGAGTGGGGAGGGGAAATATTCCTTCCACCATGAGCTTTTCTGTATCATTTGCTTTGTTAACATGTGTGCAAGCTGCTTTGAGATTTGAAAAATAAATCCTGTCATTCAACAGCTACCCCATTAGCAGGGACTGTGCACCTCGACCATTCCAGGCACTGTAGTGGGATTTGCAAATTCAAAGATAAATAAGATAGAACAAAAGGTTACGTGTTAGAAGGGGAAAATCTCTGAGAGAAATACAAGCATGGCATTGCAGAGATTTCCCAAAGAGGTAAAATAGGAACTGGATATTGAAAAATGAACAATGCAAGAAGGCTACTCCAGACAAAGAAACCAGAATATTCAAGACAATCAGTTCAGTTCAGTCGCTCAGCCATGTCCGACTCTTTGCCACCCCATGAATCACAGCACGCCAGGCCTTGCTGTCCATCACCATCTCCCGGAGTTCACACAGACTCACATCCATCGAGTCTGTGATGTCATCCAGCCATCTCATCCTCTGTCATCCCCTTCTCCTCCTGCCCCCAATCCCTCCCAGCATCAGAGTCTTTTCCAATGAGTCAACTCTTCGCATGAGGTGGCCAAAGTACTGGAGTTTCAGCTTTAGCATCATTCCTTCCAAAGAAATCCCAGGGTTGATCTCCTTCAGAATGGACTGGTTGGATCTCAAGAGTCTTCTCCAACACCACAGTTCAAAAGCATCAATTCTTTGGCGCTCAGCCTTCTTCACAGTCCAACTCTCACATCCATACATGACCACAGGAAAAACCATAGCCTTGACTAGATGGACCTTAGTCAGCAAAGTAATGTCTCTGCTTTTGAATATGCCATCTAGGTTGGTCATAACTTTTCTTCCAAGGAGTAAGCGTCTTTTAATTTCATGGCTGCGATCACCATCTGCAGTGATTTTGGAGCCCAAAAAGATAAAGTCTGACACTGTTTCCACTGTTTCCCCATCTATTTCCCATGAAGTGATGGGACCAGATGCCATGATCTTCATTTTCTGAATTTTGAGCTTTAAGTCAACTTTTTCACTCTCCTCTTTCACTTTCATCAAGAGGCTTTTTAGTTCCTCTTCATTTTCTGCCATAAGGATGGTGTCATCTGCATATCTGAGGTTATTGATATTTCTCCCGCCAATCTTGATTCCAGCTTGTGTTTCTTCCAGTCCAGCCTTTCTCATGATGTACTCTGCATATAAGTTAAATAAGCAGGGTGACAATATACAGCCTTGACGTACTCCTTTTCCTATTTGGAACCAGCCTGTTGTTCCATGTCCAGTTCTAACTGTTGCTTCCTGACCTGCATACAGATTTCTCAAGAGGCAGGTCAGGTGGTCTGGTGTTCCCATCTCTTTCAGAATTTTCCACAGTTTATTTTGATCCACACAGTCAAAGGCTTTGGCATAGTCAATAAAGCAGAAATAAATGTTTTTCTGGAACTCTCTTGCTTTTTCCATGATCCAGTGGATGTTGGCAATTTGATCTCTGGTTCCTCTGCCTTTTCTAAAACCAGCTTGAACATCAGGGAGTTCACGGTTCACATATTGCTGAAGCCTGGCTTGGAGAATTTTGAGCATTGCTTTACTAGCATGTGAGATGAGTGCAATTGTGTGGTAGTTAGAGCATTCTTTGGCATTGCCTTTCTTTGGGATTGGAATGAAAACTGACCTTTTCCAGTCAAAGCTAGTGGAGATGATGGAATTCCAGTTGAGCTGTTTCAAATCCTGAAAGATGATGCTGTGAAAGTGCTGCACTCAATATGCCAGCAAATTTGGAAAACTCAGCAGTGGCCACAGGACTGGAAAAGGTCAGTTTTCATTCCAATCCCAAAGAAAGGCAATGCCAAAGAATTCAAGACAATAGATGCATGGAATGCAATAGAATCATTGAGCAACTTCTAACAATGCAATCTTACTGGTGAATTTGGTGCTGGGTTTTTTTTTTTTTTTTTTGAGTATAGTTGATTTATAGTTGATTTACAGTGCGCTAGTTTCAGGTGTGCAGCAAAGTGAATCAGTTACACATATATTCACTCTTTCTTAGATTCTTTTCCCATAGAGGCCAGTACAGAATACTGAGAAGAATTCCCTGTGCTATACAGTGGGTCCTTAATACTTACCAATTTTATGTATCAGTTCAGTTCAGTTCATTTCAGTAGCTCAGTCATGTCCGACTCTTTGCGACCCCATGAATTGCAGCACGCCAGGCCTCCCTGTCCATCACCAACTCCTGGAGGTCACTCAGACCCACGTCCATCGAGTCAGTGATGCCATCCAGCCATCTCATCCTCTGTCGTCCCCTTCTCCTCCTGCCCCCAATCCCTCCCAGCATCAGAGTCTTTTCCAATGAGTCAACTCTTAGCATGAGGTGGCCAAAGTACTGGAGTTTCAGCTTTAGCATCATTCTTTCCAAAGAACACCCAGAGCTGATCTCCTTCAGAATGGACTGGTTGGATCTCCTTGCAGTCCAAGGGACTCTCAAGAGTCTTCTCCAACACCACAGTTCAAAAGCATCAATTCTTTGGCGCTCAGCCTTCTTCACAGTCCAACTCTCACATCCATACATGACCATAGGAAAAACCATAGCCTTGACTAGACGGACCTTAGTCGGCAGAGTAATGTCTCTGCTTTTGAATATACTGTCTAGGTTGGTCATAACTTTTCTTCCAAGGAGTAAGCGTCTTTTAATTTTAGCGGGTATATGGGACTTCCCCAGTGGCTCAAGGGTAAAGAATCCTCCTGCAATGCAGGAGCACAGGAGATGCAGGTTCGATCCTTGGATTGGGAAGATCCCCTAGAGGAAGGCATGGCAACCCACTCCAGTATTCTTGCCTGGAGAATCCCATGGACAGAGGAGCCTGGTGGGCTACAGTCCATAGGGTCCCACAGAGTTGGCCATGACTGAAGTGACTTAGCACACACACACACACACAGTGTGTATATGTCAATCCCAATCTCCCAATTTAGCCTTCCTTCCCTCTCCCAGTAGCCATAAGTCTTTTTTCTACATATATAACTCTATTTCTGTTTTGTGGGTAAGTTCATTTAAGGCTGCAGGGACAAATAGGCTTAAAGCAGGAAAGACCCATTATGTCACATTAAGGGGTTTGAATTGTATTTTGAGCTGTAATCAGGGGTTAAAAGAGATAGGAATACCAGACCAACTGACCTGCCTCTTGAGAAATCTGTATGCAGGTCAGGAACTAACAGTTAGAACAAGACATGGAACGACAGACTGGTTCCAAAAGGAAAAGGAGTATGCCAAGGCTGTATATTGTCACCCTGCTTATTTAACTTACATGCAGAGTATGTCATGAGAAACATTGGGCTGGATGAAGCACAAGCTGGAATCAAGATTGCTGGGAGAAAATCAATAACCTTAGAAATGCAGATGGCATCACCCTTATGGCAGAAACTGAAGAAGAATTAAAGAGCCTCTTGATGAAAATGAAAGAGGAGAGTGAAAAAGTTGGCTTAAAACTCAACATTCAGAAAACTAAGGTCATGACATCTGGTCCCATCACTTCATGGCAAATAGATGGGTAAACAATGGAAGCAATGAGGGACTTTATTTGAGGGGAGGAGGGCTCTAAAATCACTGCAGATGGTGACTGCAGCCATGAAATTAAAAGATGCTTACTCCTTGGGAAAAAAGTTGTGACCAACCTACATAGCATATTAAAAAGCAGAAACATTACTTTTCCAACAAAGGTCTGTCTAGTCAAAGCTATGGTTTTTCCAGTAGTCATGTATGGATGTGAGAGTTGGACTATAAAGAAAGCTGAGCACCAAAGAATTGATGCTTTTGAACTGTGGTGTTGGAGAAGACTCTTGAGAGTCCCTTGGACAGCAAGGAGATCCAAACAGTCCATCCTAAAGGAAATCAGTCCTGAATATTCATTGGAAGGACTGATGTTGAAACTGAAACTCCAATACTTTGGCCACCTGATTAGAAGAACTGACTCATTGGAAAAGACCCTGATGCTGGGAAAGGTTGAAGATGGGAGGAGAAGGGAACAACAGAGGATGAGATTGTTGGATGGCATCACGAACTCAATGGACATGAGGTTGAGTAAACTCTGGGAGTTGATGATGGACAGGGAAGTCTGGCGTGCTACAGCCTATGGGGTGGCAAAGAGTCAGACATGACTGAGCCACTGAACTGAACTGAACAGGGGTTAAAAACTCAAATACACACAACAGTAGTTAGGCAGATAATAAAAATAAGAGAAAAAGGGAAAGGACAGATGAGAGTATGAGTTTCAGTGGCCACAAGAAGCAGCACACTGCTGCCTTCCAGGTTTTCAAATCCAGTTTCAGAGGTTTTCTGGATTTTCATTAAATCTCAGAATCAAGATTTTTCTGTGAACCCTTTTAACTGTAAAATGTTAGCAACTTTCTTAGTCAGGCTATATCACATGAAATGTGGGGCTGAATGAATCAAAGCTGGAATCAAGATTGCTGGGAGAAATACCAACAACCTCAGACATGCAGATGATACCACTCTAATGCAGAAAGCAAAGAGGAACTAAAGATCTTGATGAGGGTGAAAGAGGAGAGTGAAAAAGCTGGCTAAAAACTCAACATTTAAAGAACTAAGATCATGGCATCCAGCTCCATCACTCCATGGCAAATAGAAGGGAAAAAATGTGGAAACAGTGACAGATTGTATTTTCTTGGGCTCCAAAATCACTGTGGACAGTGACTGCATCCATGAAATTAAAACACTCTTGCTCTTTGGAAGGAAAGTTATAACAAATCTAGACAGTGTATTAAGAAGCAGAGACATCACTTTGCCAACAGAAGTCCACATAGTCAAAGCTGTGGTTTCTCCAATAGTCATGTATGGATGTGAGTTGGACCATAAAGAAGGCTGAGTGTTAAAAAAAATTGATGCTTTCAAACTGTGGTGCTGGAGAAGACTCTTGAGAGTCTCTTGGACTGCAAACCATTCAAACTGAAAGGAAATCAACCCTGAATATTCATTGGAAAGACTACTACTGAAGTTGAAACTCCAATACTTTGGCCACCTGATGTGAAGAACTGACTCATTGGAAAATATCCTGATGCTGGGAAAGATTGAGGGCAGGGGGAGATGGGAGATATAGAAGATGGCATGGTTGGATGGCATCACTGACTCAAGGGACATGAGTTTGAGCAAACTCCAGGAGACAGTGAAGGACGGGGAAGCCTGGCGTGCTGCAGTCCATGGGGTCACAAAGAGTCGAACACAACTTAGTGACTGAACAATAACAAATGCTGTGCTGTGCTGTGCTGTGAAAACAAAGTGGACTCCGATGTTCATCGGTGTAATTCAGTGACAGTTCATTTCTCATTTATGCCAACTCCCATATGGAAAGAGCATCTCTCTTCCTTTTTTACCTGAGTGAACAGGATCTCACGGTCTTCCTGGTCACTGAAACAGAAGCGGAAGAGGCACATGCCTCTTAACAACCTTGGCAGCAGACCTTCATTAGTTGGAATGAGTCACTTGCCCTCAATTTAACTTAAAGGAAGACTAGGAAGTGTCACCGCACACAGGGAGATTGGATGAGCTCTTAACTGACAGAGCAACTAATGCAAATTTTATTCTTAAATACCACATGACCCTATTTATAATGACTGGTTCCGGCAGAGAGGTGGCAGTTTGAAGAAGATTGCTGCCACAGTCAAAGATCAAAGATCTGCAAAAATATATCACATTTTCATTTGACCAAAAATAGTTCCAGGAGCTATGTGAAGAGTTGACCTGGAAGGATAATGGCAGGAAGGATCGTTTCTGAGACTGCCTCGAAAAGCAACATCAAGGACCTGCAACAGGACAGGGAATCTCAGGAATAGAAGCAAAGAATTAGCTCTCTCACTTTACAAATAACCAGAGGATGCCCACACGTCGTTTCTGTGAATTGCTCAAGGTTGCAAAGTTAATAAGCAGCTGTCCAACACACACTCTCTCTCTTTTTTTAAATCGTATTAGGAGAATGGAGAAAGGAAAACTAACGGAAACTTAAAATCTTTGACTCTGAGAATCAGGTTTTGGGGAGCTTATCTCAGGCAAACACTCAACACCATCGGATTCTGTTCATAACTGATTTTAAATGCGAACCCCCTCAAAGATATTACGTTCTTCTTAACTTTTAAGACCTGCCAATGGGTAAACATCAAACAGATAATATATTCATTTTTTTTAACCTTGATTTAGACTCTTTTCCTATTACCTTCTGGGAAATCCTCAGCTTAAGAAAGAAATGTTTTTATCTTTCTCACCTCTAAACGTGTCCTAGTGCTGGAACAGTAAGCATTCTAATCAGTATAGCTCTGGACCATCTGTAATGAGATTTCTTCTGGAGGATTCATCTTAGTCTCTAATGCTCAGAAGTAGTTAATCCACTTGAGCCTAAAGCAGAAAGAAAATAGAGAAAGGAAAATGGTTGGAAAGAAGTGAGTGTCTGTGTAGGGGGGAGAGAAGATGGGTTAAATGGAGCAGTGCTCTTTTTTTTTTTTTTTTTTTGCCCTAAAGCTTTAGAAAATGCAAACAGAATGCATCTGTGTAACTGCACACTAAAAAATTAACATTAAGCAAAAGGTCTTAGTATTATAAGGAAGCTTTGTAGCAGGCACTGGAATGGTCATTTTGCCTGATTGCTTCAGTTCATCTACCCTATTTCCCCAAGTGGTGGTTAAAGCTCTCCCCATTTTACAAATGAGCAAACTGAGACTGGGAAATGTACGACATCACAATTTACCTAAAGTCGGAAGTTTTGCTTCTTCCAATAGCTTAACAGAAGCAATCTCAATATTTGGGTTCAATAAATGTCGATCAAGTATTTACCATGAACCTATGAACTCAAAGGGTGACACAATTTATTTCATGTAATCCTTAAAATGATCTGACAAGCTCAGTGTGATTCCAATTCTTACACCAAAGGAAAATTCAAGTGCAAACGAAGGAGAATGAGTGTCTGGGCTTTGTTCTGGGTGCCAGAGGGAGTACAGGATGGGACTCCACTTTCTCAGGATCTGAGACTGTTCATTGTGGCATTTTTCTACTCTTTTTAGGGAAGATTTCCTGATAATGAGCCTTTCTAGGTTTCCTAGTCTTTCCTGGTCTTTTTATCTTTGCCTAGAAGACCTACTAAATGAGAATACCTGGGAGGAAAATCATTTTGACCACCATTTGGGGACATATATGTTATCAGCATATACCGTTACAGTAGCAGCATAAGTATAGGTGAACAGAACATCCAGTACATTGATGTCCTTAAGGGTCATTACTTGAGTGAAAACATAAATAAATGTAGGTGTGAAGTTCATCTCTGGGGCATGTCTGTTTTGAGGGTTTGAGCAAACCTTTGAAACTTTATGATTCTCATATACAAATATCCCTGTTGAAATGTAATCCACGTGGATTAAACATCCTGGAGACATATTCACAAGGTTGAAACTACAATTAAAATATATACTACAAAAGTAAAGATAGTGCGAAAATATGACCCCAAACCAAGACATAAAGTAGCCAATAGAAACAATCTTAAGATAATTTAGCTGATGGAATTAGCAGACAGGAACATTAACACAGCTACCGAAATTATGTTCGTGGAAAGGGCGAACCTATGAGTGAAAGGGTGGGGAATCTTAGCAGGAAAATAAAAGCCATAAAAAAAGAGCCAGATGCAACATCTAGAACTGAAAAGTATATTACCAGAAGTTAAAAATTCACTGGATGGCTATACTGAAATTCTTGTCTACTTATTGTACAAAGTACAGCAAAAAAAGTGATAACATCTCCAGCTATCAGTATAGATATGCGTATTTTTTAACTTTAATGTTATCATTTTGCTTTATAAACTTTGAACCCCTATTGTTAGATGTCTGACTGTGACAGTTAATTTTGTATCAACTTGTCCGGACCATGGGATGCACAGATACTTGATCAAACATAGCTCTGAGTGTGTTTTTGTGAGGATATTTTTGGATGATATATGGAGTATATAAAAAGTATAAAAAAATTAATAACCAAAAATTCCTTTCTGTGAAAAGAATGAGGAGGCAAACTTATAACAAATCTGCTAAGCAATGAAAAAAATTTAAAGAATAAATTTTGTTCCAGAAAAAAAGAAATATTTCTTTTTAAAAAGTATATTTCTTGATCCTTCCCACCTTGTGCTATAGCTATATTTATCTGAGATCCATTTCCAAGTGCTTTTAAACTATAGCTAAGTTTTATTTTCATCCTTGTCATTAACCTGAAAGTCCATGGTCTATTGTTTAGTACTCAATATACTGGATTTGCATAATTAGAACACATGATTCCTTTTAGAACCTCAAGATAAATATTTCCACACATTTGCCTTTTTCAGCCTCATTATCAGTTGTGACACTGATGCCATGAAAAGTACTAATACGAATTCTGAAGTAGTCACAGATATTTAATTTAACCTGCGATACATTTGCGTCTGCTCAACAATAGCTATGCATTTAGCTCCTGGCTTTCATTTGTAATTTATTAATTCCATCAGCATAAACTGAGCTTCCAGTAAATGCTGGCCACCGGTCTAGACCCTACGATGCAGAAGCACATAAAACATGACTCCTTCCCCAAAAGAGCCCTGAGTCTATGGGGCAAAGACATCAGCATACATAAATAAGTACATTACAAAGCACTGTGTGCCACCATGGAAATTCGTGTGGGGTCATATGGCGGCTCAGAGGGAAAATAATTAAGTTTGTTTAGCTGATACTGCAGGAAGAAGCGTTAGCATATCCTCAGCGGGTCAATGGTACCTAGGAAAGCTCAGAGATCATTACAGGAATGTTCAAAGGACCCCATTTGTGAAGGACCTGGCAGCCATGCCAAGATTCAACCGCAGCCTACAGGCAGAAGACAGGGCTAGAGCCACCTGGATGGATGAGAGAAAAGGTCCAATGTGATTTTGAAAGATAATGCTCCTCCTGTTCATCCTGCTCTCCAGGTCGTGTGGGCATCTCTCCATCAGCAGTCTCCACCATGAAAATTCGTCCCGTCTCCTTCCTTATGTACATGCAATGGTCCATAATTCATCTGCTTTTTAACTATTAGCTGCCTGTCAGCATAAAAGCCATGCATCCAGGCAACTCTCTCCGAGCCTCTGATGTTATTATTTGTCTCTCCACAGTATTTATATGTTGTCTTATACCTATGCTATATAACAAGACTCACCCTATTGAATTATGTATTGAATCATATTTGTCATCCTCGGTGACCTTTGCGATTTCTGATGATGGTGGGCTGCCTTCTTATTTGTAGCCTTAGTACCCTGAAGGTGTTCAAAGTTTGGTAAAATTCATGTTAATCATATAATTTAAGCAAATGGTTTCTCAAGTAACCATAACCAGCCCCACAAATTTTTATACTGCAAAATATCATTCAACCATATTTTCATTTGATGATCTTGAGTTCTTCTAAAAAATTCATGTCTGTGTTGAAAGAAATTTATAAATGCTCTGAAAAGAAATTTTTAAAAATTCTAATATTTACTTAACACTTAGTAGAAGCAAGCTAGCCCTACACTGGGAAAATTGCATGCTATGTAATGGTTAATTTTATGTGTCAGCTTAGTTAGACTATGGTGCCTCGTTGATTGATTAAACAGCAATCTAGACACTTCCAGGAAGGTATTTTTTAGAGATAATTAACATTTAAATCAGAAGATTTTGAGTAAAGCAGATTATCTTCCATATAGTAGCTGGGCTTCATTCAGTGAGTTGAAGGCCTAAAGAAAAAAGATTGAGAAAAGAATTCTGCTTCCCAACTCAAACCTGCCAAAGTATTGACTCTTGCCAGAAATTCCAGCCCACCAGACAAATTTTGGACTTGTCAATACCCATGATTGTGTGAGCCAGTTCCTTAAAATCCCCCCCACTCACCTCTTCTCTCTCTCTCTCTCTCTCTCGGTTCTGCTTCTCTGGAGAATCCTGGCAACTCAACGTGGTATTTTTTAACCATCACAACCGGTTTGTGAAAGCAGTATTTTATTTGTCACACAAAGCCACTGAGGCTCAGAAAGCCTTAAATATCTTGCATAGTGAGTGTGGCAGACATCACTACTGTTCACCAATATCTATTTTTTCCCAGGGTGACTATTGACTCTGGTTTGCCTGATACTATCCTGGTTTTTGGATAAGAGGCACCTTCAGTCCCAGGAATTCCCTTCTCATCAGGTCATGCGGGAAAATGGTATTTCCTACCCCTTGGCAAGGCCATGTAACTCTCTTTGACCAATGCAATGAGAGCAGAAATGGGCTGTGAGTCACTTCTGAGTAGAAGAATTTAATTAATGGTGTTTGACTGTCCATCTTCCTCTACTGTATAGTGTTGGTTGAAGAAAATATTGACGTGGACGTGAATGCTGAGCCGTCACGGTGGATGATTGCCCTGGAGTCGGACACGACCAAGCGACTGGGCACACACAGCACAGCTGCTGATTACCACCTATCACTGCGATCAGCCACCGAAATGCTGGGCGTACTTCAGACTAGGCCTTGAATAGTGTAGTGGAAGTCTCTACAATTTTCCCATAGCTACTCTGTAATCAAGAGAAGGCAAGTTTTGTTTAAGCAATGTGTTGAGAAAGCAAGCATATATTTTTGCATACAGAAAGAAAGGGACCAGTAGAAAAACGCAGACCATGGATGCCAGAGAAAGGAAGTCTTGGAGTGCAAATGAGGCTAGAGGAAGTGGTTAAAGAATGTGGTTAGAGAAGGGAGAGAGAAGAGAGAGCACGGGCTTCCCTCAGGGGTGGAGGACTCACAGCTCCTTCTCTGAAGGTTTAGGGAATGGCTGAGATAGCTGACTCTCTTAAGATGGGGAGGAGAATTTGCCATAAATACCACTGTGCTCAGATGAGCACTGGGAAGAGACTCTTTGGTTAACTTCCTTAACTAATTCTTTTCTTTTTTTATTAGAGTTGCCTTACAATGTTGTGTTAGTTTCTACTGTATAGCAAAGTCAATCAGCTGTATGTTTACATACTTTGCCTCTTTTTTGGATTTCTTTTCCATTTAAATCACCACAGGGCATGGAGTAGAGTTCCTCATGCTCTGCTATACAGTATGTTCTTATTAGCTATTTTATACATAATATGAAGAGTGTGTGCATGTCAATGCCAGTCTCCCAATTCATTCTACCCTCTTTCCCCCTCAGTGTCCATATGTATGTTCTCTATATCTGTGTCTCCATTTCTACTTCATGAATAAAATAATCTCTACCAATAGGAGAGGCTTCCCAGATGGTGCTAGTGGGAAAGAATCTGCCTGCCAAAGCAGGAGACACAAGAGATGTGGATTGGATTCCTGGGTCTGGAAGATCCCCTGGATGAGAAAATGGCAACCCACTCCAATATTCTTGCCTGGAAAATTCAGTGGACAGAGGAGCCTGGCAGAAACTTCTCCTGTGGAAACTTCTCCACAGTTCATGGGGTCTCAAAGAGTCAGACACAAGTGAGCATAGCACAGAGAGCAACATACCAATAGGAAGTAAAGGTGAGGGTGATGTGCTCACTGACATTTGACATTTTATGATGGTAGAAATGAATCATCGCATATACACCCCTTAGGCCGGATACACCCCTTATCACCAGATGGCAGAGGAGAGAGTTTAAGGTTGATTCAAAGAGCAGGTGCAGTAACAAGACACCAGCGACCATGTGAGGGCTTTTTAAACAGCAGAATTCATTACAGTAATTGTGAATGGCTTTGTAGAGTTCCTGATTTCCTGATTATCTCATTAACTATATTCGTATCATAAATGACTTTTAATTTGTCAATAGGAACAGACAAGGGTCATTAATTATTGACAGTAAATGCTCTTTGCTGCTAGTGAGGCAGATGTGAAGCAAAGCCACGTGAAGACAACCCAACACCAGCCAAAGCCACGTGGCTCTTGCACCCAGCAGCTGGGAGGAAGGTCACGTGTCTTATCTTAATCTGAGAACCACACCTGAAGGCAGCTGTCTCTCAGTGTCTTCTGCTGTCAATACCCAGGTAGATCGGAGTTTCTGCTATTGTTTGTGCATTCTAACAGCATTGCTGTGTTTTTTAATTTTTATTTAATATTGGAGAACAGGTAATTAATGATGCAGTGTTCGTTTCAGGTGCACAGCAAACTGATTCAGTTATACATATGCATGCGTCTGTTCTTTTTCAAATTCTTTGCCCATTTAGTTTGTTGCTGTTCAGTCACTAAGTCATGTCCGACTCTTTGAGACCCCATGGACAGGCTTCCCTGTCCTTCACTGTCTCCCAGAGTTTGCTCAAAGTCATGGCCATTGAGTCGGTGATGCCATCCAACCATCTTATCCTTTGTCGCCCCCTTCTATGCCTGCCCTATGTCTTCCCAGCTTCAGGGTCTTTTCCGATGAGTCAGCTCTTTGCATCAGCTGGCCAAAGTATTTAGGTTATTATAGAATACTGAGTTGCATTCCTTAGGTTACACAGTAGGTCCTTGTTGGTTACCTATTTGAAATATATCGGTATGTCAGTGTTAATCCCTTCCTCCTGATTTATCCCTCCTCCCCACTTTTCTCTCCTGGTAACCATATGTTCGTTCTCTAAGTCTATGAGCCCCTTTCTAATGAACAGAATTTTAATAGAACAATTTTCTAAAAATGTATTTGAATTTTTCACATTCCACGCATGTTGAATTCCTGGGTGTCAGGTTGGAAGGGTTCTTCCTAGATGAGTCAACATACTAAGTCAAGTAACCATTTATTTGCCAATACTTGATGCATGCCCATCTCTGTGCTGGGGGCTAGAAATGGAGGAGGCCTGTAGCATGCTTTGTGCTCTACTGTGAGGCTAATGTAGTATCTTAACTAAGAACTGGTTCCAGGAAGAGAAATTCATGTGTAAGTCAGGTAGTGTCAAAAGGAAATTTGGAATACAGAAAAATAATTAATAAACACAGTAGGGAGAAGGGCATTTCAAGCAGAGAGAAGTCATATAAGAAAGCCTACATCTGGAAAGAGCATGGTTTTCTTGGGAAGTAAACAATTTTGAGTGTGTGTGAGAACTCTCGCTACATATTACAATAACATGGGAAACTTTAGCATATATGGGTGCTGGGCCCATCCCAAGACCTTCCTACTTTATTGACAGGTCAAGATTCAAACTACTTCATACTTCTCAAAAGTAAAGATGGAGAGCATTAATTTCTTATAAAATGAGAAAGAACAGCCCACCTGCTCCCCTGGAAAAGTCTCAAATATGTATGAAAACTTGAAGTCCTTCTTATCCACTTCTGTGATTTTAAAAAGAAGATGATAACTAAAGGAAATTGATCTGGTCATAAACCAAAAGTTTCAATCAAAGCTGGCTTTTAAAAAATATATAACTTTATATATTTATTTATTGACTTGAGGGTCTTTTTTGCTGTGCAGCCTTTTTTCAGTTGCGGCGAGCAGGGGCTACTCTCCAGCTGCAGTGCTCGAGCTTCTCATTGTGGTGGCTCCTCCTGTTGCAAAGCACAGGCTGTCAGGTGTACAGGCTTCAGTAATTGTGGCGGGAGGGCTCAGAAGTTGCAGCTCCTGCGCTCTAGACCACAGGCCCAATGGGTGTGGTGCATGCGCTTTGCTATTCAGCGACCTGTGGGATCTTCCCATATCAGGGGTCAAATCTGCGTCTCCTGCATTGGCAGGCAGATTCTTTATAACTGAACCAGCAGGGAAGCTTGAAGATGATGTTTTCTTTTTGCTTTTTAAACTGTTTTTTCCCTAATTTATTTTAAATTGAAGGATAATTACAATAATGTGTTGGCTTCTGCCATCTGATCCACACAGATCAGTCTTCCACCTCACACCTAAAGCTGGTGTTTTCTGAAAGACATTTTGTTGCACTTTCTGCTTACAGAATTAAGTATTTTAACTTAGGCCCCATAAGTATTAGCTGATAAGCAATATTTATGTTAGAGCCTAAGAATATGTAATCTGACATCTACTCATTTTTAGTCAATATGTAAGTTCTAAGTCATCCATACTTTTCCTGGTCTTGGCTCAACCAGGCTTCTCTTAGAAAAAGTTATTTCTTCTTGTATTAGTAAGCTCAGGCTGACATAACCAAATGCCACAGACTGGGTGGCTTACATAACAGATATTTATTTTCTCACAGGTCAAGTCCATGTCTTTCATTGTGAATACGCGCAAATCTTTCAGCACAGGACTTTTAAAAGGAGGCAAGGGTTAACTCCATGTTGATTATTGATTATGTGATTTGTTGGTTATATATGATTGCCTTCCACTTGATGGATTACAGTGTATTTTGCTTAAACACACCTTTGAAGTCTGGCTCATGCCTGATTGGCAGGTAGTGAGATGTGAAATAGACTTTATACACAACAGATCCATTTGGCTTTTCTTTCTTGGATGATGGAGAGTTTAAAAATAAGACTTGAGTTATGAAATGCCCCATGTACTCAATACCAGACTGTTTAAGAAATTAAAGATTCATAGCAGGCAACACAAAATAGAGAAAGCATTTTGACTTGGGAATAGACTAACAGATTTCAAATCCTGGCTCCCTCCCATATGCTAAAAGAATGAAGAGGTTGCATAAGTCCTCTCTGAGCCTCAATTTCCTTATCTGCAAATTGAAGTGATAATATTACCTTCACTTGTGCTATGAGGATAAAATACATGTATTAAACTCTTGCTGAATACCTTAACCAGTATCAATATTTGAAATATTTAATTAGTAGTAAAATATAGGCACTGTCCAATCAGAACGATGCTGGTGCCCATTAAAAATCAACACATACACACTATTACATATAAAATAGATAATCAACAAGGACCTACTGTATAGCAGTAGGTTTATACTCTAATCAAAGGTCTGTAATAACTTGTATGGGAAAAGAAACTGAAACAGAATAGATATATGTGTATAGATAACTGAATCACATTGCTGTACACCTGAAACTAACACGACATTGTAAATCAAATATACTCCAATATAAAAAAATTTTTTAAGAAAAAACAAATAAGCAAAAACCTCATACTCCAAAAAACTATAGGTAAATTTCAGCTGAATACAACTCTGGCCTAAATGAGTGTAAGTATAGGTGCTGGGAATACAGAAATTAATGGAACAGAGTCCATCGCTTCCATACCTCAAGTGACTCAAAGTACTTGAGAGCACAACAGACATGTGACAAAATACTTACAATACAGTATACTAGACATTAGAGATGTTGTATACAACAACAGTATACTAGACATTAGAGACGTTGTATACGACAATACAGTATACTAGACATTAGAGATGTTGTATAT